>NC_138089.1:32726368-33326368 GCF_964212035.1 Myotis nattereri
GTTTTTATTAAAAACTGAACCCAGCCCAGCTGACATGGCTCAGTGGTTGAGTGTCGACCTATGAACCAGGAAGTCACAGTTCCATTCCCAGTCAGGGCACATGCCCGGGTTGCAGGCTTGATCCCCAGTGTGGGGCATGCAGGAGGCAGCCAATCAATGATTCTCTCTCATCATTGATGTTTCTCTTTCTCCCTCTTCCTTCCTCTCTGAAATCAATAAAAATATATTTTTTTAAAAAAAAAACTGAACCCAAGTGAAGTGAGTCAGACAGAGAAAGACAAATACCATATGGTACCACTTATATATAATCTAAAAACAAAACAAACTAACAACACGAATAAATCCAAACTCATAGACACAGAGAAGAGATTGGTGATTGCCAGAGGTGGGGGTGGGTAGAGGAATGGGTGAAGGTGGTCAAAAGGTACAAACTTCCAGTTACAAAACAAAGAAAACATGGAGATATAATGTACAGCATGGTGACCAGAGTTAATAATATTTGTGTTGCATATTTGGAAGGTACTAAGAGATTAAATATTAAAAGCTCTCATCACGCACACAAAATATTTGTAACTATGTGTGGCGATGGCTGTTAACTAGACTTATGGTAATTATTCACAATATATACAAATATCAAATCATTATGTTGTACAGCTGAAACTAATATAATGTTATATGTCAGTTATATCTTAATTAAAAATAAACTGAACCCATCTCAGAGATGGGTTTTCCAAAAATGAAGACCACCCCATGTTACATAAACTTTAACTCTACAGATTAGAAAACAATAGTTTAAACACAAAAGTGGTATTTTTTCATTGTAGAAAATATGAAAATATTTGAAGAGATGAAAATTAAAAGAACCCATAATTTTACTTTCAGAGATGACCACAGTTGACGTGTATTTCCTTCCAATTTTTTTTCCCCATGAACATTAAATACTTAGAGTTGTAGGTGTTTAGAACTGGCAATAGTAGAGTTTTATATCTTAATAAAATGTTTTCTTTTTTTTTTTTTGCAGTTACAGAATAAATCCAACCATGACTTATATTACACAATTTGCTAAGCTGATCTCATGCACTTTTGAAAGTTTTATAGTACTTTTTAAGAATCAGAAAGTTTTTCACTGGAAAGTTGGGAGGAAGTTACAGGCACCCACTCTCACCTCATGTTACACTTACTATTAAGTAGTGTATTCTAAATTTTTAGTACACATTATGCCATTAGCATTTCCCCATGTCACTAAATAGTGTTTCAAATATGATTTTAATGAATGCTAAATATTTCAATGTATGGGTCATTTGTTTAATATTTCATTAAAATAGTTCCCTATTTCTCAACATTTAGGGTATGTTCAGATTTTTTAAACTAATATAACACTATGATGAATACTCTTTTATATAAATCTTTGACCCCATCTCTGATTATTTCTCTAGGGCCAACTCTTAGAAATGAAACTTGTAAATTTTTGTGATTTTCTCTTAAATTCAAAGGGGACCCTATGTCTTTCAGAGAGGGCCTCTCCTTTAAAGACAAGAGCCTCAGTCTGTCCAGGTTTTGTCCTTTGGTTGAAACCTGAGATTCTGTGAATCTCCAAAGCATAGTTTTCAATAAAACAGGCTTGACAGCCATTTCACTTTCACCCACTTTAGACAACAGCTTGTTTGGTTTCCTCTTTATCTGTTCCTTACCTGTGCCCAGCTCAGACCATATTTCTGAAACAAAAATATGGGTAATATGTGCCTATCTCCCTTTCTTTATGTGTTCTCTTCCCAGCTCCCCATTAATGCCTTCTCTGCAGAGGCCCCAGTGCCCAGCGACATAATATAACTGAGGTGTTAGCTTCTTAAGCCCTGCCTCCCGAGTCCTTAAGAACTTAATCAGTTAGGACTTTCATAATTACTTGCAATTTAAAAGAGGGTCCTAGAGAAGGGATAATACTTAACTCAAAAGAATGAATCACTAATGGTGAAAATCACAAAGCAAACAAACAAAAAATCAAACCAGAGAAAGAGAGATTTGTGTTAAGTCAATAGGAAGGGAAATCTACTGGTTCTGCCATGGGCTTGGCTGAACTTGACCACTAGGAGTGAGAGGAAAAGGAAGATAAATGAGACCCAATATGGAGCCCTGGGAAAACTCCCCTGTGAGTCAGTGGTGTGGGCTCTCCGGAGAGAGCCTGGCCGAAGGGGAGAAATTGGCTGTGAATTTGGATTTGGGGGAATGACCGGAGTAAGATGGTGGGACCGAGCACAGTGGGGGCCTTTGTCTGCCAGTCAAGAAGCCTGGCATTATCTGAAAAGACAAGTGGGGCACCACTCTAGAGCTCAGGTGAGAAGATATTGTGCAGGAGCCAGTGTTTGCGGATTATTCCAGTAGCTGAGGGCTTGATCAATTGTGAGGGAGACACCAGCCAGTAAATTGTAGCAACAATAATAGCTAATATTTGCTAGGTATTTGGTGTGTGTCGGGCACCGTGCTCAGTATGTGTCTCATGTATGTTAACTCATTTAAAAGGCAGCCCAGATCTATGCTGTTGGTGTTATTATTATTCTGTTTTATAGATAAGGAAACTGGAAACAGAGAAGGTAAATAATTTGCCTGAAGCTACCCAGCTAGTAAGTACCAGGGCAAGGATTCAAACCCAGATGCTTAACCTCTACGCTGTAAACTGCCATGAGGATGATGACCTTGATGGGGAGGCAGTTGTGGCCATGGGGAGCAAGAGCGTTTGTTTTAATCTCAAGCTGTGCGTACAGCTTATGCTCTGGGGTGTGAGGAGGTAGAGAGAAATAATAAAGACTGCTTCTCAGAAAATGTTCAGAGCTGGCAAAGGCAGGAGCCAGGAGGTATGAAATGTGAGGTGTCACAGGACCACAGTCAACATGCGTCTGGCGGCACAGCTGCTCTTCTAACAACTCATCGGATTCATGTATGATTCTAAGTAGGGTCTCCACTGGACTCAGTACAGCTGACATATGAATAGTAGTTTCCTCTTACTGAGCATCAATTATACGCCAGGCACTGGGCTAGCAGCTTGACAGGTATTATCTCGTTCATTTCTCATAGCAAAACTATTTTAACTTCTATTTTATAGATGAAAAACCAAGGCTCCAAGAAATTATGTGACTTGCCCAAGGCATGCAGCCACGAGAACACCAAGATTTGAAGTCAGGAAAGTCTAACCCCAAAGGCTATCAGCTTCCTGTACACTCCTAACTAAAGGTAACATTTCAGGTTGGAGTCTGTGGGTCCTTCCTTCTCCCACTCCCCAGAAGAGGCCCCTTTCCCTTACTTAGCTTTGTCATCCACACCCCTCCCCACACGCCTCATTTCGCATGCCTCCATCAGAAATAATCTATCAGTCCCTGCGTCTGAGGATGAGTGGCATTCCTCAATCCATGACCTTGTTTCGATATTTGCTTCCCTTTTATGAATGGCCAGGGAGCAAGGCATCAGGAACAAGCACAAGGTGTGGAAACGGGAAGCCTATGCCAGAGGCATGGCTCCTCAGCTCAGGGAAGTAAGGTTATGAGCCAGCCTCCACGCTCTCTTTGGGTTGTTGGGAGAACCAAGTGAAATGATGCATGTGAAACGCTTTGTGAACTGGAAAGCCTACCCCGTCATCCCTCATCGGTCAGGATTGAGTCCAGAATAACCGTCCCCCATGTTGCTTCCTCCACATTAGGGGAGATGGAACTGTGGACAGGGAAGTCTGGGCATCCATCAGAGGTCTGCTGCGAGCAGAACCGCCTGTCTGCCGAGTCAGGGCTGCAGGCGGGCCAGGCAAGATGGCTCACGTTTGTATGGGGCTTCACAGCTTACAAAGCACATCGACATCTGTTACCGGGTTGCTCTGCAACCACCCTCCAAGGCAGGCAGGGGAGCAGCCTTTATCCCTGCTGGTCAAAAGAGAAAACCGAGTCTTCAGAGAGCTTAGGAAGTTGCCCAAAGTCACATAGTTCCTGAGTGGACAGCTGGGCTCATACCCTGGTCTTGGGCCTCCTGACCCACCGCTGCTTTGGGCTGTTGAGGGGCAGCTTCATCAGTTTCCCCACTCCACTCAGCACCACAATAAACAGACTGGGTAACGTAGAGATGCACTGTATGACTGTATAATTTGCTATAAATTGTACATAAACATATACTTAGGTATCAAATGTATAAATCAAGCATATATGAACTTGGATTATACAGTCTTTTGTTTTAATCTCAAACTGGGGACATTGCAAACATTTCGGAAGACCCTTGAAAACACCATCAGCCCTAAACACAGTGTTGATAGAGCCCAATGTTTAAAACTCCTTGCTCCCTAACCCAGGCCCCCTCTCCTCGTTCCAGCTCAAGATGCTCTGCTAGATTCAATGCACCTCACCTAAACTCAGATGTGGGATCCCCTCCCCACTGGTGGGCCAGAAAAATCAGGGGTCCCCTGCAAGTTGACAACAGGCCAGAGGGCTGTCATGGGGGAATGCTCCCAGTTGCTACTTGTTCTTTAAGTCTCAGTCGGACCGTCACCTCTCTGACAGCCCTTCCTGGCTCAGCGCAGGTGTCCCTTGACTGTGTTCCCACAGTGCCCGGTAATGAGCTCAGTCATTCTGTGGAGGATGTCAGTTGTCTGCATGACTTCCCTTCTAGACAGTGAATAACTGGGGCCAGGGACTGTGTCCGAGTCATCTCCATCTCCCCCAGCATAGGGCCTGTCAACAAATGCTTCCAAAGGAGTGAATGAGTGAAACAATGAATGAATAAATGGAAGATTATTTGCATCCTTTCTAGCTCTTAAATATTCCTCTACTCCTTAATCTATGTCAGAGAAAGGGTGGAGGGTGGGGGTTGTATGGCATTAAGGCCAGAGAAATATACTTTTAAAAAATATCATTGATATGCCCTGGACAGTGTTGCTCAGTGGTTGGAGCATCGGCTCATGCACCAAAGGGTAGAGGGTTCAATTCCGGTCAAGGGCACTTACCGGGGTTGCAGGTTCGATCCCCAGCCCCAGTCCAGGGTGCCTGCAGGAGGCAACAAATTGATGTCTTACATCAATGTTTCTCTCTTCCTCCTTCCCCTCCACTCTCTTTTTAAAAATCAATGAAAAAAATATCCTCAGGTGAGGATTAACTACAAAAAATTAGTCTTGGATAGAAAATTTTGTTTTTAAGGGCCCAGCTCTTATAGGCTCCCAAATAATTGGCCCATGGAACAAAGCATGGCCAGAAAAGTGAGATATGCCAGAGTCCTCTCTCATATTCACGATGCTCTCAACTTCTTTAAGGAGACTGATCTTCTCTCCATTCCTTACCAGGTCTCAAATAGTCAAGCTTCAGTGTCCAAGTGTTTGCTAGGTAGCAGTTTAAATTTATCCACTTCCTTTGATAACTGCAATTCCTTTTTAAATGTAATGTATGGCTTTCTCCATGACCTACAAAACAGCCCTGTTCACGCTGTTATTTGGGGAGAAGTCCTCCCAATCCTTTATTTGGAGAAATGAGTGTGTACCTGAGCCCATTGTTCTCAGTGGGAAGTTTGATTCATCTCACCAGGGAATGGTTGGGGGCAATTCCAGCCTGGGCTTCTTTCTTTAATAAAGTGGCACCTACTTGGATGATAAGGAGCCACTGAAAATTGGAAACATCTTACAAATGCAAAATACCCTTTTATATAGAAATGTATATCCTATTTTAGAATGTGCTCTATAATATTATTATAATAAGGATTCCTATAAGAAGTTTATAATAACTTGGGGAAATGTTTATGAAATAATGTTAACTTTAAAAGCAGAATGTGAAATTACATATACAGTATGTCCTCAATTCTGTTTTTGAAAAGTCTACAAAGACAAAAATAAAGTTTTCTCATTTAATCTTCCCAACAACCCTATGATATCATTACGTAGAATTATCAAATAACTTGCCCAAAGCTATAGAGCTACATGTGCTGCCCAAGGGCACAGTGCATGTATAGAAGTTTGATTGTGCATGTATATTTCATTCAGAAAGCAACTGAAGGAAAGGGGAGGGAGACAGTAGTCCCCCTTATTCCCAGGATACATTGCAAGATGCCCAATGAGTGGATGACTGAAACCATTGATAGTATTGAACCCAATATATACTATGTTTTTCCTATACATACATACATTTTACTGCTTCTCTTTGGCATATTCAAATTGCCAGCCTTACTACTCTTGTACTTTGGGGCCATTATTAAGTAAAATAAAGGTGACTTGAACACAAACACTGTGATACCATGACAGTTGACATGATAACCAAGATGGTGACTAACAGGCGGATAAGTATATATGGACGAAGGGATGATTCAAGGGACAGAGAGGAATAACACAAGATTTCACCATGTTACTCAGAGCACGCAATTAATATTGTAATAACTATGTATGGTGTCAGACGGGTACTACACTTATGGGAGCGATCACTCCATAAGTTATATAAATGCCTAATCACTATGTTGTACACCTGATTAATATAATATTCTATGCCACCTGTAACTGAAAAATTTTTAAGTAAAATAAAATAAAACATGAATTGTTTATTTCTGAAATTTTCCACCTAATATTTTTGGACCACAGTTGACCACAGGTAACTGAAACCATGGAAGTAAGCCCAAGGAAAAGGGGAGAGAACTGTATTTGGAGCACTGGCAGAATTGCCCTTCCCTAGCACCATGGAGCCTGATGGGGACAAATGATTTGATTTGACCAATGGCATGTGACTGAGGTGATGTATCATTTCCAGCTGGAAACTTTAGGAGCCAGTGTGCATTCCCATGTTCTCTATTGTCTTCTGCCCAAAGATTGGCAGCCCTCCAGAGAAAGACTCTGTCAGCTTGATCCCGAAAAAAATAAAAAAATAAAAAAGACTATTTGAGGCAGCATTTATGGAGAGCATGAGCAAGAAAGGATGCTGAGTTGTTTTAAGTGACTGAGATTTGGAGGATGACTGATACCACCACATACCATAATAAAACCTGGCCTATTCTGACTGATTCAAGGGCCTTAAACATTAAGAGCAGCTGACATGAACACTCCCACCTTACTTCTTATAGGTTAGCCGGAGGTCCTGTGATACTATGGAGGAGGTTGGGTCTTAGAACCAGACCTGAATTTCAACACAAGCCAACATAAACTTACTTCAATACTTTAAAACAAAGATTATATTGCATCCTCTAAAAATTATTGTATTAAATAAGATAGTGCATACAAAGTGTTTGCCACTTAGAAAAAAATAGTAAGTAATTATTACAAAATTTTTTCTACAAGATTGATTTTTTTTTAAAGATGCCCCAATCCTAATCTATTTGTTAACCAAGGCATGGTTGTACCTTTTTTATTTTGAATTTGTTCTTTCCACCAATGAACAAAATATTGTGATGACTTTAGTTTTCCCTCTATCAAACAGTAATAAATACACAACATATAACATTAATATATTCATATACTTATAGGAGGAAAAACCAGTGGTTATTATTATTTACAAACTTAACATTAATAAAGGTAATCCTCTATAATAAAAGGCTAATATGCAAATAGACCGAACGGCAGAACAACCGGTCGCTATGATGTGCACTGACCACCAGGGGGCAGAGTCTCAGTGCAGGAGCTGTCCTCTGGTAGTCAGTGCGCTCCCACAGGAGGAGCACTGCACAGCCAGTAGTCGGGCTCACGACTGGTGAGCGCAGCAACAGCGTTAAGGATGTCCAACTTACGGCTTAGGCCTGCTAGTCAGACATTCCCTGAGGGCTCCTGGACTGCGAGAGGGTGCAGGCTGGGCTGAGGGACACCCCCTACCCCCCGTCCGAGTACACGAATTTCATGCACCAGGCCTCTAGTATTAACACATTGTATGCGAGAAACGTATTTATACGTTTTACGTTGACTGGTAGCGTTGACTGGTGGTAGAGCGCGGGACACGTATTAATACGTTTTTTATAGACTAGCAGTAGAATGTGGGTAACGTATAAATACGTAAACTAAAGTTATCGTAATTTTACTGAACATTGCTATTTGCGCAAAAAATTAGCAAAAATGGCCCGCGCCACCTGTTAGCGCGCGATAAAAACTACCCGCAAACAATGTGTTAAGATAAAAATCAACCAAATGAAGATAACCTTATTAAAAAGCCATTTAACAAATATAATAACTGAGGTTCAACTGGGCATAACATCAGTCTAAGGAGATAACGGAATAACTAGGAAATAGTGGAATCTACCTTTATCTTTAAATCTAAATTCCTACTCTGCCAAATACACAGTTCCTGTCCTCAATAAACTTTAAATCTGAGAATATTAAAAAGCTCCAATGGCAACTGAAAGTCTCGTGTGGATGTATGTCAAAATTATTCAACTTATAGCGCTACTGCTATAAGAAATTTAAAATATTATATAACTCTCCTACTACTTCCTAGACTTATAATGAGTTTACTCTTTTTTTTTTTTATTCCATTGCTCTACCCATACACAAAAAAAAAGGGAACATTAGTGGATATGTTAGATGTGGCTATTTCTTCCTAACATAATGCATCTGGATAAAAGTCAGATCATTATGTTGTAGATATTTCTGTAGAAAGAAAAACTTTTAACCCCTTTCTCAATGTTAGATTATATCTTTGTACCTCTTGTAAGAGAATGGAGTTGGTAATCTATTGGTCATAGCTTAGGACATTCCTCATACATTTTAGTATTTTTACAGGTTGCCATGCCTTAAAATACAGAAATACATGTTGTAATGTCTCCTCTAAATTTACCTTCCATCCCAGGTCAACTCATAAATGTAGAGACAAATTAAAGCTACTATGAGAGATCCTGCTGGCTCCCTTAATAAGTCTTCCCCTCAGATGTCCAAGATTGATTATGGGGTAGAATCTCAGGCTATGCCTCCCAGTCTCTTTATGTCTACAGAGGTGGACCTTCCTTCCCCTTGGGGAGGTCACGAACCACCTCTATAGTCACTATGCTTGCCTAGAAGTGCTGCTCCCTCAATGCTGTGACTCAAAGCATGACTTAGCGGTCTTCACTTGGGTCCCTGCAACACCCCCTAAGGAAGCTGTCTTCACTCCCAGTGGGGACAGTGTGAGCTGAATCACTGGGAAGCAGGTGAGGATAATTTCTCACCCTTGTTGCCACTGCTGCGCCTCAGGACTCCCCAAATGACAAGCTCCTCAAGGAACCAACTTTCTTGCCCAACTCCACTAGAAATACCAACAGGGAAGTCAATTCTAGGCCAGATAGTCTCCCGCCAACCTCACCCTCCAGGTGTAGTCTGGCTGTGACCAAGGGGCCAAGCTTCGACTCGCCCCAGGCCAGGCACATGGGACTGTTTGTGGGAAATGAAATTGTAAGTACTAAGGAGAGGGGTGGGGCTGAAGGCGTGTCTTCCCAGCCGTAGACAGGACAGACACTGTCACAGTTATCAGCAGTAAGCAGCACTTCTCATTTCACAATTTACTTCATTACAGGCTCTTCCAAAACCCAAACCATTTCTCCAGCTTGGGAATTCTTTCCAGAAAGACTTATTCCCTGTCAACATCTGCCCATTGTTGTTTCATGTTACTGTCTCTTTAAAGTGCTCCTACTTTCTGTACTAACCTGAGCTAAACTTTATGAAAACACAGCTTTTACATTTCTCTTCAGTTCTTCCCTTTCATTATGCTGAGCTGCAAAGTTCTTCCACTCAACACCCTTCCCTTCCATTTCTCCACACCCCACATGAGGAATTTCCTTTCAGAACTTATTTCTATAAAAAGTTCGGTTTTCCCACTAAGGAACTAGTATTTGTAATGCTTATATTGAAAATTATAAACCAGATGATTTTCTCTTTTCCCCTTTATCTGCAGAAAGCTCAGAGCCAAATTTACAGCCTAATTATAAGAACTGAGTTGGGTCTTTCAGCCTACATATCTAATTTATATATCCCCCATCCAAAAATTTTTATTTATATTTCATTATTTTGTTTTATGGGTTTCTATCTGCAAAATCCAGTACAGAATATAAATGACCCATAGAAAGCTAACTAGATAGATAGATAGATAGATAGATAGATAGATAGATAGATACATACATACATACATACATACATACATACATACTAATAGATCAGAAGAAATGTCCAATTCATTGGTCACCTATTCGGCCAAATTTCTTCACTGAGTGCTCAGAGTTTTCTGAGCAGTAAATTCTTCTCTTCTTCAGCGCTCATCCTCCTTCTGGACTAAGTTTTCCCCTTCGGGAACTCACAATCACAGAGAAGGAATATTGTCCTTCAAGGCTAAGAAGTTAAGCAGCCTGTTCAGGGTCACATGTTGTGGCAGTGGTCCAGGCAGGTCTCCTGGTTTCCAACCCAAAGATCTTTTCACAACATTGCTGTTTTTCAGTTTACCATGTGGAAAGCCCACCGTTAAAGGCAGAGAACTACACATTTTTTTGAGTCCTAATCTAACCCTATCTTCATCCATTCCTGGGTCAGGATTTTCCCTTCTCTTATCTTTTCCTTGAACATTTTTACCTTTTGTACCACATTTCTTTCTTGTCCATTTTCAATCCTCTACTTTCAGTAGTTTCTCTGTTTAAAAGAAAAGCAACAAACAATACTCATAACTGCCTAGCTGGCTTGCTGCCATACATACTCAATAAATGTTAGTTCTCTCCCCTACACATTTTGACACATATTAAATGCTCTTCTCTCTCCTTCTCTACCCCTCATTCTTGTACTTACACATTTCTAGATACATTGACTGTGAACGCTGCCTAATGAACCAGCAGAGGTGATAGATATATATCAATGTCATTCTGCTAAGAAAAATAGAAATAAAAAAAGGTACTAGTCTGTTGAATCAGGATATCAGAAAGCACTTCGTGTTTCTTGTGGGTCATATGACCTCACAGAGCCCAGCCAAAATAAGTTTCACAACTTTTGCTAGAATTGCTGGATCAAGGACTCTCTCTCCCCACTCTGGAAATAGGAAGTCTAAAACTCTCAGCCATTTTACTGTCACAAAGCAAACCAGCTTGATAATGAAACAAAAATATAGAGAATTACAAAGAAACAAAACCAGGGCCCTGATAACAGCAGGAACCTCTATTTTAAACCTTATCTAAACCCAAGCTTTTTAGTTACATGAATTAATAAATGTTCTTTATTACATAAGTTCATGTGTTACTTTCAAATAAAAGCTTCCTGAAACACTGATGTTACCTTGAAATTCATATCAATTATGCTTGTTTTGGGTAGATAAAAGTTGTGATTCATCTTTGCTACCTACTCCCAGTTTAATACACTACAGCAGATGGAGGCTATGGTGGTGTGTGTGTGTCTGTGTGTTTTCTCAGATAATCAACACCAACAATCGTCATTGTCCCCATCATCGCTGTGGATGGGACCATCATATGTAAATCGAACTCAAATGACCAAAGTTTCCAGCAACACTGGAAATTTAGTGTCACAGAGCATATCATTTCAGTCCCATAAAAGTTATGGTATGCTGATTAAATACTGACTGGAGGCTGAAAGGGTGCTTACTTGAGGTTTATAGGGATGGAAAAGATGCATTCTCTTGCCACCTAATTTGTTTAAAATACTGCTGCCCATGAATAGTGGAATGCTTTTATTTCATATGTTTTGGAGAAGGAGGTGTTAGTACTTTTTATTTTTTATAATGGTATTTTCTGCCAATAATGCAGAAATATTTTTCATGTGAGTCTCTCTCAACTTTTCCTTTTGTAACTCCAGTCCAGACCTTTGTTTGTTAATCCTCACCCAAAGATATTTTCCATTGATTTTTAGAGAGAGTGGAAGGGAGAGGGGGAGATAGAGAGAAACATCAATGTGAGAGAGATACATTGATTGGTTGCCTTCTGCATGCACCCCGACCAGTGCCGGGAACCTGCAACCAAGGTTCATGCCCTTGACCAGAATCAAACCTGGGGCCTTTCACTCTGCTGGCCGACGCTCTAGCCACTGAGCCAAACTGGCTAGGGCTCCAGTCCAGAACTTTGAATGGTTTGTACTTAGCTTTTTCCCCCTCCTTGATTCTCAAAGGACAAGAGCCATCTGAATAGAGTTCAAAAAAAAGCAAATAACTAAGAAGTTGTCTCAGTAGGAAAACAGGGTCTACCCATAAAACCTCCTCATGAAACTGTTCCTTACATAGAAGGTAGGCATGAGGGACCAAGCTGGTGGGACAAGAGACCACAATGATAGAGAACGTATTTTGGAGACAGGAACTGACGTTGCTGGGAATTTTTAGGGCTAAGGAATAGACATGCATAGGGGATTTTTTTAAAGAATTGTAATGGACCAAGTAGTTGATTAACGTGTAAGGGCCTGAACTGCCTTCCAATGCAATATTGCTTTCGCACTAACCTTGGGTATCTTGACTGTATAAGCAATAAGTACATCCTTTGGTGATTTCTTTATTTTCAACATATTATAATGAGCACTTTCAAACACAGAGAAAATCTGAAAAAATTGTAAAGCGTACATTCCATATACCCACCACCTAGAGTCTACAATGAACAGTTTGCTATATTTGCTATCTATTCACATCTACACTTCTATCTATTCATTAATCCATCTTAATTTTTGGTGCACTTAAAAATAAGTGGCAGGCATCAGTATGCTACACTCCTAAACACTTCATCACACTCACCATTAACTAGAGCTCAGGGTTTATTTATAATACTTTTTTTCTAGGTGAAATTTTCATGGAGTAGTTGCCTGAATTCTAAGTGAACCATTGCATGAAGTGTGACTAGTGTACATGCCTGTAAAAGGAAAACCCCTTTCATGACACAGAACATTGTCATGGTGACTTCTTTCTAACATAAATAATCAGTAGTGCTATTTCTCCACTCCATGCATTTAGACAACAAATATTTTCTGAGCTCCTGTATAGTTCAGATGTAATGCTAGGTGTTTGAGATAGAGAGGTAAATGAGACATAACCCTCCATAGGAGCTGACAGTTTAGAGAAAGAGATGCCTATAATCGAATTAATTAGTTAATTAATTTAATAGTCACAGTTACTGTGGAAATCTGTTCACACAGAAGAGAGGCAGTCAATGGCATGAGGTGGAATCAAGAAGGGTTTCACACTGAGCATTTTGAAACATGACAAAGAAGTTCCCAGCTGTCTGGGAATGAGAGTACAGTGCAGCAGTAGTCCATGACCCTGCGTGGAGTCTGGCATGTCTAAGCTGCAGGTGAGGGGAGTGAGGTGAGGTTGGAGACGCTGCAAGGGCCAGGGCCAGGAGAACCTTGAATGTCCTGCTAAAGGGTTGAGCTGTTATCTAGAAAGAGATGGAAGCTGAAAAGGAGCCTGCTGAATCCCCAAGCCAAGGAGACCTGGGTCAAGTTCACTCCATTTTGATCTTGCGAGAGATGAAGGAAAGGACTAACATGAAGTTTCTGAGGACAGACAAACATTTTGGGATTAAGTGCGAAGTTATGGGAAATTCTAATCCATAATCCAGGCTGCCGGACTCCAAGGGCCATGGAGGCTTTGGGGGCTATCAGACAGAACATGGCACCCCTGTCCTGTCAAATCCGGGAAAGGAACCTTGGCCTCGAGAGCCTCAGGGACTGAGGAGACATGCAGAGCCAATATGGGAAAAACTGAATTCTAACATATTATTTTTCAAAGTAGCCATTTGCATTACAATCACCTAATAATGATAATGAAACAACTTCTTTAAAGTGTGGTGAAGGGTCCTGCCAGGCTCTAATCAAGAGATAAATCTTGTGGCTGAGACAACTCAATCACTTTTGTTAACACTGAGAGAAAAGTAAGTGGTCACAGAAACACAGGTTTGTGTGTGCCTGTGCACACTCATACATACAACCTGTTGCGATCAAGGCTGAGCTTTCTTGTGTGCTAACGAGCCCCCTCTTTTCCCCTCCCCCCACCAAGAAGTATAAAACAATCCAGGATAAAGTTTCAAATTCTGTTTCAGTAGAATGAGAAATAATTGTGCTATTGTATGAGAAGTAGTAAAATACACAGTGGACTATTAAATCCATTGTTGTAAAATGTAGAACATTACTGGTTTAAATTCAACAAAATAGCTAGGGCCTCTTCATTGACAGGAAATATTTCAATGGCCAGGAGAGGGTTATAGGAGTTCAGCTGAGAATCTCTCTTACTGCATAAAAGTTTTAGTATTCTTTCTCTTTTTCCTGAGTCTAAATTTCTCAGTTATTTCATTCACAACTTCTTCTTGCCCCAACCTCCACTCACACACACACACCACTCCCACACCACTCTCTCCAACAACACAGAGCACACGTCAGCTAGCCCATCAGCCAGTGTGTGTAAAATGTTTGGAAATAACTTTCAATATCAGCTTTGACAAAGAGCAATAGTAATGACTGGGAAGGAACGCTTACTGCAAAATTGAGTTCTACACAGTAAAAGTTTGATAATTTGATTAATTAGTCATACAGCCATGCAGACTCTGTGACAAGCCTGGATTCTAGAATTCGTTTAAAGAAGTTTAATTGTAGTGCTTCTGAGTTCCAGTACCCATTAAAAACTTAGCTCTAAGGAGATACCAGTTATAAGTCATGCTCAGCCTCAATTACTTAGTATTGTTAAAGGAACTCTGAAAGAAAATTCAATTTCTTGAGTTCTTGGTTGGAAATAGTTACTAATTATAGAAAGTTTTCTTAACTTATAAGTAAAAATGTGCAATTTTCAGGGAAGGGAATTTTATGGTCTTTATCCAGCTAGTATCGCATACCTGTGCCATCCTAAACCCAGTCTGAAGGAGGAGGAAGCTTTTGGTGGCCTCTAAGGCAGTCCAGTCCCTGCAGACAGTTCTCAATGTGCTGCTATGGGCCTTACAGAAAAGGGTCCCTTAGGCACTTGTTTGTATAATAGTCAGCAACGGTCAATTGTCCTAAAATGAAAGAAATGTAGGATTCTGTTCCTCCTGCAAACCACAGGAGTGCTTCCTGCATCCCAGTTCTGGTCAGATGTCCTCTTCCTTTGCTCTTTCTCTCCTTTCTCAGTCCTCTGGGAATCTAAACCGGACCCAGTCTCCAGCCTGCTGAAACCTGGAGCGTGGAAACCCTAGGCTGCTCCATGCTGTGGACAGTCCACCTTCACTCAGGTGTTGGCTGGAGCTACAGTGAGCTCAATGCTCAACTTGGGGAAGATCTGTTCCAGAGCTCACTCATGTGGCTGTTGACAGGCCTCGGGTCCTTGCTGCCTGATGGCTGGGTACATCAGTTCCTCTCTACAGAAGCCCCCGTATAGGGCTACTCATAACATGGTAACTTGCTGTTCCCACAGTGAGGGCCCAGAGAGACAGAGATAGAGATAGAGATAGAGATAGAGATAGAGATAGAGATAGAGATAGAGATAGAGATAGAGATAGAGATAGATAGATAGAGAGAGAGAGAGAGAGAGAGAGAGAGAGAGACAGAGACAGAAAGAGAGAGAGAGAGAAAGAGCGAGAGAGAGAGAGAGAGAAATGAGAGAGAGAGAGAGAGAGAGAGAGAGAGAGAGAGAGAGAGAGAGCGCGCACTAGTCAGCTGGAAGTCAGTCTTTTCATGAAATCCTGTCACTTCTACTAGATCACATTGGTTAGAAGCAAGTCAGTAGGTCACACTCAAGTAGAGAAGATTATAGGAGGGTAAAAATACCAGAATATGAGGTCACTGGGGACATTTTAGTAGCCATCTGGCATAGTCTGCCCCTGCCCCCCAGTGATTCATGACCCTGCCCCACATGCAAAATGCTCATGGATTTCTTACCCATGGAAGCTCTCAGTGTTTCTCACGCACAATTTTTATAAATGGTCACTGATTCAATTGGATGTTTGGCAAGAATATCATCCACTTGAATCTTGAGCTACTTCCACTGTGGGCAGGGATATTTTTAAAGGGCTTTGAACTCCAAATTCAGGGACTCCCCCCTTGGGAAACTGGTATAAGGCATAATCCATCAGTGTACTATATGGGAGTGAGATGAGGTCATGAAACAACCAACTTGGCAGGGCATGGTCAGATGAGGTGGAGTTATGTGAACTCCCTCCCTGAGTGGGGTCAGGAGGGGCACTTTGAGTGCCAGGCCCTCTGGGGACAATGAGTAGACGAGCTGAATCAAGGACTTTCTGACATATATGATTTGTTTCTGTACAGTGCTCATGAGGAATATGAGCCATAATGCCCATTTTCCAGTTTTAGAGACAGAAATGATACAATTGAGGGGTACACAGCTTGGGTTTGGGAGTCAAACACTTGACTTTGCATTCCAGCACAGACTCGACAGTGTGATCTTGAGCAAGAAGCTTACCTTCCCAGGGGTACTACAGGAATCATTAGGACTAAAGGGATAATGGCTGTAAAGTGCTTAGCATTGCCCCATAAACCATGCTAGCTACTGTCATGTTCACAAATTCTCTTTGAGGCATTAGGTGGGGCCCCAACTTCTCTCTTCATGCATATGCTGCGATCATTTATTAGGGAAGCTTAGAGACAAACTTTCTAGCCTCCTGGAGGACCTGTCATGCCTGGAGGACCACCAGGGACACTCATGTTTGCCCAAGGTGATCTGCACATCTGCTGCCAGGCAGCTGGAGCCAAACTCTGATTGGAGTGTCATAATTACACAGCCACCATCCTGGGAAATGAGAGAGGAAGAGGCAGATTCTGTGACTAATCCAAGCCACAGTCCACAGAGATCTCCTGCAGGCAGCCAGCCTCCAACAGCAGCGCCCAGACCTGAAGTTTCTCTATAACCCAGCACCAAGCAGAATACTTGGCGCACAAAAGGTGCAATGAGCATTGGACCGAGGTAAATCTCATCTTCTCTCCTATTGTTGGCACCAGCCCTGTCCCCAGACAATAACAACTGCCTTTTACTGAGTGCCATGCACTGTGCCAAATGCTTTCAAAACCAGTTACACTCTCTCAGCTCCCCAGCCAGTCCTTCATAATATGGATATGGAAAATAGGTGGCAGCTTACAGTCTACCTGACAACAAAGACCATGCATATATCCTACACCAAACCGCCTCAAGCACACTTGTAAAAGGAAGATGGAAGAAAGCCTCTTTCCTCTCCTTCCCTCACTCTGGCTCCAGAAGTGCCCAGGATCAAGGGGCCACTCTCCCACACACAACAGATGCCTTGCAGAAACAAGTGAAAAACCCATTGTAGGCTCTGAGCACCGACAACCTCCTTGTACCACCTTGTACCATGGTCAAGGAAGCAGCTCATGTGGAATGATGGGAGCCAGTTGTTTCAGCATTTCCATCTCCTCATTAGTAGTTTATAATTAGCCATTGTGGGACTATTTACACCATGAACATTAGTAAACACCACAAGCCAGGACCCTTCCTTCCTTCCTTCCTTCCTTTCTTTCTTTCTTTCTTTCTTTCTTTCTTTCTTTCTTTCTTTCTTTCTTCCTTCCTTCCTTCCTTCCTTCCTTCCTTCCTTCCTTCCTTCCTTCCTTCCTTTCTGCTAGAGAACTGGTTCTTAAACATTTACCAGCACAACACTGTTGTAGAGTAATGAGATATAAAATCTCACCATCCTGAGACAACATTCTCATCAGTATGCGAACATTTTATGCTGCTATGAAAACTAGGAACATGTCAGATGGAGTCATATGCTGCTTTTGGGAGCTCAAACCTTTCAATTGCCTTGCTTTAAGTATTACAGCTGTCATCTTGGAATTTTTCATTTTCCAATAGAACCGTTAATCCACCTATAAAATATGATTCACATAATGAATCCAGGTATTTCACCCAGTGCTAAAATCCAAAAGCAATTAGCCTTTTTGTTTATTTCATGTGGGAGTTAGACTAAAAGCAAAATGAACACACAGAAAAAGAGCCAGGCATTGGTCCAAATGTCTGAATGATGTACTAATTAAATTGTATAACAACACTGCTATCTTTATACATACACTTTATTACAGGTTGGGGAATCAGCCTAGGCCTTCCAAGTCAGCTCTGGGAGAGCACTTCTTTAAAACTAGAGGAATGGTACTTGGTAAGGCTTTGTAAGGAAGATTTAGCTACACATTCAGAAAGAACAGATAAGACTTTGGATGAGATTTGAAAAGGCTTGGTTAATTTTTCTCTTCCCTCTGCTATAATATGACCTTAATCAGGGATAAGAGTTTAAAAGTCCGCTTATTCATGTATTCACTAAATAAATATGATAAAACTTGAGGTGGATTCTGGGGATAATATAAAATTAATAAGACCTGTCTCCGGCCCTCTAAAAGTCCTCAAATAGCCCCAGTTGGTCAGAGAACTGAATGTTTCTGAGAGTATGTCCCTAAATCTGACATAGGACTCAGAGATTTCTTGTGAGTCCAAGGAGGGTTTGTTAATATTTCCAGGAGAGTGGAGCGAGTTTACTGAAGGCTCCCCAGAGGGAAGTGGATTTGAATGGGTTTCTCTCTCATTTCTTTCATTCTACCCCATAAGCTCCCACAACGAGTTAATGAAATATGTATTGTTGAAGTAGCTTGTTTCCAAAACTCCTACTGGTTGTCACAAGGAAGAAGAGTGATAGCCATGATGGCTAATATGCATTGAGGTTTTCTAGGGAACAGGCACTGCTCCAACGACACTTCATTTCACCTTCACAATGACACTAGGATGAGTGCAGATGAGCAAAGCGAAGCTTAGTGAGTGATGGAGTTGGCATTTGCGTCCAGGGGTCTGGTGTTCCCCTTCAGACATTGTCTCTTTGGGATTACATGGTCAAGTACAAGTATGCCATCACAGATCTCACCCTACTTATCATAACTTCATCTCTGTATGTTTACTTTCTTTTACAGATTGTCTAGTACAGCAACAGATAGATTACGACATGAGCCTTGGAGTCCATCTTGAGTCCTTCTCCTGGCCACATCACTAAAACTTGGCTGTCACATCAAGACAAGTTGCCTCTTCAGTCTCAGCTGCCACTACTACTCATCTCATGCCATTAAATCCAAGTCCCCCTAAACCACTCTCTGTCTCCTTAACCATCAGGCCCTGCCGGATCTCCGTATCTATGCAGGTTGTTCCTACTCCCAACAGAGTCCTTTTCCATCTCCATCATCACCCTATCCTGACCCAACCCTGGCTCCTCACCCTGGATTGGCCCCACCCTCCATGAAGCCCTCCCTGACCCCTCAACACAGGGTCAACTCCCTGCTTGGGTACCAGGAGGACCCTGCACTCATCCCCAGGGTAGCATTTATTATCTTTCACACGCTCAGTGAAACTGCCTGTTCATCTCACCCACTGGACCTGCAGTTCCTAACCACGGGAGCCTCAGAATTAGCTAGGGAATTTTAAAAAAATATTGTTTCCTCCAGAGTCTCTGGTCTTAACTATGGCCTAGAACACTGGATCTGTAAAAGCTCCCAGGGGATTCTGATGGGCACCCCTGACTATAAAGCACATCCCTGATTATAAAGTGCCCTGGATTATATGTTCTTACAAGCTGGGCTTGTGCACTGGCTCACAGGTACACACCCAGAGCCGAGCATGTGCCTGGCTGAGAATAAGAGACTATTGAGTTTTTGTTAGTTGACTTAATGAATGAATGAGTAAAGTTAATTAACCTCACTTATCCTCAGTTTTTCATCTGTAAAATGGTATTATAATACCCTCTGGGGTGATTCTCATGATTTATCTACATGAATGGAAAGATTAAGGAAAATGTTGCAATAAAGGAACGCCTCCTGATCTTGGCATGAAAGAACCTCTCCATTGTCTGCTTTGGCAAAAACTCTGCAATGAAACGCATGTATGAAGGGTGTTCCAGAAAGAAGAGACAATGCTTTTTTGAGGTAATCAATATGGTCATTGAACACTATGTTACATTTCAGGGTAAAAAATGCAGTTGTTTTATTATGTTCCTTGAATGACCCAACACCTCTTCAACATGGTTTGTACCTGGAAAACTTTATTCCAGGTCCTGTCTTTGTTCTTCCCTCTTGACCACCATTTGCCATGACTCACCCACCACTCAGTGAAGGACAGGCCCACCCTCTGCTCACAGATCTTTCCCTCTTTCAGTAGAGCTGCTCTGAATTCACCCAATGTCACACCTTGAGGGCCAAAACACTACCTTCAGGGTTCACAGCACGTCAAATGTTCCCCAGAGGAGGAGACAGAGTCAGCACATTTCTAGGTTCTTCTTAGGGATCCTTGTCAGGAATCAGGCCCAGCCTCAGAAACAGAAGTCTCATTCTCCCAGGAGAAACCTAACCAACCCTTTCCAGTGTTCCATCAGTTTCCTTCCCACACTGCTGGCCCGTGGGTGGCCAGACCAACCAAAGTGTGGTTCACACACATTCTCTTATGGGAGCCCAGGAAGGGAGCCTGGAAGATACAATTAAGGTAGGACTTGGAAAGGGCAAGTTCTACCAAAGAAAAGAAAATCATGCGCTGCCCTAGGCTACCTCCTACTGCTTGGGAGCTCAGGGTTGAGCTGGAAGTCTGGGGCAGATGTAGGGGTCACTGATATGTCCTCAGGCATCACCGGCACGTGACACCAAAGTATGGCCACCGTTGTGGTTATCTTTTCCTTATAATTACTCTGAATGCCCATCCTGCAGATTCCGGGGTATTATAATTTAACTAGGCTGCCCCAACCCCGAGGAGGACTCACATGGCCCCTCGATCTGTCTCCATGCTCACCTGTTTCCTCTAACCGATGACATTGCTCTAAAGCACTGGTGTTCTTCAACTCTGCAGGTTCCTCACACCACCTACTTGGTGGTTCTCCAGACATCTCAACTCCTTTTGCTCCAGTTCCATCTAAACAGGGACATGGGCTCCTCCACTGCTAGCATAGAAGGTAACCCTGGGCTTGCTATGACAACTCTGTCACAGGGTCCTGACCAGTTCTCACACATGGTAAAAAGTCCTTATAAATCAGTATATTTATCATTTGGTAAATTCAGTGAATTGGTCATTTGATGAAGTTTATAAAACAATCTACAAATATTAAAATGCTGTCAACAGGGGAAAATTACCTATATATGAAATAAGGTAATTAAATAAGGTTATAAAAATAAGTATTAACTAAGAAAATTTTATATGAGATGCATACATTTTAGTTATATTCAGAAAAATATATATACCCATTTATTCAACAATATTATAAGGTACCATTTATGAACCAGGCCCTATTTTAAGAACTTGGGAAACACCAGTAAACAAAACATTCTTGCCTTTATGGAATAATAGAATAAATACTGTGGTATGTTAGAAGATGATGAGTTGCAATGCAAAAACAACAAGAAGTGTAAAAGGATAAGGGAATCTGAAATGCAGAAGAGAAAATGGCAATTCAGCAGATAATTCAGAAAAACTATATTAATTAAACATATTCAAGAAAAAAACATTGAAAATGTTTATTAACTCTATTCAAGAAAACATTTCAGTCATTAAATATACTTAAAAATAACTATCAAAATAAGTTTGAAAAACAAGTCAGTAAATTTAGTGAACTTGGCAAATTGGCCTGCTTCTTTGCATTTGTGTAATAAAAAGACCCATTTCAGAAATTTTTCTGAAATGAACAAAGTCTACTCCAAGAATAAACTGATGACTCTAGAACAAAATTGCTAGCAACTTCTAAAGATATTTCTCTTACTGGGGACCAAAAGAAAAAGAAAAAAAAAAAAAGGTAATTTCTGTTCTACCAGCACTTAACTGTATCCATGAAATAGCGTTGAGCACTCCTAGTCATTGTGGAAAACAAAATGGCCACCACGGTTCTAAGGAGAATGCTAGGAAAGGTTGGGGTGATCCTCGGTGTGGACCCTGAAGATCAATCAGGTAAACACAGGCAGAAAGGAGAGAGAGCCTATGCTTCCTTATACAGAACCCAGCACACAGCAGTTGCTCAATATGCGTTTGTTGAATAAATCATGGTAACATTCTGCCTGTGTCAAGTAGGTGCTGGTGAATATCTGCTTGTGGTGACCAGGGGGAAGAGAAAGCAGAAGTAGCCTTTACTGAGTATCCAGCACATGGTTTCCTATACCCTCTAAACCCTCACATTCACACTTACACATTCAAGTGAGAATGGGAATCATCGCGTAACTGATTTCATCTTTCAAATTAGGGCACAAATCACAGGGCTCACAGGGAACAGAACCAAGATTCCAGTCCAGCTCTGTCTGCTCCCAAACCCGGGCTCTCCCTGCCACTCTCCGCTGCCTGTCTGAGGCTGAGCTAAACAGTTAAATCAGGGAAATATATAAAACCAGTCAGGCTCAATTCTGTTGTTCCAAGACATTGTCTTTAAGACAAATATTTTGGTGTCATGTAAACACAAGCACCATCTGTCTGTGTGCATGCTATCTGTCCGATCCACTTACTCTATCCGATGCAAAAATCACCACCATCAGCTATTCAACAGACAAAACAACCAAAGCAGCACTTTTCCACTGGTTGTTAGGGGAACAGGCATAGCTTTAGCTCTTCCACAATAATCCCCAACTCAGAATTTGCAACACCCCAGGATATTTCCAGTCACTGTAGGGGATTTTGAAAGATTCTTAAAAATTCTCAAAACCAAATTAGTGTCAATGTACTTTAAGAAAGAAAGAGGCTCCGCAGTAGACTTTTCAGAAGGCCGGGAGAAGGACGGATGGTGAAGGCCAGTAATGGTGAGGACTGCTATAATGAGCAAAGGAGGAAGGTGGGTGTATTTCCCATTTTGTTTTTCACTTAGGTAGCCTTTCCCCCAAGAAAAGATGAGTATGTCATTCTTGCTTGTAATAGGCATGAAGACCTTCATGTTGACATGATATGAGAATATATGAGACAAAATAACCTCAAATGCTACAAAGATTTTTGGGTGAAACGTAAAAGGACATGGAGCTAATTTTGTTTGGAAAAAGGAAAACTGAAGAGCAAGACTGTTTGTTGTGTGTGGGAGTGACACACAGCAGCACTTAAACCCCTCCCACCTCTGCTTCCCTCACCTGTGGCAGGCACCACTCACTAATAGCAGAAGGCTAGCATGGAGCCAGAATTGAGCCTCAGAATCCTTCTCAACACAACTCTCTAGGGAAGCACATGAAATCTACTGGCATATTGATATGCACTGTTATATCATGAAGGGCAAACTGGAGGGCAAAGCCAGTGCCCAGATCCGATCTCTCTTCCCCTCTTTTTACTTTGTCTTTAATCTTCTAATTTCTCTCTATAATTTCTAGAGAAACCTATTCTTTTCAAATTGTTCTAAATTTGCATTCATTTTTACCACCGAGCATCCATCTACCCACCTCCTGCATAAGCATGCGACAGTTAAAGTGACATTGATAAGAAATGGCCTCAGCCTGGGAGTCTGAGGACCTCACTATGAATTCACCACACTCCAGCTCTTGACTCGGGGTAAATCCAATTCCTTGTTTATAAAAGAAGGATACTTACAGCAACTTCTTCATGTGGTTATTATGAATATCAAATGAAATGACATAAAGATCTTGCACAGTGCCCAGAAATAGACATTCAATAAATGTTAGCTCCATCTGAGGAAACACAGATATTTAGATAGACATAGATATCTCAAGACAAATAATAGCACCCTGATCTACATGTTACTGATATTGAACACTTTCTCTTAAAATCCAGAATCAGCTGGTACCCCCCCACCTCCCCCCGGCGTCCCATGAGATTTAGGTAAAATTAACCTGAGTTCTACTCTGCAAAGGCAGAGCCTTTGGGAGTTCAAAGCCCTTCCCAAGGCCACAGTAGATACCAGGGACTCACATTCTCAGGCCCATCATCCCCTCCTGGTCCCCTGTAACCTTACACATAGACTCTATTCAGAATCCTTTCAGCCTAGACACAAAGCTTACCTCCTTTCTCGTCTGCCAAGAAAGTGCATAAGGGGTGTGTGTGTGTGTGTGTGTGTGTGTGTGTGTGTTCCACAAAGATCTTTTGAGAACAGAGGAGCCCTGTCTTCCCAGTTTGCCCCTGACCCTGGCTGTAGCCCTCAGGAATGTGGTTATCCATCTCCAGCCTCTGCCTGCTGAAGGCCATCACCCCCATCTTAGAGCACAGGACATACCGCCACTTCCTGCCAGTGTCTCTCATCTGCCACCCACATCTGGCCCACAGTGCATACTCACGCCTTTATAGCCCTGACAACCCAAAGTGGCACTCCAGCAGGCCTGAACATTTTAGATTTCCTTTAGATTTCTCAGGTGTAGACAAAAAAAGTTGGATCTTAGGCCACTATCTTGCCCCACCCACATACAACCTGCACAGAGCCTGCGACTCCTTGAAAGTTACTCTCTCTTGAGATAAAATAGATGTATCCCACCGCTTCAGCCCCAAGAAAAAAAGACCTCTTCAATACAATTGGTTTCACATGCTTTTCTTGAACCATACCACTCCCTCATCAAGAAATGAAGACTTCTCCTCACCTTAAAATTAGCAAGTCATCATGACTGCCTCAACCAATAGCATGTCTGGTAGAAGTGACACTGCATGACTTCCAAAACAAGGGAGAAGGAAATATAGCTTTTTACTGGCTCTTTCTATTCAGGATTCTTAGTCTTAGAATCCAGCCACCACGCTGTAAGAAAGTCCAGGCTATCTGGAAAGGCTGTGTGTATAGGAGTTGTGGCTAATCAACAGAGCTAAGATCCCAGTCAATAGCCAGACACATGAGTGAGTGAGCCTTTAGAGCAGTGGCTCTCAACCTTGGCTGCACATTAGAATCACCTGGGAACCTTTTTAAAATCATGATTTCTGGGCCTCATCCTCCGGAAATTCTGTTTCTTCGTTACTAATGTTGTGGCCCCACCCCATAACAAAGAAACAGAGTTTCCGGAGGATGGGGCCCAGAAATCAGGATTTTATAAAGATTCCCAGGTGATTCTAATGTGCAGCAAAGGTTGAGAACCACTGCTGTAGAGGATCCTAACTCACTTCTTCAAGCTGCCTTGACTGATACCAAGTGGAGAAGAAGATGCCAAGCCCTGCCCCAGATGCAGATTTATGAGCAAAATAAATGTTATACCGGTTTTAAGCTACTCCGTTTTATAATGGTTTACTTTGCAACATTAAATAACCAGACCAAGTATGCCTATCGATTGCTGGAGATTATACTAGTAAATGTTGACACTCTGTATTTCCGTGTAAGTTGGTTAGTCACTGACCAGTCCTGGGAGTTAGGGGAGTCAGCACTCAGGCACCAGAACACATCCCTGCCCCAGAAATACAAAGGCCAGACCCTCAGTTTATTCACTTATTTTCCAACCCATGTTAGTTGGGATGAACCCAACCCTTAAAGACCAGGTAAGAGTGGCTCCAATGTCCTCCTTCAGGTTTCTGTGAAGTTCCACATAACCCACTTCTTAGGGTTGTATGAACATTAACGGAGATGCTGCATGAAAAGTCCTAATCAGTTTCTGGACATGTAAAAGTGCTCCATACGTGTTAGTTATTTCTCATTTGTTCCACACACATTGACCGAGCCCCTGCAGTCCTTCAGTCACTGTACTGGGCACTGGGATGAGAGATTAAACCACACAGTAGGAAAAGGGAGGGACAGTAAACAAACACCGGCTGTGAGGTTGATGCCAGAGATAAGCTCTGGAAGACCTCTGATAATTCAAAACTAATTCTTCTTAGAAATAAACGTAAAATGGGGGGTGCATTCTAGGGGTACATAAATCCACAAACTTTCCAGAATAATGTGCTCTAAAGCTTCTTTTTATTTTCTTAGCATTATCTCTAATACTTTGCTGAAGGCTTGTTCTTATATTAATAGCATATCATGGCAGTTGCTAGAGCATCCTCCAAGTATTTTATCACTTCTAACTTCTAGTCCAAAGTATTGATCTTTCTGATGTCGTTTTCATCACTGGTGTGTGCAAACATCACCTAACGAATGCTTGGATGACTTTGCTAAATTATAACAACTGAATATTTAAATAACAGGTCAATAGCCACCAAAATTCGCTCATGAACATTCGGGTGCCTGTAAACAGAAGGGCCAAGAAATGCGGACTCCGGAGATCAGCTGAGGTGGCGCCGCCATGTGGCAGCAGCGAAAACATTTTGCAATCCCCTGGGTCTTCCAGTCCCTGAAGAGAGCTTTGGTTTGGGGTTGAATCGCATTTGGGGGGAATTGCATTGCTTACATTTTGTGCAGAACGTGAAAATGAGTGTTTCTGGGTTGGACTGTTTCAAGTCCAGCACTCAGATGCCTGTGTAATGTGTGTGCCCATCGTCACAATGATCTGACAGAGGAGTGGGAGGTGCTGAGTTCACACTCTGGTGTGATCTGTTCCCAGCCTGAGCAATTCTGTCTTCTGCCCCTGCAGCTGCTCTTTCCTTTCCAGGTGGGCTCACCTTTGCCATTTGTGTGTGCTCTCACCAGGCAAGCAACCTTCCTGCCAAAATGAAAGCAATAGTCCCAGGAGATACACTTTGTCATGAGCTGCAGTCTTGGGCCAACACCTCGCTTCTGATAGTCAAGACAG
The DNA here is from genome assembly GCF_964212035.1 of Myotis nattereri. Taxonomy (NCBI): domain Eukaryota; kingdom Metazoa; phylum Chordata; class Mammalia; order Chiroptera; family Vespertilionidae; genus Myotis; species Myotis nattereri. The sequence goes on from NC_138089.1 coordinate 32,752,845, forward strand.
TTCATCCCACAGGAATTCATAGACATTGAAGAAAAATATATATCCTTTCAAACACTTCACTGTAATAAAAGTATTCAAAGTAATTAACCCTTTTCTGGTTTAAATATAGACAGCTTGACCAACGTTTTAAAAGAATGGAATCTCTGATTATATTTTGAATGTGAATTTAGGATTATGATATTGTCAAGTTTTTAGTAACTAAAATTAGAATATATCAGGCAGGACTCTAGAAGTTCTATTTTAAAGAAGTCAGCATCTGCCCATTAATATCTTATATTTTTCTTTAGTAGCATTTCAAATAGAAGGGAAATGCTTTCAAACATTATGTAATCCAAGCATATTGAAGCAATGGGCGAGGGGGGTCTTACTAAGAGTCCTAACCGTGAGGATGTATAGTATGGATCTAACATTGAGTGATTCCTGAGATCCTAGACTTTGGGGAGTCTCTGATATCCCATTAAGGATATTCAATAAGAGTGTGTGGCAGGAAAAGCATTGAGCCCTCCATCTGTGGCTTATTCTCATTGTATCTTTCACTCCTCATCCCACAAAGAAGGTTGTTTTTGTGTTTTCTTGTCTCAAGGGTGTTTGTGTTACAGGCAGAGAGCTGAAGTCCACTGAAAAGGCCCTCTTCTTAGCTTATGTTCTCAAAGCCAAAACTCTTTGAAGAGATTATGCTGTCTCCCCAGAGGGCAAGGAGAAAGAAGCTGCTATCCTGGGGTGGCAAGAGGGACAGCCAGAGCACCCACTAGCGGTGATGGTAGAGACTGGGTGTTCTCTGAGCACATTCTCCAAAAGTCCTCTTTTCAAGTTTTTTCTTTAGAATGATATGTTTCTTTAGGGTAATATGATTGCTGTTAACAAAGTGATGGAAAGATATTATAATAAGGTTGTGGAAATAAATATGCAATGAATACGTTAATGGTCCGACCCAGGGAGTAAGTGTCTCAGGGGAAGAGCCTTTCCAGTTTGTAGAATCACTCTCCCTGCGGACCTCAGCACAGAGGCCTACACTGGGCGTTGGGGGGCTGCTGAGTGCTTCAGCCAGGTGCCTGCCCCTGGGGTTAGATCCCGGCCTTGCCTTTGGGCAGAGCTGAAAGAAGTTGGCCAGGACTGAAGCGTAACTATGGAGAGCACTCTCAACCGACTGTGGCAGCGAGCCGCTGAGATACCTGCTTCCAAGGAGCGACACAGACTTGGGCAATGAACATTTGGTAGCAACGAGGGCACTGGTGATAAACACCCTTTCTCATATATTCTAAACTGGACAGGTCACTTTCCACTTTGAGCCCTGACAGTTGGGCAGAAATGCCTATGCCTTTAACCACTAACTCCTTATGAGGCATCACATATGACGAATCCTGGCCATCTTAAGAGGGCTTGGGACCCTTACAGAATCTTAATATATCAAAAGTGGTAGACTGCCCTGACTGGTTTGGCTCAGTGGATAGAGCGTCGGCCTGAGGACTGAGGGGTCCCAGGTTCGATTCCGGTCAAGGGCATGTACCTTGGTTGCGGGCACATCCCCAGTAGGAGGTGTGCAAGAGGCAGCTGATCGATGTTTCTAACTCTCTATCCCTCTCCCTTCCTCTCTGTAAAAAATCAATAAAATATATATTTTTTTAAAAAAAGTGGTAGACAAAGGGCCAAATGCAAGCACAGTTGATAACTGTCTGGTGCATCAAATACTGATGATTCTCAAACCCCAGGAGGATCTAAACTATATTATTAAGTGATTAATGTGAGAATTCTTGATGGGTACTTACTCCTCAAGCATTTATTATGTGCTCACTATATGCTATGAACCATGCAAAATGTTGATACTAAAAGTATGGACAACATTTTTGTTCCTGCCCTCAAGGAGCTCCCAATCAAGTCTGGAAGTTGGCTGAAAATTCAACAGAGCCTGTCAAATGTTTTATGGAGGTATGCACATATTTCCATGGGGGCCTTATGGGAGAAGAATGGCCAAAGATGGACCAATTCACTCACTTTGGGGGATTCTAAGTGAATTCCTGGATCTTATTAAAACACTAATAGAAGCTATTAGAACTTTTCCCTCTTGTTTTAGTTTCAGCCTTTCAGAATTTGAACTTCTGTAGATTAAGAGTTCATGGGTCTTTGAATGGATTTCAAGAAGTCAGTGAAGTGGGTGAAAGATATGTTATATTTAAGCTCCTTTCAAATAGGTTGAAAATTATGTCTGTGGAAAAAATTAATTTTTGTCAAATGTTGTTTTTAAGTAATTGTGTCATACTGCACAAATATACAGTGGTATGGAATATTAGTGCTTTCCTGCTGATATATATTTTTAGATGTAACCTTTCATTATTATTATGAGCATTAATCCTTAGTACATGGCCTGGTTTAGGTAGAAAACATCAAAGAAAATAAAAGTGAAGAAAACATATTTCCTTGGGGTCATCCCAAATGTGATGGACATCAAAAGCATGGTCTCTCTTGTACAGCCAGTTTCTTGCTCAGTGGAAGCATAAAGCCAGCAAAAGCAGAGGAACAACTGGCATCTGTCTATTGTGGTTCAGAATGGATTATTTATTATTTTCATGAGAGATAGGTCAACTTGAAAAAAGTAGAAAAATTTACACCAACTCAAGAGCCTGGACCCAGCTTATCACTTGGCCAAACAAAATTAGCCTGTGTTTGGGCAGAACTTGGAGTCGTTTTCCTTAAAGCAATCCAGGGATCTGTAGTCTGAGAAGAGAAAAAACACTGAAATACCACCTCTGTCAAGAAGTGTTACCCTTTCCAGAGCCACCAGTAATTGATGGTCCTCAGTATGTCCAGTTCCTAGTTCTTCTGTTACATACATGCAGATGCCTATTTGGTGAGCTCACTTTGGAAGCATCAGATGGTTAGGATGGCTTTGAAATAATGAAAAAATTCTCTGCCAAGCAAAACCTAGGAAGAAAAATGCTGGTGCCTTGGGGACAGATGGAGTACATTGCCGTTCCACAAAGCTTTACCATTGTTGCTGAAAAAGAAGCTCCACACATCTAGTTTTCTACAGTCATATGATGTAGACAGTAATTCTAAAAAGTCATGTCCACTTTATCTGAGCAGAGTCAGGACCTTGAATCATGCCTTATCAATAAGATTTGTCAAGAAATAAATGCTGGCTTTCTAAAGTACACGTTTTGAAGCAATTGATTACCTTCAGGAAGAAAGCTTTACTTTTCTTAAGTGACTAGCAAAGCCCGTTCTTGGACAAATTTGACAAAGAGTTCATTCATGACTTGAGTGACTTGATTGACATCTTTGGCCATGTGAATGAACCATAACTTTTGACTCAAGGTCCAGCAGATCCCATTGTGCATACTGCTAAAAAAAAAAGAAAAAAGAAAAAGAAAAAAGAAAGAAAAAAAAAAGAAAAATTTCCTGACCAGGATACCATTGTGGAAGAAGTGTTTGGAGAAAGATGGCTATGTGCTCTTTGTATTGTTGGAGAAAGGGCATCTGGAGGCCAGAGCCAAGAGTGAAGAGGCTTTGCTGGCTCTTGTGCAGGTACAAATGGGCAGACAAAGAAATCTTTGAAGAATACTTCTGTTGGCTGACCTTAAAATTGGAATGTACGGTTACTGATTCTTTCTTTAATGACAAAGACAATGTTTATGATTTAGACACTGACAAAGTAGACCTCACTAAATTGAAGACAAAAAATAATCTTACATGAATTCAACTCAAAATGTTTTAGAGAATTCTGTTCCTTGATTCAAACTACCCTCATCTATAGAATAATCTGTGAAAACTCTTAACACTTTGGCTAGCAAATACCGTTATCAGAATTTTCTATTGTTGGTAGCACCAAAATAAAAAGCCTAAACTCTAAACTAATTGCATGTAAAAATATACTTGCATTATCTTGTAAAAGAAAAAAAAAACACTCTATAATTTCAACTGTTCGTTATAACCAAACAATAGCAATATTTTTATAAAAGTTACTTTTGAATTAAATTTTGTTTTAACGCTCTCTTCATATTTTGACTTACTAAGGTTTTTAGGAAGTAGCTATTAATATTTATATGCAGAAATGAGATTAAGAGGATTATAAGTTTAAGTATTATCTTAATAATATATGTGAAAGATATGTCTCACATATCATTCATACCAAAGATATTTGGTACATGTCAGATATGTACCAAATGTATTACATATGTACCAAAGATATTTTGTACATATCAGATATGTACTAGAAAAATGTATGCAGGATATGTGTATAATGTGTCCATATGCATTTTCCTAGAGAAGGCATCTGTAGCTTTCATTAGATTCTTAAAGGCTACCCAACCATTGACACATACCCCCTAAAAAGGATTAAAAATCACTGACCTTGTTAAATGTGTATTTTCTGATGGGTTCTATATTAGTAGAAGGAGCACACCCAAATTCATGTTTGGGGGATTGTCATATAAAGTGAACATTTTTAATCCACAGTCCATGGAGCTGGATTAAAACAAAGTTCTTTTATTCTTTAGTTCAAATAAATTTTTTAAAAGTTTAATTAAGTTTTTGTTCTTTTTCCCTCAGCATCCTCAAAGTCCAGGTCTGTGTCTTTGAGGTTCAGGGCAATCCTAGCAGCCCTAACCCTAACATCCATGATATACTTATTAGGGACCTTATCATAGCAAAGGTACTTAAAATAATTAGCCGTGGAGCCAAGCATTACAGAAACATAATATATTGCCTTTCCGTTCTCCAGAAGGCTCCTGAATGAGAAAGAGAGTTCAAAAAAATAAAGACAGATGGAGTCCAACATAGAGAAGACCAATCAGGACAACTTTCCCAGAGCATCAAGCACATGTGCACATAGACTGGGAGCATGGGTGAGAGGGAGGGAGGGAGGGAGGGAGGGAGGGAGAGAGAGAGAGAGAGAGAGAGAGAGAGAGAGAGAGAGAGAGAGAATGTGAAATGAGCAAACAGCAGTAATTTCTTCCAGCCAAACACACATCTTTGAAAGTGGAGAGTCAGCCCTGGTGATGCTAATGGAGTTTAACATAAATATTGGCAAGCTGGTTGTCAAATAGAGGCTTTTAAAGATTGGAATTTTTCAAGGAAAATGTTAACTGCAGTTAAAGGACCAAAGTGGTCTTAACTTGATCTCAGAACCTAGAATTTCACTTGAAGTTCTAAATACCCAGGACTCTTATGCTAAATTTAGCCTTCCCAGCTCTGCAACTAGCATTTTGGAACATTTGGTCCCTAACGATAAATCATCATACTTGTTAAATACAAAGTTAGAAGGGGACTAGCAACATAACCAATTAATGAATCAGCTTCCTGAGCAGCTCGGAGCGGAGGTACGGGTACAGGCCAATAATGAACTGTTTTGCACATATCGTAGCAAGTGCACTCACCCCAGCCAGATCTCTCACCCTCCCGACAGCCCTGCACACCCACCAAAACTTTCCTTTTCACCACTTTTCCAGATTATTCCATCCCCAAAACCAACTTAATTTCTACTTTTCTGAGGCTTTCTTCCCCGTGACCACATCAATCTCTATCTTCTCTACATTCCTCCAAACCCTTCACTCTCAATCCCACTCACTTGCTAACTCAGTTGCTATCTTTCCTATAATAGCAGCTAACACTTACTTGAATGTTTACTATGTACCAGGCACCCTGCTAAATGCTTTACAGAAATGACCTCATTTAATCCTCACAGGAGCTCTATGATGTCGTTTTTTATTCTCGATCACAGGAGACAAATGTTTATCTGAGGAAACTAAGGCTTAGAGAGGTGAAGAAACTTTCCCAGGGACCACGACTAGTAAATGGTGGGCCCAGCAATCAGCCGGGTTGTCTGGCTTAAACACTTACTCTCTTAATTGCAAAATTAACAGCTGCTGATACCTAATGTGCATATACTGTCTACCCAGCTAGATTTTATGCTCTTCAGGGCACCTGTATAACATTTCCTTCATGTCACCCTCAGAGCTGGCATTATGCTATGCCCACAGTAAATCAGTACTTATTGAGGGAGTAAATGAATTAATAAGTGAATAAAAATCAATGCTCCATCTGCAAAGGCCAAGAAAAATTAATTGATTTGGACCTTCAAATCGCTTGCAGAATCAGGAAAAATGTTCCTGCTGCTGCATTTGGCAGTAGAAAGCAGATAAATTGCTGACTTGCTGCCCATGTGCTCAGTCTAGAGTGAGAGCTGGGAGTAGGTCTATGTGAACAACCATGACATCCTTCAGTTTTGTCCCTGGCAGCTCTCCAACCCACCAAGCCTATCCTGATCCTCAGAATCCACAAGGTTCATTGGGAGAGAGGTGAACATCACAGGAGTTTACCAGTGTCAAGGCCAATTCTTCCCGAGACCCAGCGCTGCTCATCTGGGCACACACGCACGCACACAAAGATGATTCCAGTTAGTTCACTTTAATAAATGTTTACTGAGTATCTAGCCCAGAGATTCACAAACTTGGCTGCACATCACAATTATCTGAGAGATTTGAAAAATTGCCGAGATCTGCCCTCACCCCCAAAACCAATTGACTCAGTGCCCAGGTATTCAGATGCTTTAACAATCACCCATGTGCACTTAATGTGGATTTGGGGTAAAGAAACACTAAAATCCATGCCAGGCACTGTGTGCCAGGAGCTGGGTGTGAAAAGGGAAGTTTGGAGACTAGTAGGAGAATCGCAAAAGCAATGCTAACGAAAAAAAATCATGAAAAAGTAGTTGTAATAAACACACCATGCAGTTCACAGACAGCAATAACCATAGGACAACATGGGAGCTCAGTGGAGGGGTCCCTACTCTCACTGGAAATTGTTGGGTTGCATGAGTGGAAGATGCAGATGAATGAGGGAGATGTGTTTTACATAATGAGGTGCTAGATTAGGCAAAGGGGGCAGGTTGAAACTTTGTCCTTTCCTGGAGCAGAGAGTTAGACCTCTCTAACCTCTGATGACCTCCCTCTGCACATTCCCAAATGTGACTGCCACTCGGAGGTCCTGAGTCGCTCTGAACCCCCTTCAAATCTCATAAACAGAATGGAAATAGCAATTATTAAATATTAATTCTCAGATTTTAACACATTTAAAACTTTTTGGAACTTTTAATCAGCAGTCAATGGAGACTGAGATATTTTGCCCTTAACTTGTTCATCTATAAAATAATATAATAACCCACACTTTGCCAATGATTGTAAAGATTCATGTATTTATTCAGTAAACACTTATTGAGCCCCTACTGTAGTCTGGGCATGGTGTGAGGGACAGAGATACAATGATGAGCAATCACACATTCAGACCCTGCTCTTGTGAACCTCATAGTCTAGGAAGATAAGTGGACTTTGAAGAAATAATCACACAGATCTGGGTGCAATTACCTACAGAGATGAGCCTTGAGAAGGAAACATGTATCCTTAAATGCCATGAGAGCATCTAAGAGGGGAACCTGGCCTAGTATAAAGGGTCTGGAAAGACATCCCTGAAAAAGTAACTCAGGCTCAGATCTGAGAGATGTCTAAGAGCAAACTAGATAAAGAACAATTCAAGAGCCGAAACCGGTTTGGCTCAGTGGATGGAGCGTCGGCCTGCGGACTGGGGGGTCCCAGGTTCGATTCCGGTCAAGGGCATGTGCATGGGTTGCGGGCGCATCCCCAGTGGGGGATGTGCAGGAGGCAGCTGATCGGTGTTTCTCTCTCATCGATGTTTCTAGCTCTCTATCTCTCTCCCTTCCTCTCTGTGAAAAATCAATAAAATATATTTAAAAAAAAAAAAAAAAAGAACAATTCAAGAGAAGCCTGGGCAAAGGCCCTGTGGCAGAAGTGAACCCAGTGAGAGATTAACCAAAAACAGGACAGTGTGGCTGAAGCACAGAGCACGAGAGAGTGTGTGCAACACAAATTGCAAAGGGAGTTGGGGCCCTGCCATCACATCCTTATCCCAAGAGCAGGGGGAGGCTCCTGGGAAGCCCTCAGCCTGTTACATGATCAGACATGAATTTTAAGAAGCCCTCTGGCTGCTGTGTGGAGAATGGATTGGAGGGATAAGACAAACTAAATTGTTACGGGAGTCGTAAAGACCAGATGTGATCGAGTTTGGTTTTGAACATACAGAATTTGAGGTGCCAAGTATAGAAGAGAATTGAATTTGAGATAGCATATGCCACATAAGTGATTACTATTAATTATTGTAACAGATAGTCAGGAATATAGAAACAAGTCTACTATCTACAAAGGGAAAACTAACTGGATGTATTTTGAGACCAGCAGTGCCAATTCCACTTTGCTAGGACCATCCTTTTAGGCAAGGCCATTCATCAGTGTGAGAAAATTGAGCCGAGATCCCCGGAGGCCCCTTCAGAGTGTCCTTGGAAAGCAGCAGATTGACCCCTGGGAAGAAGCCAAGGAACCAAGCCACATTCTCACCCTGGGACAGCAGCGCAAATATTGCCCTCCAGCCTGAAAAGAAGGAATCTGTCTCTATGTAGCTGGACTTACTATTCCAAACCTACTAAGGAAAAACAAATTCCAAACTCAGAAAGCTTTAACTTGCCGTGACTGAAAGATGTGAGGAAGTTAAAGACCACCATTCCTGCTCCAGAGGACTTTGGTTGGAGAGCTAATTAACGAGGCTTCCTAAAATCATAATCTAGGTAAGCTGCATGCGATGAGTAAGCCATGTCCTGGAATCGGTAACCAAGAACCCATTTCCCTGACAAACTGGCTCATCTTTTCATAACAAATTTTAGCTTCTTGGGAAGGTGCTTCCATAAGGCGGTGGATGGAGGAACCTGCACCCCACGGGGGGTTCATTGCACAGGAGCTGTCAGCAGAGGAAGATAGAGAGCCCAGAGGCTCCTGATACAGTCGCTATGGCAACCAACCCAAATCTGGTCCATTTTATTCACAGACCAAAAAACCCAGTTCAGTGAACACTGTAGGAAAGTCAGAGCAGCTTAGATTAACCAGGCTATCTTCTGGCCCCAAGCAATCTGCAGGATGAGACCTTGCATTAGGCAAAGGTCTCCACTGTGACAAAGCAAAGGATTTGTTAAGCTCTTCGGATCTCACTGGGCCCATTTAACTTCTAGTGTGGGATAAAAAATTACTCTTCTCCAGCAGGAGGCCTGAAGTTTCACATGAATTCAGTTTGAAGTGGTAATGGTCACGCCAAAATAAACAATCATCCAGGGCGATTTTATTTCTCATCACCTGGGAGGTCAGGAGACTCTACAATCAGCACCTTCTGCTCTTTGACTTGCCAGGTAAGAAAACAGATCATGTTTTATAAATGGAAATATGTTTTGGAATTGGCTTGAGTGTTAACATGCAATTCACATGCTTAAATCCTCCTTTTTCCTAATAATGAGAACAGTGTCTCTGAAAATTGAACTCATTCATTCATTTAATTATGTTTAACCAAAACCTACTCTGTGCCATAGGGCTACAGAGATGAGTAAGCAAGGACTCTGCTCACAGTTCAATCAGGGAGAAGAACTTGATGATAATAAATAAATAAATAAATAAATAAATAAATAAATAAATAAGTAAGTAAATAAGTAAGTAAATAAGTAAATAAGTAAATAAATAAAGCAAGCTATAAGTGTGTGAGAAATAGAAACTAAATCTTGCTCATGCAACAGTTCAGGACACGGAGTCCTCCACTATAATGACAAGAGAGCCCACCTTCTTCAATGCGTGGCTGCCATGACACTCTGGCTGCTATTTCATGGGAGGTTTCATGACACATACCTGCCAGTGACACACATCACCTCCACTCACATCCACTGGAGACAATTTAGCCACGTGCCCATGCTTACCCCACAGGGAATCTGGGAAATATAGTGCACCCGGGCACTCAGAAGCTGTGCTACAGTCCTATTGCCAAGGAAGAGAGAGCAGAATTGGCTGAAAAACTGTCCATCTGTAACAATAACAAAGACATATACAACGTTTTCCAGAAACAGAGAAGAGAGACTAAGAAATACCTATCATACCCAAAAATATTTTAAATAGCTATAAAAAAATATTTAACTTACAATTCAATAATACTCAAGTATCATTTTCCTATATTAAACTGCCTGAAATAAAGAAAAAGTCATAGTAATTATTGGTGGCAAGGGTTTAAAAGGAAGAGGCACTTACAACTGCAGAAAGCACCAATTAGTACATTTCTGAAGGGCGGTTTGAAAGTATGCAGGTAACAGATTTTTTAAAAGTCACAACAATAAAGGAAACCTGTATTTTAACCTAGGGTCTGAGCCCTCACTTCCACTCAGTAGGGGACAATTACACCTGTCAATTCAAGATCCTGGTGACTTCCAATGTAAAACCAAACTCTTTGTGGGGGGAAATCTTATCAAATTCAGGATTCCCTCTATAGGTGGCCTCTGTAAACTGAAAATAAATTTTGCCCTGAAGCTTCCAAAATGAGCACAGCCCTGCCAATACTTTGATTGTAGACTCCCAACCTCCAGAACTCGGAAAGAATAAATTTGTGTTGTTTTTAAGCCACTGCCTTTGTGGTGACTTGTTACAGTAGCATTAGGAAGCTAATGATCCTTTGCCTGTGCCCTACAGAGCCCTCGCACCCAGCACCCTGATCTGATGGCACAGACTGATCTGCTAGAGGAATCTGGAGCCTGGAATAAGCAGTGTGGCCTAAGCCAGTCAGAGAGACACTCCCAGGCAAAGCCTGGCCAAGACCTGTGACATCTGAATCTGCTGAGCTGGGGACAGAACCTCAGACCACAAAGGGTAATGGCATAACCAATGCAGGGAGGCAGGAGTGGTGGGTTTTATGGGTTATGGTAGCTAAAAACAACTGGCTAGACCAGCGGTGGCTCAAAGGAGTTCCATAGATCTGACGAAGAAAATCTGATGAGGAAAGCTGACACCTTCAGGCTTTCCTAATGTTCTGAGCTCTGTGTCAAGACAAACTGGACTCCAGCCACCTGCTGACAGAACCCCAGGCACTAACAGTAGGAAACCTCAGCCATCAGAGTGACTATGAACGTGTGATGTGTGAGCATGGATCTCTCTTTGGAGAGAAACTGGTCCTCCCACACTCGGTCCCTCTCAATCAAACAAATCATTCAAACTCCTGCATTCTGTTCAATTCTGTACAAAAAAAAAAAAAAAGACTTGGAGCCCACAGATGCCTAAGGACAAACAGCATGACCCATCGACATCCTGAGGCTGTTGGGGGTGGAGTTTCCATACCGGAAATGGAAGTAATTGGTTTGGACCCACAACAACGCCTGGCTGCGGCCTGAGGAGCCCACACCATCTCTTGCATAAGCTGATGTGGATGAGAGGTAATGGGAGTGTGGGGGGGAGGGGGGAATTTTAGAAAGTTTGATGTGTGAGAAAACAAGAGAGGAGAGACTGAAGACCTGAAGAACAGGGAGGAAAGCACTGGATGGAGGGCATATGTGGAGTTAGTGGCTTGAGCAGGAGGTGGAAGTGATATCAACTCTATCTCCAAACATTAGTGTAAGGAATTATTCAAAAGGTTGAACTTTGGCCTCTTAATATTTCTAGGTAGGGCCCCTTGATCACAGAGCTTACTGAGATTGAGAACTGGGCTACAAATTTTCCATTCTTCTCTTTTGGAAACATAAAATAGCCAAATCTGGCACATATGAATGGCATTGTCACTGGTTAAGGCATTAATTCCAATGTCTTTCAATGCATTTCTAGGTCATGTTTGCCACACACTACAGCAGAGCTTGACCCTTGGGACTTAGGTGAAAAAGATTGGAAGTCGGAGCAGAGATTGATGAACAAGCACAACCCAGGAAACAGAGCAGGCAGCAAATCAGAACCATGGGTGGTCAGACAGAAGAAGCAGTATAAAGCGCAAGCCAACAAGATCATAAAGAGAACTTCTGACCTAAACTTAGGATTCTTATATAGTTCCTACTGGAGGTAGACCAAGTCCAGGGTATGCAGCACAGGGTCCTTGGGTAAAACCAGATAAGCGGGTGCACCTGAGGAAGGGGTGGGATGGTCATGACTGCTGAAGATATATTATCACAGCCCCTTTCTATTTCACCATGAAATCAAGTCCCATCCAGGCCTGGGAAACATCCCTGAGGGTTCATAACAGCATGACATCAAAAGCTGTCTCTGAGCCAGCTCCTACAGTTGCTGGAGACCCCTCGGCATTCGAGTTCTTTCTCAGCCATGAGAAGAAACCATCAGAAGGGTGGAGAAGTAGCTCCTCTCTAGTTCCCTGTCATTCTTCTTTTTTTTTTTTTTCATTTGTCAGAAGCAGAGAATGAAGAAAAATCATGCCACTTAAGTGTGAAAATTTCATGACTCATACTATTCTTCAGTGAAAGTAGCTTTCTTCTCAACTCCTAGAGACATCTTCCCTCCAGTTAGGTGTTTCCAGCAGTAGCTGCTGGCTAAGTACTATTGGAAATTTACATCCTTTGCCATCCATGCAACCTGCACATTTTAAGCTCTTCCTGACATAAACTGTTCCAAAAAAAGGCTTTTCTAAAGCATCTGTATCTCTTGCCCTGGAATATTTTATGCCAACATTAAAATGTGGATTTTGCAGTATAAATGTAAAATGATCCCCTCACAGGGATGCATCCTTGGGTGTGCAAGAAAGAGCTGGGGGTCATCCTCGGATCAGAAGGCACAGATCTGGGAGCATGCACCAGCTGGGCTCCACTTCCCCTGCAGGCAGAGAGAGGTCTTTAAAATGTCCGTGCATGGCTTGAGAAGGGAGCCCTGAGATGAAGCGAATGGTGCTGATGAGGCAGCTGCTCTTCTCAGACTCACCCAGGAAAGCCACCAATTACAAGGCATCTGGGATCTGAAAAAAAGGCAAAGCATGGGGCCCTGGGTGGTGACTGCAGCGTGTGCTGTCAACCACACTAGATGTTCACAGCAGCAGGACTCACCTGGGCTGAGCAAAGGAAGCCATGGGCTCAGACAAGGTAGGCTCAAGGAACTGAGAGAGGGCTCTCATGGGCTATAAAAGAGAGGGCAGCCTTAAAGCAAAATGCTCAGACTCCTCCGAGAAACCCAGATAGTCAGAGTGAGGGTAATAACTTGGGTGAAGGGGTGGGGGGGGGGGAGGCAAAAAGCTTAGAAGGAAGATAAATCTGGGTTTAAGACCATCACTATCACTGAACAGTTAATTTAGCCTCTCTGAGACAGCTTCCGCATCTGTAAAACAGTGCGAAGAATAATGGAGGTGATTCATATAAAGCACAGTACCTGGCACATAAATGCTCACTAAATGGTTGCTCATTTTGTCCTCATTGTCATTATCATCGCTATATTTATTGTTGTCATTATTGGAGACCAGGACCATGTCTCATTCCTACTCAATCTCCAGTGCTGAGCCCAGAGCCTGGCATATAGAATTCTTTCAGTAAATGTGTGAAGCGTTAGAGGGCAGGGCTGGCTTCATAACCACGCAACCCAGGGGGTTGCACTGGGCCCTGTGCTTAGCAGGGCACCATGTTTGATTTAATTCTCTGCTGTGGATGTCTTGAGATTCTTAATAATTTTTAATATATTTTTACTGATTTCAGAGAGGAAGGGAGAGGGAGAAACAGAAACATCAATGATGAGAGAGAATCATTGATTGGCTGCCTCCTGCACATCCCCTTACTGGGGATCGAGTCCACAACCTGGGCATGTGCCTGGACTGGGAATCAACCCGTAACCTCCTGGTTCATAGGTTGACACACTCATGTACTGAGCCACGCCGGCCGAGCAAGATTCTTAATAATTTTTGAACAAGGGTTGCACACTTTCACTCTCACAGAGCCCCATCAATTATGTAGCTCGTCCTAAGGATTTAAGGAAGATTAAGAAGGAAACTAAATCATGACTAATTTGGGGAGACAAGAAATCTGCAGAGAGGCTATTAAGAATTATGTGTGTGAAGAATGTTCTCTCCAGAATACGAAGGTCATTAGAGGAACCAGCAATTGTTCACTCTGAGTTGTCATCGGTTCCTGCATTTCACAACGTATTGGAGGGACATTTGCCCGAAAATGTCTGGGACCTAACCTGTTCTTGCCCAACTATATTTCCTGAGTTTACAAATCTTAATTTTAAAAGATCAAAATAATAGGAAAGAAAAGCCAATTCAGTCCCAACATTTTCTGGATGCTGGCTCTTGTTTCTGCCTTCTAATATAAGGACGAAAATTGACAAGCATAAGATATATTATTTCACAATCGCAACTCAATGTCTTAGGACCATTTTTCCTGTGAAAACATCCGACCCAAACACTCACAGCTCGTGCATTGATGGACAGCATTTTATGGCGTCACGGAGGCGGGTGCTTCAGTCCACACCATCCAGTCCTTAATGGGGTCAGTGGTTGCAACATCACAGACAGTACTTCCGGCTTCACAGTTCTACCTGTCACACTGTTTCACAAGATGCCATTGAACCACACTTACTTTTTACATTGACGTGGGTTATTCTAAATGTGACCATTTAAGCCCCTTTAAACAACTCCATTGTTTAAATGGGTCTAGGGTTAGACTCCCAGATAAGCTATCACCTACTCGCTGGGTCTCCGTATCATTCATCCACTCAACCCGTGGCCTGTCCTATGCCAGGCACAGGGGCCCCAGAGAGGAGAGCAACGTTATTTCTGTTCTCACATAATTCATGAGTGAGCTAGAATAGCCCACAATTACACAGGTTCAAGACATTAGCATACTCCCCTCACCCAGCTACAGGGTAAGAGAAGACATCCTGAATGATGGACAACTGAATGGAGCCTTCTGGGAAAACACTGGCAGCATGTAAGGTATAGAGTGGGAGAGCTTGACCTGTCCCTGCAGGTTTAAGTGTTTCACTCAGTACTTCCGTTGTGTAGGGAGCAAGAGTAAAAAGTAGGGCAGGGAAGGGTAGACAGGAACTCCAGGGCCAGGCTACCTTTGGTCTTTATCTGAAGAACAGAAGAAAACCATCAGAGCATTTTTAAAAACCTGATTAGATTTGTGATGCACAGAAACCTGCCCCCTCTGCGGCAGGTGTCAGGGGACTGAGGAGGTAGAGAAGGAGCTGCTCTTGAACTCTGATTTCTAAATCAGCTTTGTTTGCTAACAACTGGAAGGGGGTTTGAGGCAGCCTAAAAGAGGCAGCTACAGGTGTAAAGAGGGATGTAGGGGCAGAGCTAGGTACTTACAGGAAATTTTGGGGAAGATTTGCTCAACTAGGTGTGATGTAACCACCTCCTCCCCTCCCCATGAAACCGCCTGTAGAAGTTGTATTATTCATCAAGGCTTTCAGAGTGAGATTGTGTTTGGGGAGTCGATGGAACAATGTGCAAAGACGAGTTTCACTGCACAGGTAGAGCTTGATCAAGAATGGTTCAGAGTTCAGTTACTTCCAGATAATATAAAGGTTGCTCATCTGGCCTCCCAAAAGGGTCTGATCCCCAGCTCAGGCCTGAGGCTTGCCACACAGGGACTCTCCCACTGCATCCCCCACTTCCCAAAGCCCGCCCAGATGTAGCGATGATGGAATCTTGCACATTTGTTCCCCAGCACTGAGATGTGTTTATGCTCCCGAAGTTAAGGTTTGTAATGGGTTTTGCTCACGGGGACGATTATTTTAGTGCTGACTCTTTAGAAGGCAATTGATAACAAGTTTACCCAGCCACAAGAGCTCTGGCAATTATCTGCAAATTCAGGCTCCGTGAACAGCCAAACCAGATCATTTAAGACCCCCTGGATCCATTCGGGGGACCAAGATTTTCCAAACTGACAAGCTAAACAGGAGATAATGTATGCTAAAACGGTGCCTGTGCATCAAGATCCTCCTCTGGATGGCTGCTGCTGGGAGCCGCTGCACTCCCTGATTTTTTCCTTCATGGGCTCCCTCCCTTCCCTTCTTGCTTTCCCAGTTAAGGTGGTAGGGAAGGGGAAGGGGGGTGTTTAAAATGGTGAGACCCGAAAATTCCCTGGGATACTTTTTAAGTTTTTCATGTGAAACTTGAACAATTTGTAGGGAATACAAAAGTCTCCAATATCAGGGTTTGTTGTTGTTTTGTTTTGTTTTTAATCACAGTTCTGTGCAAGGCCTGGATGATGGAGAAATCCCACCAATGAGAAGGAAGACAAGTCCTGAAATGGCTTATCTCTGCCAAGTTTTTTAAGCACCACCTGCAAACATTCCGCCAGGTGGTCTTGTCCTTAGACCTGGGCACCCAGGCTTCACAGGTGGGAGAAGCATCTGGCTCATGAGGGAGCCTGACTTGCCCTGAGGGTTCCCTCCTGGATCCTCTCGGGGCTCAGAACATTGGGACAGTCCCTGAAACAAGCCCACCTAATTCCAGCCACGGGGCTCCTCGCCCACCAGCCCGGTCAGAAACAAACTGTAGCACAGGTCCAGCAGAGAAGGAGCTGACTCTGCCCCCCCCCCCCCCCCCCGCTATTCACATGAAAGTAAAGGCACAAAAAGTACCAACCAACCAAGACCAGAAGCATAAGAAGGTAGGGGATAGTGGAGAATCCGTCCAAACAGGTTTCAGAGGCCAGAGAGCAGGTGGGTGGCTGTTAAGCTTCCGAGAGGAGCAACTACGCACATGGGAAGGGAACCGCTTTGCCCCGCAGTCAGATAAAGAGAGGCAGGCCTCAGAAACACCAAATACATTGAGAGCGGGAGAGAGATGTGGGGCTGAAAACCATGAAAGTTGTTGAAAATCTATATAAAGAGCATTGGGATCTTCTAAGCCCCCACAGCCACCCCAGGGGACCAGGCACCATCCGACTCCCCCCGCACCCCCCCCCCCCTTTGCAGAAGACAGGAGGTTTATTCTCCAGGAAAGATAAAGCAGAGGTCAGAGGTCAGGAATTAGGTGAAAATAGGGGATTAGGTGGAAGCCTATAAACTAAACTGTGAGGCCCCCAGACTCTTCCCCTACCTCACTCTCAGGAGCAGGCATCCAGGAATACAGTGTCCTGGCAAGAAACAGAAAGATTCTTCTCTAGAGGAAAGTAACTCCCGAAAAGAACTCCAGGTATTGATGTTTGGGGCTCCCCCATAAGGTGGCTGTCTCGCCCACTGATTACACCCACAATAAGGTCAACAATGGAGAAGGCTTGAGCCCCCACCACCACCCGAACAGGGCTTCTAATTGGCCTTAATTTTTTGTTTCAACCAAAACAGATAACAAAACAAGGGGGGTGGGGTGGAAAGAAGGGAGACAGAGAAAGAGGGATGGAAGGAGGGAGGGAGGGAGGGAGGGAGGGAGGGAGGGAGGGAGGGAGGGAGGGAGGGAGGAAAAAGAAAAGAATAAAAAAAGGAAAAAAGAAAAACTCCAGACCAAAACAATAGCAGTGGCACAAAAGAAAACTTTTAAAAAGTAATCCCAGAGATATAAAAGCTTTAAAGGACAAAAAATTAGCAAGGCTGGGGGTGGTGGGCGGGGGGGTGGAGAAAAAAACATATGACAACCAAAATGATTAAAATCAGCAAAAGCAATAAATGTAAAATCAAGACACTCTCCCAGAAAATAGAGCAAAAAATAAAGAACTTAAAATAAGAGAGAACTAAAGAAAAAAACTAGAGAATGAACTCAGGATATCCAGATAGAACAAAATAAAAAGAATAGAAGGTATTCTTGGAGAAAGTATATAAGAACTGAAGGACTGGAGTTTCCATATTTGAAAAGTCCATTGAGTACCAAGAAGAATGAGGGAATACAAATCATATTTCACCATGACATTTTTGAAGACTGGGTTAAATAAAACATCCTTAAAAACATAACAATAAAAACACACATACATGACATGCATAACATTCAAAAAATAAAAATCTAAAAGATATTCTACTTCCCAACAACAAAGCTGGCTGCTAGAGAACAGAAGGACAATGCTTTCAAAAGTCTGAGGGTGAAAAAAAGGTTTTCAACCTAGAATTCTTTAAATAACTAAACTATCAATGAATCATTGGGGCGGGGGGGGCAGGGAGATAAAGATATTAGATGCCGAGCTCAAAATGTTTTCATTACACGCTTTCTCTTAGGAAGCTACTCGGGGCATGTTTTGGCTAACTGCAGGAGAAAAGTGAAAAATAAAACCAAAAAGGAAGACCTGGGGATCCAGAAAAGAGGGCACCCAAACCAAACACAAAGGGAAAGGACATCCAGGACATTCTCCTTCAGCAGCTTTGGGAGCAGTGCGGCCTGATGGAGCTCAGTGGAGGACTGAGGAACGGGTAACAATGGCGCCCTACTTTTTTCAGCTGTGAGGACACCTGCGCCTTTACCACGATACAAACACTGACCGTTATAACTGGCTTGGAAGAGTGAGGGGTGGTGATATAGGAGCAAGAAAAAGCAGCTAAGTCTTCCGCGATGTAAATGGGCGTAAGCGATACTGTTCAAAATGAGTTCATGAAGGAAGAGGAGAAAATCACCGCATTCAGATACGTGGAAGAAAATAGCAGAAGCCTCTGCAAGAATGGGTGGGGGGCTGGGAGACGCATCGGAGACTTTTGTTCTTCAGTATTTAATAAAATGTGGCTATGCCCCATCATAAAAATGAAATTTAATTTCGTTTTTAAAGTAAATCCAAACATCAGCCCGTTTTCCATATGCATGAGAATGATTCAAGTCTCTATTTAATTCCATTATGATCCCTGGACATCCTTCTTTCCCACAGTTTTCTCATGGGCTGCTCCATATGAATTTTTATTCAGTTTCTAGGAATATTTTTTCCTTTCTTTCTTTGTTTCTTTCTTTCTTTCTTTGTGTGTGTGTGTGTGTGTGTGTGTCTTTTCTTCAGTGGCAAGCCGAAAAGGAATATCAGTTGAAAATATGTGAAGTCTAAAGCAAAAGTGAGATGCCAGGCCCCTGCCCCACCTTCCTAACCGAACAGAAAAAAATCAACATGAAGCGAGTCTCCACCCTCATTTTAAGAGTGGACGAGTCTACTGGCTCGTGTCTGAGACCGAACGGGGCGCTGGGAGCACAGGAAGAAATAAGCCACCGAATCAAACTTGACTTTGTCCCTCTTATCTTTCCCCTTGTCAGGAGCGCCAAGAGGAAACGTGGCCTGGAGGACCCACCCCAGTCCTCTGGCAGTGCCAGATGTTCCTGGACCCTTGCATCCATGACAGAAATATGTTGGACCGAAACTTCTTCCGGTTCCAGAAGACAGAGAGACATGCGGTCGACCAGGAAAACCAGGAAGGAGAACACGCAGAGGCCTCTGCAGTGAATTCTGGCGATAAATCCGTATGGGGCCAAAAAGACTGCAAATCACGGGGAGGGTAAGACAGGCCGAACGTTCTGCAGAGCCAGCAAACAATGCACCCACTAATCTTCTCCTGAATGCATGTAAACGACCGGGTGAGAGAGAGTGAAACTCTTCAGAGCAAGCAATGAGTGAAGGTGGACACCACTGTACCGTAAGGAGGCCAGGCAATCCTGACGGTGACAGAGACAGGAAGAAGCTCCAGCTCTCTCCACAATATTCCCGCTGAACGAGGCATAAGATTCTGTTCCCTTTTTCTCTTTTCAACCATGGAATCCCTGCACGCTGGTCTTTGCCCTCTGCTTCTGGAAGGATAGGGAGCAGGCGCGGCAAGTTGTTCAATAGAGCGAAAGAAAGAAACCTAAAAGGATAAAAACTAAAGGAAGTAAATTATAAGAAACACCCAGGAAAGGCCCTTCAGAAGGATAAAGCGATTTCAATTTTACTCCGTCTCACTCACTCCTCCCCACTTCCTCCCCAGCTAGACCTGCATATCTATACACTTATACGGGGTGTGTTTTTTTATTATTTAGTTAATATGAATTACAGGCCTCATACTTCCTCCCTTCTAAATCCAAACGAGGAAGCCTTCCTTTTCTCTCGCTCCCTTTTTGCCTCTGCTCCCCCTCACCAACACGATTTACATTCTCAATGTAATGTATTAAAAAGTTGACAGGGACGAAAGGATTCACACGATGTCTGCTAAGAAACCCAATTTCCATGATGAATTGCCCGAAGCCCCTGAATCACAAACCATTTTTTCCGCTGCTCAGAAGTTGGTTTTTTTTTTTTTTTTTAAATCTTCTTAAAGCCTCTTTCCTAATCTTCAGCTAGAAGAGATGGGTGAAAGGATTTTTTTTTTTCTAAACTAAGGAAAGTATTAGCATCTTGGTTGTTGTGCATCAAATTTGAAAATGCAAGGTTAGTAATATTTCCAATCGGCCATGGTCCAAACTGCTCAATAAGTGAGTATATTCTCATATTCTCTCTCTCTCTCTCTCTCTCTCTCTCTCTCTCTCTCTCTCTCTCTCTCTCTCTCCCCCCCCCCCCTTTTCTCTCCCCTACCCACCCTCCAGTGTTATAGCTTGTAATAAGGAGGAGCTTCTGGGGGAAGGAAAATTTGGAATGATTCTTCAAATATCTACACCCTTTTGAAAGGGTATAGAATTCCATTTACCCCATAGAGTTGGCTGATTCACCATATCTAGGCGAAGCCTTCAGCAGCAAAACCCTAACACAACCCGCAGGAGATACATCTGTCAATTCAGGAGCAGAGGCTGTGATTAGAGCTGCATCTGCATCATATTGAACATGTTATCTTAAGACACTAGATTGCATTTGCCCAGAAGAGTTCACCCTGGGCTGCCCAGTACCAGTGGGGTGAAGAGATCAGCATCCCTCTGAGCTCTTGCTGAGATTTTTGCACTTTGAAGGGGGGAAAAAAAACAAAAACAAAAAAAAAAAACTACTCTTTCCCAAACATTCTGGAAATTTGAGACCTTTCCTAACTACAATTTCAAAGTCACATTTTTTTCTGTGTGCTGGGAAAGGTCCATCAGGCACCACTCCCACGCTGGGCAGAACTGGGCTTGCCCTACCGCCCAAGCACTCTGGCTTTCCCTGGAGCACACTGCCCCAGAAGATGTACCCAAAATATCAAAGCACTAATAAAACTTTAAAAGAATTAAAAAAAATTTTTTCTTTAAAGAACATATTCAACATTATATAGGAGAAAAGGGGGGCTCTGATATTGTCTATAAATAGCCAATCATTTGTTGATATATTGAGAGAATGAAGAAGTCATATTCTAGACTTTGAACTCACAAACCCCAAATTTGAGGATTATATGAGAACTATGAAGGCTTTCTCAAGGAAAATTTATAGTGCAAATACTGAGAAAAAATTTTCAATATATGAGAGAGGTCGGAAACCTGGACACACAATGGCAAGAAATGCCATTTTGCAGGTGAAGAAACTGAGGGCATTAGAGAGAAAGGAACTGACTTTTGCTGCCCAGCCAGGGCGTGACAGAACCAAGGCCTGGTAAGATTTAGTGACTCGTTCATATATTCAATATGCACCTGCCCGACAGTATCTAGGTACTGCATTTGGGTGACGGTGGGGGCTTCACAACCACACAGTTTCCCCCAAAGATGGTTTCTCTTGAACATTGTCTGTGTTCTCCTAATGAAGAAGTAACACCGTGAGTGGGCACAATTAGAACGGGGCTCTGGTTGCCTTTCCAGATCAGCATCAGGAAGAGGACTCAATGGGCCACCTCAGTGAAGGCTTCAGTTGGCTTGATTTGGGGGTAACAGGATGTCACTAGGATTGTGTCTCTCCAGTGCTCAAGGAGAGAGGAGAGTGAGCAATAGGGAACCCCCCCCACAAGTTATGTTTGTAAAGCAATGACCAGCAAGCAATCACAAATTACCAGGCATATAAGAATACAATCTAATATAAATATATACAAAAAACCAAGAGAAATCACAGAAAGCAGAAACAGATCCACACAGACTTCAAATATTGCAACTATCAGACAAATTTTAAAATTAAGACATTTATCATAGTTATTTGTCATGTTAAAAATATAAATGATACACTGGAAACTATCTGCAGGAAACAGAAGAGTACAAAAATATCATAGCATATTTAGGAAGGAACTTAATAATATAACTTATAAAAATGAAAAATATAATAAACAACATTAAAACTCAGAAAAGACAGAGGTAATTTGTGAAGAGAAAGTGGCCTACAATTTTCAAAACTGATTGAAGATTTTAATCCATAGATTTGAGAATCCCAGAGAATCCCAAGCAGGATAAATAAATAAAAAATTCACCCCTTACACAAATTGTAGAAATGCGAAGCAAAGCAAAGATAAATCAAAAATCTTAAATGCAGATTCATAGAAATGGCACTTAGTGTGACAACTGACTCTGAATAACAATAATAGAAACTACAGTAGGTCCTCGGGTTACGTCGGAGATCCGTTCCTATGGCGCGATGTAATGTGATTTTCACTGTAAGTCGGAACCCACCTACATAAGCACCTACGTCACTCACATGGAGCACATACACAGCAGTAATGAAGTAAAACAGTAAAAAAAAAAAAAAAAAAAAAAATTAAAAGAAAGATAACAATTCCTGACCTTTACTTGTTGTAAATAAATAATAAAAAACATAAAGCACATATGTACATACATCAAAATGACGGAACTTTTTTTTTATAAATAAATGGGACATGGCGACGTAATCACGAAACGACGTGTATCGAGTTCCACGTAACCCAAGGACTGTCTGTAAAGACAATTGAATGTCTTTTCAATGTCCTAGAGGAAAAAGAAACTGCAACCTAGAATTCTATATCCAACAAAAATATACGCTAAGAGAAGATAAAATAAAGATATTCAGAAAAATACTGAAAATTTTCTTCAGCAAAAGACCCTCACTGAAAAAAACTCTAAAGGACGTGCTGTGAACAGTAATCCCAGATTGAAGGTCTGAGGTGCAAGGAGGTAGGTAGTGAAAACATGGAAATATATGAGGAAATGTAAATGACCATTGATGGTATAAGTCAGTAATAATAATACCTACAGGGTTAAAAATGTTAGATGCATTATTACCAGATAGTAATAATATATATATCAAAGGTTAATAAATGGAACTGTAGTGTTATATTCTAAGGTGTTACTAGGAAGATGGAAAAGTAATTTATTAACTTTTTTTCTATTATAATTTAAATATGCATTTTGTAATTTCCAGAGTAACTTACAAAAGAATATAAACAGAGCATGTAATAACCACTCCCCCCCAAAAAAAAATTAGGAGAGAAGGAATAAAAAACAGTAAAGAATAAAATGAAAAGGGAGAAAAAAAAACATAAAAACTGACAAATAAAATGTATAGCATTAAAATTTTCAAACATATTAGTAATTATGATGAAAATAAACTAACAATGTTTCAATTAAAGAAAAAAAATGAGATTGAAAAAATATAAAATACAACTAACCATATACTGTTTCCAAAAGACATAAAATATAAGAATATAGAAAAGATGAAAATAAAAGGTAGCATAAAAATAATAATAAAGAGAAAGATTGTGCAGCTATATTGGTAATAAACATTCTAGAATTTGAGGCAAAAATTATTCCTAGAAATAAAGACTGTCACTTCATAATAACAAAAGGTTAAATTCATAAGGAAAACATAACAATTTTATGTGCATTTGTAATATGGCCTAAAATTTATAATGCAAAAATTAACATAACAGATCTAAATGTAAATATCCACAAATTGTGAAGATGTTAGCAGTTCTTTTAATGTTTGATAGAATATGCTGATAAAAATCAGTAAGGATATAGATTTAAAAAACAAGATTAATAAACTTGACCAAATGGATACATGAGAACACTACCCCCAACAACTGCAGAATATACTATTTTTTGCAAACTTACCCATGTATTTATAACAATAGATACTATAATGGACCATAAAACAAGTCTCAATAAGTTTCTGAGACTGAAATCAGAGTACATTCTCTGACCACAATGCAATTAAACCAGAAAGAATATTAAAACAATAATTTTTAATTCTCAAGTATTAGGAAAGTAAAGTATATTGATAAACGTAAGTCACCAAATAAATAATAATGGGAGCCCTAACCGGTTTGGCTCAGCGGATAGAGCATCGGCCTGGGGACAAGGGCATGTACTTTAGTTGCGGGCACATCCCCAGTAGGAGGCGTGCAGGAGGCAGCTGATCGATGTTTCTCTCTCATCGATGTTTCTAACTCTCTATCCCTCTCCTTTCCTCTCTGTAAAAAAATCAATAAAATATATTTAAAATAATAATAATAATAATGGGAATTTAAAACACTTGGAACTAAATAACAATGAAATTACTATACACTGAAACCTGTAGGAAATATTAGCCTTAAAATGCTTCTACTAGTTAGGAAAAAAAAAATTGAAGAGATAAGCATCCATCTCAAATATTTAGGAAAAGAAGCCTGGTGATGGGGAGGGGGAGAAGGGAGGATGGGGCAGATCCTAGAAAGGAGGGAAAAACAGAAATCAATGAATGGAAAGAAAACATAAAAATGAAAGGAGAAAACAAAGCCAACGCTGATTCTCTGGAATAAGAGACGGCACAGATAACTAACAGCAGGAATGTAAAGGACATTGGTCCAGGGGCTGAAGACCTCAAACAGGTAAGAGAAAATCATGACCAACTTAAGGGCTATAAATATGAAAATATAAATGGACACGATGTCATAACCAGAGCAGGTAATTTTTTTTATTTTAGTTTTGAATTAAAGGGGCAACAGAGCAGATAATTTTTAATTCCACCAACTTCTATTCAACTAAATTGTTTTCAGGTATCATCATATAATTAAAGCAAGAAAGAAATACAGCGAAAATTTCTTTCATTGAACTTTGTATGCTAGTAAACATACACAAACACATACCAAAAACATTTTTTTTGCCTTCCAATGCTTTTTATTTGATATATCAGGCACATTTTTCCATAAAAAATATTTTAATCAATTAAATATTACAGAAAAAAAAGCAATTTTAAATTGCTTTAATATTTTTAAAAGAGAAAATACTTATATGAGAGAAAAAGTGATCTCTCATAGTAATTAATACAAATGTTATAAAATTTCTGTTTTTGAGCCTAAACTTTGGTAAATTTGTCAATGATTTCATCAAAATTGATGTTCACATATTCATGTCCCTAGACAGTTTGGCCAGATTTGTCTACCTATCTTCACTAAGAATTGAGCAAAAAGTACTTTTCATTAATTTTAATTTTGAAAATAATCATTCCTATGAAGGGACATATATACAAGCAGTTAAGAAAAGTCTTCAACGCAGTGTTAAGCTTGGCCATGATTCATAAAAATATGGCTTCATAATACATTCTACAAATTGCAATACTGTCCATGCCTTTGTTCTTGGGGTCCCAACCTAGTTCCTTTCAAACATCCCTACAGATGTCTGTCAACTCCAAGTGCTCACAGAGAATGACAAAATTTATGTAACTCAAGTTGTTTCTTTGTCTTTCCAGTCTCTATGCTATCATTGTTCATTTCTATTTAAACCCAGGAACATGTTGGATACCACAGGGGTTGGAGACATAACCTGCACTCAAATCAGGCAAACTCAAATAATTATGAACTGTTACAAACTCACTCTCAAAACAAAGGTGTGCAGCTGAGTCCAAGTATGTCAAGAGCCAACTCTATAACTGAGAATTCTTAAAATTAACTCTCACCTAGACTACAGCGCTTTATAAAGAGTAAGTTTTTTAAATGCCAGATTGAATCTTACATATATATTATTACAATGCAACAGAAACCTCATTCATTTTTCTATAACTACCAACAATAGATTAGGAGGAGGCTGAATTTCTGACATACTTACTGATTTTATTATTGTTTTTAAGCTCTCTATAGACTAGGCAGTCCCTATTGCATACATCTAGGATGCACTTCTCCCACCACCCTGATCTTGGTACTCAGTGGACAAATCCCTAGCAAATTACAACGGAATAAAACTCTGTCACCAGAACACACATAGACTAGTCATAGCAGCATTGTTCATAATCACCCAGTGCTTTATATACTCAGACAGTGGAATACTATACAGCCCACCTCCCTTCCAACAGCACCCTTTTTCTTTTCTTTATAACACCTAACACGATATTACAACACATGTGTTCATCTGCTTACTCTTACTTAGTTCCCATTTGTCCCCCTGGTTGGTAATCTCCAGGAAAGAACAATCCAGTCCTAATTTACATTTAGCACCCCGTCTGGTACCTGAGACATGGTAGGTACCTAAGTCATTTCATGCAAGCATGAACGAATGAATAAATGAATGGATGGTGAGTGGTTACAGTTGAGCCCTGCTTGCCTGGCAACCATTCTGTCACTTTGAGGTGGCTTTCTTGTGACCTATAATATATTTATCTTTTTGTTTCATCCTCAGAGGAAAGCCTTATTTCCCTCATTTCCAAGATCCTGGGAGACCCTTACTGTGTGCCCAAATACGGATAACATAAGTCATGGTTGATACGGAATTGCTTTACTCTGAGGATGCTGGACATCTAACACCAATCAGAAATGCAACAATAAAAATTATTAGCATTTATCAAGGGCTTTCTACTTGCAGGTGCAACGCTAAGAGTCTCAATATTCACAGCTATCGTCTGAAACAGGTGCTAGTGTTACCACCATTTTGCAGATAGAAAAACTGAGGCACAGAGGGACTTTTTAAAACTCATGCAGATGGATAAGTGGTGGTGCTGGGTTCAAACCCAACAGGCCATACTATGCTACGCTGCATCAAATATTCAAGATGGAAACTAAGGGGATTATTCATTGCAGCTAATGCCGCAAATTGGTTGGCAGGTTGAACAGCATGGCCTGGGTTGTGTGGAGAAGAGACGGCTGAGCTGATGGGCACGATGTGGGGCCTGTGAAGCCAGGCTCAGAAAGCCAGTGCTCATGTGGACTTCCAATAAAGAGCCCTTCAGATTCCACCTTTTTCCTACGCTGAGTAATCACAGGATTTACCTGGAGGAGCCAGGATTGTGTCTCTTGTGATCCTGGCTGGGGGCTCAGGGCGCCTGTTGATACTGGAGTCATCTATAATTAGGGGATTAAACCATCCCACATTTGGGCTGACTGCAGGCATTCTTGACAAGCATCAGTCTTACTGCTGGGTACGGATGACTCTATGGCTTGTGGTTCAAAGTAAAGATGAGTAGAAGGAAAATAAACTGCAGAAACTTTCCAAGTGTTTATTTCTGCCTGCTCAGATTGTATTTGCTTTTTTGAACATTTCATGCACCGGAGGTACATGGCCATCCTTCCTTCCTCTACTAGCACCCTGCAGACTGGCTGCAGCGTGGCATCTACGTAGCTCTTACTGCACTGCACAGTCTAGGGACACTGTCATTGACACCATCAGGCTTGTTGTCACAGGTAAAAGCATAGGGGATCTCTCCCAAAGCTGTTCTTCCTTTTACTGGGTCCTCTCTGTACCCTGGCTTCTGAGCTGAGGCTGATGGTCTGCATTCTGCCATCAGGCTGTAGGTCATCCATTAGGTCCCTAGAAGTACTGATCCTCGCCTTGGCCAGTGTGGCTCAGTTGGCCGGGCATCTATCGTCCTTGGGCACCAAAAGGTTGCCGAGTCAATTCCCCATCAGGGCACATGCCCGTGTTTGGGGCTCGATCCCGGTAAACAGCATGCAGGAGGCATGTTTTCTCTCACACCGATGTTTCTCTCTCTCCTTTTCCCTTCCTCTTTCTCTAAATATATATATATATATATAAATATATATATATATATATATATATATATATATATATATATATATATATATATATATATTTTAAGTACTGACCCTCAGCTCCCAGTTTTCTGACTTCCCTGCCGGTCAGCTACTGGAATATCATCGAATTATAACATGTTTATTACAGAAACATCAAATGATATAAAAGTATATTAAGGAGAAAATAAAAGTCCCCAGTCATTTCACCCACTGCTGAGAGATGACCACTGTTATAGCTTGGTGCCTATATTCACAGACCCCTTCAAAGTATCTATAAATTGATATATAGGTAGATAGATTAGATAGACAATTAGAAATTAACAAATTATAAGATAGTATTTCTACTACTTCATAATCTAATTTTCTTACTCAATAATATGTTATGAACATTTGTCTAGGTCTGGAAAACTTGAAAGATTGGGCCACCTCATCCTTATTAATGGCTGCATAGTATTTCACAGTCCAAAAGCACACCTACCTCAGTGAAGAAAGTCACCATCCATCCCGGTAAAAACTCTCTTCCTTAATACAACTTTCCCCTTTGACATCTCCCCAAATCCAATCATTCACCAAGTCCTGGTGAATTGGCTTCTTAAATTCATTCAAATGCACCCCTCCTCTCATCTTCATCACCACTTGATTCCAAACTACCATCTTTTCTCACCTAAACTTCTCCAATTATCTCTCAATAGCTACCTTTTCAAACTGAAAATCTGATCAAATCATCAATCCCAACACCCAGTCCCTCTTACTTTAAAGGCACTGTAACTGCTTCTCTTTGCTCTTGGGATATGGACAAGATGCCTTAACATGGCCCACAAGGCCCTCATGAGGCGGCCCCTGCTACAGCAAAAGGTGATGCATATTTAAAAATGTGATAATCATTGTCAATTTGTTTGTCTAAAAGATGAACTAGGTTACATTCCCACCAATGGTATTTGAAAATGGAAATGAAAGTGAGAAAGATGTTTTTGTTTTGTTTTCATTCCCCTGCCTCTACCCTACCACCACCACCATCTTGCACAAAAAATAAACTCTCGGGGACTAAATGTTGATTTAGTTAACTAAACGTTAACCAGTATTATATCCATAAAACAATATGACTTGAAGCCATTTCAAATTAATACAGAAAATACTGCAGTAACTGTAGCTATGTTACCACACAAAGGCTCAGTTGAGAGGTAATTACAAACCATAGAATCCCTGGCCTCCTACAGACCTGGAAGAGGGCAGGTCTGTTTGGCTACTGAGCACTTCCAATTTCAGGATCTGCAGGGCAGCCAGCTGGAGGCTGCCATCTGGTGTGTGAAGGGACGTCCCTGAATGGTTCTCTCTTCCACCTAGAAAAGTGTTTGCTGTCCATTTCCTCTTTTTCACTGTTCTCTGAATCAACTTGAGCCTATACCTTCCCCCTCACATTTTCTCCAGGGTTAATTCTTGATTAATACTCAGCAAATTGTGAGGTCTCTCACCTAAGTGTGGGCTCACATTCTGAATCCATGTTTATACTGAAATCTGGTCCAGCCCTAACTTGCTACTGCCCAATTGTTCAGATTATCTTATGCAAGCCACAGAAAAAAGAAACACACACACACACACACAGCTTAAACTTGCCCCTAAATTTAGCTCCCATATTCCATTCATTCATTCATTCAATAAAGAACTATGGACACCTAGCATGTACCAAACACTGAGTAAAGTGCCAGGGAAATAACAAAGAAAAAGACAGAAAAACCCTGATCACGGAGGATCGCAGCCTAGAAAAAACTGTAGGAGACGAAGAGGAACCCAGCACAATGGTCATTTCTGACGGTTACTCAAGGCCGCATTTCTGTTCTCATCATTTGACTTCAGGTCTCATCTAGAGGGATTCCTGAGTTACCCTCCGAGCAGGTACTGTGCTTTCCCAGAGCTAACCTCCCCAAACAAGATGGCATCTTCTCCATTGAATGCCTTTTCTTTTCAGGGATTTTAGACTGTTTCACTTGTCTGCTTTTAAAAAGAAATATTCCTAGTCCCTGTGGTAGATTGAATTATTGGCCCCAACTCATCATTTCTCCCTTATTCATCTCATTGGCCAAGGGACTTCGTGGTTCTTCCCACTGGAGGACCTTGACCTTAGGCTCAGCCATGTAATTTCCTGTGGCCAAGGGATGTTAGCAAACATGACAAAGGCACAAACATAATATTTGGGCATACTCTCTGGCAATTCTACCATTACTATGGCAACAACATACTCCTGTAAGTCCACGTATACAAAAAAGGTCAAAGACACCCGGAGGAAACCTGAACCCAGCCTATAACTGGGAGTCAGGCCCAGAACTTAGCCGAGATTAGCCCAGTTCCAACTTACTTACTCCCGGGTGCATGGGTGAGAATAAATGGTTGTTGTTTGAAGCACTGAATTTTGGGTGGTTTGTTGCACAGCAATAAGTTATTGATACAATCTCCTACAACTAGTGCAAACGTCCCTAAATCCCTCTCCCCTGTAACTCTTGTAAGTCTCACTCTGGAAACCCAAACTAAAAGATGCCCATGTTTTAAATTTATGAGGGGAATTCTTCCCTTGAGGAATTATCACAAATGAGATGTTTTTCCTAATAAATGGAGCTGTTCCTCTGTCCTCTCTTTGTCCTCTGTTGTCTCCGCTCCTTTCTGCATTTCCTCCAACCAAACAGCACAGGATTCTTCTGGGCTCCTCCTTGAATAAGTATTAGAAAGAAACTTGGGTTTAGAGCAATACAGGTTTGCATTTAAAGCACGAAGCTCACCTTTATTAGCTGTGTGACCTTGAGCTTTAAGGTGACTTAAAGTGTCTGAATCGCATTTACTCTACTGAAAAATGAGACTATTACTCATCTCAAACTAAATAATATCATCCATGGAAATCTTGATTTGAGGTTCAATTGTGGGATTCAATAAAGGTTGTAGAATGTTTTTTTGCCCTGTTTAATATTGTTTAATAGCTATTGTTAATTTGTAGCTTTTGTTTTCTATTCTTAGCTTATCACCATTCTTTACTGTATCTAGGGAACTGTCAGAATTATAGAAGTAAAAGGAACCCTTCCTCCACTTTGTAGAATAGAAAAGTACATTTGGAAAAAATGCCTTGTCCTACCACTTCAAACTCTCAAAGTAAGAAATCAACCTGTATGACCATAAAAAAAAAAATTAAGTATGTCAGGGCTTCAAGATAAAAGGGGTGGGGGAAGAAACTAAATATGGTCTCCTCTCATATCTGATTAAATAATTCAAATTTAATAAATAATAATACCAGCAAAAAAAATCGTCAACAACAACCCAAACATCGACAAACTTCAAAAAGTGGGGGCCATGAAGTGAAGCAATGTTATGGCATGGCTCTGTAAGGTCCTAACACTGGCCTCAGCTCCCAGAAACCAAACAGGGGCCAGGGGAAGGTGAGTCAACAGAATCCTGAGACTTCCTCCAACAGCCTCCAGTCTGGAGAGAAGACAAGGGGCTGAGCCAAGTAAATACCATGGTTCAAACACTCAAGATAAAGGTTTCCTACGACTTGCAATGGAATATGCAGGCCTCGGTAAAAGCAGTAAAATGGCCTTCCGAGGTCACACTGAATTGCAAGGATGATCTGAAGCCTGGGGGTATCTTCCCTAGAAAACAGATACACCCTGACCAGGAGGTATAAACTCAGAATGGAGCATTTAACAAAACCCCAGAAGATAGCCCAGAACCCAGGTTATGCAGCAAGGCCAGCCTATAGATCCAGAAGACTTCTCCTGCCTTGTGCCCTTGAGGAAAATGAACAGTGAGTAAAACCACAATAGCCCAGCCTTTAAACTGTAGCTGAAGAGAAAAACACGTCAGTTACACAGGGAAGGAAGCCAAAAAGATTTATTTACACTCAAACAGAGAAATAGAAGGGTGAACAGAGATGTCCTCCTTGACATGAACAAGATAAAAAGAAAAGATCTGGCAATTATGCAAATAGACTACACCTCAAGGAATAGAGCATTCTAATAACAAAATATTTATTTTAAAGGGAAAAAAATCTGCAACTGATTTGGGTGATAGAGAAACTTAATAAAAACATAAAATCAATAATCAAGAGTATAAAGGCAAAATAGCAGAAGGAGACTAATAGAGAGGTTGCATAGCTAATGACATAACATAAAGACCAAAATTACATCATTAAAGAATGAATAATCAAATTAGAAATATCAATGAGCAATCCAGCCTCATTGATTGAGGAATGAGATGAGATAATCAAAAGTGAGTCTTGGAGCTCTAGCTGGTTTGGCTCAGTGGATAGAGCGTCCACCTGTGGACTGAAGGGTCCCAGGTTTGGTTCCAGTCAAGGGCACATACTTTGGTTGCAGGTCATTCCCTGGCCCTGGTCAAGTTGCCTGTGGGAGGCAACCAAGTAATGTGTCTCTTTCTCACCTTGATGTGTCCATCTGTCCGTCTTCTCTCCCCCTCCCTTCCAATACTCTCTTTAAAAAAAAAAAAGGAAAATATCCTCCGGTGAGGATTAACAACAACAACAACAAAAGTCTTAGAAAAGAAAGGTGTTTTTAAAAGCACTTAGAAGGGCAAAGGCCATCCAACATAGAAATTGGCCTTAAAGAAGAGTCCAAAACAGAACAAAAGAGCAGATAGGCAAAAAACACAAAAAAAATCCCTGCTGGAAAGGAAGAACTAATACCACGTGCCAGAAAATTCCAGAATGAAATTATCAACAAAGCATCACCTCTTGCATTATTGAAAGAATTATTCATGTATCCAGCACCCATCAAAATATATAGAATCACCTATAAAGAAGCAGATACCAGACATTAAAAGGTAACAGATAAGTATTCTCAACATGAAAGCATTGAAAGAATAAAGCAACCAAGAATCCTTCTTGAAAAATCTAATAATGAGTTTAGCCAATCAAGAATAAGTGGAAAGAGCTATAAGAAAGGGAATGGTGAAAAATGCAGTACCCAAATACAGTGGAACAATGCCCACAGTCTCATGGAGAAGAAACTGGGATCTCAATTTTTGATACCCAGTCAGGTCAATGAAGGCTACCAACAGAAATTTTCAAGTATGCAAGAACTCAGAAAGCAAGTACTAAGTTCATCTTGAAAAAACTTAAGGAAATCCAGCAAGCCAAAAATGAATCAGAATTTTTAAAAATAAATAATTCAAAAAAAAACAAAAACTGGTATAAGGACAGGTGGATGCCAACAAATTCATTTAATTATACAGTGGGGCCTTGACTTACAAGTTTAATTCGTTCCGAGACCGAGCTCGTTAAGGAGCTCATTAACTCAAATTATTCTATCAACTCAATGCAAAAAATCAGCCGAGAGACAGCTGGTATCTTAAAAAACTCGTTAGTCGGGACACTCGTAAGTTAAGGCCCCGCTGTATATGTAAGACTAAACTATACTAGTTATGGAATTATAGAATTATAAATATAGAGCATAAATGCTTTACCCTCTGATTTTTTAAAAAATAGTGTTACTAAAAGCTCATAGAATGAGGGGAGTGGGAAATGAGGTAAGAGGAAAATTAGAAGTTTTAATTTCCTTATCTTTCATAGTGGAGAGTCAATATGTGTAAAATTAAACATGGATATTTAAAAATAACTCTACCTTTCTTAATTTTTTAAGATAATCTCTCTTTGTAACCCTAGGGAGAACTTTTAGGATCTAATATCTCTGTGATAAAAAAAAAAAAAAAACATTGTGAAGTTCTATAATTCCTTCTGTTTCTCTTTAGTTTCTTTTTCTTCTGTTAAATTCAAAAAAATCAATTTAATGCTTTTCTATTTTACTAAAAATATATAGTAAGATCCAATCTTTTACAAAATTATTCTGCATTTTTCATTCTATTTACACATTTAAAGAGCAACTTTGGGATGGTGTTCAACTGAGGTTATTAGCTTACTTCTTGACAGAAGTTGAGGCAATTATTTTGTTCTCTTTTTTCTTATATATTTTATATTATATATATTTATGTTGTATACATAAATAATTTATATAAGAATAAAATCATGTAGTCATCAATATCCAAATACCAGATTGCAAAAACTGGCCACAAAGTCCTCCCTTCTCTGTGTGCATGCCCCTTTGCATTAAGACTTTGCAGCTCCACCATCAACGGGTAGAATCTATATCCCCATCCCTTGAATCTGATCTGGACTTCTATCCAATAGAATGTGGCAGAAATAACAAATGGCTTCTGAACATAAGCTTTAGAAAGCCTTGCAGCTTCTTCTCTCACCTTATTGGAACACTTCCCCTAATTGCCATGTGATGAAGCCCTGGCTGATTACTGGAAGAGGCCACATGGAGCAGAACTGAGTAGTCAAACCCCGTAGTCTAGCCAGCTTCAACCAGCACCAGTCCCCACATATGTGAATGAGGACGTAGACCATCTAGTCCCAGTAAAGCAGCCAGATGATTACAGCCACTGAGTGACCCAAGGTGAGGCAAAAAGCTATCCAGCTGATCCCAACTCAAACTGCTGTCCTACCCAATTGTGATCAAATGAAACAGCTATTGTTTTAAGCTGCTAATTTGGGGGTGGTTTCTTACATAGTGATAGATAATGTATATACTAACATAGGCCTAGTGTATTAAAACATAGTCAGGCTATCAGTTTAAATGGGAGACTGAACACATATATATTTGTCTACCGTTCCTCTCAAGTCCATTGAACTGGCATTGGAGAAATACAAAAAGTCATAACAAATTCCAATGGCCATGGCTGAGTCATGTCCTCATGACTGAACCAATCCCTGACAAAGAGAATGAGAACCCAGTGGCTGATTCATACATCATGATTTAGCCCCCATGTCTGGGCGGGGGTCACCTTTGCTGAGCACTTGTCTAGCAGATGCTAAGTATCCAAAACGTGAGAGGCCTTCCAGAAAGGAAAAATGAGGGTCACTCACATCTACCAACCAATATTATGAAAAATATATTCTAGTAAGGCCTTTCCTAAGCAATAGCTGAACCCTGAGACATGAAATAAGTACTTCACATAAAATCTTATAGGGGTAAGCAGAGGGAATGGACCCAAGAACAGAGTCAGGGAATAGTCCTAAAAATGGAAGACACTATTTGTTCAGCCACAAATATTTATTGAGCGTCTACAATGTGTGTGTGTGACACTATATATGCACCAGAAGCCAGAGGAAAGAAGAGTGGAAAGCATTGGGAACAGTGCCTTTCAGAATTGCCTGAGTTTGTGCTGATTTGGAAATCCTTTACAGAAAGGTGAGAGTGGTCCCCTTCTTCTTTCCTTCTTCTACAGTGCTATAAATTGTTTAGTGAGGGCATTTCAGCAGAAATCAGCATAGAAAAATTACTCCTCTCTTTTTCTCTCTCAATATCATTGAAGGCCTTCTTTGTCTCTCTCTTGATTGTTGTCAGACATGGTATTTTAGAGCACATCCAGTATATTGTTGAGCATTGTAACCTCAAGAAACATAGTTTATTTTTGGTTCTGATATGTAGCATGGTATTATTCCTGAAGGCAGAACTTTAAAAGGAACTTTCAGCCCTAGCTGGTTTGGTTCAGTGGATAGAGCATTGGCCTGTGGACTGAAGGGTCCCGGGTTCGATTCCTGTCAAGGGCACTTACCTTGGTTGCAGGCTCCTCCCCCGGCCCTGGTCATACAGGAGGCAACCAATCAATGTGTTTCTCTCACATTGATATTTCTCTCTGTCTTTCCCTCTCTCTTCCACTATCTCTAAAAATCAATGGAAAAATACCCTCAGGTGAGGATTAAAATAAGTAAGTAAATAAATAAATGAAATTTTATGCAAGGTTCTGTAACAATTGTACATTCTATAATATTTTTCCTTGCATTGTAATGCTTAAGTACTTATCATTTTATAGTTCATGGGTGAAGTTAAGATAGATTTTAGAATTATCTGAGCCTTCTATGAAATGAGTCTCATTTACCTGGGTTGTATTAATGACTGAGTATTGAGAAGTCTATTTTGTACTGACTGAAATTTGTTAATTTCCAGCTCTGTAACATCTTGGAGTATAATTGAATGAACAATCTTCCCATTAAAAAAGAAACACAAAACTGTACCTTTCATGTCTTTATTCCTAGTTCCAGTATACATTGTGTCATGCCTACAAATATTTGATGTATGGATAGGTGAATGAATGAATGAGTGAGTGAATGAATGAATTGAGGTAGGAGAGTTGAATGAACAAAGGATTCTTAGCCTAGAGCAGTGGTTCTCAAGTTTGAGCACTCATCATAATCACCTGGACTTGTTGAACCACAGATTACTAGGACCCACACCCTAGATGGGAGTAGGGTGGCTAAGAATTTGCATTTCTTACAAGTTCTCAGATGATGTTGCAGATTGGGGGCCACTCTTTAAGAACCCCTGGCCCAAATAAGAGAAGGTCAAGGGAAAACATGCTATCATTCAAATATCTAAAGAACTGCAGCAGCCCAGCGAAAGCTGAGTTGTTCTTTGTAGCTCAAGAGTACAGGATTTTGGAAAGATACCTAGAGACAGATTTTTGACTCAGCCTTGCAATACATTCACTCCTACCCCATGCTCCTCTTCCAATAACAGGTTTACAGCCCTGGCTGAGCATACAGATCTTGAATTTCCACAATCAGAAGTGCCCCTCTCCCAGGAACCCAATGTCAGCAATTTTCTGAGTACAATACAATTTTCTGAGCAGAGAGAAAGAATCTGGCTCGAAAATGTCCATTTGTCTCATTTACTGCTGTAATATTATGATGAGTTTTGGCTCAAGTAAGCAAAGCAATCTACACCTGGCCATTTCTGTATGCTTATCCCATACTGCTAATTTCTAATAAAAAATCAAATCCCATCTTAACAGGACACCATTTTGTTTCTCTGTGGAATTATACAAACATCCGTAACAATTTTTGCTTTTGAACGTGGTGCCATACAGGAAATGCTGATAACACAATTTCTTCACACACACCCAATACACAGGTTACACAAAAGCAGATTCTATTTTAGCTTTTTTGAGAGGCTGTTTAAAAGTTAAGTTCCCCTTAATGAAACAGCGAGAAAAAAGGCTTTGCTTTTCTCCTCTCAGCATCCCGGCTGTCCCCTCTTTGTTGGCTTATGATGTTTTCCTTCTTCTTCCTGTTATCTGCACTTCCTGCTCATCTCAACTTGATGACATGTTGCTGAGACAACTAAGTCGCTAACCTTCTTAACTTGGCTTTTGCTGTGTGCTTGCGTGCATTTCGGGGGAGATTTTTTTTCATTGCTCTTAGAACGTTCAGTGTCTGCTCTGGGGAGAGCTATTAGACCTGAAGGTGGAGAACAAGGGAGTCTTTTTAAGTGCTTGCTATTCAGATCGCCTTTTTTCTTCCTTTAAGCCCATCATTTGTTGTGGCTCTGGTGGCAGCTTCCCTGGCCGCCTATGGTCAGGATTAACTCCCTCGGTGATGTCACGTGTGTGCCAGCCCAGACTCCTCTGCCGTGGTCGGCAAACTGCGGCTCTTTGGCCCCTTGAGTGTGGCTCTTCCTAAGCCTTAGGAGTACCCTAATTAAGTTAATACCAATGTACCTACCTATATAGTTTAAGTTTAAAAAATTTGGCTCTCACAAGAAATTTCAATCGTTGTACTGTTGATATTTGGCTCTGTTGACTAATGAGTTTGCCGACCACTGCAAGGTCCAAGGACAAGAAGCACACGAAGCATCACGCGGCTCCTTTATTTTCTCTTTCATCCCTTGGCCCAGAGTGGAGAGGCAGCTTAATTGCAAAATAATTACTCTGTGCAGACCCTTCATCTATTAGGTTTCAGATAAAATAAGATTCAGACGTAAACAAAACCCTCCTTGGCCTAGCTGTTGTCTGTGCTTTCCCAGCCTTTGTTTATCTGTCTATGCTCCCCCTCCTCCACAGCCCCCCGTCTTTCCTGCCTTTGCCCACCTGAGTTTACCTTGCCCCCTCACACAGCGATGGCGCCACAGAGAGCTGTCCTGCTGCGGGAGGCAAGGGATACGAACAGCAGACCTTGGAAAGTCATTTCTTACGACACAATTAATCAAAGGTACTTCTCAAAGCTAAAGTCTAACTTGGTCAATACAAACTCACCTAACTAAATCTATATTGAGATGGAGAAATAGTGACTTTAGAAACAATTTTTAACCCATCTTTGAAATAACTTGTCTAAATTTTTCACTTTTCAAGCAAATTTGACTGGTTATTCATTTGTCCACTTTACAATTGTAATTCAGGTGTCATCGCCATAGGAGTCCCAGATTCCCAAACTTCCAGGATTTCTTTTCCGACATCAGGACGATGTCTCATAGTGTCTTCCAGATTCCCACTAATACCTACGGTTGATGTTCTCCTGGCCATGACTGACTCTAGTTTCCCATGACAAACTCTCTCGCTCTCCCTCTCTTTCCCTCTCTCACTCCATATATATATTCTAAGCTTCTAGTCAATTTAAAGGTGAAACACAGGCCCTTTACCTTTAATTCCCAAAGTCAAGCACTAACCAACACCGGCAGACTTAGAAAAGTTTGGCCTTGGGGTCTGTGAGGTCACAGCATGTACAAATACTTTTCACTCTTTTGCTTCCCAGGACCAAGTACCTGCCCCAGCACTGAGCACTGAGGCAGCTCTGGGCCTCAGCGTGCACCCATGGAAGGGCTGAAGAGAGAGACAGGCTGCCATTTGAGCAACTAAAGACCATCTTGTAGTTCCTAGAAAGAGCTGCGCTTTCTGGGAAGGAAAAGGAATTGTGATTTCCAAATCCGGAGCCTAGAGCACTTAAACACTTTTGTGAAATAAATAAAAGAATGGGGTAGAATGCAGTAATGACATAAGAGCCAGTTTCCTGTCTGACAATGAGATATTTTTTAAAAATAAAAATAAACGTTCCTGGTCCTAGAGAAAATAGTCTGGAGAAAAAAAGGAACCCAGAAAGAAAAAGAGACCAGTGTCTCACTTTCCAGAGCAAGGCCCGGGAGAAAGTACCAGCCTCAGAGAAATCCTGTATCCAAAAGACCTGAGCACGACCAGGACAGCCAAGTTAGTCGGTGGGAAATGGCCACAGGGCCCCTCCTTAGAAGAAAGTGAAATTCCCAGTGAAATAAGAACTGAACTATATAGGCACTCCAAAATGTGCCTATTCCAGTAACAAAAAGTATACTGGTAAATCTATGAACCTTTCTTAACTGAGATAAAGTTCATATAACATAAAATTCATCATTTTAACTATTTTATTCAGACATTGATGGCTACCTCTCCCCAGATTCTTCTATGGTCCTAGTGAAATTGAGCTTCTTAGAGACTGAGCATGAAAACACTAAGAGTAATTTTCATTTATCAAGGCCCTCTTTCTCTGGGGAGAACTAACGTATTTTCAAGTGTCCCTCTCCAAATATCCAGGATGATAAAGCTTTGGCTTCTTCTGTGATACCATCACACCAGAACACACATCTCTGGCCTGACTCAGCCATCCTCACTTCTATTCACTGTGTTAGTAAGCTTTGCTCGCACTGTAGTAACAAACAGCTCCTAAACTCGGCAGCTCCCACAGCAAAGGATTCTCAACATGTGAGGAATTTCAGTTGATGGTGGTGATAGTGGGAACCTAATTAGAAAATATGTGGAAAATGTACTCCAGGATCTACCTGGTCCCTTTAATCTTCCACATAGGTGAGTCTTATTTTAATATTAGATTTGAAGTTCTTTGAAGGCAGGAATTCAAAGTGCCTAGTACTCATGTTTCTCTCACTTGGACTGGTGTGTGCTTAATTAAATATCTGTTGAATGAACCAATGAATAAATGAATCTATTGAAGAATGGTGAACAGGTATGTGATTTAATAGGCATGAGACTTTACATTAAGCTTTCTTGTTAAATGGCAATTAAGTGCATTGACATTCATTATAGCCTGAATATATTGAGAATCTAATTGCTCACATGTTGCTCATGCAATCTCCAGTTATTTCAATGACAATTTGATGCCTTTCTGACATACTTATTGTACCTGGATCAATGGCTATTTCACTGCTAATTGATCTTTTATTAACATATAATAACTCTTATTAAATCTAAATTAAAGTCTTAATTGAGACACTTTATCTGCAGTGTTTCAACATACAAGCCTCATAACATAATGGATAATCGACAGGAAAGCTAGTAACAAATTATCTGTCACCTTTTTCATTGACCTGAAAACAGATTTTTTAGCTCGAAGACTTTTTTTACTTCGTTAAAAAACCTGAGTGGTAACTATACTGCAGAAAGCATCAACATCACCAAATTTCTCAGTTTTTACACAAAGAACTGGTTCCCCAGCCTCTGCTTTCTTTCTCACCTGGAAACTGAGGCCACACTATTACTTTAAACACAAATATGGCGAGCACACAGCCGAAGAGGCTGCAGTAAGTAGTAGCAACACCCTCTCCTGCTCCCCAGTAGCTCTGTCTTGGTTCCCTGCCCTCTAGCACTTAACTACCCTTTCCTTCACCCCAACCACCTCTCCCCACCTGGCCTGCTCTTCTTACTGTGTAACTTTGCCCCAAACAAGGGGATGGTTCTGCCCTGTGGTCTGCCATTTTGGCAACAGTTCCCCTTGCTAAATCAGTTCAATGTCCTTCTCTCATTTATTCTTGTCTAATCTATGCTCCAATGTTCCCAATCTCTACTGCCCTCTCTTCCCAGGGCCTCAGGTAGCTAGCAAGTATAAGATACATGATCTAAGGCCAACCTTGACCTAGGCCAGCCGTGGGCAAACTATGGCCCGCGGGCCAGATCCGGCCCGTTTGAAATGAATAAAACTAAAAAAAAAAAAAAAAAAAAAAAAGACCGTACCCTTTTATGTAATGATGTTTACTTTGAATTTATATTAGTTCACACAAACACTCCATCCATGCTTTTGTTCCGGCCCTCCGGTCCAGTTTAAGAACCCATTGTGGCCCTCCAGTCAAAAAGTTTGCCCACCCCTGACCTAGGCCATTAGTTCACACTTGTGTTGATTGGGACCCAACCTTGAGTCCTGGTACTTCTATCTAGGTTTCCAGCTAATCATCCTGTCTAAGGACCATGGTTTTAGTATCTTACCTAGTTCCTGTTCTCTCAATAATGCCAGCTCACGTCTGGCGCCCAAGACTTTACTAGCTGCTCTCACACTTCCCTGGTGCTCACAACGTATCTAAATTCCACTTTCTGGTGGATACCGAATACCTACCCAGCATACATTATCCAATTCATCCCCAACAAAACACTCCTCTCCCACATAGTCCATATGCCCCAGGGGAAGAAGACAGCTCTCCTGAATCAGGTAATAATAGGCTTGAGAACCCAAAGGAAATTTCGTCCTCCTTGCTAGTGATTGACTTCAGAATAGTCCAATGGTATTGACTTGCTAGAGGTTTCTGGGAAAGTGCTTTCTCGCTTTTCTGGGAGACCATCCTAAAGGGACACTCTAACACTTCCTCTGGACATTAGCATATCTAAATACAAGGCCTCTGAGTGGTGAGTCAACTCAGCACCCATCTCAGGATGATGCTGGCATGTATAAGCAGCAGAAGAAAGAAAGAAAAAACAGAAACACAGCCAAAACCATTGGATAAAATCAATCCTGAAGCCAGTCCCACATGGAGCTCCAGTTATATGACTGAATATATTGTATTTCTGTTTATGTCTGTTGTGTTGGAGTTTTCAGCTGAAAGCAGCTGGCTAGTACACTGTTTTCCATATGCCTCTCAGAACCGATTCCTTTATGACTAGACACAACTTTTACCCACCCCATCTCAAGTGCCTAATACTGACCTGGTCTTCTAATCAGGCCAATATCCCACTGTAATCTGATGCCATCTGTTGGACTGGCCTTTCTTAGCCACTGCAGATGGCTTTTCACTCATCACCTGTTCTCCCTCAGTAGACAGATTTCACTCTAAGTTCTAGCTCTTCCCAATTGTTTAAGCTTCGCTAATAGGACATTCACATTTCAAGATAAAAGAAAATGAAAAGTACTCGTGTCAAAATGAACCCAACTCCAACTCATACTATACATAAAACTTGAAGATGGATAACAGCTCTAAAAATGAAAGTCAAACTACAAAAGCTTTAAAAGAAAACAGGAAAAAATCTTCACAATCTTGGACAAGATACAAAATAAATAATGATCACAAAAAATTTTATAAATTGTACCTCATGAAAGTTTTTTAATTTACCTATCAAAGACACTATTTAAAAAATCAAAAAGGATAATTTTTTAAAACTTCATAAAAACACAGGGTTCTTTCCTACAGTACTTTTTCTCAGTATGTTTCAACTGTCTTCTCAGACAAGATAACCCTTCGTTCATTTTTTTTCCTTTCCTTTTTATTTTCTTCCCCTCCAGCCTCTACCAGGCCCTGCCACTCCCCTGCCCCCGGCCTTGACCACCCTACTGTCTGTGTCCATGGGTTATGTATATATGCATACAAGGTAAGCCCTTCATTCTAAATCCAAGCCACATGTCTTCCAGTCTCTCACAAGATCCTTTGGTTAAGGGCAGCCATTTTTTTCCTTCCTTTGACTTTGGATATTACAAGATGAAAGTAGAACAGAAAAAGTCAGTCATTTTTCCTGACTTCTTAAAACCCATGTTTGTCTGTTTCAATCAAGTAAAAGGTAACACTTGGCAACTATATTTTTACACTACTGCCTTCTCTAACTCATTTGACCACTGCAACTCCTTTGAAGATTCCTATATGGAAACAAAATGATTCATACAGCCCGCTCAAAATCATTCTTAACTACATTCCAAAATCTCTGTCTTTAAGGAATATGCATACTGCACTTCCTTTTGAAAATTTTAGTTAAAAAAAAAAAAAAAAAATCGAGAAACTAAGATGGCGGCATAGATAAACACCGGGAAATAGTCACCCCACACAACAATTGAAAATTAGCCCAAAGGACGGAG
Source organism: Myotis nattereri (assembly GCF_964212035.1). Taxonomy (NCBI): domain Eukaryota; kingdom Metazoa; phylum Chordata; class Mammalia; order Chiroptera; family Vespertilionidae; genus Myotis; species Myotis nattereri. The sequence continues at coordinate 32,795,343 of NC_138089.1, forward strand.
CAAACATCGTCCAGAACAACAGGAAGGCTGGCTGAGTGTAATTTCTACAACTAGAAGAAAAGAAAAGCACGCTGAGAGCCAGAGGAGCTGCGGAGGCTGAGTGCAGAGGTACGGCGGCGGCTCGCGCGCGCGGAAAGGGGGTGGCACCTGAGGACGCGGCTGTCTTTTTGAATCACAAGCTCCCGACTGCTCTGATCTCCGGTTCCCGGAAGTCTCTGGGGACCCAGGTCTCATACGGGGAGAGGCTGCTCTCTCAGGCGGCAGCGGGCGAACTTGGGGGCAGATTTCCCTCGGAGGTGCTTGCAGCCATTGCCGGGACACTGAGACGCGCGACTCCGGGCGCGGAGAATCAGCCATAGCTTCTTTCTCCGCCCTTTGACTCCCTGAGACCCCGCCCCACCCGGGCTGCGGCAGAGGCTTTTGCATGTGAATGCCCCAGAACTTTGCAACCTGATAATTACCTAACTGCAACCGGGCCAGCCAGACCCGGAACTTCCAAGAGAAGGCCCAAGGCCCCGCAGCAGCTTGCACTGCTTCACAGCTGAGCCTCTTCGTGGCGGCTCCGGCTGTGTGGCCTCAGGCAGGGGCTGAATTAGCACCTCCTTAGATCCAGGAGCCACTGTACCCAGTGGTCAGAGGGGGACCATTCTCCCACTTCAGACACAGCTGCTTCCCACAGCTAATTGGCCTGGAGGTCAATTCCTCCCAGTGATCCTACAACAACCGAGGCACCAAGAGTGCACCAAGAGTGTCCACCCCAGGTAACTGGGGAGGCTGAGCCACTGGGCCCTACAGGACACCTGGCGTGCAGGGACACTCTATCAACACAGGGAAGCAGCCAAAATGCGGAGACAGAGAAACAGGTCACAATTGTCAGAAACAGAGGAGGCCAGACGACTGGATATAGAGTTCAAGGCCACGTTTATAAGGTTTGTCAAGAATTTTATGGAAACCGCCGATAAATTTAATGAATCCCTCAAGGAGTATGGTGAGACCATGGAGGTCATGAAAAAGGACCAATTAGAAATTATGCATACACTGACTGAAATAAAGAATACTTTACAGAGATCCAACAGCAGACAAGAGGATCCCAAGAATCAAGTCAAAGATTTGAAATGCAAAGAAACAAAAAATACCCAACCGAAAAAGAAAAAAGAAAAGAGATTCAAAAAATATGAAGATAGTGTAAGGAACCTCTGGGACAACTTCAAGCGTACCAACATCAGAATTATAGGGGTACCAGAAGGAGAGAGAGGGCAAGATATTGAAAACCTTTTTGAAGAAATAATGACAGAAAACTTCCCCCACCTGGTGAAAGAAATGGACTTACAAGTCCAGGAAGCGCAGAGAACCCCAAACAAAAGGAATCCAAAGAGGACCACACCAAGACACATCATCATTAAAATGCCAAGAGCAAAAGATAAAGAGAGAATCTTAAAAGCAGCAAGAGAAAGACAGTCAGTTACCTACAAGGGAGTACCCATCCGACTGTCAGCTGATTTCTCAACAGAAACCATGCAGGCCAGAAGAGAGTGGCAAGAAATATTCAAAGAGATGAATAGCAAGAACCTGCAACCAAGATTACTTTATCCAGCAAAGCTATCATTCAGAATGGAAGGTCAGATAAAGAGCTTCACGGATAAGAAAAAGCTAAAGGAGTTCATCACCACCAAACCAGCATTATATGAAATGCTGAAAGGTATTCTTTAAGAAGAGGAAGAAGAAAAAGGAACTCTTACCATTTGCCACAGCATGGATGGAACTGGAGAGCGGATAAATACCACAAGATCTCACTTATTTGTGGAATATAATGAACAACATAAACTGATGAACAAGGACTGATCCAGAGACGGAGAGGCATTGATTGGACTGTCGGGCCTTGGAGGGAAGGTAGGGGAGGGTGGGGGCAAGGGGGAAAGATCAACCAAAGGACTTATATGCAAGCATATAGGCCTAACCAATGGACACGGACAACGGGGGGGTGAGGGGGTGAGCGGGGAGAGGGGGGGTAGAGGGTACACATATGTAATATCTTAATCAATAAAAAATATTAAAAAAAAAAATCTGAGCATTTAAGAATTGTTTTTACAGCCAGAATTTTCCAACACATATCTTTAGTATGGATAAAATTGAGTATTTTTATTTTAAAAGTTGTAAAGATAAATGCCGGGAGCTGATCCATCCTTGCTGTTTCAAGGGACCTGGCATATATGGCATACTGTTCTTAATATGTTTGCTCACCTTCTTGGCACTATGTGTTTTAACCAAGGTCAACTCTCTGAGAAAGGTTGTTTCCCCAGGTAGGGATTTTCCCCTGAAGTTAGGGAGAGAATAAAACCCCTTAACTAAGTGCCAGGCAGGTAATTAATCACTTTAACTATGAACAATCATGCTTAAGCTACATAATCTTTACTCCCTGGAATGGAGATAAGAAACGCCCTAACCTTTGGAATAGAGATTGATAGGATTGGAATCAACTGGTATAAATACAGATGTAACAAGACAACAGGACACAGAACCTAGACACAGAACCTACACAGAACCTAGAGACAGAAGAACTTCGCTGGAGAGAACATGGCAAAAGATCCTGGACAGAAACTGGCAACAGAACCTAGAGACAGAACCTAGCGAGAGAACCTGGCTGAAGATCTTAGAGACAGAACCTGGCTACAGAACCTGGATAGAACACGGCAAGAGAACCTGACTAGAACCTGGTGACTGAACCTGGCTGGAGAACCTAGCGAGGGAACATGGCTACAGAACCTGGCTGGAGAACCTGGAGAACCTGGCTAGAGAACCTAGCAAGAGAACATGGACACAGAACCTGGCTGGAGATCCTAACCAGAACTTGGCTAGAGATCCTGGCTAGGCTGCTGATCAACTGAACGCTGTCTCCATGTCATTCCTTCTTCACCGACTCCTTCCACACCTTTGGGGACCCCTGGACCTGCTGGGGTTGGACCCCAGAAGATAAAAGTAGATATCACATGAGAAAATACATTCTAAACTGCAATGTATGAGAGAGATATATGACTCAATTTCCAGAAATATGGAAGATTAGATACTCCAAAGGGCTCACATTCTAGAGTACAATTAGATCCTGGGTAAACTATAGCAAATAAAACTTTTAGTTAATTACTAGACTCTGTAGCAATTGGGGAAATTTCAAAGAGAAGAAAAAAGACAGAAAGTTGAACCCAGTCTTGGAAATTCAGACAGTAAGTAAATACAAAAAGATTTCCCTGATTGAAAATGTTAACATTATTAACATCAGATCTGCTACTAGAAACTAAGTCCTGACCCTCATTAAAGTACTGAACTAGTATTCCAGCATTATTCCAGGACACTCAAAGGGGGTTAAAATATTTTCAATTCAATAATTCTCCCTGGTCCCAGATGATACAAACAACAAATTTTCTATGGAAAACACTTCCCATATATAGGGCCTTCAAAAGACAACAAATTATGAGTTCACAATAAAAAAATTACAAAATTCACACAAGGAAACAAGTATGAGTAAGAATCAGAAGAAACACAAAAGCATAGTTAACACTCAAGTACTTTAAATATTCTCAAAAGCATAATTTAAAATAACTATTATGAAATGTTTAAAGAAATAAAAGATAAAATTTTAGAAGTGAACAAGTTACTTGAAAGTATCAAAAATGACCTAATAGCTTGTTAAAGGGACAAAAGAAATTTTAGAAATAAAAAATAATCCTTGAAATTAAAATATTATGATACGGTAAAACAGCAATGTTAGTCACAGCTAGGGAGAAGAAGAATAAAAAGACTATGAACAGGTACACGGACCTGAAGAAATTATCTCAGTTACAGCACAGAAAAATGATATGAAAACATAAAAGGTTAAGAGATGTGGGCAAGAGAGTAACATGGATCCAGAATACCAGAAGGAAAGAGTAGAGAGAATGGAGGAAAAGAAATATTAAAAAGAAAATGGCTAAGAATTTTCTAGAACTGAAGAAAAACATAACTCTTCAGCATTAGGAAGCACAGCATATACTAAGAAGGATAAATCTGGGAACATTAGCACGCAGCCTGGACCAAGGGCCTCCTTGGCCTCTTTAAAAGCAAAAAGGACAAGAACAACACAGTGTCTCTGATGTGGTAGAAAAATACAGCATTCTATTTTTCCATAGTTTATCTCTGCCCTCCAAAAACAAATGTATCAAGGAATGGTCCCAGCAACCAAGGTTGTCATTTTGATTGGTGTCAAAAATTGGGATCCGGCCATGGTCTTATGATTGATTCTGAGGCACAGAAAGGAAAACATTAATATTGATTTATCTGCTCATTCTCTTTATTCACTGTTCATCCATTTACCCCGACTAGCCATAGCAACTAGACACTAGAAAATTAAATTTAAAACAACTCCTCCATCCTAGGTAGACTCATTCTCCTTTTCCTGCTCCTAGGGCTATGGCTCCAACAAGCTAAAGCCTCCATTAATTTTATTTTTCAAATATTGTGCAATCCACTGAGGGGAAAACAGGAGAACTCACAAAAATGATGTTGGAATAATATAAACCAAAAAACTGCAAGATTGACAGAATTTTTTCCTTTATGGATGGCTACTTTGGCACCACTGTGGAGCATCTCAAAAAATCAGAGAAAGGGGCAATAGAAGTTTATTTAGCAGGTAGACACATCTTACATAATCAGAATAATAAGCATCCTTTCATCCTCAATGCAGCATCTTTTGTTGCAGCCCACATACAAAACTCCACATACAAAAACAGTGGCCAGAGTCTATCCCTGTAACCTCTACTAAGATGCAGAAACCTAGAGTTTTTACATTTCTTTGGGGACATCTTTAATACAGAGCCAATCAACTAATACCCAAATATGTACTGATCACCATGTACAAGTCCTATACTCATACTATTGAAAAAAGAAGATTAAGGGTTGCTCTCGAAAGGCACAACGCTAAGCTCAATGTTGCACGAAGTACTCTGGTTTACAGCTCCCAGGATGGACAAGTCATAGAATGGTCTTCAGTAATTACTGTCTTTCTTACATCAGTGCCCCAGACACTCAACTCCAAAGCTCCAAACATGAGATCCTTCATCACATCACACGTCTAAAGCATCATTTACATAATGCTATGACCTTCTCTCTCTCTCTCTCTCTCTCTCTCTCTCTCTCTCTCTCTCTCTCTCTCTCTCTCTCTCTCTCTGTTTTACACACACACACACACACACACACAACTTAAAAGTTAAGTTGGGGGGTAGGGGAGCAGGGAGCCAGACATTGGAGAGTTAAATTGGTAAATTGTCGTGACAACTGACTTCTAAACAGTCATTCTTAATGAAAAGGATGCAGTATTGTGTGCCTAGGACTGACCATGAAAGAGCATGGACACAAATGTCACTAACATTAGCTGTAAAAGCTAACTGTCCAAGGGAGAACCCTGGAACCTCTTGCAAAGAACTGTACAAATATCTCCTGTTTCCCTTCACTCAGCATGAGATTTATGGTTGACTCTGAGTCCATCACGGTGGAAATATTCATTTATCGGAACAAAAGGATGTCATTATCATTCGGGGGGGGGGTGCTTTTATTTGAGGACACTTAGGCCTGCCCCAAATACACTAATGTAGTTCCTCTACTACATGAGCCTCATTTCCTGGGAATCCATATTAGGGTTTGAGGACAAAGCCCAGCTAATAGCAAAGTGTCGTTTTCCCTGCTTTGCTACTGTAGCACCTATCTCACAGAAGGTCACATTCTCCCATTTTTCCTGAAATAGGATCCAAGAAACCCAGTCATGTCACTTTACATTGAGCGCAGCAAGAAAAAAAGAGGGGAAAGACTAAGCATTAACTTATTTGCTTATACGCATTAGTTCTCCCTGGGTTAACATTTCAAACTAAGACAAAAATCCACCTTTATTTGGTAATTAACTAATGGGACTTGAAAGGATGCCCTTCATCCAGCAGGTGTTTCTGGCAGGAGATAAAGTTTGTGTTTGTATGACCCAATTTTAAGTGCATACCCTTGTTTTGAGATAAGACTATTGATGTACTCAAAAAAGACTTTTCTTCAGTCAGATCTGTACTTGTGTTTTTAAAGGAAGTCAATGGGAGGAAAAGGAGACATATGTACTACTATTTATAATACTTTAAACAATAAAATTAAATTTAAAAAAACACAAGAGGTTATATTTTAAAAAATTATTTCTGATTGCCACTCCTTTATAATACATTAAGTACTTTGAAAGACATCACTTGTTTCTTTTCAAATGAGAATCGAATTTAAGCAGAAAGTTTATCTAAGTTCTTTAAGATTTGGAAAGTAATTCCCAAGATAGGCCTGTATTCATTTCCACTAAAAATTTTACATAAGTAGACGAAGCCACATGATTGAAAATAGATGTTCTTAGACTGTAGAACCTCAGAGGGAAGGTGGGGGAGGGAAGATAGCAACCAAAGAACTTGTATATGCATAACCCATGGACACAGACGACAGACTGGTGAAGGTCTGGGGTAGGGGTTGGGGTGGGCTAAAAGGGGTCAATGAGGGGAAAAGGGGGACATGCATAATACTTTCAACAATAACGATTTAATTTTTTAAAAAGAAAAAACAAATATTCTTTGAGATGTTTTCAATTTGACTTTGCAAATAAAAAAATTAAAAAGTGACCCCAGAAAAATGTAACTTCTCCTGAGATCATTTCCAAAAACAACACTTTGACCAACGTTGACTATGCCCTTGCATAATCACAGCTCTGGAATCTATTCAGTTTGCAAGACACAGAATCATCTTCTCCCAAGACTGCAAAGTTCCATATTTTACATAAATGTTGTGGAACTATATTTGCCCAAATGATATACATTGTTATTGGTTTTAATAATTCACATTCAAATTAGAGAACAATCCTAGCATCAATTGGAGTTCATTGTAAGTCATTATTAATTAGTATCTTTCTCCTTCCCGTTTTTATGGTGATACTTGTTTTTTAGTACATGAAAGCCAACATACTTGAAAAAGAAGGTATGCACGATGACCTACCTCCAGGACGGCTTCCTGAAGAGCATCTTCCCCCATACTTGAAAAGGAAGGATGCACAATGACCTACCTCCAGGACGGCCTCCTGAGGAGCATCTTTCCCCTGTTGCTGAGCTATAGAGCTGTTTCTTGTTAGTTTACGCCACTCAGATGGTAAACCAGCTTGGAAGGTCACAAAGCAGCTCTTTCAGAAACTGGAAATGAGAAATGAAGTCAGAGGTCAAAAGTTTTGTCTGCTAAAGGCCCCAGAGTGCATTTAGTTTTATAAATTATTTTTACCAAAATCCAAGGAAAGGATATTCTTCATCTTATAGAAAATGTTTCAAGGAGGAAAAACAAGAAAGCCACCAACTAATTTTGTTGCGTTAATAACAAATTTGATAACAAAACTAGAGAAGTACAGTGCAATAAAAGATAATTATAGATCAATCTTAATCATTAACATAGATGGAAGAGTTATGAAATAAGAACAAATCTAATTCAATAGGATATTTTTAATTGCATCATAATCATTTGGAGTTTAGCCCAAAATGCAAAGAAAGTTCAACATCAGAAAATCTACTAGGATGTAACTCCCATTAATGAAGTAAAGGGAGGAAAATCTCAATAGGTGTTGACAAACTATTTACTAAAAGTAAACATTCATTCATGAGTTTTTAAATGTTCTTAGTGAACTATGAATAGTAGGGAATTTTCTTAATATGATAAAAAGTGTACACCAAAAACCTAGAACAAACATAACACATAATGATGGGAATTTAGAAACATTGTCATTGAAGTCAGAAATAGAATAAAGATGCCTGCTCTCCCCGCTACTGCTCAGCACTGTTGTGGAAGTGCTAGGCAATGCAATAAGAAAGAGGAGAGAAAAGCAAAAAGTTTGGAAAGCCACTGAGTTGTTACTATTTGCATTTGTTATTTGCCACATACAAATGCAGAATAATTTATAGACCAAACTCTCTCTATATATGAAAGCCCAGTGACTGTTATGGCAGAACGACCAGAATGACTGGTCACTAAGACAAGCACTGCCACCAGGGGGCAGTTGCTCAACACAGGAGCTGCCCCCTGGTGGTCAGGGCACTCCCACAGCGGGAGCGCTGCTCAGCCAGAAGCAGGGCTCAGGGCTGGCAAGCACCAGCAGTGGCGGGACCCTCTCCCGCCTTTGCAGCAGTGCTAATGAGCAGTGAGCCAAGCGGTAAGGAGCGAGCAGGCGGGTGGTTAGGAGCGAGCAGGTGGACAGTTAGTAGCACAGGGTCCCAGATTGCAAGAGGGCGCAGGCCGGGCTAAGGGACTCCTCCCAACCCCGACCCCTTTCACGAATTTCATGCATCGGCCTCTAGAAATAAGTGAGCTCTTGCTGAGTACAAAAATCAATATACTAAAACTAGTAACATTTCTATACACTAGCAATAACAATTTTAAAATGCAATGAAACAATAAGCCTAGAAATATGGTATATGATAGAGATTTTCTTACATGATAGAATGCAAAAGATAAAATTTTCAGTTAATAATATTGGAAATTTTGGCTTTCTATGTAGAAAACAAAAACAAACAATAACCATATACAACACAGAAAAACAAATTCCAGATTAATTAAAGTATATATGTGAAAATCAAAACTTCATAGCGAAAAATAAAGCAAAATTGGCTTCCAATTAAAGATAGAAAGTCGGATGTATATGTTAGTCTTCACTTCCTCCTTAAATCCCAGTAAAATAATCACAATGGATTTCTAAGACATAAAATCACAAAACAAGAGGAATGGACAAATAAACAACAGCAGTAAAATTTGCAATTCAACAAGCAGATGGGTGAGCAGTAACTTACTTAGCTGATGCCAGAAAGCCAAGTTCTAAACTGACAGTGAAGAAATCAAAAAGCATCCTGATTAATTGAACAAAATCTCAAAAAAAAAAAATGTTTTTAATCCTCACCTAAGGATGTGCCTTTTTTTTATATATGAGAGAAAGACAAAGAGAGAGAGAAACATGGTTGTCCCCCATATAATCCCAACCAGGGATCAAAGCTGCAACCTAGATTTGTGCCCTGACCAGGATTGAATTTGCAACATTTTGGTGTATGGGACAAGGCTCCAACCAACCGAGCCACCAGACAGGGCTACAAAAAAATTTGAAGCTGCCTTTACCAGTGCCACTGGACATGGAAGTAAAAGGGAGCTATCACAACAAAATTGGTTAAAGTCTGTTCAAGGAGAATTTAGGACCCCCCACCCCCGCCCCGCCCCAATCACCATCCTCCCTTTGCCCATTAGGGAAACTTTCCCTGTTGACCCAATAGTTTATTCTCTGGAGAAGGTAAAATAGAAGTTTTATGAATTGGGGGTTGGGAGCCTAGTTGAAGGTAAGGGTACCTTAGAGGGGGATTAAAGTGGAAGTTTTAATTCTGAAGGTTGAGACTCCCATCATTTTTTTTCCCCCATTTAGTCCCCAGAATTCTGACAGCCAGGTTTACATATTTTCGAATCAAGAGCATGAAAAGCTTTTCTAGGGAAAGGCCTAAGAAAACTATCTAAAGAAAATATTACTGGAGTTTCTAAACACGATTGCCCAACCAGATCTTCCTTCAGAGAAGCCTATGGTCAGCAAGTCCCAATCAGGTTTAGTGCCCTCCTCAAGTCTGAGAGGCCAACCAGGAGTCCTCGGGCATTTGAAGAAGTCCTCTAAGTGAAAGGCAGAAACTAAAAAGGCATTTGAAAGAGACTCCAAAGAAGGATAAAAACTATCATTAGTATCATTAGTATCATTAGCAGGAAAAGGGAGAAGATTTTTTTAAAGACCATTGGAAATTTAAAAGACAACAAAATTGAAAAATATCTCATTTGGGGGTTTAAAAGATAAAGTTGAAGGGCTATCCCTTAAGTAGAGCAAAGAGCTAAAGAGAAGGAAAATAATAAACTATAAAAACTTGGGAACTATTAGAGGAATATTTCAAGAAATTTTCCAGAACTGAAGAACATTTATGTTCAGATTTTCCAGTAACATTTTCAGGTAGTCCAGTAACTTCCCAGCACAACGGATGACCTACCTCAGGACATATAATCATGAAATTTCAGAACACTAGAGGAACCTCCAAGCTTCCAAAGGCGAAAAACAATAGCAATAGGTTTCAAACAAAGAATAATTATCAGAATAGCTTCACAGCCCTAAATAACAATCTGGAGGTAGAAGACAGTAGAGCAATGCCTTTAAATCTTTTCTAAAGGAAAATTATTTTTAACCTAAAATTATACATCCAAAAGCTATTATAAGTGTGAGGATGAAATAAGGCATTTTTAGACACGCAAGTTCTCAAAAGTTTCTCTCCCACATATTACTTTTCAGGAAGCTATTATAATGTGGTCTTTGCCAAAACAAAGGAGTTAACTAAAAAAGAGGAAGATAGGGAATATAGGAAAGAGGAAATCCAATACAGAAAAGGCAAAGGGAAAATTCTTAGGATAACGGATGTGCTGCCTCGGGAAGAAGGCAATCAGTTCTGATGGGGGAGGTTAGAGGGCACCCAGGGCATACTTCTTCAAGGTGACTTTGACCAAATACCCAATATGCCTGAACTTATCAAGAGGAGAGTTTTATGTACTCATACAATTAAATATTATACAGAAATTTAAATGAATTAACACACACACATCTCAACATGGAATGATTTGAAAGATAAATGTCGAGTGAAAAATCAATGAGAGTACTGTGAACATTATGATACCATTTTTTGTTTTGTTTGTTGTTTTGTTTTGTTTGGGCAGAGGGAGGTGTTAATACTTACCCGAGGATATTTTTCCATTGATTTTTAGGGAGAGTAGAAGAAAGAGGGAAAGACAGAGAGAAACATCAATGTGTTCCCATCCACTGGTTGCCTCCTGCATGCACCTTGACCACGGCCTGGGCCCAGGAGAAGCCTGCAACCAAGGTATGTGCCCTTGATCAGAACTGAACCCAGGACCCTTTGTCCGCAGGCCAACGCTCTTTCCACTGAGCCAAACCGACAAGGGCACCATTTGTTTCTGTTTGTTTGTTTTTAACTAATGGTACTAGCAATACTGTAGGCTTTTTAAAAATATATATATTTTATTGATTTTTTTTACAGAGAAGAAGGGAGAGAGATAGAGAGTTAGAAACATCAACGAGAGAGAAACATCGATCAGCTGCATCCTGCACACCTCCTATTAGGGATGTGCCCGCAACCAAGGTACATGCCCTTGACCAGAATCGAACCTGGGACCCTTCAGTTCGCAGGCCGATGCTCTATCCACAAAACCAAACCAGTTAGGGCAATACTGTTGGCTTTTGTGGGGAGAGGGCGTCAGAGAAGAATCAAGGTCATAAAGTTTCTTTTTCTGTGGAAAGAGGAACATGAATGGCATCTTTAATTTTATCTGTAAGGTCCTATTGCTTTTAAATGATTTCATAAACTTAAAGCAAAAATGACTAAGTATTAATATTAGTTAGTTCTGGGTAGTGAGTATACAAGTATTGATCTTCTATTGATCTTTTTATTTTTCTGTATTTTTCTTTTTCGGGAAGGAAAGACGGAAGGGAGAAAAAAGAAAGACAAATGCTGCAATCACAGCCTTTCTGAGGGCCTGGGCTGAAGGTCCAGGAAAGCAAGAGCAGTGGGAGGTGAGCCCATTCCAGGTGCCCCCTCCTAACCTAAGCCTTCTCTTCATCTTGTTTAGTCCATTGCTTACAATAGAACATAGCCATTCTGCAAAGTACATGTCCTATTTTTCTATAAAATCCCTTTTTAAATGCAGCATTTTTGCTTTCTCAACACAGTCGATTGAATTGGCACTTCATCTACAGCCCAGGAGTAGGAAGGGTGTGCTATCTCCCTTTAAGAGCATAAAACTGAGACTGAAATGATGGTTTGGGAGAGGTCTTAGTAATTAAAACATAGCTAACTGACCACTCATATTATTACTTAATATAGCTATTACTTTAATAGAAAAAAATATAACATTTAACTCCTGCTCAAACTCATCGACATCTGGAAAAGTGCTGCCATGCCTGAAAACCCTACCGTTACCTGGTACGTACCTAGGAGGAAATCAGCAATGACTTGGGTTATTCTGTCAATATCACCTAAAAAGTTATCCTAAACATCATAACGATCGAGGGGCTTGAGAGTGGGTGATGCTGACAGGGCATTTGTTCTGTTTATCGTAGGATTTGCCCTTGGCCATGCTGCAAGTGCGCCTTCACAGCTTCTGCAAAAGCCAAAAAGCTGAGCCTACAGATACCAACGCGTATGGTCTCAGATAGACTCGAAATAGTTCATCATCATACTCTTTCATTTGATTTGGAACTGGAAGAATTGCAAAAAAGACAAAATGAAAGGTACTGGACAGTTATCCTTTCTCTATTAAAAAAAAAATAACTCAGAAGTTTGGTGAGAATGCTGTGCGCTTGGGTGCAGGTCAGTGCTTATATTCACTGACGCTTGATGGATTTCTGGCTTCAAATGTTTTATCAAGACAATCCACCTTGTAGCAATCTCCAAAGAAGACTGTCTGGCTCTATTAAGTCCGCAATTTGCTTTTTAAAAGTGACTAAATATGCTTTTTCACAACAACGACAAGTCATCTCCCTCCTGGAGCCAACAGAGTTTGTCACCCAGCTTCCCCCGCTTTTCAAAGGCAGCCATCAAAAAGCAAAGGAAATGTCATGACTTTGGAGCGGTCAGAAAGCTCTTAAGTCGCAGTGCAGGCTATTTCTCCTTTTGTGGCACAGAAAAGAGTGGACAGACACAATGAATAAATAATCCCATTGTACTTACAAATGTGTAACAATCCTTCAAAATGAGGTGAGGAACAAAGATAGGAGATAGCAAAGCGGTCCTGGTCTTAACAGAACAGCTTGCAATTCCAGGGCCTAAACTGCTTTTGCAAACACAAACACACACACAGCAACCATGAGAAAATAAAAATTAAAAATGGCATCCAATTCAGAATGCCAAGGGGCTCAGCCTAAATGGCCTTCTGCATAATTCACTTTGGACACCTTCAGCCTCGGTGGCTAAAGGCAGCTGGTTTGGACCAAGGTTAACACCTTAAACTGCTCAGAATAACTGACTTTGAAATAGTCATCAGGGTCACCAATTGTTGCTAAAAACACCTCGTCATCATTTTCACTTCACCACGGCCTTTCCTTTCCCTTTAAAGAAGTCTCGTTGTTTTATGCTCTAGCATTTTCCAAGGCCTCTGTTCTTCGTCTCTGGTGCCTGCAGCCACCCCTTCCCCACCTTGCACGGCAGAATCCAGGGGCAAACAGCAAAGGGCATGACCACTGGAAGGCCCAGCAGAGAAGGTCTGACGACACAGATGGGCAAAGCCCAAGCCCAGATATTCAAGGGTTACAGAAACACAGAGAACACCCGGAACTCAGAACTTCAAATCGCCTTACCGAATTCACAACTGCAAACTTCTAATTATATTTTTAAAGAAAATGGTTGGAGTGATACAGCTGGGCATATCAAAATAAAAGAGAGAGTAGATTTTTTTGTACATGTACAAAAAGAGTCTTTTATGCTCTATTCACAAGACCAAATAAGTGTTTTCTTACTATGTAGGCAAAGGAAAAACAGAAATCAAAATCTAGAATTGTTAGGTATGGTGACAAGACCACTCACCATTCATCTGCATGGCAGAAGGGCTTGGGGGCTGGCCTCATTGCCTCCACACACCACTTGGTGCTCTTCTTAAACCATACCTGAGTACCAAATTTGATTCCTCCACTGATGTGGAAGACGATCTGTGAAAGCATAATACTATCTCTACTTTTCTTCAACAAAAGAAGTTCAAAGAATTACATTTAGTAGTAGATAAGATATATTTTTCTCTTTCATCAATTAATTTATTTTTAGGTCAATCAGTTTGTATTTAGTACCTAGTACCTTCTCAAGTCCAGGCACTGTGCTAAACACAGCATAAAATTATATATAATTTTAGGTGTCACATATAATTGCAAAGAAGATATGGTCTTTGCCCTCTTGCAGCTCACAACCTCATAGATTGCATTAGAAGAGAGAAAGCGTGTTGCAGTGACAATGTTAAAATCCTCAGCAGCCAGTCAGGATAGGGGGCCTCTCAAAACTGGATATACAAATGGCTATTTGTCCCCGTGAAAGGCTCTCACTGAGCTCAAGTTTCCTCCTTGGACCATTTTCGGCCTCTTCTTTGACCAGCTTCATGAAGCTTTTATCCTGAGCTGCTGCCAGAGTCTTAACCCCCTCGGGGAAAACAGATCCTGAATCTCATTAAGGCAGCAGAGAAGATCATAAATACATCTCACACTTGTAGTTCCCAAATCGTGTGCTGAAGCACCCTAGGGTGCTACCATAAACACGATGGCTATTTCAAATTTTCAAGGAAAACATGGAGCATGTGTCAGACACTGTGCAAACTACCACTACTAAATTGTGTGTATCTGCTGAGGGAGGGAAATACTTTTATTTCTTATACCCTTAGAGTTCTGTTAACATTTTTCTTCTGTACTACATTATCACTACAGTTATTATAACACAATTGATTGAAGCAACATAGTGTATTATACATTTTGATATCTAACTACTAAACATACAGTACTGTATTTCACTGAAGCTAAATATATCACTGAATCTAAGACTTATTCTTTTATGTACCTCTAGGAGGAAAAGGTCCTGCCAATTAAACTATGATACAATACTTCCTTTTAAACTTATTAGAAGAGCTCTTTTAGGCTTTAGACATAGGCTCTAATTATATGTCATTCTTGTGCATTCATAAAAAGGTAATATAAGTGAAACAAATTGGTTCTGGTACGCCAACAACATCTTCACATTCTGAGTCCAGCTCTTCTGAATTACTTTTTAACTGAAACATTAATGACCAGAATTTTCTACCCAGTATCATCCATTCTCTGTGCCCTCCAGAAATTGATGAAGTGGCATTTGTTATAGGAGTGTTCCACTATTGTCTCTAGGATTTTCTTCCAAGGCATGGACACCAGTCTGCTGGTTTTGATGCTGGAGCTTTCTAAAATCTACTTCGTGGCTAAGACCTAACTAAGGAATTGTAAGAGGCCATTGACTATGAGACACATTCTGATTTCAGACATAATTAATGCTCTCATAGACATAACAATTATGTCTGTAATGCTACCCTGGGTAAAAAGAGAGGTGCAGGTCAGGAACAAGGGACACGCCAATTTTGATGAAAGCAAAGAGTCAGAAACCAACTGAGGAGCGAGAGGATTTGTCACCTCGTCATCAGAGCCAGTCACTCTCTCAACCTAACACCTTTTGCCGGCTGCCCCCAACGGTTTATCCATTTTGAGGCAAAGGTCCATGGTCAGGAGAGAGGTATA
Source organism: Myotis nattereri (assembly GCF_964212035.1). NCBI lineage: Eukaryota > Metazoa > Chordata > Mammalia > Chiroptera > Vespertilionidae > Myotis > Myotis nattereri. The sequence continues at coordinate 32,810,734 of NC_138089.1, forward strand.
CCTATGTTTTCTAAACTGAGAGTACAAGAAGAGACTAAAAAGGAGAATCTGCAGCCCCCCAGGCATGTTCCCAGGCAGATAAAAATTAGAAATGCGGAGTCTGGGCATCCAAACTATGAGTACGCCTTCATGCCGCATGGAAAGTCTTTAGGTGTGTCCCCCGGGGTGTGCATGCACTGGTCTGAAAACTATAACAGCAGAGTGACTTGGAGTCCACAGTGCAGGAAGTGACATATTTCAGAGGTCTGGTCCAGAATGAAAGGCAGCCTCCCTGCTCCTGCATGCCTAGGACTCCCTCGCAGAAGACACAATGACTTGAGAGAGGCATCAATTCCCGCTCCACCATGATCCGGCAAGCTGGAATACTGCCAGACTCTCCCTACATCCCACCGGCCAAGCAACCCAAACTAGGACAAGAGTAGAAGCCCTTCTGGTACATGAGCAAGACAAATATTGATATTTTCCCCCACATAGAGCTCCCTTGCTTCTGTCACAGTTTTTGTTTCAAAGACCCATCACATAAACATCTAGAGAGGGAGCGTGCCTAGATGCTTATGAAAATGCATGATGTTTTAAAAATCTTCTGTGCTTTAATCCCCTTAAAAATTAATGTTCCTAATTCCTGGGACTGCCACGATAGGATCTCAGCCATCTGCCCCTGCTGGTTCCTATGGCATCCGCTGATTAAACAAAGGAAGCCAGCTGAAGGCACAGGAGTTTTATTTCATCGGGGACCTATACATTCTCTACAGGCCACATATAGGAATGTGACTTTTCAAACTAAATGAACAATTTCTTGGGAAAGAGACTCCCAAGACTTGTGCTCCTTTTCCATGCTGACAATTTCAGACATGACTTCTCCCCAGCAGCTCCCTGCTTCTAGCAAAATATTTCCGTGTTTGCACAATCCTCTGTCCACTTCCTTGTCATGTTTCTGATGCATTCTATAAATGCACTGATGACCCTGGCCTTTCTACTTCTCTGGAAATTGAAACAATAGCATGGAAAAATGTGAAATAAGATAAATCAAAGCATCCTGTAGAATTTAGAAAGCTAATACTACTCTATTCCATGAACACATCAGATTTAATTAGCAGATTCAAATTTTCACAGGCCACAAAATCAGGTTTACCAAACAAAATGCAATTCATTTTCCTTAACTCCACTCAGTTTGAGACCCCATTTCCATTTCACTGGAAGAAACAATTTAGTCACATCCAGATAAATTCAAATTAGGAATCATTCAGACACATTAAGTTTTTACTCAGGCATACTGTGTGTGATCCTTGTTCGCCACCCCATCCCATCGCCCTGTTTTGTTGCCCCCTTTTATTCATGGTATCAGCTACATTTCAGAAATAACACAAGTCCAGGATGTGGGAATGGGCACGGAAGGGGCCTCTGGGCCATGGTCACCCTCACGCATTGGCTATATCTACTACTGAGGTATTGAACCTTTATCAGTCATTTATGAACTTCTCCTAGGGATGCAGGGACTTTCTGCTCTCCCAGTGGAAATCTATTCCCATATCACTGTGGCCTTGGGAATATTAACAAGGCTTCCACTTTCAGAGATGAGTAGGTGACAAGTTATTACTTGGTAACCCAGATTTGAAGAAGTTTCTAGGTACCCCTCCTAGACTCACCCTAAGGCATTGCATAGAGGAGGAATCTCACTCCCATCTCTAATTCTCTGGCTTCTTCCCCAATTCAGTCTCTTTTCTGTCACATGGGGCACCAGTTCTCCATGAGAGTGGTACTGCCCCCATGGCAATTTTGAAATGTGTGAGGGCATTTCCCCAAAAAATATATTTTATTTTTGAAATTTTAAATCTATGGAAGAGTTGCAAAAAATAGAACAATCATTACTCAAATGAACAAGAAATTTAGTATTAATATCATTATCTATTATATAATTTGTTATTCAAATGTTCTATGTATCCCAATAATGTTCTTTATAACAGGTTTTTTAGTTCCAACCAGGACTCGGTTAAGCATTATACATTGAATTGAGCTGTCAAGTCTTCTTAATCTCTTTAATCTAAAATAGTTCTGGTACTTAGTGGGCAAGAGGCAAGAATAATAGTCACCTCACTATGTGTGGGATGGCCTTACCAATAAAGAATTGCTCTTATGCCATATGATTTTTTAAATATTTCCCCAGACATTCATATTAGTTTAAAACTTTTGGAGGCAATGGATATGTTTATGACATAGATTGTGATGGTAGTTTTAGAGTTGTATACTGTTCCCAAATGCATAGTTGTATATATTAAATATGTACAGCTTTTTGTATGGCAATGATACCTCCTTAGAGTGGTTTTCTAAGCTAAGAATAATAATAAACAAAATATAAATAAAAATGTTAAATAAATAAAATAAAAATAGTTTATAATTATCTGCACCTAGATAATTCTATTTAATATCTAAATATGATGTAATTTTTGCACTTTGAATATACACTGGATTTTTGGCAACGGCAACAGTGCTGTAAATTAAGAGAAGGCTGTATCCTTTGTTGTTAGAAATTTTTTCAAGAGTTTATTTAAAAAAACTAGATGCCCAATGCACGAAATTTGTGTGCTTGGGAGGGGTCTCTCTCGCAGTCCAGGAGCCCTCAGAGGATTTCCAACTGCTGGCTTAGGCCCACTCCCCGCAGGCCCGAGCCTAACTTAGCAGTTGGACATTCTTAGTCCTGCCATGGATACGGAAGAGGCTCCCGCCACTGTCGCTGTGCTCACCAGCCGTGAGCCTGGCTCAGGGCTTCTGGCTGAGTGGCACTCTCCCTATGGGAGCGCACTGACCACCAGGGGGCAGCTCCTGTGTTAAGCGTCTGCCCCCTGGTGGTCGTTCCACCGTTCAGTCAATTTGCATATTAGCCTTTTATTATATAGGATTATGCCCCTGATAGCAATGCCATTCTTAATAATTAAGTTACCACATGATACCCTATGGTCTGTATTTAAAGGTATCACTTTCATAATGGTTCTATGTTCAAGTTAAAGCATAGAACTACATTAAATCCTCTAGTATACTAGCACCCTAGCACTTAAATGTTGAAATATATGTTTTGTTTTAATTTTCTTTCATTTTAATTCTTTCTATTGGGGAAGGTTATTATGTGAGTAGATTGTATTTATTTATCATTCTTATTTCATGACAATAAGGAGGACTTTGTAAAGTACTAGCTACAGAAAGATTTCACACAAATTGTTTAAAAGGCATAAGTTAATCAATGAAATGTAAACACAGAGCCCTGACCGGTTTGACTCAGTGGATAGGGCGTCGGCCTGCGGACTGAAAGGTTTCAGGTTCGATTCCGGCCAAGGGCATGTACCTTGGTTGTGAGCACATCCCCAGTGGGAGGTGTGTAAGAGGCAGCTGATCAATGTTTCTCTCTCATCAATGTTTCTAACTCTCTAGCCCTCTCTCTTCCTCTCTGTAAAAAAAAAAAAAAAAATCAATAAAATATATTTTAAAAAAAAAGAAATGTAAACACAGTAATTAGGGAATTATCCTTAATTATCTTTAGATATAATTATTGTATTGTGGTTGTGTTTTCTAATGCCCTTTTACTTTAAAAAGATTGAATACAGAAGTATCTATAATTTTAAAAAAAGCGTTATATGCTAATTAGACTGGGCATCCTTCCAGTCGACCTTCCAGATGAAGCCAGGGCTGCGAGGGACGCCAGGTCCTGGGTACCAGAGGAAAGCCAGTGTCAGCACCCAGAGGAAGGAAGGCCTACTCTTGCATGAATTTTGTGCATCGGGCCTCTAGTTTTCAGATAAAATGCTATGGTTTGCTTTGAAATAACCAGGTTTGTTGAGTGGGTCAGGTAGAGATGCAAAATGATACATCATGTTATCAACAATTGTTGAAGCTAGGTGATGGGTATATCAGGCTCATATTACTATTCTCTCAGCCGGTGTAAATTTTTGAGATGTTCTGTAATAGAAAGGTTGAAATAAGGGAAAAGGGAGCTTGCTAGGTCCAATGAGGTTGAAAACCAGTGATTTATGGTGAATTGTATGTCTAGCTTCCTTTAGGGCTTAGTCTTTTCAAGTCAAAAATTGAATTAACTCATTGTGTTTATGTTCTTTTGTGTCTTTCCTTCAATGAACAGGTGCAGGATGGAGAAGAAAGGTCGCTTGGAGAAGGGTGGGGACAGGGGAAACTAGGAACAACATGGGGGGTATGGCAGGAAACAGATAAATACCAATTGTCCCACGACACTACCTCTTGGCATCTCAGATGAACTCTCCTGCAGACAGCAGCAAGGTTTTCATACTAGCAGCACTACGGGCAGGTCGCAGAATCAGCCTCTGCCACTCCTCCCGGCCAGACCTTCTAGCCCCAGGCTTCCCTTCCTCTCCACTTGTTTCTAATTCAGTTTCTCAAAGATGGAACCTACTCTGGCTGTGGCATTCATATATGAGCATATTCTCGGGGTCAGGTTGCATTCTGGAGCGGACAGAGGAGAAGCCAGATGACACTTGCCTCAAGGGACCCCAGCCCAGGAAGGAGCAGCCCGTGGTTGGGACAGAAACAGAGGCGCTGTCTCCTCAGGTGCTGAGGCTTCTGCAGAGCCACCCTTGCCAGGAGCTTCTCCAACGCTCTGCGACCTGCCCTACCACCTCCAGGAGCCAAAACTGAATTCAATTTAATTCAATGGCTATTTTCTGAATACCTACCCGGACGAGGCACTGCCTTTCCTGAAATATTCTTCCCAAGAGAAACCTGTCTTAACTTCCTCCCTGGTCTCATCTCAGTTTTATTATTTGTGTTTGAACATCTCCTACCCCAGACAGATCCACATTTTAAGCTGTTTCTAGCCTCACACAGCTGCCTTCCAGGCAATCTGGTTCATTTCAAAGTCCCCATCTGTGCTTGGGTGACACCGCAAACAGCTTGAGTCCCCACCTCCACATAAATACTTTCCAAGGGTTTATTTGTAGGCAAGGGAGGTCGAGGCAAGCTCGCTTACTAGTAGACCATATATAGAAAAGAGTATAAAAGACACATCCATTCCCTCTACTTGTCCTGACCTTTGCAGTTGAGAGTGAAAATCAAGTGTTGTATTTCCCTCCACCACATATGCCTACTCCACCATCAAGGACGTAGGGGATATAACCCATCGAGGACAGTGGCCTTTTTTCTCTCTCTGAATGTTCTCAACACCTTGCTTGGCTCTTTGCTCAGAAGAGGCACTCAATAAATAAAATAAAATTATAGACCAAAATCATGAAGACTTACACCTCAGTGGTTTTTTCCCTCAACATCCTGAATTTTCAGGGAATAAAATCATGCATATCTTCTGATTAGTGATTAATGAGAGACAATTCACAATTCTTCCCTGCATTAAAAATTGTACTTTAAAATGCAAAATTAGCCAACTCTCTCCTGTGGGGAGCAGAGGGGCTTTCTGGAATCCAACCAAGGCTGCCTTTCTCGGTACATTTTCCTGCTAGCGATGCTCCTAGGAATCAAATGTGGTTTATTTCATTTTAAGTCGCGCTTTTTTTTCAATTCAGGAAAATGAATGTTGGAGCCAGATAAGAAACTATAGTCTGCTTTCAAGAAGGTTACAAGAAAACTGCATCTTGCATTACTAATCCTTTATCTTCATGTTAACAAAAAGATTACTGACACATTTTTGAATGAAAGAAAATAAAATAGCAAATGCATCTTAGAAAATGTGTAACTTTCATGCAACACACAAATCAGTTGTTAAATATTTTTTAAATGAAGGGAAATGCATAATAAATTTTTCCTTTGGAAGTAGAGAAACCAACTTTTGAAGATAGGAGAAAAAAAAATAGAAAGCTAGAAATGGGAATCATCCTTTCACAGAATGTAGGCTAGGAATTAAATGACTGTACCTATAACTTCTCAATAGATAACATGTTTCCTAAAAATGATTTCATTGGCCCAAGTAAGTGTTGTTTTGTGGGGGAAACAAATCAGAGGCTGTCTCTGTGCTTCTCTGCCGCAAGTCAGATTGTGTTTTCCAGAGTCTCCTGAGGAAGGTTCTGGAAGACCAAAGCCCGCCAGGCACATTTACCCAAGAACCTCAAGAACAATACCAAGGCCCTAACCGGTTTGGCTCAGTGGATAGAGGGTCGGCCTGCGGACTGAAGGGTCCCGGGTTCGATTCCGGTCAAGGGCATGTACCTTGGTTGCGGGCACATCCCCAATAGGGAGTGTGCAGGAGGCAGCTGATCGATATTTCTCTCTCTCATCGATGTTTCTAACTCTCTATCCCTCTCCCTTCCTCGCTGTAAAAAATCAATAAAATATATATTTAAAAAAAAAAAAAAAAAAGAACAATGCCAAGGACAGAGAGGTGACTCAAGCCAATCAACAGTGTTGACCGAACTCACCCCACAGTATGGGTCAGGTGAGGACCATCTGACAGACCTGGACGGGGTCTCGGCCATGCCACTCACAGACCGGGTGCCTCAGCAAGTTTCCTAATCTCTCCATGCTTCAGTCTCCTCATTTATAAAATGGAGATAACAACAGGCCTGCCTCAGAGAATTAAATGTGTTAACAATTGTGCTTTGAACAGTGCCCAGCAACCAGTAAGCACTAAATTCAAATATGTGATAGATTGAATAGATAAATATTGAGAAAACATAACTGCACACAGTAAAAGGTAGGTATTAGTTGGGGGCAAGGAAAAGAGAACCTGAAAGCTACAGGTTACAGAATGGAGGGAGGATGAAGGAAATGGGATTAGCGCCCCCAACAGATGACACCTGCCACTGACAGAACTCTGAAGATCTGGAGGGACATCTGGTTGAGGGTTTTGTTTTTCTTTGGACATGGTGACAGGTGCTTAATTCCACTTTAAGTGTTTGTTTTTTAGCGATGGCATGATAATAACCTGGTAATAAGAAGAAACACTCATTTATAGCAGAGTTGTTCTAATTACTTTGTATATCATCTTATTTTTATCCTTAACAGCTCTACAAGGTAGATATTAATATTTTCTCCACTTTACAGATGAGGAAACTGGGGCACAGAGCATGCAAGTAACTTTCCCAAGCCTGGTAAGCAAGCTATAAGATGTCATTACCAAATATCTGCATGGCAATTTGTCATTTACTTAAGCTTTCACATGCATTATTTCATGTAACAAATCTGAGGCAACTGTTCTTACTCTTAGTTTACAGATGAAACTCAAAATAGCTATGAAATATGTGTTAGCATGGAAAAATACTGTATTGTATGTTCCTCTAAAACTCATGTTTCTGTAATGCAAATTGGTTCATACAAGATTGGAAAATAAAGAAACAATGTTAATTTAACACAGAAGTCATGTTAGTTCATGTACTGTTTTTGCCAACGTTTAATGTTTCACACTGAATGTAAGAAGCTGGGAAGAAATGCGGTACCCTACTCTATGCTCATCACCCATCCAAACTTCTTTCTAGATCAGTAAGACCATCTGTCCTGTCTCGGGTGTGCTATTGCGTACTTTGATCCAGCCTTTATTTTCCCTTTGTCTCTGCAACTCATGTGCCTCAATACCTCCTTACCATTAAGCATTTTTAAGGTAAGTCCAGATTTACTGCAGTATTTTTCATCTGTCAGGGATTCAACATGCCTTTTTTACTGTGCTAATATTTTTACTAGGATTGCAACTGGTTTTCAGTGTACTGGTGACAATGTTTTGAGTGATCTGTTTCTCACTCTATTTTCCCACAATCCCTATTATTTCTAGTGTGTGATTTTGTAGAATGTGGGGTTTTTCAGAAATGCTCCTATCACATCATTGCAGAAATGTCTGTATAAGATAAAGTGTTTGAATTGCTTCACCATTGTCTTTTGTATATATGTCATATTCTAATCAGCAACAGTAGTGGATAGATTCTGTGGAGGTTTTTTACTGGTCTGAGATACCCAACAAGCCAATGTTTTCAGATTTTTTTAATTAGGCTAGAAGATGGAACAAAATGAAATGCTGGGGAAGTATATTTTTTTAATGATTCTTGGTTCTTTTTTAAAAAATGTGGATTTCTTTCTTTTTTATTGATTTCAGAGAGGAAGGGAGAGGGAGAGAGAGAGAAACATCAATGATGAGAGAGAATCATTGATCAGCTGCCTCCTGCAACCCCCTTCTGGGGATCCAGCCCGCAACCCAGGCATGTGGCCTTGACCAGAGTCGAACCTGGGACCCCTCAGTCCTCAGGCCGATGCTCCATCCACTGAGCCAAACCAGCCAGGGCTGGGGAAGGATATTTTTAGATCCCTCTCCCATGCCAGGGCTAATTCTGCCTTTAAGCCATCTCAGATATCTGCTCTTCAAAGAAGGGGGTAGTAATCTGATTGGTCACTGGTCCAGACATTGATTGGGCCACAAGTACCACCGTTGAGGACACTTTGCCTTAAAGGACTGCCCTGAGTTTCCTGGGTCCTCTTACTCTTGATGCAGAAGAATCAGAAATCTTGTCAGGGACATAAAGGAGCCTTATCTCTTCTCTTGTCTCTTCCATCCTCACCCACACAGCTGGAGGAAGAAGTGAGGTCCCTGCCTACCCTGCAAATTTGACCATATCCATCCCTCAACATCTCTTTGATTTCATTAATTCATGTGGCCAACCAGAGGGTAGTAGGAATTCCAAAATTTTATTTCTTGGGCAAGATGGGAGAACCCACTTAGGTCTTAAACCCATTCAATATGCTTGAACCCAGCCTTTTCCACAGAACCCTACATGGAAATATCAGCCACCTGTGTGTCCTGAGGCTTGGGGGTGGTGTATTAGTCAAGGTTCTCTGGAGAAACAGAAGCAGCAGGATGTATATCTTACTCTATATGTAGTTATAGATATCGATATATAGATCGAGATAGAGATTGATTGATTGATTGATTGATTGATTGTGAGGTATTGGTTCCTGTAATTATGAAGCTGAGAAGTCCCACGGTCTGCCATTTACAAGGTGGAGAACCAGGAAAGCTGGTAATGTAATTCAGTTTGAGTCCAAAGGCCTGAGACTCTGGAGAGCTAATGGGTTTAAACCCCAGTCTGAGGGCTGAAGAAAATGAAATGACGTGTGCCAACTAAAACAATGAGACAGGAAGTAAAAAGGAGAGATTTCCTCCTTCCTCCACCTTTTTGTTCTATACAAGTCCTCAATGGGATGGATGATGCTCACCCACATTGGGAAGAATGACCTACTTTACTGAATCCATTGATTCATATGCTAATCTTATCCAGAAATCCCCTCACATACATACCCAGAAATAATGTTTAAGTTAGTTTCCTCTTGCCCAGTCAAGTGACACACAAAATTAACCGGCAGAGGGGATGATCAGCAGGGCAGGATTTGGGCACATCTGGATCTCTAGTCATAATATCAACATATATCAAAACATCTGATCCATAACCGCAAACTTAAGACTGGAGCCTCACCAGGTTTATATTATAGAACAGCATATACTACTATATATTTAATCCTCCCTCTAGGTTACCAAAGTACAATATCATGTTTTTAAAATCATAGCCTCTGCCACAAGCTCCCAGAAGCAGCAATGCTTGTCTCCCTTACCACCTGTGCGAAGGCTGAAGCTTTACCCAGCATACTTTTTCAACCTTGGAGAAAATGCTTAGGAAATGAGCAACTAATCATCCTAACAGTTCAGGTGATGTTATCGTATTCATTATTTCCTTACAGAGACATTCCCAAGAAATCCATTGAGTGTTTACCATTTGAACTTACATACAGGAGAAAGGTTAAGGGGCCTCTTAATTCTAATTAAATAATCATTAAATGCTGAACAGAAAACAACAGTGGAATAGACTGTATTACATGTGAGGAAGACACTTAATGAAAGGAGCCCTCTAGAGAAAAATAATAATAATAAAGGGCAAGGAGTGCAGAAACCAAGAGGTTCTGTATAATAAATCACCACACTTTTTGCCTGGCCAGCCTCTTTCTCTGGAGACACCCCTTCCCTAGTTTACATGGACCTGAAAGGCTGTAAATCACAAGAAACTTCCTCCACCACCCACACAGGCATGGGCTTGAAACCCAGTCTGGTCAGTCAGAATTCCTACCCTCCCTCAACCCACAACACGGATTGGTCAAGAGTGAGCAGGTGACACAGATCAGACCAATTAGATTCTTCACCAGGACTTGTCTGGTACAGCCAATAAGAAAGAATGTTTCTTGCCTTGAAGGTCAAAGTGCTGAGAACATAAAATTGGGACATCCATCACCCATCTTCCTTGCCTAAGAGGTATAATAGGGAAAACGATTCTATTATGAGAAAGAAAAGAATTAGGTCAAGAGAGAAAAGAAGCAAAACTAAGAAATTACATCAGAGAAAGTTCTGTTGACAGCTATTGGTCAACAGAAGATAATTTGATTATAGTTTCCTCCATTTATATATAACAGAAGGAATGCTGACAAATACAAGAGCCTTTCTGTTGCTATGGAAAGATAAACGTATCAGGACAAGAAAGACCCCGCACCCAGGAATTTGCTATTTGAAATGTCCTATTAAAATAGCAATTAAACCACTTTTATAGATGTCCAATGCAATCCACCTAAATATTTTATTGTCATGCATTACTCCTCACTAATGGGCTCAGGTGTGAGGTTCAGGGCACCTGAAATTTGAGAAAACGTTAAAAGGGATTCTATAGGATCCTAAGTGTTCTTCGCAGCAGTTTTCAACCTGTGGGTCGTGACCCTTTCACAGGGGTCGCCTAAGACCATCGGAAAACACATATATAATTACTTTTTTTGTGATTAATCACTATGCTTTAATTATGTTCAATTTGTAACAATGAAATTGGGGGTCACCACAACATGAGGAACTGTATTAAAGGGTCGTGGCATTAGGAAGATTGAGAACCACTGCGGGAAACATGTGTTCTAAAATGTCTTCTGGCCGAAACCGGTTTGGCTCAGTGGATAGAGCATCGGCCTGCGGACTGAAAGGTCCCGGGTTCGATTCCGGTCAAGGGCATGTACCTGGGTTGCGGGCATATCCCCAGTGTGAGATGTGCAGGAGGCAGCTGATCGATGTTTCTCTCTCATCGATGTTTCTAACTCTCTATCTCTCTCCCTTCCTCTCTGTAAAAAATCAATTAAAAAATATATTTAATAAATAAATAAATAAATAAAATGTCTTCTGTACAACTTGTCAGGGACTGCCTTCACTCAGCTTCCAAAACTGCTTTCCCGAGTGGGCTAATTAAAGGAGATGGGATTACTTCCTGCCTTCCTCTTGCAAAGGCTTCCCCTTCCTGCCCTAGTTCCAAGAGTATTTGACCTTTGGACGATCCTGGCACCATGTCCTGAGTGCTGACCTTCTGTGACATAACAGGAACTGAAGCTGTATTGCCTCAGAAGTCCAGGGCACAGACAAAAGTGGTGCATTTACCAATGGAATACTAGCAAGCTGTAAAAAAAGAAGGATCTCTTATCCTTTGAAACACATGGAGGGACCTGGAGACTCATGCTAAGTGAAATAAGTCAGAGAAAGACAAGTATCACATGATCTCACTTATATATGGAATCTAATGAACAAAATAAACTGATGAATAAAACAGACCCAGAGACATTGAAACATTCAACAGACTGACATATTTCAGGACGGGGGGAGGGAAGGAAATTAAACAAAGAACATACATGCATAGCCATGGACAAACAGTGTGGGAAAGGCCTGGGGAAGGGACAGGAGTGTGGTGAAGAGGGCCAAAGGGGGGATGCAAAGGGGGACATTTTTAATACTTTCAACAATAAAGCTAAAAAAGTAACTTGTAAAGGCCTGATCAGTGTTTCTCAGTGGTTGAGCATCGACCCATGAACCAAGAGGTCACCGGTTCCATTCCTGGTCAGGGCACATGCCCAAGTTTCAGGCTCGATCCCCAGTAGGGGGCATGCAGGAGGCAGCAGATCCATGGTCCTTTCTCATCAATGTTTCTATCTCTCTATCCTTCTCCCTTCCTCTCTAAAATCAATGAAAACATACTTCCAAAAAAATAACTTGTAAAGAAAGTAGAAAGCATCAGGGGAAAGTAAAATCATATGACCCAGTGTGTTCCCAAATTTTTAAAAAATATATTCTTCCATTATTTACTTTTTCATTATTATATTACATTATTTTTACTTATTTGCTAATTGTACATTTTCTAAACTTCAGTGAAATTTTACTAGTTAAAAAATTATGTGAGGTAATCATGGCAATGGAAATGTTTAAGCCCAAGAAATAGAGATTTTGGGCTATGTGTGGTTTCTGGAATCACTTACATATAATAAGATAAGAACAAAAACATTAGAGGTCTAAATAAACTTCTGATGTGGAAGGAAGGACTATAGGAAGGGGTTCTGCCTGGCTGAGATGAGGGAAGGAACACCCAGCACCACCTCAGCTGGCCAAAATGTAAGCCGTGCCAGCTCCCTGTCCTCCTGTGTGGTGTTGGTTGTATGAAGGCGAGGGGGGGGGGGCGGGGGGAGGGGGGGGGAGACAGCCTACAATGTGGATTAACACAGTAACTCACCTACCTAACTAATTATATCTTGTCTGAAAATTAAGGGTCCTAGGGTCAGGGGCAAAACTGAGATTCACCACCAGTGGGACTTTTTCTCTCGCTCTTATTTTAGAAATAAATTGCAACAGCAGGAAAAATACAAAAAGGATAGGTTTTGAAGGCCAAGTTGAAGAGCAGGAAAAAAAATAAGGTAAGGCTTCTATTGTAAGCAAGCTTATTAGGATAGTGTGTTCACAGAAGTATAAAGGCTGCCGAAGAATTTTTCACTCCAGAGCCCTCTATGCAGAAGGCCTGGAGGGGGCGTTGAGCACATCCTGGGGCCTCTGTATGATAAGGAAAGCCGAGAGTAACTGTTTGAGCCTCATGAGTCCATCACTTCCCTGAAAACCAGCATTAGCCCAGATGAACCACACAAAGCAAGGCAGTGTCTCTCGGCCTTTTTCCATGAGCCCTAAGGAGCCATTCTTGGTATTTTTCCCTAATTGCTCCCCTATTAGATTTTAATACCACAGACATACTGTGTATCTGTTTATGTAATGCATCTGTATCTGTGCTGCCTACATAAAAAGAGTTAGTTTTTTTGTTGTTCTTATTGTTGTGTTGTTGTTGTTCTTGTTGTTGTTGTTTTGCCTCCCAAGAACCTATTTTCACCCCCTTGGGAGTGCTATCATGATCTTTGAACATGTGTGGCCTCGCCCCATTAACTCGTCTCTTTTCCTCCATCCTCCTCGAATGGCATTCCTTATAACCACAATCAATAGATTATATTAAATTGTATTTTTTTTATAAAACAAGAACAAGAAGCAAATTAGCCAGACATAGATTCATTATCCTGAACGAATGGTTGTCGTGCTTAATGGTGATCACACACATCTAGTGACAGGTAACAGGACTGCAAGCTGGCAGGTAACAGGATTGCAGGCATACAGGTGAAACAGAGAAGCAGCTCTAAAGTGGTTTTTTATTTATCACAGAAATCTCACACATGCATGTCTCTCCTCACCTTGAAGATCACTCTTAAAACCTATATTCTGCATAGTCCTACCAGCCAAGATTTTGTCATACTTTCTGGCCTACAGTTAGTCGTGTGGAATTTAAAAAAATTATTTTTATAAAATATTTACAAATTCTAACCATAATATAAAATTTTAAGTGATTTTCTTCAGGCCATTGTATCAAAATGCTGAGAAAGCCCTAGCTGGTTTGGCTCAGCTGGTAAAGCACTGGCCTGTGGACTGAAGGGTCCCTGGTTCGATTCTGGCAAAGGGCACATACTTGGGTTGTGGGCTTGATCCCCAGTGGGGGCCATGCAGGACGCAGCTAATCAATGATTCTCATCATTGATGTTTCTCTCTCTCTCTCTCCTTCTCCCTTCCTCTCTGAAATCAATAAAAATATATTTTTTAAAATGCTGATACCACATCCTAGAGGTAGGAGCAGGATATCCATTTGAAAGTACTTTTCTGGAAAACTTGCTTTAACAATCAAAGCAAACATCTCAGAGTTAGCTTGAAAACAACTGGTTAAAATCATCTACACAACCAATGGGCTCCAAAAGCATGCACTTGCTTGATTCAACTGAATATTTCCAAACTGTTTTATATTGTAATAAGAGTTGCAATAACAGTTACCATGATTTCAGGAACCTAGAGGTAAGTGCTACTGCTGCCCCCATTTTCCAGATATGGAAAATGAGACTTAGTGGTGGTCATACCTTGTCCAAGCCCACGAGGCTCATGAGAGCCGTGGAGTTGCGATTCAAATCAAGCTCTGCCTAATGACCAAGCCCACAATTTTACCACAGCACAGTCCTTCCTTTTGTGTAGACAAAGCCTTGGTAAATAGCAGTGCTAAATGTCAAGTACAAATATTTCCACTAAAATGTAAGCCATGTCCCTCAACTTCGTGGGTTTTGAAAAATTTGGACAACAGCCCCATCCTTCTCCAACCAAGCAGGTTAGGAAAGCCACTGGGAAGATTTGTTTTCAAATCTGAGGCCCACTCCAAGAGGATGGGCTCAGAGCTCAGCAGACAATGAAAAATCATCCCTCGCTCTACCCACTAACAATTGGTGCGCAGAACTCCTGCTCTCTATCAACCTCCCGGCTCCAGCCTGCTAAGAGGGCTCTCTACTTTGCATGCGACTGCACAGAAGCAATTTATTTTCTCATTGGAAATGGTGATGCCGAGAGAGCGGAGCCGTGTCACACATGGAGGAGCCACCACTATAGGGAACAGAAGCTCCTTCCAGCTTGGCTTAGCTGCCATCTTTTAGGCTGCTGTGATAGCAGCGAGAGCAGTGCGTACCCAATCCCTGTCTCCAGCAGGATTGAGAGTGCCTCCAATCCCTGCCTTCTTAGAGAGAATAATGGCCAGGGTTCATGGGGGAGAAAGGGAGGGGGACCTTTCTCTTGAAACTGCCTCTTGGGCTCCTTAAAGATGGATTAGCATTTCGGAGATTTATTCAGTTTCTTGGGTACAGAAGCTGACTCACAGATACTATAAGTTTGGGTGTGATCGTTTAGAGCTGAATCTGTGCCCCTAAGCAGAATCTCAAACTGATAATTTAGAGAAGGCATAATGAGTACCGTGATAACCCCCAAAACTCCATAAATAATGAAGTCACACCCCTCGTATCTGATAGTCAAGCAGCTAACACCCTCGGCCATCCAGAGCATCTGAAAACACACAAGTGTCCTTAGGAGTCACCCTGCACCGGCAGACATTGAAAAGCCAGGAAGAGCCTAAAAGGGCAGGTCACAGAAAGCAGGGCATGATTGGTGGGTTTGCAATGAAAGGAGCTCCTTCATAGGTCAGCACTGGCTCTAAAAATCAAGTACCATTAAGAGCAAAAAGAAGGAAGGGGGGCGGGGAGGTGGAAGGGGGTGAGACAGATACACAAAAACCAAATCCTAGAGAATCACGCTAATTGTAGCACTGTCTGTCTGATACATATATGTGAGCCACACATGCAAGCCACATGTGTAATTTTAAATTTCCTAGTAGCCACACTAAAAATAGAAACTAATCAATATTTTTAAATTATTGAGATTTTTATATTACTTTTTTATATTAGGTCTCCGAAATCCAGTATGTATTTTACACTTACAGCCCACTTTGGATTAGCCACACCTCAAATGCTCGATAGCCAAATGCGGCTACTGGCTAATGCATTGGTAGAAAATTCTTAGCCATATGCTGAAGAAAATTACAAAGAGTGACATAAGAACATCATTGTAACATTGCTTGTAAGCAGTGAAAATTTTTAAACAACCTAAGTGTTCATCAAAACGGAACTAAAATATTTAACTTCATTATATTAAATAACGAAATACAAAGCAGCAATTAAAATGAGTTGAGTCTAAATTGATCACCATGATATTACTCCAAAACATAATGCTGAATGACAAAAGCAATCTGCAGAATCATGCATACAGTGTACCATTTAGGTAAAGTTTTAGAAATTGCTTTTTGAAACAAACATATGTAATGCAGTAAAAATATAATTTCAGACAGAAGGAATATATACTAAGTTTGAAAATGTTCTGGGGGGGAAAAAAAGGAAGAAGGAAAGAAAGGAAGGAAGGAAGGAAGGAAGGAAGGAAGGAAGGAAGGAAGGAAGGAGGAAGGAAGGAAGGAAGGAAGGAAGGAAGGAAGGAAGGAAGGAAGGAGGAAGGAAGGAAGGAAGGAAGGAAGGAAGGAAGGAAGGAAGGAAGGAAAGAAGGAAGGAGAAAGATAAAGGGTATTGAGAAAGCTACAAGGACTTCTCCATGGAATATGGATTTTAAAAATAATCTGGCACACACAACAAAATGTTGATTTTGTTAAATCTCAGTGGTACAAAAATTGCTCATTAAATTATTCTTGGTTCTTTTCTGTACGCTTGATATATTTCATGAAAGAAGGAAAAAGGGAGGGAAGAAAAAAGAAGACACAAAATCACAACAGAAAGAAAACAAGGAAATAGTCTGAACAACCCAGCACAGGATTAGCAGTTATATTCATTCTATCTGCCTCCTGCGGACAGGGCGACCCCTTTGACATTGACTAGCGGTGTGTTTGTTGCACCCCTTCCAAATGCATGTGCTGCGAGGCATTCAGAGATGCTCATAGTTGTGAATCTAGTGAGAAAGAACATTCTCCTGTTTTCCAAACACTCCTCAAGGCAGAAGAGCATTTGTTTTTACTTAAAAGAATTATTCTAAAAGGTTTACACAGACTTTTAGCACATAAAAGGGTTAACCTTCAGCTTTCTGGAACCCAGGCTAAGCTGATCCTCTATTTGGCAATAATGGATAACTAATGAGTTAGGTTTTCTTGCAGCCCACACAGCCAAGCCCAGTTATATCACATCCTTTACCACCTTGTCCATAACTTTGAATTTGGCACATCTCCTGATCCACAAGCACCCTCCCTGCCATACAGATCTCTTTTCTCTTTTCTTTCTCTCTTTCTCTTTCTCTCTCTCTCTCTCTCTCTCTCTCTCTCTCTCTCTCTCTCTCTCTCTCTCTCTCCTTAATTCTGCCTCCTGTCCTCCCTTCTAAGGATGTGCATTTGGTGTCCTCCACAAATAAGAATTTATTGTCCTTCATCTGTTTCCAGTCATTTATTACAGTTGCATCAAAACACTAATCTCACAAGGTCCCTACTTATAGCACTTCTCTATCCAGGGGGTACCCATTTAGGCCTAAATTCATTTATTGTCTCTGTGCCCAGTTCTTCATTTGGATAAAAACAGCTTCCTAAGTTCCAAGGAAACAGCTTTCAATGCTAAAAAATGATCAGAGATTTATTGTTTAGTGGGGATTTTTTTAAGCTTAAGCAATTACCTGTATCACAGGCACACAACTTTTTTTTAACATCCTCCCCAAAAAGGAGGGGAAAAGAAAAAATACGTAGATCTGATTAGTGAGGCACAAGCTCTCATTCTGGAAACCCATATCCCAATCTGATCATTTATTTTACACTCTCTGGTGCATCTATTTCAAGTGTTCTAGGTGTTCAAGAAAGACCGGCCAGCCTAAGGTTCCCAGACCCCTCAGACTTTCTAATGGATGGTTATTTCTAGGCTGAATTCCCCGGCTTTCATTGGGAGGTTTGGAACCACAAAGAAAGAGCTCCATTTCCTTAAAAAAAATAAATAAATAAAAATAAAAATAAAAATTCTTACGCTCCTGGGTTAAAAATTTTTTAAGATAAATTCCTGTGTAGTTTAATAAAAATTTCAAATGGATCGGCATAGATCACAAAGAAATATTTGTTTTAATGAAGATTAGCATTTTAGCTATTCACAAACATAAACGATTGGAAAGGAAGGGGCAAAAATATTTAATTTTTTGCCATCCAACCATGCATTTTTAAACAATTTCCTAAAGTCTTAAAAATCATGTGATTCTAGTAAAGCTCGTTCAACTCATGGGTATTATTTATGCACATGTTAGCATCACAGAAATAAAAGCTGAGACGCTCCAGATACGCTGCATTGATTTGGAAAACAAAAAGCAGGTGTTGCCGTTTAAGTGGCTCTTGGACAATTTAAGTATAGATGCAATAGAATTTCATCTTTCCCCCTAAGCAAGCCAGGCTGAGACAGCGGGAAGAAATGTCCTGCCTGACTACTTCAGCCCTTCCTGACTCTGAGTGAAAACTGATTATCTTTACTTAGCGCCTGCAGAAAGACAGACCTTGTCTTCAAAGACAAGGGGCTTATTCACCTACAAACGCTTTTGGGGGTCTGCAGGCAAAACACAAACTGTACTTTAGAAATGTTAAGTCCCTTCCTAAAAATCTTCTAACGCAGACTCTAGTTGAATAGTGGTAAAATTTGGATTTGTTCTGGTTTTGTTCACTACCATTACTATAAATGAATCTGTGAGTTCATCCTTTCTCCTCTCCTGCCTTGCCCTCTTCACATCTCTCCTTCCCTTTCATGCCCTACGTTCAGATAGTATTCTGTTGAAGTCATGCCTCCCAATACACAGCAACATACTTTTGTCTTTGGCGCCCTCTTGTGGCCACTTTGTTATTGTAACCGCATGTTAACAGCATTTTCGTGAGGAGTAAATTCCCAGTAAGGAACTTTGCCATTTTAAGATTGAAAGCTATGCCGGGACCGGTTTGGCTCAGTGGGTAGAGTGTCGGCCTGCGGACTGGGGGGGTCCCGGGTTCGATTCCAGTCAGGGGCATGTGCCTGGGTTGCGGGCGCGTCCCCAGTGGGAGATGTGCAGGAGGCAGCTGATCGATGTTTCTCTCTCATCGATGTTTCTAACTGTCTCTCTCCCTTCCTCTCTGTAAAAAATCAATAAAATATATTTAAAAAAAAAAAAAAAAGATTGAAAGCTATGAACAAATTCAGGTCACTTTGTTTCAAAAAGAATGCCAACAAACTGCTGATACAACTAATCAAGGACAAAAGCCCAAACCCAACCAGGCCCAAGTGATCTTCCTCTATCTTAGGTTTCTTCGGGGGCCTCTCTCCTTGGCTTGCAGGTGCACCTTCTCACTGTCTTTACATGGTCTTCCCGTTGTATGTGTCTGTCCTCATTTCATTTTAAAGGGACACCAGTCATATTGGATTAGGGTTCATCTCAATGGTCTCATTTTAACTTTAAAGGCCCTATAACCACATACAGTCACATTCTGAGGTACTAAGGGTTTTAAGATTCAACATGCAAATTTGAGGGGAGGAGGGACATAATTCAGCCCGTAACAGTTATATAGGAAACTAAACAAATGAAAAAAATATAAAGTACTTATTAACTCAAGGAAAAAATAAAAGTTGTAGCAGAAATAATCATAGTAGACTATCTGGTCAGCAGCAAACAATATTTACATTGTTGTTATCATGTAAACACTGACTAAATTTTAACCAAAGTTTATACTAGTAAGAGAATGAAGGGCAGTGCTAATGTAGGAGATGGGAGAGAGTGAAGACTAAGAGGGTAAAATACTCAGCTACCTTAAAGGAAAGATAATAGAAAATGTGCAAAACGTGTTACTTAAGAAAAAGTAGAACAAGATTGTTTACGAATATGAAGGTAAACACTCAAACAGCTAAAGTGACTGAAAATCGTTAAATTTGGTGAGTAGGAAGCAGGGGTTGGGCGGGCTGGAGAAAGGAACTACTAAATTTGTTAAGCTTTTTGCACTACTTAATGTCTTAATTGTGAAGATATCACAATGTTTAAAATAATTTTTAGACGTTTACCTTTTCAATGACTCAAATTTTAACAGTTAGGGGAGGTTACTGACATGGACTCATGCTACTGTGCTATTTTGTGTGCAAAATTCTAAAGAATCTTCTCTCGCTTCCATTTAATTGAAAAAACTTCTATGTTGCAAAAATAGCTATTTAAAATCGTTTGCCACTGGAAACTACTTATTTGTTATGGATTGGAACTTTTTCAATATTTGCAGCCAAAACAAAATTTAGAAATGAGCCAGATTCTGAGGTTATGAAGACACAGTGAGCATCCAGAACCTGATTTCAAATGTATATGCTCATGAAAATTGACTCACTGTTTTCATTAATTTTATAAGTGATGTTTTGTATTTTTTCTAATATAAATGTATCTAATAAAATGCTGTTTCTGCTCTTTCACTAAAAAAAATTATTTTTTCAGATAAGGGGAGAAAAGACATTTAGGAAGGCTGAGTCCATCTGGGAGCCCCCTTTCCCTTTGTCTACTTCAGATTCCTTGTATGAACTGAAACTTCCAAGCCTTTCATCACTGCAACAGGGATGCCAGTTAGTGGGGGCTGGGGAGGGGATAGTCCTGGGAGTCCACTATCTAAGCCAAAGACAACCTGTAATTGTCCATCTTTCCTCCTAGTTTTGGTAAGTCATACAGCTTTGAAATTCCAAGCTTTGGTGCCCATTTTTATATAAGTGATAAAATGAATGATCTTTTCAGCTCCTTTATAATACTCACATGCCAATATAAAGGCAAGACACTAACTCAGGGTCAGCTGGATACAAATTTTTGTTCTTTGTAGAATTATGCTCAGACAGTACTTAAAATCTTAGTAGCAAAACCAGGTAATAACTTTATGCTGATGTGAAGGGAAAGCATCTCTGAAGATTTTCTAATCAAAGCTCCTGTCCAGCTGCAAGTTGATTTTTGAAGTTTCTTAGAGTTCAGAATGGTCACCAAGCTATTTCCAATGTGTTTCTATAGTTACTTGTTTACTGAGGAAATAGGATAGAGGATTACACATATCTGTGATCTTGTTCTTCCCTGTAAAGATGTGCAGGGACTCACACATTAAGTATCCAAAGGGAGTTTAACATTAGACCCAAACTTTTTAGAAACAAAAGCTCCATTAATGTGACATTTTGTTTATATAAACGGGCTAAGTTTTCAGGGTTCCTGAGGAATTTTAATATCTTCCCAGATGACCAGTATTCACCTCTAGATGTTTCACCTGGTGATTAGCAGTTCCATCATCATTGTCACTATTCCTTCCTTCTATGGCACACAAACAGTGGTAAGTTGCCTTGGGCATAAGAAAAACTTCTTTTTTCACTTTTTTTTACACATTCAAAGGCCACAGAGACCATGCACATGAAATATGTGAGGAAGGCACACGTGAAGAACACAAGCTCTGTCTAAATCACTTGTCACTCAACTTCTTCCAACAATAGCAAAAATAACTATGTGGAACTACATCAAAATAAAAAGGCTTCTGCAAAGAAACAGTCAACAAAATGAAAATTCAATCTACAGAATAGGAGAAAGTTTTGGGGAACAGTATATTAGACACTGGTGTTAATATCCAAAATCTATAAGGAACTCATACTACTCAGTAGCAAAAAAAAACAAAAATCATTCTATTAAAAAATAGACAGAGGACCTGAATAGTCAGGTTTTCAAAGAAGACATACAAATGACCAACAGGTACATGAAAAGATGCTGAACATCACATCACCAGGGAAATGGAAATCAGAACCACATGAGATGTTACCTCACACCTGTTGGAATGGCTATTGTCAAAAAGACAAAGATAACAAGTGTTGGCAAGGATGTGGAGTTGTGCCCTGTTGGAAATGTAAATTGGTGAAGACACTATGAAAAACAGCATGGAAACTCCTCAAAAAATTAAAAATAGACCTAGCATGCAATCCTGAAATCCCACTTCTGGGTATTTATCCAAAGGAAATGAAATAACTATCTTGAAGAGATATCTGCACTCTCATGCTTGATATAGCATTATTCACAATAGTCAGGATATGGAAACAACCTAAATGTCCATCAACAGATGACTGGATAAAGATAATATTATGTATATATTATATACACATATACATATATATAACGAAATATTATGCAGCTATTTGTGACAACATGGATGAACCTTTATGCTATTGAAATAGAACATTATGCTAAATGAAATAAGTCAGAGGATGACAAATATCATAGGATCTCACTTGTATGTGTAATCTAAAAAAGCCAAACTAATAGAAACAAATAGTAGAATGGTGGTTGTTAGGAATAAACTTAACAAAAAAAGTGAAAGACCTATATACTGAAAATTATGAAGCATTATTAAAAGAGATTGAAAAAGGTATAACAAAATGGAAAAATATACCGTGTTCATGAATTGGAAGAATCAACATAGTCAAAATGGCCATATTACCCAAAGCAATATAGAGATTTAATGCAATCCCCATCAAAATCCCAATGTCATTTTTTAAAGAAATAGAACAAGAAATCATCAGATTTTTAAGGAAAAAAAGAGCCCAAATAACCAAAGCAATCCTAAGGGGATAAAACGAAACTGGAGGTATCACTCTCCAGATTTGAAATGAACCTGATTTCAAATGATACTACAGAGCTTTTATAATTAAACCAGTATATTTTTTTTTGTCTCCAGCAATGTTCTGCTGCTATTGTCTAAGCAGGTCATTGAGTTTACCCAGGCCTGAGGTAGCCAAACCAGGGAAAGGAGGGGGATAAGGCCAAGAACTAATAAAGTCACAGGATATAAGATAAACATAGACATTTCAATTATTATTCTGTACTAGTAGACTAGCAATGAACACATGGACACCAAATTTTAAAACACAACACCATTTACAATCTCTAAAAAACCACAATAGTTAGGATATGGAAACAACGTAATGTAATGTAATGACTCATACATAGGACTTATATACTGAAAACTATACAATGATAATAAAAGAAATAATGAAAGATTGAAATAACTGGAGATACATACCATATTCATGGATTGGAAAACTCAGAACGGTAAAGATGTCAACTTTCCCAAATTAATATACAATTTAATGCAATTTCTATTAAAATCCAGAAAGAGCTTTTACAGATATAGGCAAGATTATTTTAAAATTTATGTAGAAAGGTAAAGGAACTAAAATAATTAAAACTATTTTGGGGGGAAAAAAAGAATTGGGAAGAATCAGTGTCAAGACTTAATCTATATATACAGTCGGCAAGACTGTGTGCTGTCATACAGAGAGACTATAAGTGGTATTGTCCTAAATAGGGTGGACTGAAAAAGAAAGATCCCACACATGACTTGGCCTTGTTCAAAAGTTTAAAGTGCTCTAATTGCAGGATCTCTGGAGATGTTTCAACAGTGTGATATATAGTGAGAGTCTATATAACTTGATACATCTGAATAGAAATAAAAACATCAAGTCTCCTATTTGTCTCTGAAAATAAAGACAACTATCTGGATTTTTATTTTCTCTTATAAAAATTGTTCATTAAGTTTGCTTAAAATATATATGGCATGAAATTCCATAGAAAGAGAAAAGCTTGTTGCTCTGCAAATATCCAATGGATGATTGTGCTGATTTCAAGAGAGAAGACAAATATAAATGTATGTTATGGGGAATTAGAAATTTACATTTACTGGGTATAAATTAAATTTTACCTCTAATAAGATGGTAAGTCACATATTAAGGGGAGAAACTGAGAAGAAATTATACTCTCCATGACTTCTCTTGACTCCCACTCTTCTTGAAGGCTCCTCTGCACACAGCCCTTAAGCTTCAATCCTGGCTCCTCACAGCCTCTTTGTCAAATTATTTTCTAGTCCACAGTCCCGAAAGAGAAAAAACCTGATCAGCCCAGCTCCTCTTTATGTGAAGGGCAATCTCATAGATTACTGACCAGTCTACAGAGTGGCTTTCCTTTTGTGTAAGTACTTCCAATCCAATCAGTTGCAGACGGGAATGGAATCTCTTGCTTTCATTTAGAAGGAACTGTGAGCAAGGCAAGCATTATGATTGATTCCTGTAGTACATGCCCACTTTCTGCCACCTTGGCCAATACATGCTTTCCTTTCTGCCTAGAATACCCTTTCCTTACTCACTCTTCAAAAAAAAAAAAAAGGCTGTTAGGTTCCCCCTTTATGGTGCTACTTCCATCACAATACCAACCATCTGGTAATACCATTGTGCAGATAACAGGATGTTTTAATATTTTCCAGGATTTCCTGATATCCTAAGTCTCTTCTTTCATTGAGGTGTAACTTCCGGAACATAGGAAAACATAAGTGATGTATTCTTGGCTTTTGTGCTTCAAAAACCCATTTAAGGGACATAAACTTGGATTTCATACACTCAGGAAGAAAAAAGAAGCCCATGACACTTGGGAGCTGGCTTAATCCTGTCAGGCTGGCTTTGGTTTTACTAGGAGCTACCCTGGCACCCATAGATCGGCCTGGGTGTTCTCCTGTTAAACACAAATAATTTCACAGAACATCACTATCAAACAAGGCTACTGTAAACCCACAATGAAAATCAAGACAAAAGCAAGATCACTCCATATCCATGTCTGGACACAGACAAAATACGAACATTTTTTCAAGCCACAAAAATACTCAATGTCCGTCCCCCCCACCCCAGATAATATGAGGACTGCTGCTTCTTTACCAATTATAGCTTTAGCTTGTGTCTAGTCTTCTCTCCTTTTAGATAAAATGTATTAAGACATCCAATCATAGAATTAGCCTAGAAGTGAAAGGCGCCTAGAAGTGACAGTATCCAAATCCAGAGCAAAACCCCATTTCCTTAAACCCCTTCAAAATCTCTTAACACCAGCCCAAAGTCTATAATAAGTCCTTCCTAACATCCTCTTACTGACAACACCTCAATTCTTTAAGGTATGTGCTCTCCTTCACTGTAACAAGTAATAAACCAAATTTGTTCAACTACAGATACGTTCTTATGGTCTTGGCTGGAGGCCATTAACCTTCTGAAATCTGAAGAAGTCAAGGCATAGTTTATGCCATAAATAAAAAGATTTGAAAGATGTGTATGGTCACTCCAAGACAGACTTTTTTCCAATCCCCACCTATAGTAGACTGTATAATATTCCATAATCTGAGGAACCGAGACAAAGGGGCAAGAAGATCAAAGAGAAACACACTGGCGTTATGCAACTGAAAAATAAGTGCACCCTACAGGAAACTTGGAACATCAAAGCCAGTATTACAGTCACTAAATGGGAAGGGAAGGGAGACACTTGGACTCTGTTGGGTCCCTGAGAAGGGTACCCATGCCATTGTCTTTTCCACCCCTCCCCAATCTACCCTTACCAATCCACACATCCACCAAGCCAAGGCTTTTGGAGGCAGTGTGCGTAGTACAATTCCCAGATAGATTTGTGGACCCAAGAATAAGGAGGATCTGTTCTCAGTTTCCAGGTGGAACTCAGTACTTGGCAAAACTCATAGAATTTTCCAAAGCCCATTTCCAGGGCTCTCTCTAAGGACAACCAAGAGGGTTGTGGGATCAGCTAAGATCCAGACTTAACGAAGATTTATGGTTGGGATAAAGAGACACATGTAATCTACATGGACCAGCCATTATGGACCAGATGGGATGAGACGCTCAGAAGATGCCAAAGTGGGAAATGACACTAGCGTCTCCCCATCCTCAATGTCTTGGCACTGGGCTGCCCTCCACTAACCCCTGTGGAAGTAGAGGGGACAAGAATTCCTGAGCTGACCAAGATTACTTACATTGATTGAAATTAAGTGTCCATTCAATGTCATAATAAAGGCTCAGAACAAAAACTTAAGGTGCCTTTCACTTCTAGGCACCTTAGTTTGTTAATGAAATCAACACAGTACTTTCATTGTCACCTGCTCTAAGCTGCAGGTGTTTTGAGTCCATGGACTTAAAGTCATGTCCACAACACCTGTCTGTCTCCCTCACCACACCCTAAGTTCCTGGAACACTGGAATCCCGTATTAGTTGTCATAGACCCACAAGTGACTTATCACAGTGCAGGTTTTGCATTTGTCCTGAAACAGCCATTATCCAACTGTATATCCTTAAGCAAGTTGCTTAATTGCTTTGAGATGCCATTTTCTCATATTAAAATTAGGAAATCCACTGCCAAAAATAAAATATATTTTTCTACCAATTGTAGCAAACACTAGTATTACATCCATAATAAGTATGAATTACAGAATATTTTAAGAAAATGTGTTTTTTCTATTTCATAGCTATATACTAATCGGAACTAGGTTAACTAGATTCAACTACTCCTTTAATCCAAGGAATTTAGAAACATCCTTAGGGAACCTAATTTAATGACTAGATAAGGCAAATGTGTAATTAGTGTATCAACTGCTTACATGGAATTAAGTCTTTCCAAAGTGCTTGAAGGTACTTGAAACAGTTTATCTTAAGTACACCAACTGTTCCCCGTTCCCTAACCTGACTGGCTCATCATCAGTCATATGTGGAACTTCTAAAGAGAGATCCTTGGGCCCACCATGGAGATTCTGATTCCGTGGGTCCTGGTGGGTTCTGGAATCTTTATGTTCAAAAAGCTCCCCAGGAAATCCCAGTGATCAGCCAAGTATGAGAATCATTGCTTTAAAAAAAAAATTTACTAGATAATGGAAACTCCAACCCTATTTGAATTATCATAGATTCCAAATGAATTTCTCTTTTATTTTATATTAGAACATGATTTTTTTTCTTTTTAAATCAGTACATTACTAGTGAATGTTGTGCTATCTGAGAATTGCTTCAAAATAAGCTAAAGAGTTGAGGAATGGGCTGGGGGAGTGGAGTAAAATGAAACAAGATGGGTTAATTATTGATAATTGTTAAACCTGAGGCCAAGCACAAGTGTTCTATTTTGTTTTTATTCTTTCATTTTTCTCTGCCTTTGTATATGTTTGAAATTTTCTGACCAAAAGCTTTAAAATATAGAAGTGAAGCATGTGAATAATAAGGAAAGCCTCCTGCTTCTCTCTTTTCATAATCTCATTCTCAGTAATAACTATTATTAGAAGTTGGTTGTATATTCTTCCGGATATTTTTCTGGGTATTCTATATGAATCTCCATTTTTATTCCATTTTTTATGTGCCAATCTTGTGCCAGACCCTGCGATGAAATTGTTTAGGAGATGTGTCTGGAAAAAATTCACAGGGAAATCACTGGATCTTCTCACCAACTGTCTTTCTGTTTCCCTGACTCCCACCATCGCCTGTATCATTCCCACCGGGGAAGCAGGACAGGGCACCTTGAACCCAATCCACTTGCCTGGGAGCCGTTCCTGAATGTTCTTCACCGCTCAGAAGGTTGTGTCTCCTCTGATTCTTCCCTAGTTGAGAGCTACAAAACCTTACAAGGCAGCCAGGTTCTGAGTTCAAGTCCCAGGCTCACCACTTTGTAGTTGGGTACTTAATCACCCCGAGGCTCCGTTTTCTCACCTGGGCAAGAGGCTAACAATAATGCCATCTCTTCAGGGTTATTGTGATGAAGAGCACCTATAAAAGGTGATTTCTGATCCCCCTCCTAGAATCTTCTCATTAACATATGTTTGTTTCACTGTGAGTCATGCCAAACTCATGCTCAAACCCCCTCTAACACACATACCACAAATATGTTAAAGCTTCAAATTTTGTTGTACTAAATTATAAGATAATCAAAAGAATCAAAGCATTTATTATTTTCTTCAGTTTCCTTTCAACAAATAAAAAGATGTATTCCACTAGGGCCGTGGTCGGCAAACTGCGGCTCGCGAGCCACATGCGGCTCTTTGGGCCCTTGAGTGTGGCTCTTCCTAAGTCTTAGGAGTGCCCTAATTAAGTTAATAACAATGTACCTACCTGTATAGTTTAAGTTTAAAAAATTTGGCTCTCAAAAGAAATTTCAATCATTGTACTGTTGGTATTTGGCTCTGTTGGCTAATGAGTTTGCCGACCACGGCAGCACTAGGGGAATAAAATGGATTGCCATGCATCCATATAGATATACTAATACATATGTCCCAAACATTTTCTCTAAAAGCCCAAGTACCTAGCGGATCACCTCCCAGATTTTGTTTTGTTTTGTTTATTTTTTAATATATTTATTGATTTCAGAGAGGAAGGGGAGGGAGAGAGAGAGATAGAAGCATCAATGATGAGAGAACCATTGATCGGCTGGTTCCTGCGCGCCCCACACTGGGGATTGAGCCGCAACCCAGGCATGTGCCCTGACTGGGAATGGAACCATGACCTCCTGGTTCATAGGTTGATGCTCAACCACTGAGCCACACCGGCCGGGCTTTGTTTTCTTTTTAAATTTCATTTTATCTCTTTCTTTAGGTATGAGGATGCAATATCTCCAACAAAACGTTTCCAAGATGGTCTTAACCTATCAAAACTCTGCTGGCAACCCATCTCCCAAAACCTGTTTGAATTTGTTTTTCCCTGACACTAAATTCCATTTTATCCATGGATATATCTGCACAGTGTTGAGAGAGAGAGAGAGAAGAGAGGAGAGAGGAGAGAGAGAGGATGCTTCCAAATCTCTGGGTTATCACCTAAATTTCTCATTTGTAATCCAGATATATTGGCTCCTGTATTCACAGGCAGAGAAATATGCACTTACATTTGCACATGTTAGCATGAGTGCACACACATACACAGAAACACACATATAAATCTCTTTTGACCCTATCGTGTACATACTTTGAAAAGTTTGTTAGAAGAAACAGCCTGGTAATAATTCACTGAACCTCATGTATAATAAACAGAAATGCACCGGCCTTTATGATGAATTGCCAGGGTAACACAGGGACATCTTGTTTGCATTTCAATACACCGAGTGTCAGATTCTTATTTCATTACTTGCCGGCACATTAGTGGACGGTTTTTAATTTCTTTTTTTTCCCCCCTTTAGCAAAGCTCCACGGAGACCTCTCGCTTTTGCCACTTGCATCGGGAGCAAGGTTGCATTATTTTTAAATGCTACCGTGTCTGGGTCTTACTCGAAATGTTGCTGAATTAACAAAATAAATGATAGCATACTACCAGCAGTTCTATATGGCTTTAAAAAAAAAAAAACTCAAAATTTCTCTTGCTTTTATTGAATGCATTCTACAAAAGGAAGGTTGAAAAAAATTTGGTATCTCCCTCATATTTTAAAATTGGAAGGTATTATTTGTTTTCAGTTATGCTTTGGGGTTTTTTTTTCCTTTTACTGAGGTTCATATTCAGATTCCTTACATGAAACAATATGAGAAGCTACAAGAAGCTATTCTTGGGGGAAATGTAGTTCTAAATTACCTTGTAACCTACTGGAAGAGGCTGGATTCTTGAACCTACAATGAAGTCTACTGGCCTCCCCCACACTCAAATGCAGCAGACTAAATGTGGATGCCTTATAGACTGAGATCAGATTTATTTTTCAATATTCTCTAAAAATTTGAAGTGAACTTTCTTCCTTATATTTTCCCAAGTACATATTCAGATGTAATGAAACCTTCTTTGGAGCTGTGATTCTCAAACTTGAGTGTATATCAGAATCACCTAGAGGGCTTGTTAAAACACATGGCTGGGCCCCAGTTTCTGATTCAGTAAGTCCTGGTTAAAGTCTGAGAATTTGCATGTCTTTTAACAAGATCCCAGGTAACGCTGATGCCAGTCTTCTACCAGTCTTGTGTGTGTGAGTTGTATCTTAGCCTAAGTTCCATGAGACAAGGGTGACAAGCAGATAGTTTGAGAAGTGATTTCTAGGACCAAGGGAAGTAAAACAGGCAATGAGGGAATGCCAACATAAGGATGCTATCAAATCGGGCATCACCATGGGCAACTGGTGATCCATCCGACCAGGTTCTCCTGAGGAAATGTATAAAAGGTATCTCAACCCTAGCCGGTTTAGCTCAGTGGATAGAGCGTCGGCCTGTGGACTGAAGGGTCCCTGGTTCGATTCTGGTCAAGAGCACATGCCTGGGTTGTGGGCTCGGTCCCCAGTAGGGGGTGTGCAGGAGGCAGCCAATCAATGATTCCCTGTCATCATTGATGTTTCTCTCTCTCTCTTCCTCTCCCTTCCTCTCTGAAATCAATAAAAATATATTTAAAAAAATAAAAGGTATCTCAGAATTGTGCCCTCTAAGGATCAACATGGAGAAATGTTTATCCACTGGCTTCCGTCCCCATTGGTTGAGGGTTGCCACCCTTTAAGATTGTTCCTTGATGAGTGCTAAGCAGGCCCCCACTGATATTCCCAACCACAGTGTCACAAAAGAACAAATAGTTAGAAATACTCAGCACGTACTTGAACCAAGGTACTGTCACTGGAAGGATGTCAAAACCTGCACAAAGCCATTTGCCATAGTGGATCCTGAAGTAAGGGCTGAGACTAAGAGAATCTGAAGTGTCCAGTATGGGATGGGCTTTTTTTCTTTCCTCTTTTCTTTAACATACCTTTTAACTTGCAGGACTTTGAAAATAATAAGTGTGTGATGTGTTTATAATGATGATATGTCAGATCTTTTCTATGTACATCTTTATTTGCAATGGAGGAGTTCCTTGACAGGTTCTCTACAGTTCTTTTTGCGCTGATTTATCCATTGTAACTGACCTTGAGGATCAACTGTGCAGCAGGCCTGAAGATATGGGCCACAGCCTTGTAGGAAGGAAGAGCTTCTGCGGACTTCTATGGGATTTAACTTGGATTCTTTGTTCCTTAAGTGCCCTTCCGCACTCACAGACGAGGCCAATTCCCATGGCTTTAAATAAAATTTGAATTTGTCAACAATTCCTAAATTTGTATCTCTACCTAGACCTCACCTCACAGTTCCAGATTCTGTATATACAACTGCTTGCCAGGCATTTCACTTCTATATATCATAGGCATCTCAAAATTAATATATTCCATACTAAACGTTTGAATTTCTTCACAAAACTGTTCCTCTGGTGATCATATCCATTATTACGGGCTGAATTGTGTCCCATCCAAAATTCTATACCTAACCCCCCAGAATGTGACCATAGTTGGAGATAGGATCTTTAAAGAGGTAATTAAGTTACAGTAAGGTCATTTGGGTGGGCCCTAACCCAATATGACTGATGTCCTTATAAGAAGAAATTTGGACACAAATACATATAAAGGAGAGAAGATGTGAATAGGGAGAATATGGCCATCCACAAAACAAGGAGAGGCCTGGAACAGATTCGTCCCTCAGAAAGTACCAACCCTGCCAACACCTTGCTCTTGGACTGGTCGGTGCGGTAATCTTGGACTTCTAGACTCTACAACTGTAGAAAATAAGTGTCTGTTGTTTAAGCCACCCAGTCTGTAGTACTTTGTTACAGCAGCCCTAGTAAATTAATATCCTATCTAATAAAAGAGAAACATGGTAATTAGCCATACCTCCGCTACCCTTCCCATTGGCTAATCAGGGCGATATGAAAATTAACTGCCAGCCAAGATGGCGGCTGGCAGCCAGGCAGCTTGAAGCAAACATGAGGCTTGCTTGCTTCAGTGACGGAGGAAACCAACATTCCCCGCCTGCCTTGCCGGCCTCTGAGCTTGCAGTTTGAAACATTGTTACAAATATAGAAGCTAAACAAAACCCCAGAAACCTGCTTTCAGCGAGCTGGGATCTCAGAGCTGGAGTTGAAACAGTGTTTCGATTATAGAACCCAAACAAACCAGATACCTGCTTTCAGCAGCCGAGGCCTCATAGCTGGAGCCAAGCCTCAGAGCTAAAGCTGGCCCAGAATAAAAAAAAAAAAAAAGAAAGAAAAAAAGGAGCGGTTGGGAGCTTCAGTCACACACCAGCCTGAAAACAGCCCTCAGCCCCTCACCCAGACTGGCCAGGCACCCCAGTGGGGACCCCCACCCTGAAGGGTGTGTGACCAGCTGCAAACAGCCATCATCCCCTCACCCAGGCTGGCCAGGCACACAAGCGGGATCCCCACCCTGATCCAGGACACCCTTCAGGGCAAACCAGCAGGCCCCCACCCGTGCACCAGGCCTCTAGCCTATAGAGTAAAAGGGTAATATGCCTCCCAGCACCAGGATCAGGGGAGCCGCGAGGCCTCCCGGCACCGGGATCAGCGTGACAGGGGGCAGCGCCCCAACTCCCCAATCAGCCCTGCTCTGAGCCCGACTAGGGGCTGCACCTAGGGATTGGGCCTGCCCTCTGCCACCTGGGAGCAGGCCTAAGCCAGCAGGTCATTATCTCCCGAGGGGTCCCAGACTGCGAGAGGGCACAGGCCGGGCTGAGGGACCCCCCTCCCCCGTGCACAAATTTTTGTGCACCAGGCCTCTAGTACTATATAAACAGTTAGTGCTACCAACCTCTAGTAGCTGAAAGCCAGCAAGCAGTCAGCCCTCGCTGGTTTGGCTCAGTGGACAGATCACCGGCCTGCGGACTGAGGGATCCCGGGTTTGATTCTAGTCGAGGGCACATGCCGGGTTGCAGGTTCGATCCCCAGTAGGGGGCGTGCAGGAGGTAGCTGATCAATGATTCCCTCTCATCGTTAATGTTTCTATCTCTCCCTTCCTCTCTAAAATCTATAAAAATATTTTTTTAAAAAGTAAATAAAAGCCAGCAACGTGGGAGTCCGACCTTCACATGTCTTCTTGCTCATCCCCACATTCAACCTATAGCCAAGTCCTGCTGTGTCACCTACAAAATTCATCTCAATCTGTCCACTTCCGTCTGGCTCATGCCACCACCAGGCTCAAGCCACCATAACTTTTTTTTTTACTTTTTTATTGAATTGATAGGAATCATATCAGCAGCCTAATGCCTGCGCATGGTTCCTGTCAGTCACCTCCATCCTAATAGAGTGGAAATTTGTAATTTGTCTAAAACTGGCTAAACAGAATAGGAGTGGTTAGGGGCAGGTGGTGAAGCGGCAGATCCTGACAGATCCCGTCCTGTGCCAGCTGCTGAGCGGGCATCTGGCTTCTGACCAATTCTGACCTATTCGAGCTTATTCTGACTCTCAATACTTGCCTCATTCTTTGAGCTTGACCTTTCAGTGCAGACTTCAGATCCAGGGCTCTCAAGGCTTGTGCACCCATCAGTTCTTCTCTGCTCATCTACCCACAGGGTGCCCCCTCCTGCCTAGTCCTCTTCAGGTCCTCAACACTTGAAGGTGTCCAGCACCCTGGCTGCCAGACCGTCAGTTCTGCCTCCACCACTAGATCCTTCCCAAGCCTCTGGGTCTGACCCTCCCCCATCATGCTGTCCTAGGTTCAGCCCTTCTGTCTATGCAAGACATGCCCGTACTTTGATGGTTCCCAAACACCTACAGGAAGAAGACCCACCCTCTCCCCTGCAACATGGTACACAGCTGCTAGGCCTTGTTTACCTCTGCAGCCTCGCCTTTTATATTCCCCCTCGCCCCCCCCTCCTCCCCTCCTCCCCCCTCCCTTCTCTCTCTCTAATCCTGAGGATGTTTCTTGATTTTAGAGAGAGGGGAAGTGAGAGAGTGAGAGAGAGAGAGAGAGAAAGAGAGAAACATTGATCGGTTGCCTCCTGTGCCTGCCACAACCAGGGATTGAACCCGCAACCTAGACATGTGCCCTGACTGGGAATCAGACCTGCAACCTTTTGGGGTACAGGATGATTCTCCAACCAACGGAGCCACATGCCAGGGCCCCTCCTCTCTGAACACTTCAGCAACCTACTTGTCCCCTGAATAGGCTGCTCAGTTTCAGACGTCCATGTTTTGTTCCATGCTGTTCCCTCTGCCTGAAGTGCTTTTCCTCCACTTCAGTCCCTTTGTCCATGCAAGGCTACTCCTTGCTACTCCAATTTGTTCTTTGAGACTCAGATAAGATGACCACCTCTCTCCATAGTTGACCCCTCATTCTTCCAGACCTACCACCTCTAGATACTGCCCCCTCCTCTGCACTTTACCCATTATATACGCATTATTTGTTTATTTTTCCATCTTCAGCACTAAATTGTGAGCTTTTGAAGGACACAGCTACCTCTTCTGAAAGGCCTGATTCCCTGACCCACTGCACACAGTGTCCCAGGTGCCAGCCCCCAGCAGGGTGATCTGTTACACCCTCTCCACAGCAAGGGATCTGGCTACTGCCTTTCCTGAACTGAGTCACATGACAGAAGCTCTGAATGAAGCATACAGGTAATGAAGCCTTGACGGCCTTTTAAAGTTTCTAGGGAAAGGAAAATTGTGAAATGCCCCCACTGGGGCCATGAAGCAATCTCTCCTAGTCCAGACTTGTGCCCAAAGCCAGCCGCTTGGGCAAGGAGATAACGGGGCCCCATGCTGAGCTGCCACCAGCGGACTCAGAAAAGTTAACAAATTGACAACATTCAGAAAGAAGATTCCTCATTTCCAATAGTATCATCTATACCCTGTGGCGTAAAGCACCTCCTGCCTTATTAACGTCTTTTACTTTTTTTCCCCGCTGAATCCAAGGTGAAAGGGAGGAGGGAGAGAGGGTA
The DNA here is from genome assembly GCF_964212035.1 of Myotis nattereri. Taxonomy (NCBI): domain Eukaryota; kingdom Metazoa; phylum Chordata; class Mammalia; order Chiroptera; family Vespertilionidae; genus Myotis; species Myotis nattereri. The sequence continues at coordinate 32,844,936 of NC_138089.1, forward strand.
CGTCTGTACCGAGTCCTTTAGGAACCAGGAAAATGCCATGGCAGAGATGAATTGTAGACCCAGAAATAGCATTTTTTGGATGAAATGTATAATGTTCACTCTTTCTTAAAAAAAAAAATGTTCAATACAGCCCAAATGACATCATATCAAGTCAGAGAGAGCACAAGGAAGAAGGAAAGAAACTGAGCACGAGAAGAAATTAATACAGATTGGAGACTCCTAAAATGGGTTCCACACTGTATGCACTGAAGACCAGAGAGAAAAATCTTCATCAAAAAAGGTGTCCCCCTTACGACAGTTAAATACCAGCTGGACTTATTTAGGTGCTAAACTATCTGCTGCACTTCAAATACTCACATCAAAATCTAAGGGATAGTAGTTAGTTACTCTAGTCAGGCTCCCTCCCAGGGATGCTTGTGAAGCAGGGGAGTGTCTAAGCTCTCACACAGAATCCCTCCAAGTCCCCACCCTCGCTGCCCCATTGCCCGGGACATCTGGTCCTCACATTCCCCAAGCCCTGAAAACGTAAGCCATCCTATGTGTCACTGAATCGCAGAAATCCAGAGACTAACATGTTCCCATTAGTGTTCTTGCTGTTGTAAGTAACTGAAGCCCACTCAATCTAGTTTAAGAAAAGAAAGGTGGGAGAAGTTTATTTCGTTTAAGGCCACTAAGCTTTCTTACAGGACCCACGAGGAAGAATGCAGCCTTTCTCAGGAAAGTACTAGAGGTGGAACTGGAAAGGCATCATGATCTCGATTCCATCTCTCGTCTCTGACTTTTTCGGCATGTCTGCTTAACTGTCCTGTCTCTGAAGACTGGCATTTTCTGATCCTCAGGAATCCTCAGCTCCTGAGATACCCTGTTGCAGCTCCACAAAGAAACTAAGTAACTGGCTGCGCCTCAAGTTAAATTCCGAACGCCTGGGAAAGAAATTCTGATTGGCCCCCCTTGGGTAAGATATCATTTCTGCCCCAATCAGTTGTAGCTACTAGTGGGGATACATCGTGCAGTGCATACAACTGCCTTGGGCTCATCCAGAGAACCTGGGCAGTTCCCAGGGTAGAGGTGTTTGTGGCTGTCCAAGGTACTGAACCAACTCTGTACCATGGATCACCATCTCTCTCCTAACCCAAGTACGTGTATAGTATAAGCCCTGTTCAATCTCTCGAAAGGAAATCTGAAACAAGTGAGGGAGAAAGCGACTCTAAATGGGGATAGAAATAGATAGCTAAGAAACACAGGCATCAAGAGATTGCCAAGGAAAGAAAGGAATGCAAGTGTTTTGGTATGGTTTCCAAATAATAATTTATCAAGAAAGAAACTACAACCATGCCTGAAATTTAGACAGCTGAAAGAAAAGTGATATGTAACATTTCCATGAAAAGCAATTCGTACACAGCCTTACAGAACACTACAAGGGCATAGATGACATAACTGAAGTGTTCTCATCCACTGAGTTATTCTAATGTGTCTATAATTAACTTTGTTTTCCTTTACCTATCTTGATGAAAAATCCTTGATTTTATAATGCTATAGAACAAAAATATCCTGATATCTATAGCATTACTTTTAATTATTTTTTTCACACTTCCATTTTATTTTATTAAGTGAACCATGTGAAATTTCCATTTTCTCTTTTTTAATTTATCTTTATTGTTCAAAGTATTACAGATGTTCCCTTTTTTCCCCCTTAGACTTCCCTTCTCCCCACTCTCACCCCTCCCCCAGGCCTTTACCGCACTATTGTCTGTGTCCATGGGTAATGCATATATGCATATAAATTATTTGATTACTCTAGGCCAAAACTGACAACATTAGCAATTTCAAAATTATATTTTTCAAAATAATGCACATATATCCTCTTAAATAGAACTACAGACTTAAAATAAAAACATCAGCCTCAGGACTACTCGCACTGTTCCCTTGATTCCCAATCCCCAGAGGCAACCATTTTCAGCTTTTTAAAAAAGTTTCTTTTGATTGCTTATTTCTAAATAATATTAATATATTCTTATTTCTTAATATTTTTGTGGGTTTATTTTTTATTTTTTTTTTAGTTTGTATGTCAACTTCCTCCTATGGAAGATATGAACCGTCTTAATTCCATCAAACATATCAGATAACCTACCAGTTCCAGTCGTTTTCTTGAAGACATTTCTATGGAAGTCTTCCATCCCCCTGCTCAAATCTCAATTGGTGCAACAGATCTACAAACTAGTTGCAGTTTTGGAATTTTTCTTTCCCACCACCCTGGAAATTTCCTTTTCCCCTCTCCTGTGCTGCCTCTCCCCACATTGACTTGATGGTCTCCTCTATCTTGGTTCGCAATCTCATTTTGTGAAGCACACACCCAGTTGCTTTCTAAGCATCATGAAAAGAAGATACATTTGTAAGGACTTGTATGTCTGCAAATGTCATTCTACCTTCAGTCTTTATTAATGGTTTGGAAGAATATGGAATTCTAGATTGAAATGTATCTTTCCTCGAATTTTGAAAGCATTACTCATTCGTTATCTTCCATCTTCCAGGGTTCCTATTGATAAATTCCATGCCAGTTTGATTCCTGATATCTATATACATATAAAAGCCTAGGTGACCTTTACTACCAAACGACTGGACAATCAGCCAGTAGCTATGATGCGCACTGCCAACCTCCCACAGCCGGCCAACCTCTCATGGTCCCTCCCCTCAGCCAGCCGGCCCTGATCAGGACTGGGTGAGATGGCCCCAATTGGCCCGATCACCGGCCAGCCTGAGAGACCCCACCCATGCACAAATTTGTGCACTGGGCCTCTAGTGTTGTATATAATCTGCTTACTCCCCTTAGCAGCCTTTACACCATTCTCTATTTCTGTGGTGTTCTGAAATTGCATAAAGATGTACATTTTAGTCAAACTCTGCACATTCATTATGCAGGGCCTTTAAATCCAGAAATTCCTTTCCTGGAAATTATCTTGTATTCATTCTGGAAATCTCCTTTGTGTTATTTCTCTGATAGTTCCCTATCCTTTGTTTTCTCTGTTCTCTCTTTGGGTCTTTCATTAGTCAAATGTTGATGTGTTAAATTCATTCTCCAGTTTTCCTTTCTTTCCTATTTCCACCTCTTTGATTTTTAAATTCTATTTCTGAGAGATTATCTTCCATGTTAGCTTCCTCAATGTTATAGTCTAACTCATTTATTGAACATATTTTTATTATATTTTAAATTCTCAGGAGCATTTCTATGTTATATCACTTCTTATCTCTCTGAGGATACCTCACATAAGACTACCTCTTATCTCTCTGAGGATATTTAACGATAAGGAGTTTTTAAAGAGCTTTCTTCCTCCTTTCTCATTTTGTTTCTTCAGAGTTACTTTTTCCTGTCTGTTTTGGTCACTATATTTCCTATAAGGGGTGAGTTTTTTTTTTTTACTGTCTGATGATCTTTGGCTTTCCATCTAAAAGTGAAGTGTTGGCTCTAAATGGTTTGGCTCAGTGAATAGAGCGTCAGCCTGCGGACCACAAAGTCCCAGGTTCGATCCCGGTGAAGGGCATATACCTTGGTTGCAGGCACATCCCCAGTAGGAGGTGTGCAGGAAGCAGCAGATTGATGTTTCTCTTTCATCGATGTTTCTAACTCTCTATCCCTCTCCCTTCCTCTCTGTAAAAAATAAAATATATTAAAAAAAATAAAAGTGAAGTGTTAAAAATCTGATTGGATAGAGCTTGTTTGCTTGTGGGATTTACATCAGGGGTCACATGGTGACTCAAGCATTTTGTTTGGGGGTTTCCAAATATCAACATCTTGAGGTATGTTCTCTCTTGTTGTCTTTGTCCTTGTGGTTTATACTTTGATATTCCTTCTGTAATTTCAGTGAGATTTGAATAGAGAAAAGAAATAAGTGTATGAAATACCACATGGCCATAAAAAGGAAGGAAATCTTACCTTTTGCGACAACATGGATGGACATGGAGATTATTATGCTAAGTGAAATAAGCCAGTCAGAGAAAGATAAATACCACATGATCTCACTTATATGTGGACTCTAAGGATCAAAATAAACTGACAAGCAAAACAGAAACAGAGGCATGGATATAGGGAACAAACTGACAGCTGTCAGAAGGGAGGGGGTGGGGGGAACTGGATGAAACAAGGTGAAGAGATTGGCCAAAGAACATATATACATAGCCCATGGACACAGATCAGTCTGGTGATGTCTAGAGGGAAGGGTGGGAGCTGGGTGGGGTTGGGCAAAGGTGAGGGGCAGTGAATGGGGACATCTGTGCTAGTGTCAACAATAAAGTTTAACAAAATATTTTCTAAAGAAGTGTATGTCTTCAATCTACCACCTTGAGCTAGAAGTGCTCCGTTACTGAAAAATTGCTTCTTCCTGAAAAATTGGAGGTTCACATGCTCCTACTCTGTATTTATATCTGCTGATGAATCGGCCCTCAGAAGTCAAGAATGTCCCCTGATCTTTTTCTCCTTTGTCTCTCCAGCCATCTCACTGGATAAACCCACTGGGGGATTCCCATTGGTTTCTCTAATTCCTTGAATGCAGAGAGCAGTCAGCATACGTGGGAATTCATTCACCTCTTTCTTTCCCCCCCTTTAAAGCAACAGGGACCTGTTTGCCAGAACCTATTACCTGTATACTTAACAGGATTCTCACAGCCCCACCTGGCAGAGCCAATCTTCCAATGATGACTCTTGTCTCTGTTGCATCCCAAGACCAGCAATTCCAGTGTGACTGGGCCTGTCATATCCCGCAGGGCCTTGCCTTGCACACACCCAGAACCTGGCAAGGACCGTGGGCCTCCTCTGGGAAGCAGCATGACTGGGGAAGGGCAGAAACATCTGCTTTAAGATAACTCTGGGTTCTGCCCCAGCTTGCACACCAGCTTGGTCAAACACTCCACCTCTCTGAGACTTAATGTCTCCATGTGTGAAGTGGAGATAACATTAGCATTGTGAAGTAACGCTTCAAAGCATTGGCTGATGTGCTGCTATGTAAGCGCTGTCCCACCCATGCTCTGCAACTATAAAGGGAAGGACAGCCATTGATGTTGCAAGTTACCTTTTGATACAAATTTGCTACAGTCGTTATCTCCTAAGGTCAAAGGACACATTCTGAGTGTGAGACAGGAAACTTTTGAAATGGAGATGCCAATAGAGAAAGCAGAGCAAATAGAAGAGCTCCAGGTTGGAGGGGAAGGAAGGGAGTTTTGAGAGAAGGAAAAAGGAGAAGCCCTGTAGGAATCCAACTCCCTAATCCTCATCCCTGGGCCAGGCCCAGGCTTGGCAGGAAGGATCTGAGAGTGGAGGGGTCTGTACCCTGCCCTTCCTAGATCTCTGAGGGCCAGTCAGCAGCCCTGCAGAGGTAACAGGGAGAGGTGATGGACCAGCTGTAGGAGCCCCAGGAGTTTCCAAGAACGTGAATGGAAGGCAGAAGTTAGCTGAGAATGAGCACATGTGGGCCAACCTGGAGGCAACCGTAGCACAAGGCAAGTGGTTCCCATAGCCACGGCTGGGGAGGATGGCCCAGCGTGACCAGGGGAAGCTCTCTGCAACTGAGCTCAGCGTGTCAACAGCAACACAAGAGAAGAAGCCAGGGCCCTTCTGTCAACAGAGGAGGAACTAAGCACAAACGAAAATGGGAAAAGAGACAAAGGGGAGCATCTGCAGCAGACACCTCATCAGTGAGGCAACCACAGGCCAGATGCCCATCAACTCAATGCCAATGGGTTCTGAAGGCGCCTTTGCACAAAATGCGTGAATATTGGGGTGGGGGAGCCTCAGACCTTGAAATGGCTATGTTTTAAACCAGAAGTGATCAAAAAACTTAACATGTTGGGTTGAAAAGACCTGAAACATTGCTAGCTTACATCCACTTCTAGCAGCAGGAATAGGGTTTTGCAAACTGAGTTTCATGTTAGAAAAATTTGAAAAGTTTCGTTTCTTCTCATCTGAGTCTCAGAGGCTACTGTGAATGTAAAAGCCGTGCCTATTGTACTTGCTTCCTATAGTTCTTATTGTGATTAAATAAGGCCCTATCTATAAAGTCTCTAACACTGGGTGTGGCACATAGTAAGAACTCAAAAATGTTAGTTAACTGCCATCTGCTTTTGACTACCCCTTCCAACGCTAACACCTATGGGCCTAGAGCAAGAAAATGTTAAATAATGCAACAAGCAAACGCTCTCATCTTGAGAGCAGTTCTTAACTCTGCTCCCCTGTATCTCCCAGTCAGGTAACGTCTCCAGACATTGGTACCCCGGTTCCTATCCCCATATCTCTTTTCTGCAGAACAGACCAGGATGGGCTTCTGGCTCTGGCACCCAAGGACGGATGCTTCCCCTTTGCCAGTCACTCTCTCAGTCCTTACTTTGCTCAAAACATCATCATTTAGGATCACTGACTTACCATCTCTTTTTCCCATGTCAATATGAAGCTTGCAATATACCCACAGGCACTCTGCTAAAAATGTTAGGTAAATAATGCAGTTTGCTCAGACACTACATATTCAGTTCAGCTTGCTTTAAAGAGAGATGATGTGGAAAGACCCCAAGAAGGAGATAAAAATCTTTAAATCAACTACAAAAGAACAAATTCAAAACATCTATAGCCAGAATGAGCAAGCCCTGTCGAGAAGTTCCTTCTCCCATCAGGAGGGCCCTAATTTCATACCCATGTGACAGGTTGCTTCCCTCATTTTATAGGCCTTCAGGTGGGTCTGAAATTTGACATATCAATTTATTTCTTCTAGGAAAAGATGATCTACCAGGCAGCAGAAAATGAGATTTTTTTCAGGAGAAAGTTAAAGGAATTTTATAGCTTTTTTGTGTCGTCCATACCCCTCGATGACAGCTAGCTGCCATAAATACTTATTAAAATTAATATAGTTTGAGCAAGTCAAAAGAGAAGAAAACACTTGTAGAAGTCTATGCATAACATACCTCTGCCCTGCACAGAGCCTGGGACCGTGCACGATGCCATTACCCAACGGCTGGTAATGTCATTGTGATGGAAAGAACATTGCGCAGGCAATGAATAATCTCTGTCCAAATGGCATTTTGGGATAAAACTCCAAGTGGTGGATAGGCCTGGGTTGAGGAATCTGATTGTTTATTCATCCCACCTCTGTAACTTACCAGAAGCATCTACACACATAATATTACCATCTGGTTATTATGACATTGGCTTGGTAAAAATCTCAAGTCAAACAAACCAGGCCTTGCCCAAGACGCACCGCCAAGTCTGCATTCAGCATCTGCTATTACACACATAACCCACAGCAAAGGCTCGGGCTCTATCTCCAGAACTACAAACAAGCCATGCCAAATTTGAGAGTCGTCTACAATGAGTTAGAGGGGCCTCTCTGAGGATATTAGTGGTCGTTGTTTTCATACTTTTTCCAGCTGACTATTCACTAGAAAATGCTTATGTCTATTTTTGTCTCTTTCTCTCTCTCTCACATGTATAAGATTTCCTCATATACATTATCCTAACTATCTGCTCTGAAGAGTATGACTTTCAAAAGGTACCTGGAGGTCCCAAATGTGTGATGGAGTTCAGAAACCATCATCTTCACAATTGGGCGATTTGGCTGGGCTGTCTGTCTGGGGACCCCTGGTGTTAGTGTCCTGAAGTCTTTCCTCTTAGTCTGCCAAGCATACATCCCGAGGTTTTGTGTATTCCTAACACACACTGTTGTATAGATACCCTATGTGAGACAGCCCTGACTGAATGCATAGGGCTGAGATTAATGCCCTGTGAGGCTCTCTCCCTCCAGTGCACCTGCAAGAATGTGTGATTCATCAGTGGCAAATCCCAAAGAAGTGATGAGAGGCACAAGAGGTGCATCTCATTTTTAGAGCCACACCGCACGGCAATATGAGCCTAGAGAAAGGAAAGACGGGTCCTCCAAGGCAGCTGTGATGAGCAGCCGAGCCTGATTTGAACTCTATTTCACTCATGCTCCTCCTCCAGAAACAACATCGTGTAGTGGGAGAAAATATGGGCGTTGGCCCCACAGTCCAAGGGTAATTCCTGTTTCTGCTTCTTTACCTGTAAACAAACATGTGAGCCAGGACAAATCACTTAGCCTGGCCACACATTAATTTTTCCTTTGGAAATCTAGATTGGGCGTCAATCCAGTTGTCCCCCAGGATTCTGTACTTCCTTTGCCATTAGCCTAAGCTGCACCATGACTGTCTACTTATTTGCCTCTCAGCCCCTCCTAACCATCAGCTCCTGATAAACAGGGGCTGGGTCATTTATCACTGAACTACACAGGCATCCCAGGACCTGGGACTTAGTGAATATTGGGTCAATGCTCTTTTTCTTTCTTCCTCTATGAACGAGGGATCAGAATCCCTTTGGAAGACTTGATCATTTTCGTTTGTTCATAGGTAAAGAATGTCCACAGAGTACAGGGAGAGAAACAAGAAATAACCAGAAGAAACTTGCCGAAACCGGTTTGGCTCAGTGGATAGAGCATCGGTCTGCGGACTGAAGGGTCCCTGGTTCGATTCCGGTCAGGGGCATGTACCTGGGTTGCGGGCACTTCCCCAGTGGGGGATGTGCAGGAGGCAGCTGAGAGGGGATGTGCAGGAGGCAGCTGATCGATGTTTCTCTCTCATCGATGTTTCTAACTCTCTATCTCTCTCCCTTCCTCTCTGTAAAAAATCAATAAAATAAAAAAAAAAAGAAATAACTGGAAGAAACTTGAAAAAAATAAGGGTAAAAATTACAGCACATATCTAAAACATGTTTTTAAAAAAAAATATATGGAGGGTTGGGGAAAACGGAAGGCCAGAGGGTATAGGTAAATTTGGATTCCGGAGAAGAAAAATACAACTATATAATTAAAAGGCTATAACATCTTAGGCTGGGTAAGAGTAAGGTTCCCTTTATGCCAACTGTTCAACTGGTTTTGGCCAAAACCCTCCCTTTCAGGTAGCTGCTCCTATTCCCACTCCATCCATATGGTTTCCTCAATTGGCTGCCATTTTCTTCCACGACTCTATGCCTATCCCTGCCACAGCAGGTTGAGCTAGTGGTGGGCATCCAACACAATCCGGGCCAATCAGAGGCCTTTTCCAGAACTTTTTTCATTAGTGCAGAATTAAAGAAACAAAATGAAAATGTGCTCAACAGCTGTTTCTCACCATGTGGAGAAAGCCCATCTACAGAGAGAAGCAGAGAAGGAGCGCTGGCCATGTTACCACCACGGATCAAATGTTGCCGAGGCCCCGCTGGCTGTTCCCCTTCCCTTTTCACAGTCTGGTAGCTCAAAATTGATGTCCATGAGACAATCAATTCCTCCTTTTGCCAAATTCTGCTCAAGATAAGTTCCTGTCACTTGCAACCAAAATGGGCCTAGCTAATACGACATATGTGAAGAAATGCTGTAATTCAAAAATACATTGTTGCCCCCAGTCAGAGCATGTGCAGGAAGCAACCAATCAATCTGTCTCTCTCATATTGATTTCTCTTTCTCTTTCCCCCCCCTCTCTCTTTCTCTCCCCCTCCCTCCCTCTCTCTTTCTCTCCCCCTCCCTCCCTCTCTCCCCCACCCTCCCTCCCTCCCTCTCACCCTCTCTGAAAAGCAATAGAAAAACTATCCTCAGGTGAGGATTAATAAAACAAGCAAAAAATTACACTGTTTACATACTAAGAAATATTTATATCTGTGCAAAATATCTTTAGGCCCTGGCCAGTGTGGCTCAGTTGGTTGAGCATCAGCCCATGTACCAAAAGGTCACTGGTTCAATTCTTAGTCAGAACACATGCCCAGGCTGTGGGTTCAGTCCCCAGTTAGGGTGCATATATGGAAGGCAACGGATTGATGTTTATCACATCAATGTTTCTCTTTCCCTTCCCCTTCCTCTCTCTTTAAAATCAATAAAACCATGTAAAAAAAATCAATAAAAACATTTTTTTTAAATATCCTTAATGTTGCCAAATCATTAAAGCAGGTCTAGGAGGATGTTACTTGCCAATGTGTTACCAGTGACTCTCGATCTAACCCTAGTGAATCCTAGGGGCCTCATTCCCCTTGACAGAGATTGGCTCAGGTATGACATGAAATGCAATTCTGGCCACTGAGAAGTGAAAGGCAGGCTGCTGGGAACAGGGACAAAAGGCAGATTTTGATAAAGATTTCTTTGTTCTTCAAAGGAGAGAGATAAAGACCGTTCTGATATTGGGCATCATATCAGAGCCACAGCAGCTGTGCTGGAGAAACGCTCTGAGCTGGCAGAGGGCAACGCTGACACCCTGAGTTTGGCTGAATGATAAAATGGAAAGAGCCTAGAGGCGTGGAATTCACCAGCCTGGAGCTGCCCTACCCATAGGCTTCTTGTTATAATGAATAATAATTTTTTTTTTTTTTTTAGTAAACTGAGGCAGGATTTTCTGGAACTTACAGTCAAGTTACCTAAAAGTAATAGCTTATAGGGTGCATTCAAGGCAAAAAAGATTCCTGCACCATGGGCATAAGGTCAGATCCTCAGCCACCCCACCCTGCCCTCATTTATTGTTTTAGGTCTATTCTCTGAACACCGGGCGGCATCACTTACATTTTCCTCAAGGTTCAGAGGATGAATTAACTTCAGGGAAAAGTAAGAAGACTGTGTCTGAAATGGGGAGAAATGAGGGACTCCCACGCTTCCGGGCCATCCACGGATTCTCACAGTATCCTTACAATGGCTTCCTGGGAGGCAGAGGCCCTGCCACAGGCCATCCCCCAACTACAGTAACAGTAATAGTACAGAAGTAGCGAGGTCAGCTCTCCCAGGGAAACCAGAAACACCCTACACGTCAGAAAAGAATTCACCGCATCCATTACCATGTCGCCAAGTTTTAACCACCAGTTCATTATTTTGTCAAACAGTAGATGTTTGACAAAGGTTTAAATAAACAGTTTTACAGGAAACATATCCCATGAATTTAAAGCTCGCCAGGTACAGAAGGTCAGCAGGGTGGAAAGTCCCGGGTGCCTAGCAACAGACCATCAATTGTAGGGTGGGATCTTGCCCCCAGGGTGACTGTTCCTCCCCTAGAATATTACTGGTCAGGCAGTTTGGACCCCCTGACCTTTCCTCCCTAGAGATTACATCTATACCTCAGTTGTATTTCAGCTCCAAGTCCAGAAAAGCAGCAAAACCAGACCAGTGACCCCATGGTTGCCCTCACGACCAGCTGCATTAAATAATAACCCCTGCCCTGGTGCCAGTCAGTCAGTGGAGACCACAACCCTGAAAGATGCTTCCATTAGCTTCCTCACTCCCAAGCTCCGAGGGCCTTTCCTTTAGCTCTATAATTTGTTTCCTAAGCCCATTTCTTCTAGGCGTTACTTCTAACTCTAATCTGCCAAAAAAATGTTCTCTAACAAAAAATAAATTAAAATAAAACTCCCAGCTATTTACATCTCTGTACAATTTTTCCGGATGCATCAGAGCACAGACACCACGTATCTGAAGTTGAAAGAGTGACTGTTCCATTCTGCATTCTGCTTTGCTTGCACTTAGCATTGTGCTGTAAGCACATGTTCATGTATGAACACAGTTCCCATCCTTTTCCGTGTCAGTGGTCGCAGAGAATGCTGACGCACCAGGGTTCCCCTAACCATTCCCACTCTCTGGGCATTTTTGTCACTTTCCAACTTCCCTTATTATGAACACACTGCCATAAATATCTTGTATAAATGACTTTTTTTACTTAGGATTATTACCTCGAGGTATATTCCCAAAAGTGGGATTACCCAGTTAATGGGTATGAGTGCTTTCATCGTTTATATTACAAATTGCCAACTTGAACTTCAGAAAAATAGGAACAAATTACAGAGTGGCCAGAGTGTGGGTTTTCTAGGCAGAACCTAATATAAGAGATTTTATTGATCATATTGATTTTTAGTTATTTAATGTTGGCACCCCAAAACTGTTCTAATTTGTATTTCCTTAATTATTATCCAGGTTGAACATATTTTCATACTAGTTTACTATTTATATTTAAAAAACCATTTTGATAGAGCAAATCTATCAACTAGGGTGATATGGCAACATTATAAATTATAAAGACTATACTAATGAATGATGTTACCTGTCATTCTTTTTTTTTTTAATATATACTTATTGATTTCAGAGAGGAAGGGAGAGGGAGACAGAAATATCAATGATGAGAGATAAACATTGATCGGCTGCCTTCTGCCACCCCACACTGGGGATCGAGCCCACAACCCAGGCATGTGCCCCTGCCCAGGAATCTAACCATGACCTTTTGGTTCATAGGTCAACTCTTAACCACTGAGCCATGCTGGCAGGGCACCTGTCATTCTTTATCTGTAAAGGATATCCTAATATCTTTAGATAAATTGTTAAGTAGAGTCTAAGTCTTAATCATAAATTTGCAGAAGTCTGTATCTATTTGGGACCATAAGCTTTATTCATAATAATTAAAATAATTTTCTAATTTTTTCATTTAGTTTCATTGTTTCACTACCAAAAATTAAAACTTTTATAACTTATTTGATTTGCCTTGTTTCTGAGGCTATCTTCTATTGCTTTAAATATTGTAAATATATTTCTCCTCCAATGTAGAAACAAATACGCTACTTCATCCTCTTTTGATTTGTTTATGGCTGTTTCATGGTCATTGGCAAGGTGTGAACCTGAGGAAAATTTCATTACTGCCTGGACTTCCAACGTAAGTGGCTAAACTCTTCCCTTATATTAACCGAGGGTCAGAACACACAGCCACTGAGTCCTGGTGAGCTGGTACGGATCAGCTCAGAGTCCAGGGCCCTGTGTGCCACAGGCTGCTCCCTCCTGGAGGAGTCCTTCCTAACCAGAAAGACAAGTGGAGGGAGTCCATAGCATCATGAGCTGAAGAAAATGCACACACACAAATCTGGATGCATGTCTTTCTGGCAGCCGCATGTGAATCTATAATTACCTCAAAACAAAAGAGTTTAATTGGGGGGGAAATAACTTTTAAAATGCATGGAAATTTAGTAAAGATTTCTTTTAATATATAAATGTCCAAATTCACACCCTGACTCTCGACGAAGTCCAGAAGCTTAGAGCATGGCCATGCTTTATCATCAATTCCAATACTCAGGGCAAGGCCACAGGTGGTGGTGTCTTTATCCTCAGCCTCCCATCGTTTGAAGAATCAGCTTTCAAATACTGCGATGTTCAGGCCAAGGGCAGGTTTAGAAGGGCTCGTTTTTAATCAAATTATTAAGGGCCACAAGCAATTTTGCTTGAAATGGGCACCAGCTGTTAAGTAAACAACATGTAGCAGCAAAAATTCATATGCGAAAGCTGCCAATGGCTTCTTTCCATGCTACAGTTTAATGTTTGAAGCTGGAAAACTGTCATTTTAGTAACCGAGTAGATTTTGCATCCTAGAGTTTAAGCTGGAATTTGTCCTTGGACAGGTCCTCCCTTTCTCCTGGAAGGGCCTCTGTGGTGACCTTTTTAGTCATGCAGAAAAGCAATTTCTTACCCCTTTTTCTGCGGACAGCCCTGAACCAGTCAGGGCTGTGGATGTTAAGTATTCTGTTCACTAATGAAAATTTGGTGTGTATTTTAGCAGGACTGTGCCCTTGCAAATAAATTATTTTAAAATATGAATTTAAACTGTCCAGTCTCTGAAAATTATTGCTTGTTCTTAAGAGATATTTCCTTTTTATCTCTCCCCAGTGTTTATTCCCAGGAGATGGCCAGCCCAGCCCACGCCAGGAGAAACAGCAGGCCCGGTGGTCTTCTCACAGCGAGAACAAGGACCTGGGCTGGGTCGGCAGGTGCGCCCTGGCCTGGCCAGTTGGGACCCCACACGTGGTGCTCTGTCCCTGCTGTCATTGCTGCCTCCATTCCAGGAGCCCCCAAGCCCTGACACAGTCTACCTGCTAGGAGCACAGGTGTGAGTTTGAATCCCAATTCCACCACTGTGTCCCAGTATAACCTCAGGCAACTCATGTTATGTACCCCTCCTAACTCAGTTTTCTCATTTGCAAAATAAGGATAACAATACCTACAAGATGGTCCCTGCCCTGAGGTGCTTTGCCATCCTGTATACACAGGCAGACCTCCAGTCAGCCAAAGGGGATGATGGACAACTGAGACAATCCCGCCTACCCAACCTCGCACACCCAATGGATGCACCAGCAGAACCAGTCCTCTGCAGCAGCCATCGAGAAGCTACTAAGGGTGGGTACTGCCTGTGCTTGGAAACTCAGCTTGACTGTCTTCCCGCAGGGAGATCTTCCTTGTGCACTGCCTCTCCCCATAGGTGCACGGAGTTCGACTGCCTCCAAGGCTGAACGTGGTCTTCCTCACACCCTGGCCAAGGAAGCATGCTGACTCCTGGAGGGCAAACAGGCTCTGCCCAAAGGGCCGCCCTCACTAGCTACCTGTCTCACCCCGACTTCATTGGCCTTCTTGGGCCAGGACCAATTCCCAGGCTCTGCTCCTCCCCACATCCCTGGATCATCCTTCTTGAAAGAAAAAGTCTCCCCATACTCAGTGCCCCCTCACTTCCCTCCACACACACCCACTGCACCCTCTCAGAGCCTCGCAGCTCGGCTTTACCATCCCATGCGCTTTGCCTCTGGGGGCTCTCACTCTGCAGTCTTCAGAGGATGCCCTGGCATGTTGGAAGTTTCACCCTGACACCATGAGGGACAGAAGTGACTGGGGGTTCATGCCCCTGGGCTGCCCACAGGGGCATGACTGGTGCAGGAATATAAAAGCCAGCTCCCTTGCCATGACAGGAGCAAAAAGGGGGATTTACTCACTGTTCCAGAGCCCAAAGGATCAGGGGGAGGCTGCGCCCTCACCTCAAATCACATTCTCGTCTGGCTTCCTCTTTGTTCCTGTCCTGCTTGTCTTACTCTCTACTGGTCTCCCCTGGACACATCTTCTTAATAAATCACATGCAGACTCTCTCTTCCTCTGTCTCTGGCGTGCTGGGTTCCTGGCTCCTACGGCAGGGGATGTGCTCCCCTGCTCCCACGTAGCTTATGGCCATGTGGGACTCCACATATGGACTAAGAGACTTTAGTTAGCTTGAATGCTGAATTACACCTGGCTACAACATGGAACAGAAGCTCCAGACACTGGCCTACTTTTGGAATCCCGGCTGCACCTTTTCTAGGACTGGCTTCTCTCAATAAATGTTGCTCCCACTACAAATAAATAAATAAATATAAATTTTCTTAAAAATCACATGCACACTCCCTCTCATCTCAGAATCTGCTTCTGGGCCACCTGACCTAGATCACTGTCACACACTCTAATGAGACACAGGGACACTGGTCTAAGACCACTTAACCATGTATGTTCTTGGGTGTGTGTATGTATCCTTACATACACACTCAGCAGGCATGTGGGTGTGTAAGTATGCAAGTGTACAGGTATGCTGCTTGAGAATGAGCATGTGCATGTTCTGGAGGACAAGTGTGTTTGAAAATATTTGCACAGGTGGCCTGATGTGTGTGCTTCTGTCAGTAAATGTGGGTATAGGTGAGGAATGCATATGTACTGATATGTATGCATACAAGAAGCGGTGGGTGTGTGTACATGCGTGCACACACTTGTGTCTAGCCCAGTGATTCTCAACCTTGGCTGCACATTAGAATCACCTGGGAATCTTTTTAAAATCCTGATTTCTGGGGCCCCACCCCATAACAAAGAAACAGAATTTCCAGAGGATGAGGCCCAGAAATCAGGATTTTAAAAAGATGCCCAGGTAATTCTAATGTGCAGCCAAGGTTAAGAACCACTGGTCTAGCCCTTCTACTGGGAGTTTAGGACAGAAGTAACTTAAAGCATCTGAGCATCTATCTTCACAGCTCGCAGAGCCCACGTCCCCCTGACATGCCAGCAAACATCTGGTACTGGGCCACTGCTAAATGTCTGTAAACACAGCCTCATTTCTCAGTTAAGCAAACATCAGATCCCCAAAGCCCACTGACACATCAATGAAAGATTTGGGGGACAGGAAAATCTTGTAAATGAAACCTGGCCCACCAGGACTGAAGACACCCACTCCATTTTACCACCATCAGCACATGTGGGTGCCTGTCAAGCTAGACCCACTATCACTCCCACCCAAAGGGTTTGGCATACAACCTTCCACTCGGTTTTATAAACGTGAGCAAGTTGCTCATTTTTCTATGCCTCAGCTCCCTCATCTGAAAATAGCATCACTGGGTAATAAGAATATACTTACTATATGAGTTTGCTAGGACTACCAGAACAATGTACCACAAACTGAGTGGTTTAAACTACAGAAACCTATTGTCTCATAGTTCTGGAAGCTGGAAGTCTGAAATCAGGTGTTGGAAGCATTGTTTTCTCCCAAGGCCTTTCTCCTTGGCATGTGCGTGGTTGCCTTCTCCTTGTGTCTCTTTGCATCATCTTCCCTGTATGCATATCTGTGGGTCCAAATTTTCCCTTCTTATCAGGACACCAGTCATATCGGATTAGGGCCCACCTTAAAGACCTCACTTTAACTTGATTATCTCTGTAAAGACGCTATCTCCAAATAAAGTCATATTCTGCAGTACTGTGGGTTAGGACTGGGGATACAATCCAACCCTTAACACTTACCTATAGGGTTGTTATGAGGATTAAAATTAGTTTTTGTAAAATTAGTTAGTTTTGTAAGTCAGTGCACTTTTGTATAATGCACAAAAGGTAACAGGAAAGACAAAGTCCATCCAAAAGTGTTTACCCTCTAGTTATTATGAGACCAATTTCTACCAATTTCTGTCGAAATACTAGTTTTTCTGTAGAAAAACTGGGCTCAAATAGAGCCTTGTTTGTATGCCACAAACCTGAGCATACCAGGTGTGCCAAATGAACCTACTGTTAACTCCTTTTTGTTTGTTAATCCTCACCTGAGGATATTTTTTCCAATGATTTTTAGAGTGGAAGGGAGGGAGAGAGAAAAATATCCATGTGAGAGAGACACGTCAATTCGACCAGGGCCAGGGATCAAACAGGGCGGGGGATAGAGCCTGCCACAGAGATATGTGCTCTTGACCAGACCCCGGGACCCTTCAGGCCATGGGCCAACACTCTATCCACTGAACCAAACCGGCCAGGGTGCTGCTGTTAACTCTTACAACAAATGTTTGTCCTACCGCACCTACAAGGTACCCTTTCCCACTGCCACTCACGACAAACAGCAAAGCCCACTCCAGACTGAAAAAAAACACACATCAATAAAGAGACAGAAACGGGGCCTTGCCTCTAGGCATCTCTTTTTTCATTAACTCAGAGCCCTGAGATCACAGAACCCAACAGGAGGGAGAGGAGATCTTTGAGTGCATTGTTGAGTTTCAGGCTCAGGGGAGCTCCCAGGGTAAATAGTATAATTGTGTGTTTAGACTGTGTGGGCCAATCAGGAAGACCTGCATCCACTGCTGGCCAGAAGGAAATGAAAATTACTTCCTCCAGCACCGGGGCAGGAACGCAGAGGATGGGTTTGCTGGATGGTGGCATCCGGTGGGAGACCCCAGCACTGAGCTCCCCACTTCTGATCACTGACCAGCACCTCCAGTTTGGCCCTGCAGGCCTGGGGTGGCATCTGCACCCACAGGCCCCGCCTGGCAGCCAACGTGGCCTCAAGCAGCCAGCTACTGCTGCAAATGGTTGGGTGAATATAATAATAATAATGCAGTTATTAATATAAATCGCTTATTCAGGTCTTGGATAAATATTACATCAGACCTATTCAGCTATAAGTAACAGATAATCTAACAGATTCAAACACATAGAGGCATTTATTATTTGCTGACAAAAAATGGTAAAAAGGTGATCCTAGAGTTGGTTTGGTAGCCTAATGATACCATCAATGAATCAGGAGCAGACGTCTATCTTTCCTGCTCCTGTCTTTGGCTTGTTGGCTTTTGGTTCTCATGCTTGCAGCTTCACAGTTGCAAGGTGGCTATCCAGTAATAACACCTCCTCCCAAAGGGCGGGAGCAATTTCCTGCTGTTGCTAATTGCTGGGTTGTTTTATTCATGCACTATTTGTCTTCGCAGCAGCTTTATCACCTGCTTAAACGATTTCTTCTGTTGCAATAACAAAGTGACTTTGTTTGCTCAGTTAAAATTTGACTGGTCACATGGCTGAAACAGTAATGAACGAATATCCTTAAAAGCAATGCTTTAAAAATACATACTTAGCCCTGGCCAGTTTGGCTCAGTAGTTAGAGTGTCAGTCCACAGACATGAAGGCTCACAGTTCGATTCCTGGTCAAGGGCACGTACCTTGATTGCCGTTCAATCCTGGCCCTGGTCCGGGCACTTGTGGGAGGCAACCAATTGATGTGTCTCTCTCACATTGATGTTTCTGTCTGTCTCTCTGTCTCTCCTCCCTTCCTCCCTCCCTTCAACTCGTTAAAAACATCAATGGAGGCAGTGCCCTCAGCGGTCCCGGATCTGTCTCTTGTTTCAACAGTGTTTGGACAGGAACAAACCCAGGGACGCCCCTTCTTCCAGCCTCCAGCCACTCTCCTGTGTCTTATGCAGTCACCACCTTCAGAACCACCTCTTGGACCAGCCAACACACCTTTTTTTTTTCTACCTTAACTCCTTATTGCCAAACAACCATGCGCTCCCATATTCATCAGAATTATTCCACCGAGGTGGAGGCTGCAGCCAGCCTGCATCTGCGGGCCTCCCACACCTACCTCTCTCTGGGCTTCTATTTCCACAGGGACGATGCGGCTCTCAAGGGCGTGGGCCACTTCTTCCACAAGTTGGCGGAGAAGAAGGGCGCTGAGTGTCTCCTAAAGTTGCAAAACCAGCGTGGCGGCCGCATTCTCTTCCAGGACGTGCTGAAGCCTCCCCAGATGAGTGGGCAAAACTCAGGACGCCATGGAAGCTGCCCTGGCGTTGGAGAGGAACCTGAACCAGGCCCTTTTGGAGCTGCAGGCCCTGGGTTCTACCCGCACAGACCTTTATCTCTGATTCCTGGAGAACCATTTCCTGGGTGAGGAGGTGAAACTCATCAAGAAGACGGGCTACACCTGACCAACATCCATCCGCAGGCTGCCGGCCCCAGGCTGAGCTGGGCGAGTATCTCTTCCAAAGGCTCACCTTCAAGCACCACCAGGAGCCTTTGGAGCCCAGAGGCCTTTGAGGGGCCCCTCTGCATTCCCTTAGTGCCTGGCTTTTGCCTGAGCCTCTCCCCGAAACTATTAGCCATTCCTTTAACCACCCTGAAGCCCTCTCCCACACATTAGACCAAATGAAACAATAAAGCTTTTAGCAGCAAAAAAAAAATTTTAAATAACAATAAATTAAAAATCAATGGAAAAAATGTTCTTCGGTGAGGATTAATAAACAATAAATAAATACATACATACATAACATTGCGGACCAGTAGTTTTATTGCTAGCTTTACCCAGATAAGTTTCTATTGAATGAGTACAAAAAAACGTTTTACATAAATGTTAAAGGCACGCTTTAAAATTAGATACCCATTGCATTTTCAAGTTATTTATTACATGTTCTTACAAGCTAATATCTTTTTAAAGTATGATACTTTGTAAAAACACTGTGTAATAGGAAGCAAGAATTCTCGTGATCTGTCCGCAATGTGTTAAGGCAGTGGTTAAGGCAGTGGCTCTCAACCTTGGCTGCACATTAGAATCACCTGGGAATCTTTTTAAAATCCTGATGTCACCAGAAATTCCCAGGTGATTCTAATGTGCGGCCAAGGTTGAGAACCACCGTGTTAAGGAAAACATGTAGAAGCTAACAAAACTCCAAGAAGGTAATGAGACAATGATATTGAAAATGAGGTATGTAATCACATGACGATAGTACCCTTGACAAGTTAGAGTGTGGACAAGCTCAGCACCCCTTCTAGTGTGTTCTGTACAGGACGCCTGGACAAGGGGTGAGTGGGGCTCAGCGTCAGCCTGTGCTTCACTCACCAAACTGTGCGCCCTGCATGGGGCTCTTCTCCCGAGGAAAGGGCACTTGTTTATAACTTGCACAGATGTTACACAGAGATTTCTCTCATTCCCTCAGCCGTGTCTAGAGTTGCCAAGATGCATGGCAGGCAGGAGAATAAAGAGGAACACAAAGAAATACCCACCGAGCATCAAATGAGGCCCACCTGAAAACGTTTTTTGTTTGTTTTCTAGAGAGAGAGAGGAAGGGAGACAGAGAGAGAGATAGAAACATCAATGATGAGAGAGAAACACCATCAATCGGCTGCCTCCTGCACGCCCCCCACAGGGGATTGAGCCCACAACCCAGGCATGTGTCCTGACCGGGAATCAAACCAGTGGTCCCCCCCAATGGTCCCCACACACACACACCTGGTTCCTGGCTCGATGCTCAACCTCTGAGCTACACCAGCTGGGCCTTTGTTTAAGGTTTTTAATGTTCCAAGGACACAAGGGAAAGGAACTTTTAAGAAGGAGGCTCCCTGTCCAGAGGCAAGGCTGGGGTATAAAGTGTGGAGAGCCCATTCTCTGGAGGAGCAGAGAGAGGCAGTGCCTGCAGCAGCCCTTCTGGAAGATGCCTCATTAGAAGGGGCCCCACAACATGACAAGGGACGTACTCCCCATAGCTGCAGCCTTATTTAACTTAATCTTTTTTCATTTTTGTCATTTAAGGATATGACCTAGAAACGTAAAAAGTCAACTTTGACTTCTGATGGGTTTAATAATTCCCCCTACAAAAGCAGCAGAACTCCAGACCCCAAACAAACTTAAATACACCCAATTATTTGGGGGGATCCTTAAAGGGGAGTTTGCCATTTTACTCCTAAATTGGCCTATGCAGTTGCCACCCAGCATTGACCCTGCCTTCTTCCCAAACCCACATATTATTTATCCATATTATGTATCCATATCGTGCAGGAGCCTCACCTCCAGCCCAATGAGGAACGCCTCCATCCATGCTACAAGTGCTCTGATGGGTGCTCCCAAAACCACCGTCCTTGGGTGCCCTCACAGTGCTGGGCCTCTTGCAGAAGTGGGGTGTAGGCTCCCCATCTCTGTGCCTAACCTCATCAACTAGGTCTCAAAGTAGCTCTGCCAACATTCAGACCTCACCTAGTGGTCCCATCAAGTCCTGGAACACCCCACGCCTACCCTAGGCCTGAGCAACCTGAAGAAACCTGGGTGTCAGTGGGGACCTCTGCATCCCCATGCCCAGTCCACGGTCCACACACCCAGTCCACTGAGCTAGCCTTGAGCAGATATTATACCACCCACCCCATCTCCTCCTCTTATTTTTTACCCTCTTCTACCACCAAAAATACTCAAAGCTGCTTCCAATTGCAACACAAAGACTCCCAAATACTGATGTGTCTGAGAGAGAGAAATACAGAGTGCTGTCTACATCAGCAGCAACAGAAGACCCTCTGGTATCCTTGGCAGAAAGAAGGGAGGTCTCTCCTCATCAGGGGAGGACACTACATAGGGGCTGTGCAGAGTTCAAGGAAATATTGGTGGAGTTGGCAGAGACATTTACTGCTTCCTGTTTGACCTCCAGGCCTGTAGGTAGAATTGTAAGTCCCAAAATGTCAATTTTCCCATGTAATTTAAAAATTTTTAATTGCCCAATAGGCAGGTAAGAATACTTGCTTTCTATGAAACTGTTTTAATCCTAAATATTAGTTTTATTTGCTTTTGAACTATACAGAAAGCGAATCCCATAGCAAAAAAGCACATCTATTTAAAAGCATCACACACCTTATTGTGAAAAGTCCTCTCAGATATAAGGCCTGAAAACTATAAGGAGGACCATAAATACTGTGAATGGACGTTTAAAAAATTCACCCAACAAGTGTGATAAACTCAAGTTTTGTATTAAGAAAGAAGGGAGCTGGATAGGAGAAAAATCACTCCTTTCTAATTGGGGACGGTCTATCATAAGGGTTTCTAAGGTCAATACACAGGAATGCTTCCCTTTGTGCCAGGAAAGTCAGACGTGGGCCTGTGGAGCACAGTCATTTCTCCCTCGTACAAAGAAGCGGAAACTGGGCCCATGGGGAAGGCTAACCGCTGGCTGAGAGCAGGAAACCCCCCAAGCCAGCGGTTCTCAACCTGTGGGTCGCGACCCCTTCGGGGGTCTAACGACCCTTTCACAGGGGTTGCCTAAGACCACCGGAAAACACATATTGAATATATAATTACATATTGGTTTTGTGATTAATCACTATGCTTTAATTATGTTCAATTTATAACAGTGAAAATACATCCTGCATATCAGAAATTTACATTACGATTCATAACAGTAGCAAAATTACAGTTATGAAGTAGCAACAAAAATAATTTTATGATTGGGGGTCACCACAACATGAGGAACTGTATTAAAGGGTCATGGCATTAGGATGGTTGAGAACCACTGCCCCAGGCTGTCTAAATGCTATTGAGACAAGTGTTCTGGCACATCGCAGACAAGGTAAGCCAGATTCAATACCATCTATTCCAATCTGGGAGGAGGACTGGGATGGGAAAGCAGAAACTAGTTGGTTCTTTCTATGTTTTCAGGTTTCTTTAAATCTTATCCTAAACATAGTAGTCCATCTAACACACATATATTAATAACAGTCAACTCTGTAGTGTTTTGGGGTTTGTTCGTGGTTTTCTAAAATATTTTTAATTGATTTTTAAAGAGAGAGGAAGGGAGAGAGATAGAGATAGAAACATCGATGAGAGAATCATCATTGATTGGCTGCCTCCTGCACACACCCCACTGGGGACTGAGCCTACAACCCAGGCATATGCCCTGACCAGAAATTGAACAGGTGACCTCTTGGTTCCTAGGTCAATGCTCAACCCCTGACCCACACCAGCCAGGCTTTGGGGTTTTAGTAGAGCTTTGGAAAGGAGGCCAAATTCTCTTTCAGCTTTCCATGGTTATGGGAAGCCTAGCTGTGGACGCCTGCGAACCCTAGGCCCCTGAACTGGAAGCACCCTGCTTAGGAGGATGTCTTGAATCATCCAGCTCACCCCAGGGGTAACAGCAGATAGCACAACACCTACCTACTCAAGGCTATGGGGGTGGGAGTCGGGGACCAAGAATACAGCTACCTAATCAGACCAATGACTTAGACAAAGGGGAAATGGAAAACAGCCCACATTTTCTTGTTGATATCCCATAGTTCCTCCCCCATGCCTTTGGATTAAGAATGATGGACAGGAGAACTGCCTTCTGCCAATTAATTCCAGAGTATAATTTGTAGCCTGGGCCCATCCTGGAAGATCCTGGGCTGCTAACAAACCATGACACTGCTTTAATTTCTCCTTTGCCCCCACACTTTATTAAAACCTGGAGTGGGTTCCATCAAATATCCCTTCAAGGGAAAAACAGAGAGAGGCAGAGAAATGGAGCAACATTTGTCTTAATGCAATATGAAAGATTAGAGTTTGCTGGATAAAGAGGGAGGAAGGAGGGGGGTGGGAATTCTTGTGAAACACACACACGCACAGGGACACACACCCACACAATTTCTCTTTTGCAATGACCTCCTTATGCCCCATCCATCAGCCTGGGGTTGGCTTATTCTAACTAGCAGATTCCTTTATTCTGTATAACAGGCCCATCAGACACAATCTGCATGCCAATTACTGGCACAGACCCCTTGATACCAAAAAATGGAAATTAGCTGTCAAGGAAAGGCTTCAGCCGGCCAGGGCTCTTTCTCGCTCTCTATTTCCAGCTCATATCCACTCTCACTCAGCTCAGGGCCTGGCTCTCACTAGGGAGTCCCAGGTGGAAAAAGTCATCTAAAAAATACAAACATATTTTATTGTTATTAGTATTAGTTGCTGACTTTCTCAGCACAATGTGAAATTCACCAGTGGGCAAAAGCTGCTTAGGGCAGAAATGGGTGAGAGGGGTTGATTTCTGATAATTGCATTTCTTTGGGAGCAGATCAAGGCGTCCCATGAAAGGACATTCAAAGAAATGTGAGGATAAGGGCAAAAGAAAACAGACAAGGAATGGGATTCTATGACCAAGATAACAATCAGAACTTTCACACCTAGGAACGGGCCTAGGCAGAGTTGAGGGGACAGAGGTGAGACAAGCTCCATGAACAAGCCTGCACTGCTACTTTGCATGCTAATCAGCTCTCACAAAGCCAGGCTGCGGCCAACCTGGAGAGCCTCTTATGGACACAGAAACACACCAGCGTGTTTTCAACCCAATGTAAGCATGCTGCCCACAAGGCTTCTACACTGCTGCTCTCAGATTCTCCAAAAGAGCACATTTTATTATAGAATTCCTTTTCTCTTTTTTTCCAAAATGAGTCACAAAGAGAGGGAGTTTATTTTCCACTGTCAAAGGTCCAGGGTCCATGTGGACTCTCATTTGGTGGGACAAAGGAATCCATATGAATCGCTGTGACTTCAGAGTGGTGCCCTGAGAAATCCAGGACATACCCCTTCTCTCAGAGACACCCAAAGCAAGGTCAGGGTAAAAATGTTATTGAGATATATCTTTGTATTAACAATTTTGTTTTATGGATCCATCCACAACAACAATTTTTAATTGAATATTGTCATTATGACACAATGCAATACTTTCTCAAAATCTGGATTCCTTCATTGGCAAGTGGAAAATATCTTTACTCCTAAACAGTCTCTTCTTCCCATGAATTCTAGGAGTTAAAATCGTCAGCAAGGCAAATCTGGAATTTTTTTAGATGTACAATTTTTAAAACTTAATGTAAAAATAGCTTAATCAGGCTCTGGCCAGGTAGCTCAGTTAGAACATTGTCTCAATACACCAAGGTTGCAGGTTCCATCCTCAGTCAGAGCACATATAAGAATCAACCAATGAATACATAAATAAGTGGAACAACAAATCTCTCTCTCTCTCTCTCTCTCTCTCTCTCTCCCCCTCCCTCCCTCCTATTCTCTCTCTCTCTCTCTCTCTCTCTCTCTCAAATCAATAAATTTTTTTAAATAAATTTTAAAAATAGCTTAATCATCCAATGGAATGCCTACTATGTTCCTGGCACCTAAATGTGCAACAAAAATTTGTGGAAAGAAATGTCAGCACCTAAGCTAGTTACTGCAGATATGTTAGTGAATAAGACACATACCTTGACCTTGAGGAACTCAAAGTCAGATCTAATTGAAATCACTCATCACTCATTTCGGGTCCTTGTATGTATTTTGTAGTTGGTGTTAATAGATGAGTCTCCTTGGCTTCCACTGGAGGATGGCTTATGTGTTCCCTCACCCAAAATTTCTTCCTGGAGCTTTCAGTTTTGAGTTACTACATTTCCAAAAGGATATTTATTTTCTCATCACTTAGAACTGCTCCTGACAAAAACAAAAGCAACTCAGTTTAGGATCTGATGACATTTAACCACTCCCTCCCTTCACTTCAGGATGCATTCCTACTTCTCCAACTTCTACTTCTCATTCTCCTTTAAAGATTTTTCTTTCTCTCCTTAAATATTGGTATTCCTCAGAGTCTATCCCAAGTTCTCCTCCTTTTCACGTATTCAGGTTTCAGGACAACCGAGAAGGCAAGGGCAGTCAAAGCTGACCCCCAGGTTTCTGGCTTGAGCACCTGGACAAATACGTATCATTCTAATTTGTCATCTTTGGTTGCAAGGAACAGAAACCCACTCGAACTAACTCAAGTAAAAACGGAGTTTTATGAGGACACAAAGTGTCTCAGAGACACTACAGAAAACTCCTAGGGAAAGGCAAAACCAAGGCCCCTCCAAGACACAAACACTCTTACCTCCTTCTTGAGTGGCTTCTCTGAACATCTGCTCCCTTCCCATCCTCCAATCAGCCACATCTCAGCTTCCTCTCTTCCTGAACTTTATCTGGCCCTTAATTGCCATCCAGATAAAACTCTACCACAGTCTTATCTTCAAATGCCTACCATAAACTGAAACTTTCCTTGGTATCACTTTGACAGATTCCCCAGAGTAAGCCTCTGATCAGCCCAAATCACCTTTTCTGCACCAGGACAGCTTATCAGGAAGTTCCCCCTTAATGAGGTGCACACCTTGCCCCAATCAGCTATGTTTGGGGCTGGGACAGGTGTCCTGTAGTCTGTGCAGCAGGGGCTGTGAGTAAAGAAAGATTCTCGATTAAAACAAACAAACAAATAGAAGGAGCTAAGAGCGAGGAACCAAGATGGCGGCATAGGTTAACGCCGGAGTTTGCTGCCTTGAACAACTACTTCAAAAGTGAAACTAAAAGACGGAACGGACATCACCCAGAACCACAGGAACGCTGGCTGAGTGGAAGTCCTACAACTAGGAGGAAAGAGAAACGCATACGGACACTCAGAGGAGGTGCAGTGCTGAAGTCAAATTCTGAGGTGCGGAGTATGCGGAGCAGGCTGGCGGCGGAGGGCGCGGTTGGCGTTTTCAATCGGGAGGGAGTCGCAGACTCTGAGCTCCAGATAAGGGCGAGTCTTTAGGGACCCAGACTCAAACGGGAGAAGCGGGACTGCCTGGCTTCGGTCAGAGCGAGTGCAGCTTTCTCTCCGAGGTCTGCAGTGGTTGCTGGGACTCAGAGAGGCAGAGCCCCTGGGGACAGGACTGAGAGCCACCATTACTGCTCTCTCCGGCCCACCCTGTTGATCCTGTGCGACCCGACCCGCCCAAGCCCTGCACAGAGGCATTTGCCGGATAGCCTCAGGCAAAGGCTAGATTAGCACCTCCCTAGAGGACAGAAGTTCTCTCACTGTAGACACAGCTGATTCTCACAGCCACTTGGCCTGGAGGTCAAACCCTCCCTGGTATTAGCTACAACAATCAAGGCTTAACTACAAGACCACGAACAAAGACCACTAGGGGGTGCACCAAGGAAGCATAACAAAATGCGGAGACAAAGAAACAGGACAAAATTGTCAATGGAAGATATAGAGTTCAGAACCACACTCTTAAGGTCTCTCAAGAACTGTTTAGAAGCCGCCGATAAACTTAATGAGATCTACAAGAAAACTAATGAGACCCTCGATGTTATGTTGGGGAACCAACTAGAAATTAAGCATACACGGACTGAAATAACGAATATTATACAGACTCCCAACAGCAGACCAGAGGAGCGCAAGAATCAAGTCAATGATTTGAAATGCAAGGAAGCAAAAAACACCCAACTGGAGGGGCGGAATGAAAAAAGAATCCAAAAATGCAAGGATAGTGTAAGGAGCCTCTGGGACAGCTTCAAGCGTACCAACATCAGAATTATAGGGGTGCCAGAAGATGAGAGAGAGCAAGATATTGAAAACCTATTTGAAGAAATAATGACAGAAAACTTCCCCCACCTGGTCAAAGAAATGGACTTACAGGTCCAAGAAGCGCGGAGAACCCCAAACAAAAGGAATCCAAAGAGGACCACACCAAGACACATCATAATTAAAATGCCAAGAGCAAAAGACAAAGAGAGAATCTTAAAAGCAGCAAGAGAAAGACAGTCAGTTACCTACAAGGGAATACCCATATGACTGTCAGCTGATTTCTCAACAGAAACCATGCAGGCCAGAAGGGAGTGGCAAGAAATATTCAAAGTGATGAATACCAAGAACCTACAACCAAGATTACTTTATCCAGCAAAGCTATCATTCAGAATTGAAGGTCAGATAAAGAGCTTCACAGATAAGGAAAAGCTAAAGGAGTTCATCACCACCAAACCAGGATTATATGAAATGCTGAAAGGTATCCTTTAAGAAGAGGAAGAGGAAGAAAAAGGTAAAGATACAAATTATGAACAACAAATATGCATCTATCAACAAGTGAATCTAAGAATCAAGTGAATAAATAATCTGATGAACAGAATGAACTGTTGATTATAATAGAATCAGGGACATAGAAAGGGAATGGACTGACTATTCTTCAGGGGGAAAGGGGTGTGGGAGATGCGGGAAGAGACTGGACAAAAATCGTGCACCTATGGATGAGGACAGTGGGTGGGGAGTGAGGGAGGAGGGTGGGGCGGGAACTGGGAGGAGGGTAGTTATGGGGGGGAAAAAGAGGAACAAATGTAATAATCTGAACAATAAAGATTTAATTAAAAAAAAAAGATTCTCTAAGGAGGGACTATGGATGAGGCAGGTATCTCTGAAATGCCAAGTTGGTGGTATTATTAAACAGACAGAGACCAATTATACAAATATTCATTATGAAAATGCTAAATGCGTGGCTAGAGAGAAGGTTAAGACATAAAAAACCCTCCATTGTGAAGGAAATGGAATAAAAAGGACCAGCAGAAGTTTCCATTACTTTGGATGAGACAATCTAGGGAGAAGAGAGTATTTGAGAAGTGCATGTGTTTCCTGTTGCTGCTGTCACAAATTACCATAAATTTAGTGGCTTAAAGCAAAAATGCACAAACTTATTCTCTCTGTCCTTGAGGTCAGAAGTCTGAAATGGTTCTTACGGGGCTAAAATTAAGGTATTGGCAGAGCTGCATTCCTTTTGAAGACTCTACAGGAAAACCCATTCCTTGCCTTTTCCAGCTTCGAGAGGCTGCCAGCATTCTTTGGCTCTTGGCCCAACGTCACTCTGACCTCTGCTTCCATCATCGCAGCTCCTTCCCTGAAGAGGATTCGCCTATCTCCCTCTTTACACTGAAAGGATACTTGTGATTACACTGGGCCCACCCAGATAATCCAGAACAATCTTCCCATCTCAAGATTCTTAATCACATCTACAAAAGTTTTTTTTTAATTTTGTTTGTTTGTTTGTTTGCCATATAAGGTAACATATTCACAGGTTCCAGAGATTAGGACATGGATATCTTTGGAGAGTCATTATTCTGTTTTCAACAAGAAAGATATGATGGTCACACAGGACAAACCCTGCCACTCGTCTGAGGAAAAACCACTAAGTCTAGTCCCAGCCTCATCTGTGTCCTTCAAAAAAAATCATTTTCACAAAGTGGGAGGATTGGAAATTAAATGCCAAGAGATCGGAAATGTGCAGGTAGTAAAGAGAAGGAGGCAGAAATGCTGCCTATTCCTTGGGAAAGTATAGCAATGGAAGATGAGGAACGACTATAGTCTGGGGGATAATCAGGCCAATGGAGGATAAAGAATGACAGAGTCATGGGAGCACGAAAGCAGGAGGGAAGGAAACCATGACCCATGGGGGAAATAGAAATAGACCAAGCCCTGAGGTGTCCAGGCTTGAAGGCACCTCTGTGGAAATGCCATGGAGGGACCACAAGAGGAAGAAAAGTACATTATGACTCACAGTGTTGACTCTTAACTGAGATTAGGTGTTAACTCAACTTCCATGATTTTCTTGAGCAGGACTCAAGAACTGGTTAAGGAGCAAGAAGACAAACAGTAGAGACAGTTGGGTTGGAAAATCAGCATATGGTTTCATGGAGGTTCTGGGGATGCTGGTCTGTTAGCGAGAATAAAAGCAAAAAGGATGGGCAGGTAGAGAAGGTGGGGAATGGAGAATTGAAGTGGGATGAGGCAAAGGGACAGAGAGCAGCATGTAAGAGTGAATAGCCGATCCATGGTCACGATGCTGCTGTCCTGCTGGGTGTGATGTAGGGTGTGGGGCTGAAGAGCAGGCAGTTGTGATCAGGTGGTGGAAGCTAGAGATGAACAGTGTCACAGTACTAACCATGTCACACCCTGATGGCTCACAGAGTTGCACAGATGAAAGTTACCAGCTTTCTTGGATCCATTTGGTTCCCACAGTCTAGTGAGCCCCTGGTCACCAGAAAGAAAAGGACCAGAGGTTATACCATCAGCTTCAACAACGTCTTCTATTATTAGCTACCCCATTTTTTGTTGTACACAGGAGTTTATAAAAGACATCTTGAACATGATCTCACTCATATGTGGAATCTAATGAACAAAATAAACCTATGAACAAAATTAGATCCAGAGACATAGAAGCATAGAACAGTCTTCGGAATCTCAGAGGAAAGGCAGGGGAGGGTGTGGGGGAGGGAAGAGATCAACCAAAGAAATTGTATAACTCATGGACACAGACAATAGGGTGGTGAAGGCCTGGGGTGGGGGTGAGGGCAGGCTAGAAGGGGTCAATGGGAGGGAAGAGATCCATATGTAATATTTTCAACAATAAAGATTTAATTTAAAAAAAAGACATCTTGAATGGCTATACCCATGGTCAGCAAACTGCGGCTCGCGAGTCACCTGCGGCTCTTTGGCCCCTTGAGTGTGGCTCTTCCTAAGCCTTAGGAGTACCCTAATTAAGTTAATAACAATGTACCTACCTATATAGTTTAAGTTTTAAAAATTTGGCTCTCAAAAGAAATTTCAATCGTTGTACTGTTGATATTTGGCTCTGTTGACTAATGAGTTTGCCGACCACTGAGCTATACTCAAATAAACATTACATATGCTTTCCCCACTTGCCACACAAATGTTTATCCAGGCTTGTCAAATGGGCACTGGCAAGAAACACACTTCTCTCCCAGAGAAAAGAAAGATGTCACTGAAATTATCTTGGGTTCTATAGGTGACATTAGTACAGCCAGACTGCAGAACATCAAATATCAATTTACATGTTAGCATCTGTTAGGCTAAATGGAAAGCCTACCTTTATTATGTCAATTATGTAGGTGAGAAAATTCCCCCTGCTCTGGGCCTGGTGCTGGGATGCACGTGGGCCCAGGGGCCACTTATCTGCTTGTGTAGGTGGATTCTCTGCTGCTTGGCTCTAGAGGAAAATGCATCTTACATAAGGTGCTGCTCCACAGATAAGTCTGTTATTAATATGCCTCAGACTGCCTTTGCCATGGCTATTATCACAGATACATGTGACGTACATCTTTTTTATCGGTGTGTGTTGTACTTGAGGTAAAAAAATAAAATTAAAAAGAAAAAGAGACCACAGAATGTCATTTGTTATTTTTGAAAGAAAGGACAAAATTTTGCTACAGATTCAAACCGTACCACATATTATCTCTGATGAATAAAGCTGGAACCTCAAACATGCACTAGTCAAATTTTTCTCCTAATGGATTTTCCCATAGTTTAATGTGATTCAGGAGTACTTCCTAGGTGTTAGGCCTGAACTGAATGAGCTTGTTAAATACCGCCTCTATGATTCTGCTCATCATTACTGTTTTAAAATATATGGAGTATTGTCCCCTCCTACCCCCCGCCAAAAAAAAGATTTGGTTCAACACCCCAAGCCAAGGGAATAGGGGAGGAGTGGGGTCCCATGTGAACCTGGGCCATTTCTTCTTTAATATCAGAAACTGATCAGTCTAGGGAAACTGAGGCAGCTCAACTTGATGTTTGTCCCGTTAGAAGCCAACTGAGCAGCAGGGTGAGCCCCAGTTGCTTTATTGGCTGACTCCTGTCCTGCCTTGGAAGACATTCACCTGCCTGGGGGCTTCAGAGTTGGAAACTGCTTGGGTGTTCAGGAAGTTATAGGACAAGAATATACTTCCCCATTTACCTGAAGGCACGAACTTGAATGACCAGTGATGAAACCACCCAGGACAGTGGCCAGGACTGGGATCCCATGGCCTCTGTGTCCCCATCAGTGAGAGGCCTGCAGTGGACTCCAGGTAGCCAATGACCAATGGTGTCCTCCACGCTGACTGGAGGGTTTACCAACCTAACAGACAGATTTTACCTCGCACTAACCTGTCCTCTCCACACATTTCCAGGCTTCCTTCCTCATCAGGGAGCAGCTGAGCCTGGGGATCCCACTGGCTGAGTCCTTATCCCTGAGAAAACACATCCCAGACTAGAGTTGGTACTGAGAGGAAGGG
The DNA here is from genome assembly GCF_964212035.1 of Myotis nattereri. Classification (NCBI taxonomy): domain Eukaryota; kingdom Metazoa; phylum Chordata; class Mammalia; order Chiroptera; family Vespertilionidae; genus Myotis; species Myotis nattereri. The sequence goes on from NC_138089.1 coordinate 32,876,652, forward strand.
ATCTCCCATGAGACATCGGAAGATAGGTCTGAGCACATGGACGGAGACTCCAAATGGAATATGAATCCTCAGTGAGGGCTACTTAGTTTCGTTGTCACCTGCCCCAAGAGGGCGTGTGCTCACAGCTCCAATTTCGAACAACATGCACACGAGCTGAGGGAGAACCCATGGAAGGGACACTCTCCATGCTCCACCCAGATCCCCTTGGATCTCTTTCATCATTTCTGTGCGCTCCTCTCCTGAGTTCTCGATGCTTTTGCCCACTTCTAGAATTCAAACCCTTCAAACAGATTAGTTTATGAATCCTGGACAGGACTCAATGCCAGGAAAGAGTCTTAAATACTTTCCAGAGCTAGATCCAGACCATCAACCTTCTCTCCCATCCATAACTCATGTATTCCCATCACTCCCTAATCCCTCTCACTTCCTTGCTGACCCCATACCCCAATGGCAAACCATGTTTATGTTGCTTTCTACATGACCCTGAGCATAAAATGGTTAAATCAGGAACTCCAAAACTCACCTTCACCCACACCCCCCACTCACACACACACCCTCTTTCTTACCCTCAGCTGCTAGAGCCTGGAGGCAGGTGTCACACAGGAAGTGCCAGGGTGCCTGTGCTCTGTCCCAGACCCAAGAAGACTCTCCTACCCACCCTAGTTCAAAATACCCTCCCATTGTAGATTGTAGCAGCCAAGCACACTGAGCAGGCAGGAAACCCACCATCCAGACCCCAGAAACAGGCTGAGTGCTCAGGTTTAGGTAGGAGAAACCAGGGAATGAGAGCGAGCAAGAGAGTGAAAGGAGAATAAGAGAGAGCCCCTCCACCCACTTTCCCATTAAGCTGGCAACCAGTCATTCCACAGAGTCCTGAAGCAAGAATGCTGCATTTACTCACTTGAAAATAGAGCATAATTGCCCGTATACCTATCCATAGGGATCAAGGAATAAAGATTTGGTATCTACAGATTTCTTTTATCTGCAGATACAAAGATGAAGACCTTTCTGTCAACAATCAAAGTAACTAGGTCCAAAATTGAACAAATCACACTGGCTGCCTATCTTAGTCCATTGGGTAAGGAGAGCAAGTCATGTCGAGGCCCTTTGGGGACCCTTCTTACTTATGCATATTAAGGCCTTATATAATACTAGAGGCCCAGTGCACGAAATCTGTGCACAGGTAGGTCCCTAGTGGCTGCTGGCTGCCGGCCAGGGCCTCCCTTCCCTGACTGCCGGCTGCTGGCCAGGGCCTTCCTTCGTTCCATGCCACCCCCTGGTGGTCAGCTCACGTCATAGCGAGCAATCAAACTCCCGGTCATAGAACTCCCAAGGGGACACTTTCTATACTAGGCTTTTATATATACAGATTACATATATATTCAGGAGAGGATGCTAAGGACCCATGGGGATATAAAGTATATAACACCTTATTGTTGATGTCCTAGGGCAGTGGTCGGCAAACTCATTAGTCAACAGAGCCAAATATCAACAGTACAATGATTGAAATTTCTTTTGAGAGCCAAATTTTTTAAACTTAAACTATATAGGTAGGTACATTGTTATTAACTTAATTAGGGTATTCCTAAGGCTTAGGAAGAGCCACACTCAAGGGGTCAAAGAGCCGCATGCGGCTCGCAAGCCGCAGTTTGCCGACCACAGTCCTTGGAGAATGTCACAGGATTGTGTGGAGCTACAAAAGCATGCCCCTGCCTGAGACCTCCAGATCTGCAGACCTCAGAAGAAAGGTGGATAATCTACAGTGGAAGCCAGGATTTTCTGGGAATAAAGGGTATCAGATCCAGACTTGAAGCTAAAAAAGCTGACAAGGTGGACAGGTCTATGGAAAAAGAAGTGTAATCTAGGGTGGAGACGCAGGCTCTAGGCAAAGGTCTGGAGCCTGGGGTCTGAGGATTTGGGAGGGGAGAGAATTCGATCTGGCAGAGTCCTTGGCTGGGGCCTGTGCTGGCTCCAAGGGTAGCAGCTGAGCAGATGAGAAAAATTGAGTATATAAGTTTGATGCCAGGGAGAGAACTCTCCAGAGGACAGGCATCCATCCATCGAGGACCAGACTTTGGCAGGGATGCCCTTGGCAGTGACCACAGTGTGCCACCCGTCTGTGGTCCAGGAACAGCATGAAGGTGGGACATGGAGGTCTTCAGAGGGGATTCCCATCACCCTTAGGAAGAGTCTGTGGGGACTCACCAGGGTAGGTAGAAACATCCAAGCAAGAGTGTAGAATTTCTATTTCAAGCTGGTGATGTGGCTCAAACATAAAAATCTTGATACACAAAAAACAACATTGCAGTGTAAATAGAATGGGCAGTGGAAGAGGGTTGGCACAAGCCAGAAGAAGACAAGAAAGACCATTTAACTGGCAACCTGTCTAGGGGCTACCAGCTCCCTAGGGAACCTTCTACCAGCCTCGTCCCCATTTGTCCTTAGAGGTCAACTACAGAGGAACCGGTACTGAGGCCTCACTGCAGGGGGCCAGCCACTCCCCCATTTACTCTTTTGTCACCTCCATAAAGTCCTGGATTTAACACTGATTCAGTCAAGATTCTGGCATCCAGAGCAACAACCAGGCGCAGTCCCTCCGGCTCTCTCCCCAAGACACTGTCCGCCTGGGGGTGCGCTCTGCCTTCCCCCGCAGGACTGAGGGGAAATGCTCATCTTCCCTGGCCTCTACTTGCATCTGGGGAAAAGGCCCCACCCACTACCGCTGAGAACAAACTCAGAGAGTGCCTGGCCCTTCAGGGCAGCCCTCTGCCCTGGCACCGGCGTGGCTCGCTCCTCTCCTCTCCCCTCCATGTCGCTGTGAAGCGACCATCTCTGCTGCGCAGAGCCTCTCAATTCACACAGGAATCCTACCCCCCAGCCTCTTGGCCTGCATTACTCCCCATAATAATCTCATATATCAAAGCTGGGAAGGACCCCCACTCTGCCTGTGAGCGACTGCATTAGGCGTTGAATATCATTATTAGAAGCCCCTCACTCCCTCGGCTTCGTATGCAAACTCCCGAGCTCCCTGGAGTCCTTCCCCGAGAAAGTGCCCCGGACAACGGACATTTGTTATTTTGCCGGAGAGGACGCTCAAGCTCCGCAGGGACTGAACCAAATTAACGGGAGCTCCGAGTTGGCACCAACCAAGAGCTACACTGACACCTAGTGGCAGTCTGGGGATTACAGCTAGCTAGGCGGGTTCCTCGGGAACACTTGGAAAAGCCCAACAATGCCTGTGACAGAATTCTTTACAAATATTCGGAAGAGGACAGGGTGGGAAGCAAATATTCACTTTTCCACACCTCTTTGGTGATAGACAGACCTACGCTTCATATTTAAATATCTTAATTTGGCAGGCCGAGGGAGTAATTGAAGGCATAACTCTTTCATTCCATCTCAGGATAAAGCCAGGTCAGCGGAGAAAGGGAAATGGGGGAATAGAATCAAAACTTGGAATCCAACTTTCTAGCGCATGTGCCCTCTGACCTAGGAATCTGTCCTCCACACATTCACACAAGTGTGCAAAGATAGTTATTGCAACAGTATTTGGAGTGACAAACAAAAAAAAAAACGGAAACAACCTAAGAATACAGCTGTTCGTGATATGATTTTTGCTATTGTTGCGTAATTCAATTTTACCTTTATTTGGAGTCTCCATTCCTCCTGGTGGCAGAAAATGTAACCGTGGTCAGTCCTGGAGAAAGTCAGGCATTTTATATTTAAACCTAGTCATTGGAGATGTTTTCTCTTCTTACCTTGGCCTTTAGGTTTAGAGGCCCACCTTGGCTCATATTTTAAAAGGTGAGGTATCTGTTCCCCAAATCTCCAACTGGGAGTTTATCTCTGACCCCTCTGTTCCTAAGACCCCAAACTTTATTGGAGAGTTTAATAGCACCCCCATATGTTATAACTAACCCCCAGAGGAGGGCAGGAGTCCTCCCTTTTGGAGACCCTATTTTTCCATTACTTCCTCCTCCTCCTCCTCCTCCTCCTCCTCCTCCTCCTCCTCCTCCTCCTCCCCCTCCTCCTTCTCCTCCTCCTCAGCTTCATCTAGTCTGGGGTTGGGAAGAGGGGGTAAAAACTATCAATATATAATCTGCTCTGTCTTTTCTATCTTATATCTGGAATGAGAACTCAACAATTTGGCATATTTTGTCTGTAACAGCTTTCCTAAAACAATCACATTTACCTTTCCAAATCAGGAGCAGTCCGAGGAGGGATCCAGCACCAAGTTTCAACACTTAGAAAAACTCCTGGAGTAAGCACCCACTGTGTGCTGTACCTAACATGTGTCTGAACCCAATAATAGGTGCCTTGAGCTCACGGACCAGAAGATGCAGAAAATCTCCTGACCAGGAATACAACTGGCAACCTTTCAGTGCATGGGTCAATGCTCAACCAACTGACCCATGCCAGCCAGGGCTGAACTGGAATTTTATTTTAATTATGGATATTTTTCAGCCATTTCCTCTCCTATGCTTTCACTAGTTTCCTCATTCAGGAATTCTTTTTGGATGTGTGTTGAAATTTCTCAATCTATTTTCCATGACTCAACTTATTCATTTTTTTAAATTTCTTTATCGTTTGGTGCTGTATTATATTTAATTTCTTTTTTCTCTTTTAATTCACTCATCTCTCATCTGCTATTCTAGCCTGATATTTACCCTACTTATCATAGTCTTTTTATTTCCAAAAGCAATATTTTTCATATAAACTTGTTCATGCTTAATAATTTCCTGGTCTCATTGTAAAGATGCTGTTCCCTCCTTACCTCTTCAATAGGTAGCATGATGTTAAACCTAAAAATCATATCCAAATATTGTACCTGTCACTCATTGAAAGGATACAAAAATGATTAAGTTGTAGGACATTTCAAAGGATTTATGAAGAGGATGTCTTTGGAGTGCTCAGCATTTCACTGCCCTCAGGGAAAGGGTGTGAAGGAGGCAGTTTATCTCTAAAACTCAATTTAGGATTCCAGGCAGAGTGTCTGATGTGTGTCCCCTGCTGTCGGAGAACAAAAAGGGTGGGTGCCTGGCTCACTTTGAGGAGGCCAAAGGGATTATGAATGCAGAATAGACAGCAGTGCTGGGAAAACCAGAGACTGCAGCTGTGTACTAGTCTGGATTCTCCAGAGAAACAGACTACATATCGGGGGCGGGGGGGGGGGGGGGGGGGGATTGGGGTGGATGGGTGGTGGGGAGAATTATAAGGGATTGGTTCACATAACTTTGGAGACTAAATACATCCCAAGATCTGCCGGTGGCGAACTGGAGACCCAGGAAGACAAACAAGTGATTCCTGGAACAAATTAAGCCTGAAATATCACTGGAGGAAAAAATGCAAAACTGACGCTGTCCTACTTTGGGCACATCGTGACAAGGTAGGAAAAGGCAACAGTGCTGGGGGGAATAGGAGACAGTAGGAAAGCAGTAGGCCAAACATGAGATGGGTTGACTCCATAAAAAAGCCATGGGCATGAGTCTACAGGAGCTGAGGAGGGCTGCCGAGCACCGTACATTGTGGGCATCACTCATTCACAGGGTCTCCAGGAGTTGGAGCCGACTCAATGGCACATAACACACACCAGGGTCCTTCCTAAAGGGGACCTAGCCTCCCTTCATTCAAGGGGCTCTAGGTCTGTAAACTAGCTCTCAAGTCTGGGGATTGATTGAAGGGTCATGACTCTGTTTTTATGAATCAGATTAGACTCTTGTTCACTTGATCTAGAACTTTTCTGCTTACACTGATCAAGTGAAAATTTAGTAGGCTTCTAAGAACCTTATGGCCAACTAGCCAATGTCATAGATCTGTGTGAGTCTGATTATTTTGACCATGGCTTTGACTCTTGGTTATCCGTTACACTAACCATGTCTACCTTGTCTTTGGAGCAGGTCACCACTTGGCTCCAGGTTCAATTGCTCCCATTGCGTTTAGGTTTCTCAATTCAATGAGTGCAGCTCCCACTGTATGGCCTAGCCTGCTGAGAAGAGTGGTCACAGAGCTCTTCAAGGATGCTGGGCCTCCTGCACAAATTTATTCTTTACAGTATTGGAAAAGGTTTGTCTTCTGGACCAGCCCATGTGGGTGAGTAGGTCTTAAATGATAAAGCCACTCTCACATTCCAGTCTTCCTAAGCCTTTGAATTCCTTCTGCTACATTAAGCCAGGGGAGGTCAGCCATTTTCTTTTAAATCCTCATCTGAGGACATGATTATTGATTTTAGAGAGAGGGGAAAGGCAAGAGACAGACAGATAGACAGACATTGATGTGTGAGAGAAACATTGTTCAGTTGTCTCCTGTCTGTGCCCTGACCAGGGATAGAACCCACAACCTAGGCATGTGCCCTGACCAGGAATCAAATGCGCAACCTTTCAGTATATGGGACAAAGCTCCAACCAACTGACCCAACCTGGCCAGGGCATTTTTAATTTTCTCACTGTGGACTGCCTTTTAGCCCATATTTAAGTCAACCAAACTGTTGAACCAGCTCCCATTTTTTACAAAAATGCCCCTTTTGCTTTCTGCACCATGGGCAAGCAGCACATTCCTGGAGTGCTGTCAGCCTCCATTCACTGGATAGACCACACAACCAGCCTCAACCCCAGCTTCATGTGCTGAGCAAGGGTCCCACTCTCTGGCCACGCATGGAGTACATTCATCTCCATTCCTACATGAACTTTGAAGTCCAGCCTATGTATACCCATTCCTTCTCCCGCTGGGCTGCATGTCATCAGCTTACTCTGAAGATTTATTCTTCATTATTGGTCCATAAAGATGGTGTGACATGGCCCCGCCCCAGGTTAACTCACTCAGTCATTCAATAGAGTGAGATAGAGTGGACAAGCTCACCTCCAAAGTGGTAACATTTAGAGGTCCAAGAGGGCAGCCGCATAGGAGGACACGGAACTCACCCCCTCCCGTGAGCAAACTAAATATACACAAATAGAGAGATATACTCCTGTGAGACAACGGAGAGCTGAAAGAATCGCTTCTGAACAAGAGAAAGAGAATAAATAGAGAAAGCTGGGAAGCCATGGGAGCCGTGGGAATTCTCCAGGCCCAGGAGCCAGTGAGCGCCATTGCTTACATCCCCCTCCACTTCAATAGTGTGGCCATGAGCTCTAATTAGGTGCTTTGACGTACCTGCAAGATCACCACAGCCTATTCACAGCTTCATTGTCCAGAGCCTTTTGCCTTCAAGCAAACAGAACAAGCAGGAACACTGAGCACTGCAGGAACAAGCAGGAACACTGAGCACTGCAGGAACAAGCAGGAACACTGAGCATTACAGGAACAAGCAGGAACACTGAGCACTGCAGGAGCAAGCAGGAACACTGAGCACTGCAGGAACAAGCAGGAACACTGAGCACTGCAGGAACAAGCAGGAACACTGAGCACTGCAGGAACAAGCAGGAACACTGAGCACTGCAGGAACAAGCAGGAACACTGAGCACTGCAGGAACAAGCAGGAACACCGAGCACTGCAGGAACAAGCAGGAACACTGAGCACTGCAGGAACAAGCAGGAACACTGAGCATTACAGGAACAAGCAGGAACACTGAGCATTACAGGAACAAGCAGGAACACTGAGCACTGCAGGAACAAGCAGGAACACTGAGCATTACAGGAGCAAGCAGGAACACTGAGCACTGCAGGAACAAGCAGGAACACTGAGCACTGCAGGAACAAGCAGGAACACCGAGCACTGCAGGAACAAGCAGGAACACTGAGCACTGCAGGAACAAGCAGGAACACTGAGCATTACAGGAACAAGCAGGAACACTGAGCATTACAGGAACAAGCAGGAACACTGAGCACTGCAGGAACAAGCAGGAACACTGAGCATTACAGGAGCAAGCAGGAACACTGAGCACTGCAGGAGCAAGCAGGAACACTGAGCACTGCAGGAACAAGCAGGAACACCGAGCACTGCAGGAGCAAGCAGGAACACTGAGCACTGCAGGAACAAGCAGGAACACTGAGCACTGCAGGAACAAGGAGGAACACTGAGCATTACAGGAGCAAGCAGGAACACTGAGCACTGCAGGAACACTGAGCACTGCAGGAACAAGCAGGAACACTGAGCACTGCAGGAACAAGCAGGAACACCGAGCATTACAGGAACAAGCAGGAACACTGAGCACTGCAGGAGCAAGCAGGAACACTGAGCATTACAGGAACAAGCAGGAACACTGAGCACTGCAGGAGCAAGCAGGAACACTGAGCATTACAGGAACAAGCAGGAACACTGAGCATTACAGGAACAAGCAGGAACACTGAGCATTACAGGAACAAGCAGGAACACTGAGCACTGCAGGAGCAAGCAGGAACACTGAGCATTACAGGAACAAGCAGGAACACTGAGCATTACAGGAGCAAGCAGGAACACCGAGCATTACAGGAGCAAGCAGGAACACTGAGCATTACAGGAGCAAGCAGGAACACTGAGCATTACAGGAACAAGCAGGAACACTGAGCATTACAGGAACAAGCAGGAACACTGAGCACTGCAGGAGCAAGCAGGAACACTGAGCATTACAGGAACAAGCAGGAACACTGAGCATTACAGGAGCAAGCAGGAACACTGAGCATTACAGGAGCAAGCAGGAACACTGAGCATTACAGGAACAAGCAGGAACACTGAGCATTACAGGAGCAAGCAGGAACACTGAGCACTGCAGGAACAAGCAGGAACACCGAGCATTACAGGAACAAGCAGGAACACTGAGCACTGCAGGAGCAAGCAGGAACACTGAGCACTGCAGGAGCAAGCAGGAACACTGAGCACTGCAGGAGCAAGCAGGAACACTGAGCATTACAGGAACAAGCAGGAACACTGAGCACTGCAGGAGCAAGCAGGAACACTGAGCACTGCAGGAGCAAGCAGGAACACTGAGCATTACAGGAACAAGCAGGAACACTGAGCACTGCAGGAGCAAGCAGGAACACCGAGCACTGCAGGAACAAGCAGGAACACCGAGCACTGCAGGAGCAAGCAGGAACACTGAGCACTGCAGGAGCAAGCAGGAACACCGAGCACTGCAGGAACAAGCAGGAACACTGAGCATTACAGGAACAAGCAGGAACACTGAGCATTACAGGAGCAAGCAGGAACACTGAGCACTGCAGGAACAAGCAGGAACACCGAGCATTACAGGAACAAGCAGGAACACTGAGCACTGCAGGAGCAAGCAGGAACACTGAGCACTGCAGGAGCAAGCAGGAACACTGAGCACTGCAGGAGCAAGCAGGAACACTGAGCATTACAGGAACAAGCAGGAACACTGAGCACTGCAGGAGCAAGCAGGAACACTGAGCACTGCAGGAGCAAGCAGGAACACTGAGCATTACAGGAACAAGCAGGAACACTGAGCACTGCAGGAGCAAGCAGGAACACCGAGCACTGCAGGAACAAGCAGGAACACCGAGCACTGCAGGAGCAAGCAGGAACACTGAGCACTGCAGGAGCAAGCAGGAACACCGAGCACTGCAGGAACAAGCAGGAACACTGAGCACTGCAGGAGCAAGCAGGAACACTGAGCACTGCAGGAACAAGCAGGAACACTGAGCACTGCAGGAGCAAGCAGGAACACTGAGCATTACAGGAACAAGCAGGAACACTGAGCACTGCAGGAACAAGCAGGAACACTGAGCACTGCAGGAACAAGCAGGAACACTGAGCATTACAGGAACAAGCAGGAACACTGAGCACTGCAGGAGCAAGCAGGAACACTGAGCACTGCAGGAGCAAGCAGGAACACTGAGCACTGCAGGAACAAGCAGGAACACTGAGCATTACAGGAACAAGCAGGAACACTGAGCACTGCAGGAGCAAGCAGGAACACTGAGCATTACAGGAACAAGCAGGAACACTGAGCATTACAGGAGCAAGCAGGAACACCGAGCATTACAGGAACAAGCAGGAACACTGAGCACTGCAGGAACAAGCAGGAACACTGAGCACTGCAGGAGCAAGCAGGAACACTGAGCACTGCAGGAGCAAGCAGGAACACTGAGCACTGCAGGAGCAAGCAGGAACACTGAGCATTACAGGAACAAGCAGGAACACTGAGCACTGCAGGAGCAAGCAGGAACACTGAGCATTACAGGAACAAGCAGGAACACTGAGCATTACAGGAACAAGCAGGAACACTGAGCACTGCAGGAGCAAGCAGGAACACTGAGCACTGCAGGAGCAAGCAGGAACACTGAGCATTACAGGAACAAGCAGGAACACTGAGCACTGCAGGAGCAAGCAGGAACACTGAGCACTGCAGGAGCAAGCAGGAACACTGAGCATTACAGGAACAAGCAGGAACACTGAGCACTGCAGGAGCAAGCAGGAACACCGAGCACTGCAGGAACAAGCAGGAACACCGAGCACTGCAGGAGCAAGCAGGAACACTGAGCACTGCAGGAGCAAGCAGGAACACCGAGCACTGCAGGAACAAGCAGGAACACTGAGCACTGCAGGAGCAAGCAGGAACACTGAGCACTGCAGGAACAAGCAGGAACACTGAGCACTGCAGGAGCAAGCAGGAACACTGAGCATTACAGGAACAAGCAGGAACACTGAGCATTGCAGGAACAAGCAGGAACACTGAGCATTACAGGAGCAAGCAGGAACACTGAGCACTGCAGGAGCAAGCAGGAACACTGAGCATTACAGGAACAAGCAGGAACACTGAGCATTACAGGAACAAGCAGGAACACTGAGCACTGCAGGAGCAAGCAGGAACACTGAGCACTGCAGGAGCAAGCAGGAACACTGAGCATTACAGGAACAAGCAGGAACACTGAGCACTGCAGGAACAAGCAGGAACACTGAGCATTACAGGAACAAGCAGGAACACTGAGCACTGCAGGAACAAGCAGGAACACTGAGCATTACAGGAGCAAGCAGGAACACTGAGCATTACAGGAACAAGCAGGAACACTGAGCACTGCAGGAACAAGCAGGAACACTGAGCACTGCAGGAGCAAGCAGGAACACTGAGCATTACAGGAACAAGCAGGAACACTGAGCATTACAGGAACAAGCAGGAACACTGAGCACTGCAGGAACAAGCAGGAACACTGAGCACTGCAGGAACAAGCAGGAACACTGAGCATTACAGGAACAAGCAGGAACACTGAGCACTGCAGGAGCAAGCAGGAACACTGAGCACTGCAGGAGCAAGCAGGAACACTGAGCACTGCAGGAACAAGCAGGAACACTGAGCATTACAGGAACAAGCAGGAACACTGAGCACTGCAGGAGCAAGCAGGAACACTGAGCACTGCAGGAGCAAGCAGGAACACTGAGCATTACAGGAACAAGCAGGAACACTGAGCATTACAGGAACAAGCAGGAACACTGAGCATTACAGGAACAAGCAGGAACACTGAGCATTACAGGAGCAAGCAGGAACACTGAGCACTGCAGGAACAAGCAGGAACACTGAGCATTACAGGAACAAGCAGGAACACTGAGCATTACAGGAACAAGAAGGAACACTGAGCATTACAGGAGCAAGCAGGAACACTGAGCATTACAGGAACAAGCAGGAACACTGAGCACTGCAGGAGCAAGCAGGAACACTGAGCACTGTAGGAGCAAGCAGGAACACCGAGCATTACAGGAACAAGCAGGAACACTGAGCACTGCAGGAACAAGCAGGAACACTGAGCATTACAGGAACAAGCAGGAACACTGAGCACTGCAGGAGCAAGCAGGAACACTGAGCACTGCAGGAACAAGCAGGAACACTGAGCACTGTAGGAGCAAGCAGGAACACCGAGCATTACAGGAGCAAGCAGGAACACCGAGCATTACAGGAACAAGCAGGAACACTGAGCACTGCAGGAACAAGCAGGAACACTGAGCATTACAGGAACAAGCAGGAACACTGAGCACTGCAGGAGCAAGCAGGAACACTGAGCACTGCAGGAGCAAGCAGGAACACTGAGCATTACAGGAACAAGCAGGAACACTGAGCACTGCAGGAACAAGCAGGAACACTGAGCACTGCAGGAACACCGAGCACTGCAGGAACAAGCAGGAACACTGAGCATTACAGGAACACCGAGCACTGCAGGAACAAGCAGGAACACTGAGCACTGCAGGAACAAGCAGGAACACTGAGCACTGCAGGAACAAGCAGGAACACCGAGCACTGCAGGAACAAGCAGGAACACTGAGCACTGCAGGAACAAGCAGGAACACTGAGCACTGCAGGAACAAGCAGGAACACCGAGCACTGCAGGAACAAGCAGGAACACCGAGCACTGCAGGAACAAGCAGGAACACTGAGCACTGCAGGAACAAGCAGGAACACTGAGCACTGCAGGAACAAGCAGGAACACTGAGCACTGCAGGAGCAAGCAGGAACACTGAGCACTGCAGGAACAAGCAGGAACACTGAGCACTGCAGGAGCAAGCAGGAACACTGAGCACTGCAGGAGCAAGCAGGAACAGCTGAGGAAGACATATCCTTCTACCTGACCAAAGAAAATCTCATAAATTAAAACTAAGCTGCTTACAGTTACACATCTTTAAATTTCAGCATCTACTTGCTGCCATCTGCTAAATTAGAATCTTCATTTGAAGTACAGTAATCCTCCACCCCATTGGCCATCCATAATCTGGGCTTAATCTGAGGAGAGGGGGTTATTCCATCTTGAACTATTTCCAATTTCAAGACTCAAAAGTGAAGGTGAGACAGCGGTGAGTTAACTTCAGTGCAACAGGCCTCATCTGAGAAAACTCTTCCATGTGGTTTACGTGGGTGGGATGACATTTGAGGGCCTACTTCTGGGGTATGATCTCCTAAGGCTAGAAACCCAAGCTGATGTTTGTAGGCTTCATCTTACGCTGAAGCGATTTGGTAGAAGACTTCCTGGCATCTCCCAGAAATTTAGAGGTGTGTGACCACATTGCAGATAAGTGGTTTAAGTACAGAGGAAAATGTGGGAGTTCCTGTGGTTTGTACAGGCACTTATTTTTCCAACAATCAGGTTTTTTAAAGTGGTTTTTTAAAATTTCCCCCGTGGGGTCCTATGAAAGGACCAGGGGCATACACCTCCTCTACAGTAGGAGGGTTTGTGCTTTAGCTCTTGGGGCTTTTTGCAGGTTCCTGAGAAGGCTCCAGCTCAGTTTTTTCCTCCAAGGTCCTTAATGGGGTTTTGCAGCCTCTCACTGAGGGAGGCAGGAAGGGCTGTGTCTTCCTTTTGCTTCCACATGTGGTGCTCCCGCCCCTGGGAAGGATGGGTTTTTCCAGGCTTTGTTGATAGGTGCTTGAGGACCTGAAGGCTTGAGCCAGCAAGAGAAAACTGTGATTTTAAGTCAACCCTTGTATGGCATTTCCAAATTTCACAGTAGTTCCACATGACTCCTTGTCCTATTTCATGGCCTAAGGAACACCCCCAGAAAGTCAGTTTAGCCCAGGGATAGGCTAGGTATAATGTAAATACAGCAAGCAGAAGCATTTTTTGAAAAGTTATGAGTCCATAAGAATACACAAAGGAGCAAATGGGGGGTGGGGGGAGTTAAGAGGTAGGAAAGGGCAGTGCAGAGGAAAGACAGGAGAGTGAGGCAGAGGCCAAGGCCCCAGCAGGAAGAGCTCTGTGAACAGAGCGAAGCCCCTAACTTTCAGATGAACACAAGTGAGGAGGCTGCGGCTCCTGAACTCTAAATCCACTAATGACAGGGAAGGTTTGTGAGGGGCCACGCCCGTGGAAGTTTTGTAATTGAGTTCTCACTCTAGGAAATTTGTCTGAGTTTTCCTTTATCTCAGCAAGTGGGAACAGAATTTTCCAGCACTCCACACAAGGTGGCGCCAGACACCCGTAGACGTAATGAGATCCTCCCAGGTGGGCTCAACTGTCGAACTTTCCCTGAAGGAAGTGAGTCACACCGGGTTGAAAGGAAACGGAGATCTGCACGCACAGGAAGTTAGCCTAAGGAAAAATAAAGCACACAGAAAATAAAGGTTAAAAAAATTTTAAGAGATGGGGTGGAGTAACACAGAGGTTAGGTAGGCAGATAGTCTACAATCCCTCTGTAGAAGGATTTTTGTTGTTGTTGTTGACCATATTACAGATGTCTCCCATTTTCCCTTCCCTTGCCTCCCTCCACCCACTGTAGAAGGATCTTTTATTTTTTTCATAAATTTGTATTGATTTCAGAGAGAAAGGGAGAGGGGGAGAGAGCTAGAATGATCAATAATGAGAGAGAATCATTGATCAGCTGCCTCCTGCATGCCCCCTACTGGGGATCGAGCCTGCAACCCGGGCATATGCCCTGACCAGGAATCAAACCATGACCGCCTGGTTCATAGGTTGGCACTCAGCCACAGAGCCACACCAGCTGGGCCCCACTGTAGAAGGATCTTCAAAGAACTTAGCCATGGAATCCCTGGCAGGACAGGCGATGGGCAGGTGCAGAAAGATTGCAAGTAGAGCAGCTGGTGAGGAGGCTGATGCAAGCGTTCAGGTGACACTGGGTCTGACTTGGGTCTGGAAATGGTGATAGAGAAAAAATGCTTCTGATTGGTATATTTACATTTACTAGTATTCTTCATTGATACAGTGAGTCAATAAGCCCAACACGATTTAATAACAAGACTAAGTATAAATGCACTCTACTCACCTTTTTTGAGAATTCATTGTATTAGCATTTGCTGTTTTGTGTATCCTTATGGACTCATGACTTTTCCAATTTATTGTCAGTTGATGTCAGCCAAGATTCTCCTTTGGGATGCTCCTTTTAGATTCTCCTTTTGGGATTTTGTTTATTGGATCCTGAAGGCAGGACTAAGAAAGCTGGGCTTGATCCTGGGTTCAGGCACACTCTACTGAGTTGAGCAATAACAAGGACTGCAACACATGGTCAGTCTTCCATTGTCATCCTATTAGAGTTATTACTTGTGCCACTTTTTACTGTTAAAGTGTCCTGGAAGCGGGGAAAGGAGGCCTGGGGTGTCAGGACATAGTGCTCCAGGAGAGAAGGATGTAACCAGCTACAGAGAAGGCAGCCCCTCTGGGGATTAGCTTAGTGTCTCTGGTGTGTTTGGGTGTCATGAATGTATTCTGGGGACCTGAGAAAACAACAGAATAATCAATAGAACTTTCTGTATACCCACATATACCAGCAAGAATGGATGGGCCCTGGGACAACTGTGAGAGAGACTCAAGCAAAGGGAAGTCCTGGGTCATTTCTGGGTCCTGAACTTGGACAGGTACAGAGGGACAGTGGCCAGAGTGGAGAGGCTGGGAAGAGGGAAGAAGGAATGTGGTGATCAGTGAAGTAGAATAGTTTTTATTTTTGCAAAATGAAAATGTTTTCAGTGTAAGCCAAATATAAAATTAACAAATACCCTTCATGAAAGAGTCAAACAACACAAAAGCATACAAAATAGTACAAAGGAAAAGATCTTCAAGTATCTCATCTTGAGAGAGCCCATCCTTTGATCACTTAAACCCCACCAGGTGGAGAGATGGTTGTAGGCCCCTATCTTGTAGGGGGAAACACCTGGTTGAGGCAGTTAGATGGTCCCCACTGGGCTGGCTGGAAGGGGACCAGGAAGTGGGCATGGAGACAATCAGCTCAGAAGCTCCAGAGTTGTTAGGGGTGGGGGCTAAGAAGGGAGAGGCACAGGCCTTGCCCATCAGTCACTTTGCCAAAAAAAAAAACTTCCCTTCTCCATTCGTTCTCTGACCCTCTTTCCCCCTCCTAGTGAAGGAGATGAAAAGGAAGAGGCTTCCAGAGGCAGGCCTCTTAAGGAAAAGAGATCCCCAAAGGGATTCCCTATAGCATGAGGCCTCCAGGAAGACCCAGGAGCCCCCTGACCAGGGGAGGCTTTGGCCAGCTGCCTCAGTTGGAGTTCTCATGTGGCCAGAGGCTGCCCCCTTATTCTTCTCCTGCCCCATCCCTGACCTAAGGTCGCCCCTACACCTCCTGACCAAAGGTTGTCTTCGGTGGCCTCTCTGGACTCAAGGTCCTTGATATAACTAGAACCCTAAAGATCACTTTTTAGGAAGAAACCAAAATGATTACCCAAGGTGGCCCCTTTCTACTTTTAGTTCTATACTTTAACAACCCTACAGGAAAAAGGAACATAGCAAATATCGCACTATTGACGTCCTTCTGTGTTGTCGTCTCATCATACACATACATTTTAGCTGCTGTCCTCAATGTGCACACACTATTTACTGTTTACAGTATTTCATGTACTCACAGCGTTCCTGCACGTCCCAGTTTCATTGTAGGGCAGGCTGAGCCATTCACCTCTGCACAGGCATTGGCTTAAAGTGAAACCAACACCACTGTACCCATCCTTCCTTTCCTTTTCAAGGTTTCCTCTAGGAAAGTGGGATCTCCAAACCCACTTGGTGTATAGAGTCTCTGATCATGCCTGTTATACTGTTACATACTGCTCTTCAGAAGAGCCGCACCAATTGCAATGTACAGCGTCACCAATTTCCCTACAGCTCTGCCAGTGCTGAATATATATGGTATAACAGTTGTATACTTAATCCACCCATTTTGTAGATGAGAAAACTGAGAGCCAGAGAGAACAAGTCACTTTCCCACGGTCATTCAGCTAGTGGATGGCAGATAGATACAGTTCTGCAGCCACATCTGCCCCCACTCAGTGCTTTGTCTGCCAAACCACTCTACCTCTGACAGTTGCTTCTAGAAATGGACATAGTAGGCTCTTCTGACTTCTCTTGTCCTTGGAGGAAAACAGAAACACAGATGCACAGCCTTTCCCTCTGTGTCATGCAGACCAGGTTTCTCAGCTTCATGTGGGCCCTTCCCCACGCCTCCTCGATCAGGTCCTGAAGAGTTCCTCAGAAGACAGCACGGTCGTGGCACAGGCTTCCACATCTTCCCTTCTGCAGCTGATTAACTTCTGGGGTGAATTGGTGATTTTCTGAAAAGTAATTCCCATTAATATTTATTAGATGAATAGTAGTACTAAAATAGTAGTTGTAACACTATCACAAAATCCCAATTATTTGGTTAATTAACTTTTAAGCAGCAAAAAGCCCCAAAACAATTCTAACTCCTAGATCAGGGCTTTCCAGCATTTACGGAGATGTCTCCCAGTCCACTGAACAGCAGATCTGCTGGGACCCAGCTCCATCAGTGCTCCTCTCTCTGGGACCCTGCCTCATAAAAGCCCAGAATGTAATTCTGGTAAAAAAAAAAAAAAAAAAAAAAAAAAAGAAGAAAAAAGTCTAATTTTATTCTACCAGCGAGCTCTGAAAATAACGACCTGGTCTGAGATGCTCTACCTACAACACCTAGCAGGGTGCTCAGTCCAGAGATGGCGCTCCCGAAACACAAATCCATTCCCTACTCATATTTCATGTTCCTGCCATCTTCTCCCAGGGACCCCAATACATAATCAAAGCCAGTTGTAAAAATGCAGGTACCAACTTTTCAGAGGGACACTCCCCAACCATTGCTAACCTGCTCACCTCCACCGAATTCAGGAGGTCCCTCTGCAGTTATCGCCCTTGGCCTCCCCTTCATCACTCCGAAGAGGGGCAGGTGACACAGATAAACAGGCACAGCAGTTTCCTCCACCTCCGTCCCCAGGAGACATCAGCTTCAGACAGTCAGTTGGCCTTGATCCTTGTTTGTACAGAGGCAGCTTCAGGGGATCTCACTCTTAGCGTCTCGGGCAAATCATGGGAAAGGACAATGCCCACACCGGGCTCACTGAGCAGGGCTGCCTTTGTGGAACCCACCACCAGTTCACAGCTGCTGGCCCAGTCAGATTCTCAGGACACTGGCTACCTAAATCTGCAGTGTTATACTGGATTATTTTTTAAATTCTGGAGCAGCACTGTCCAATAGGAATATAATGTGAGCTACAAATGCAATTTAAAATTCTCTAGTAGCACATGTTTAAAAAGTAAAAAGAAACAGGTAAAGTTAAAAGTAATAGTATATTTTATTTGAAATAAATAAATATCATTTCAACATGTAACTAATATAAAAATATCAATGAAATATTTTCTACCCTTTTTTTAAATGACTCTCCAAAATCCATCGTGTTTTATATTTACAGCACACCTCACTTGGGATTAGCCACATTTCAGGTGCTCAATAGTCACATATGGCGAGTGGCTACTGTACTGGAGAGTATAGTTCTAGAATATTAAAGTAAAACAGCACAACCCCAGAATCTCAGAAGGTGCAAAACTGTTGTCCCACAGGTTAAAACAAACTTTCAAGCATGGTTCAGCTGACATATATCAGTTTGAATTCGTTTTCAAAGTTTAAAAATCAGAAGATTTCTCATTAAAGTCTAGATTTTTGTTTGTTTTTTTCTCACTTAAAACTTGAAGATCTTGTAACACTGGCTCATGTGCATTCCCTCTTGGCAGCAACCTGCTGGAACTGAGAAGCAGCTGTCTTGTTTAGCTGGAACGTGTCTGCCATGGTCCTCACCATCTGACCCTATTGAATTACAGTCATTGCACTGCACACTCTTTTTTTTTTTTTTTTCTTTTTGTACCTATCTGGGCCCCAGAGGCATCTGATCTCAGAAACTCCATTTTCTATGAAGCACACAAAGTCATACTTGGGATGGTCCATTGAAGAATGACTAACTAGGGGCCATCGTTATGGGGCCACCCACATTACAGTGGAATGTGACAGCAAGAAGAGATAGAATAAAGGGAGTCATTCTCACTTTAGCACCAAAGCCTCCATATCCATGAAGCAAGTATGGATGAAAGACAAGGAAAAGAAATTATATTTTTAGATCTGGAATATATACTTAGAAGTCTTACTATAAGTTTCCTTGTGTATGTGTTTCTGCTTTAGAATATTACTTGGTGATATCAACTTGAATGCAAAGACATTCTTAATGGTGTATTTCAGAGTGCAGTCATCACCAACTATAAAATTAAAGATATGGACATGAAATATTTAATCCAAACAGATAAATAAACACAAACTCAATAGGGCTTTTTTTTCTTTTTTTTTTTTTCTTTTAGTTTCGTTCTTTTTTTCAATAGTGCTCTTTAAAGAGTTGTCACGGATTTCCACTTGGTAATTTTCCATGGTTTAATTGGAAAGATGTGTGGATTTTGCAACAATGGCTAGAAGTTGCTTTTTTTAATAGTTTGGAAGATTATCTATAACTAATGCAAATGTTGAAGTACAGCTAGACCAGTGATCGGCAAACTGCGGCTCGGCAAACGGCTGCTCGTGAGCCACATGTGGCTCTTTGGCCCCTTGAGTGTGGCTCTTCCACAAAATACCAGCTCTTCCACAAAATACTGACTTCTACGCATGGGCCACGAAGTTTCAATCACACTGTATGTGTGCGCCCACACGTGGTATTTTGTGGAAGAGCCACACTCAAGGGACCAAAGAGCCGCATGTGGCTCGCGAGCCGCCGTTTGCTGACCACGGAGCTAGACTATACCACAGTCAAGGCTGAGAGGTAGGGAGATGGCGGTGGTGATGGGCAGCTCCAGAATCTGTTTGGGATTTAACGGATGCTAGTGATCTACTTCTCACACAGCACTATGGGAAATGCATATACTCAGATAAATTTTCCACTTAAAAAACCTAGGGAGAAACAGTAAAAATTAAAGGCCTCATGGAAAGGAATGCATGTAGGAACAGACACTGAAGCGATGTGGGAAGGATGATAAGGAGAACAGAGAAGCAAAAGTTAGTCCAGGGTAGTGATATCTACCTCCCGTGGGTGAAAGTGGTCATACTCTCATAGACTGTCCTTGTCTCTGGTCTCATCTAAGTTGTTTGGATTTCTCCAAAAGCTATTTGTAGGGTGTGGCTCATAATGCATTAGGATTCCTAGGACTTCTTCTCATTTGAGGCCTCTTCATGTGCATCTGAAATTCTATAAGGAACTGGCCCTTTACATGGTTCTTCCCCTGACCCTTTACTCTGTGCTCACTAACAAGACACTGGGTCCTGGAAGGATCCTAGTGCCCCTGATCCGAGGGAGGAAACTGCTGGGCTGATGAATGTAGGACCAGAAGAGGAATAATGAGAGAGGTTGTTAGAAATGGAATGGTCTGTGAGTAGAGGGTAAGCATGGGCAACAGAGTTGAAAGGAAAAGCACAAAGGGTGACTGCTTGATGGAATCCAACTGAGAAAGGCTGAACTGTTCACCATGTCTGGGGAAGAAGAGCTAGTGGACCTGCGCGAGCCAGCATCGCCTCCCTTCCATTATCATCATTTTGGATTGGTTCAGGCTCGCTGCTTTCACTGCAGGGAACCGCTTCTACTTATGCCAGAGGCGCACCAATCAAGCCAATCTCCTACAGATAACACCTTCAAAAACTGATCAAAATAGAAAACTAGCTTCCTTGAGTCACTGGAGAGCAACCGTAAGTTGACACTTGGAAGAAGGGAATGTCACTGGGCGAGTGTCCCTTTTTTTACAGTTCCTTGTCTGGGGGCAGGTCTCTCTTGGTGCCATAAACAATGACAGTCCTACTGGCTTGAAGAACCAGGGTGCAAACACAAAAGTCAGAAAGTGACAGGACCAGAGTTAAGTGTTAATGGACTAAACATTCCAATTAAATGGCAAAGACTGTTGGAAAGTTTTGTTTTGTTTTTGTATGTTTTTTTGAAAGGCTAACTATATGCTACTATAAGAGACACACTTTAAATGTGAGGACAAAGATAAGTTTAAAGTAGAATCTGAAAAGAAGATAAACCATACAAACAGTAAGCCAAAAAAAAAAAAAAAAGCTATATTGATATCAAGATAACGAGTATTGCCAGAGAAAAAGAGGGACATTTCATGATGATAAAAGGCCCAATTACTCAGGAAGATATATCAACCATAAATATCCAAGCTGCTAAAACAGAGCTTCAAAATACATGAAGGAAAAACTGACATAAAAGGACAAACAGACACCATCACACTCATAGTTAGAGATTTTATTGTCTCTCCCTCAATAACTAATAGAACAACACAAAAAGTGTGAACAGTATCATCCAACATTTTAACCCAATTGATATTTATAAAACACTATACCAACCACTGCAGAATACACATCCTTTTCCGCTCTGGGGAAGTGTGAGCCCCTTAAGTTCTTCCTGAAGGGAATGAGGCCTGCCCTGCCTCCCGTGTTTGATACACCACATTGCCTTCATGGTTAGCAGTAAACCATTTAGCAAACCATTCAGACTGGGCTGGAGGGGGCCTGATGAAAGGCACATGGCTAAGCTTTATGAAAAGGGGGAAATGAAAGGAGTCAATACTCTATATGCGAAGCCTTCGAACACTGCCTGGTGCTTAAACCTGTACTAATCTCAGCTAAAGTGATAACTGCCTGGAAGTACTGGAGAGAAAAGGAGAATGGGCTTCAGGTAGCAGGGTGTAGGGGTGTCCTGAAGACTGCATGAGGGAGAACCGTTTCTCCTGCGTGGGGAGAGTACGGCCCTCCCTTCAGGGCCATGCAGCTGTCACAAAAGTGACTCCTGCCAGAGCGATTCCGGGCTGAAGCAGAACTACAGGAATATGTAGCTGGAAGGCAGTTCCAGCTCCAGTTGCTTCTGAGGAGCTGGCTGCTAACCCTCCTCCCAGGAAAGAGCTGTGAGAAGAAATCTCTGAGGTGATAGGAATGGGTTTGATTTTGTTGTTTTGTTTTGGCTTTGTGTTGCTTTGTGTGTTGAGGTTGGGCGGATGGACACAGGAGCCAGCCAGATGGAACATGGGGGTTGGAGCGGGGGGCTGCTAGAGGTCTGCTTTTGCTTCTCCCAATCCTGGCATGGGCACACAGGACTACCCACCCTGGGGAGCCTCAGACCTG
This sequence comes from Myotis nattereri, assembly GCF_964212035.1. NCBI lineage: Eukaryota > Metazoa > Chordata > Mammalia > Chiroptera > Vespertilionidae > Myotis > Myotis nattereri. Next base: position 32,898,457 of record NC_138089.1, read on the forward strand.
TGGGCCAGTGTCCTCAGGAGCGAGATAAGAATCCTGGACTTGAAATGAGCTGAGAAAACAGATGGAGATCCTAACCTTTAGGGCAAGTCCAGATTGTTCCTGGCTCCCAGCCCAAGCAAAGCACAATCTATGCCTCCCACATCCACACCCACGCACTTCACCCTGAGAACCAATGAGGCTCTTGGCAGGTGAATTGAATATGTTATGTCAGAACAAGTTACTGGATGCAGCTGCTGTTACAATCATGGGAAGGGGCCAAGAGCCCTCGGCACACCAGTCTGGAAGGGTAAGACTGTACATGACTCCTGAGCTGCCGAGCATCCATAGCTGTGCTACACCCCTGCTTGCTTGGCCATGCCAGTTCCTGGGGGCAAGCAGGAGTGGCCTCCTGAAGAAGGTCCCCACTCCCTGGAGAAGGGAGGACTCTCCAGCCCCTCTGATTAGAAGTGAAGTCCTGTGCATGCTCTTCTGCCCTCTTTATGCAAATTCTTATCAACCAGGAAACATGTGCCCATGCCCAGCTACAGCCCAAACTACATCTGGTCAGTTTTGTGCTGAAAGGAAAACAGAACACTTACCAAAGTGTCGGGGAGCACCACCACGGGGCAACAGGAGTACCGGAGCAGCCGGCCCGTCTTCCAGATGGACAGCGGCACAACCACAAGGATCAGCATGAAGCCAACAAATGCAAACAGGGCCAGCGCCAGGGGGAGGGTCTCTTCTGGAAATACAAAGATAAGAACAGGCTTAGGAGACACAGTGAAGATGCAATCTCCAATCCTGGGCCTCCCTCACATTCCTGGAGCTGGCTCTGCACATAGCCCAGACAGCAGATGCCAACATCCTGAGATTGATTGTATGCCCCAGTGACTGAAATTACCACCACTGACACCATTTTTCTAGAATCCAGATTGAGGCTTGGTTTCCAGAAAGCCCCAGGGAAGATTAAAATCATTTTCTTGGGAAAAGGGAGGAGCATCAACTGTTACACCACTGGCTGTGTTAGCATGCACAGTACCTCAGGGCCACGGCCAGGAGGAGGGCAGAGTGCCAGGCCCCAGGCAGGATGAGGGGGAGGTGCTGGAAAAGAACAGCACAGAAGGGAACTGGGCGGTAGGTGGTAAAGTGTTTCACAATTTGCTCTTGGCATTGATTCATCTTTGGGAGGAAAATATTGAGTTCAGAAAACAGGCACATGATAACTATGATATATCAAGCCCCTGCTATGGTTAAGTGACTTACCCCAGGTCACACGGGTAGGGCTGGCTCCAAAGCCTGTAGTCATTCTAACTAAGTAAATGGGTAAGAAAGTACCAAGTGGGAGCATCTGAAGATGCAGAAGGGGGCATGTGTAATTTTCCCATCATGTAACCGGAAGCAACTCATGTAGCCCCTCCAGGCTGCACTGCTCACCTGTATTGTGAAAGGTGGCACAGCCAAGGAGGCTGCAGAGAAGCTGATGGCCTCATATGTGTGGCCAGGGGCACTGTACATTGTTTCAATGCTTTTGGAAAACATTTTGGCAGTATACATCAAGAGACACGCAAATGTTCACACCCTTTCATCCATTCCTCTGAGTACATTCCAAAAACATGATTCCAAGAAAGGAGACAATGATATGCACAAAGCAGCTCACAGCAACATCTGGACTAGAGCATCGGCCTCATAAACAGACTCCCTCTGCCCCAAGTGGCACAACTACACTTCCCACCCCTTCCAGGCATGCTCTGTGCATTTTCTTCATAGCGCACAAGGGACGCTATCTCATCTGTTTACTTGTCTGTCTCCATCTCTCTAACTAGAAGGTAGGGACAGCCCTGCTGTATCCAAGGGACTAGACCAGCAAGTGGCACATTGTCAGTGCTCAGTAAATAGTCATCGAATGAACAAGTCAATCAATCATTGACCATCATCTTCAAAAGCAAATGGAAATGACCTAAGACATGGAAATGACCTAAATATCCCCAAATAGGAGATGATTTAATTTATTATGGGACATTAGCATGGTAGATTAGGAATTCGGCTATTAAAATGAGAATTAGGACAGCCCTAGTCGATTTGTCTCAGTAGGTAGAGCATCAGCCTACAGACTGAAGGGTCCCAGGTTTCTCCCTCTCTCTTCCTCTCTGAAATCAATAAAAAAAATTTTTTTAATGAGAATTAGATACATACAAGCTTGTTCACTACAGCATGGTTTGTAATGGCAAAGATAGAAAAGCACAGAATATACCTATCATCAGAGGGGTAATTATATATATTTTGGCACATATATATTGGCTAATTTTGCATCTTCTTTGCAAAGGAGATAGAAACATGTGTACTGACATGAAAAGATGTTCACAGTATACTACAGTGAAGAAGCAAGAAACAGAACAGTAAGCACAATAGTGCTATTAGTGCCTGTGAGTACTGGTATCATGCAATACCTGCAGATTAAATGCTAAGCTTGCCAAAATAAACATTCTCGGTGGAAAACATGTACTTTATATACTTCTGTGTTGTTTCAATTTTTAACAAGCTTGACTTATCTGGTTTTAAAAGTAGTATAAAATGGTAATCAGAAAATCCATTTGGGAAATGTGATGGATATTTGTGAAAAAGCAGGCACAAAGCCTATGTGCGATCCAACATGTGTCCAGTCCAACATGTGGGAAGGATGACACCCTTCTGGAGGGCAATCTGGGAACAGCAGTTAAAACCCAATGTGTATGCCTCTGACCAAGCAACTCCACCTCCAGGAATGTATCCTTCAAGTCTACCAGCAAGATGATCTACGTACAAGGTAAAGCACTGCCAGCAATAGCAAAATATTGCGGGGGGTTGGGGGAAATGGAATGCCCTTCAATATAGAGCTGTTATATATACACAAAATGGAATACTACATGGCCATAAAGAAAGATGAAGTTCTGTGTAGATATGGAAAATCTATGATATATAAAGTGGAAAAGACAAGATTCAGAATAACAAATAGAGTATGCTACCATTTGTGCTAAAAGGAAAGGTAGAAAGGGGAGCCTCCATGTGTATTTTATATTTTTTGAAACTAAATGTGCAAAATAATTATTTTTTAAATGCTAAAAAGTTATATACAAATATGTCACTAGTGGTGTTTTAGTGGCAGAATTGTGGGATGTGGGTTTTGTTTCTTTTCAAAGGGTTTTTAAACATTGAGCGGTTTTAGATCATAAAAATGTCAAGGGAAAAAATTTAAGTCAAACATGGAGCCTATAGACTTCCCATAGGCCCCTCCTAGCTGAAAGCATCTGTGATGTACAGGGAGCTGTCTCCTCATAAGGCTGACTCTCAGCCCCTGACTGCCTCTCCTGCCACCCACCTCTGATTCAACGGTAAGTCAGCCTTGCAATATCTTGCCTCAGGCCTAGGAACCTTTCAGGGGAAAGAAAGTTCCAGACAGTGGCTCAAGGGACCACCACCCAACCCCAGAGTGGACTCTTGCCTATAGGGGAATCGGAGTGAAGCACACCTTTACCATAGGAACCCATCCAGCCTCAGGAAGCAGGTCAGTGAGGCCACCGGAGACTGAGAACCAAAGAAACCCAGCAGGCAGCCAAGCATCCTCCGGGGGGCAGTGGGGGGGCTGTCACCTGTGCAGGACCCCAGGGAACAAACAGGCCACCCTTACCTTGCACCTTGACACATTCTGCCTGGCTGAAGGTGCTGTGCCTCCCGATGGCTTTCACGAACGTCTGGGCCTTCACACAGTACACAGCCGCTGGCTCCATGGTTTCCAGGTGCACTGGAACGCCCCTGCTCCTCACTATTTTGACATGTTCCTTTAGGAGACCAGAAACCAGTTACACACTGAGGGGAGCAAGACAAGAAAGAGAGAGAAGAACCAGGGAAGGAAAACTGCAGCTATTTCCTTTCCAGGCTGCACACAGAATGTTCCCTCATTCATTCATTCATTCATTCATATCTGTTTATTATGCATGTACTATGTGGCAAGCACTGTTGTAGGCACTGGAGCATAGCATTGAACAAAACAAAGTCCCTGCTGTCCTGGAGCTTACGTGGGAAAAGACAGACAATATGTAATATTTATCAGGTGGTAATAAGAAAAAAGATGAAGCAGAGCAAGAAGGTAGAGTGATTAGGAGGCACCAAAAAAAAATGGTTGGGGAAGATATCTCCAATAGGATAACGTGGACAGAGAAGTGGAAGTCAGAAATACTAGCATGACTGAGCTGGGGGGATAAGTGCACAGGAGCAATGGAACCAGTGGGCAGTGCCTCCTCACACATCCACCCATCCAGCCATCTGTTAATTCATCTGTACACCCTTCCACCTCTACCCACCCCTTGAGGCCTGTGCTCCACGTCTGACCCTGTGGAGGCTTGTTTGGACCACGTTTAGATGACTCAGGGTATATACTACTCTCTTAGCATGGCCCTCCCAGTTACCATGGGTGGAGAGAGGGCTCCATCCAAAGAATCTGAGGGAGGAGCTACGTGCGCCCTCCTGCCCAGGCCCTGATCTGTCCCCTCCTCCCCCACTCCATCTTCTTGGCTGGCAATGCCATGCCCAACCATTGTTAACACCCATACCACCCACCCATACCTTCCAGGGAAACTACCCAAACTATAGCCCCTGTTGAGTGGATACAGAGGCATATGCCCTTCTTCCCCCGACATTGTTGTGTGGTCAGAGGTACCCCTAGTCTAAGAAGGGTCCTCCATCAAAGGCCAGCCAGCAACCTGCGACTCCTAAGCTTGGCCTGATAAGATAAGCAGGACCAATCAGATTTCCTCTCTTGGGAATTGGTCTTGAGAATAATTGGAGCTAGAAACAGGGACTAAGGGGAGAGGACACAGTATGGGCGGGGGGGGTGGGGGGGTATTAAGCCTGAGAGGCCTTGAGGGATGGTGAGGCACAGCCACAGGAATGTGTAGGAAGGACTGATAAAGAATCAGGGCCTGGGAGTAAGCTGGAGAGAAGGCCACAGAAAGAGTGCAAAAGAGAGGACCCACCAGAGGGAAGCAGGGACTCCATAGGCAAGGGTCCTTCGGTAAGGGAGACTGTGCTGCAACCCAGCTCTGGGCCAGCTCTGTTCATAGATTCTATCAGAACCCCTTATTGTGCCATATTAATCCTTATGATAAAGTCTACCTTTGTCTGTGCTGACTGCAGTGGGCCTTGTCACCATATCAGCTTGGACAGAACTTCCACAGGTTTGACTATCCTCTAGTTCAGCAGTTCTCAACCTGTGGGTCACGACCACTTTGGCGGTCACACGACCCTTTCACAGGGGTCGCCTAAGACCATCCTGCATATCAGAAATTTACATTATGATTCATAACAGTAGCAACATTACAGTTATGAAGTAGCAACGAAAATAATTTTATGGTTGGGTCACAACATGAGGAACTGTATTTAAAGAGCCAGAAGGTTGAGAACCACTGCTCTAGTTCCTGCTCAAGTTCAACCCCTTCTGCTGCTGTGGCTGCTGCTGTTTGACCATTCCCTCGGGGAGAGCTGACCTCCCACCCATCCCAGCTTGCACCAGCCATCCCACAGGGAGGGGCAGCACCCCATTTAGGCATTCTGTGTGACCCAGTGGCTCACAATTAGGCAGGGTTATCCAGTCCCTGGCTCTCTGCCCTGACTTCTGCACCCTGCCCAGATACACACCCTCAAGAGGCTTGTGCCAGCCTCATGCATTTTTGAAATCTTCTGGCTGATCTGGAACACCCTGGTCTGCGGTACCTAAACATGCCAGGGAGAATGGCTGAGAAGACAAGCTGATGAGGTGAGAAAATGTATTGAAAAAGTACTGTGAATCCAACTATGTTAGAGTTTATAACAAGGAGGCAGCCCCCAGACTTCAGTAAAGCTTGGCCTGAGAAGGCTCCCAGTCAAGGCCTGGGATGGAGCCAAGGCGGTTCTTTGAGGAGGAGGCTACTGGAATTGTCAGCCTACTCCCATCTCTCTTCTTTCCCACACTTCACTCAGCCTGGCCACCCCATACAATGAGTAATACAGGGCCAGCTTCTCAACCACCCCTCAGAGGTCTGTGATGCCTTCTCCAAAGTCTGACTCAACGGCCAAGGCCAGAAGTCTTACCTTAGCACCAGGCTCCCTTCTCCAGTAGGCCACGAGGAACTCAAACTGGGGCCCCAGGTCTTCCAGCTTAACCACCAGGTGGAAGCCATCCTTGGTGACCTCCATTCCAGGTGGGGTTAGGATGGCTGTTGGCAAGAAAAGAGGAGAATCAAAGCTAGACCCAGACAGGACTGATTTCTGTTCTGGGAAACCATGAACAGTCATTGGTAGAAACATGCTAGGCTCCTGGCATCGGAAGGGGTTGGCTGTAACTTCACAGCATGCAGAAGCATGTCTACCGATATCCTCCTGTACTCAGCAGGTGCTCAGTAAATGCTTTTTGAATTATGAGCAAGTTTTTTAAAATGGCAAAGATTACTACAATTCCCATGGATCAGTGATGTGTTTGATATTTCAAACATCAGCAAATCAGCAGCCTGTGAATGGGTTGGCCATTCTGACCTCAGCCCAAGTATTCTTCATCTCATATCCTTAATGGAGGCTGTCAGAAAACCAGAGGGTTTTACAAATTCCAATAACCAACTCTAGAAATTGCTGGACCCCAAACAGATTGGCCAGCAGTCCCCATGGATCTTTTCCCATCAGCAGACTGAGAACAGAAGGGCCCACACAGGCAGTCTCTATCCCTGGCTAGTGATGATGGAGCCATACTTACCTCTCAGATCCAGACACTGCAGGAACAGAAGGGCACCCTGATTGTTGGCCTTGGCTTGAGAAATAGAGTATAGTCTGAGCTAAATCCCCCTGCACGAGGGTTAGTGGACACTCAAAAGAAAGTCATTTCCTGCAGGGAGTTTTCAGAGAGCAAAGCATTTCCTGGCATTTGAAGAGCTGCCTGGATAGGGGACAGAAGGTCTTGGGAAGTCAGGGACCAACTATGCAAAATATAGCCAGTTCAGAGGCTTCCGATGAGCACACAGCACCACCAATACTACCTCTGAAGCACCTCCAGAAGGAAGAGAGATGTTTGACCACTTCAGTTTTAGGTCAAGCATGATTAGAATCCCCTGATCTCCATCTTTATTGAGAATAGAATTAGAAAAATTCTCAAAAAAAAAAAAAGAAAAATTCTCATTCCAGTTCAGAGAATATTTTGAGTGTTGGAGCAGGAACCTTTGTCCTGTGCACTCTACAAACTCATTTAATCCATCCAGCAAACTTAAGAAAGTAAATACTACTCCTGTTCTACAGATGACGTAACTGAGCCTCAGAGAGGTTAAGTGACTTGCCCAAAGTCACACCGTTAGAAGCCAGAATTTGAGGCTGTGTCTTTTCCAGGTTTCTAGACTTTGCTGTGTGAGTGTTTAGCCTCTGTACTTGTGGATCTCAGCTCTGGCTGTGCATGAGAATAACCTGGGGGAAATGTTAAATTCCAGTGAACAGGATGCACATAGATGATCTAAATCAGACTCTGGGGATGGGCCCCAGACATACTCTTCCTGGGCTCCGAGGCAGGCACCATCCTCAAGTTCCTGGTCTGGCCCAACGCCAATATCTTGGGCACCTCTGGGCCCAGTGTCTTCCTTGAAGAGTTCAAGACCTACCAGCCAGACAGGTGGGGTCTGGCAGAGGCCAGGGGGTAGAGCCACTGGAGATGGGGCATAGCCCCTGAGTCTTACTGATCTGCTCACCCCCAGGTGTGGCTGGCCAGGTGGCAGTGAGACAGGGCAATGGATGCTGAGCCTGGAGTTGGATGTGGCTTCAGGAGGCCTGCTGGGGTACGTGGTTCTAAAGCTCCCCTGTGACTGGAATGTGCAATCAAGGTTAAGAATCTCTGCTCTCAAAAAGGCTTCCCTGTAAGAATGGGAGATCTTGGTCAGGGCAGCCTTAAAAACAAGACTTTTCATATGTTTGGGGAGAAGTCATAGTGCAGAGACAAAGGAACAGACTTAATGCCCTTAAGCACCACGATTTCATTCCAGCTCTGTAGTGAACTCCACCTGCCCAGGGGCCACACAGGGTCACATCTTCCACCTTCTGCTGTAGGTACACAGACTCCTGTTCCTCCTCCTCCTGCAACAAAACTTTTTCCTGCTTGAGAACAACTCCCCCAGCCACGTAGTTTTATAGGCACTTCTTCATCTCCCTCTGGCCCATGCCTTCCTTTCCAACAACAGCTGCCAGCCCCCAGCAGTGATCTTGGCTGGAGCCCCTTGCTCCCAGGAGCCAGAGGGAGGTGGTTTGGATGATACCCAGGCACTGTGGACAGACGCAAAGCTGCTCCACCCTCCAGTGTCCCCCAGCCTCTCCCAGGGCCTGCCACTGGGGTCCCACTGCTTCCACTATATCCTCCTAGTGCCTGGGCAGAAGAGCTCACATTCTGCATTAAATTCCTATTGATAACATATTCCAATGGTTCCACTCCTGTCCCCACCTTTTCCTTCCTCTACTCTATAGCTCTCAAGTGGGACATGTCTAGGACAATAATAAAAACAATACTTAACAATAGCTGAGTACTATAACAGGACAGCACTGCAATTAGTATTTATGCATTTCATGTTGTATAGTTCCCACAACTATGCTTTGAGGCAAACTGTTGCCCTTCTTATAGATGAGGAGGCAGGGAAGGACCCAACTATCAATGGCTGAGCTGGGACTTGATCCACATCCATCTGACTCTAGAGGGCCATTTCTCCTTCAAATCACTCTTCACTTTCTCAGCCAGCTTGGGCTCCCCCCACCACCATCCCCAACCCTCCTGATTTCTACCCAATCTCATACACTCCCCAGGAACCTTTGACTCATCCACTACTGTCCATGCTGCTCTTAACCTTCTTTGTCCTCACTCACAGCAGAGGATCTTCTGCCACATCAAACAACAGAGTTCACCAAGGGCCTTTCCTTGCCTCTCCTGCAGCTCCAAGCAGAACACATTATCGCCCTACCTGTCTCAGCGGAGCATCTGCCTTGCTCCTTCCTACCTCCACTCAATCCGCCACCCAGCAAGCTAACCACCACCCCCACCATCCCATAAAGCCGCTTTCTCAAGGACCCATTTAGGGGCCTCCTTCAGGCCTATCAGCAGTTCTTCTGTTCTCCCATCCATGACCTCGACCTGCCCAGCCACCTCCTGGTGCTCTCCCGTCACCTTCCTTTTGAACCCTGAGGTTTCCCAGGATCCTGTCCTGAGTTGTCTTTGTCCTCAAATAATGTCCCTGGACAATTATATCTGCTCCCAAGCCATAAGCTATTAATGTTGTGCTGTGTGTCTGTCCTTAACCTGTCGCAGCCCCAGGGCCTGATTTCCAGCTGCCAATCAGATATCTTGGCATGTTATCTTGTAGGAATCTCTATCTCAAAGAGCCCAAAGCCAGAAGTATCTCTTATTTCTCAAGAGTAGTTTTTTCTCCTGGGTTCTCTGACTTGGATGACATTCTCACCAACCCCAATTGGAAGCTGGACACCATTGTTGTCTCTCCCAATGACTGGTCCCCGAGCTCTGTCCTAACTCGCCATGTCTCAAATTTGTTCTCTCTTCCCCATCCCTTCCCCCACTCCTGGGATCAGGACCCATCTTGGCTCAGCTCGAGTGTTACCACCCCCTCCTCACTCTTGCCCTGCCCTGCATGCTTGTCCTACTCCAGCTCCCTTTCACACAGCAGCAAGTGACTGTAAGACAAACCTGGCCTAGACGGTCTTTTTTCCCCATGACTTCTCTCTACTGATTTGTCAAAATCCTTCACCATGTGACCAGCTGCTTCCTTACCCACTGGCCATTCAGTCCTTGCTCCTGCTACTCCTAAACACACACACCCTTTTACACATTGGCTATTGTTTGTGCTCTGCCATATTTGGCCACCTATCTATATTCTTCCCTTACTTCTTTCTCAATCATTTGCCAAGTACTGTTGCTACAGAAAAGTTGTTTATTTCCCAGTGACCATAGAAGGGCAACTATTTCTGGTGGTTCTGCTAAATATATAGATCCTATTGTGCAAGGAAAAGCTGCTCACACAGGCAACATGGGGTTAATGAGGCACCAGATGGGAGTCACTAGATGATTTATTGAGGCGCTGTCAGTGTGGAAAGAAGCAATCCTAACCCCATCTCCCCACTTCCAGAGCAGCTAGCTCTCCTTCCAGCTTTGCAACGTCAGTGTCCCCAACACCTGCAGACCCTGACAGAGATAGAGGATGACTTCCAAAGCCTCTTTCAAAATAAGAAAGAGGGCATGTGGGAAGCAGTTGGCATATTTTTAAATGAACCAGTTAAGTTGTTTGTGTTCACAGTACTCTGGCTTTGCAAGACTAATTTGATGCTAACAAGAATCCTGAAAAACTCAGAGAATATGGTTTCTGAAGAGGAAGGCTGGTGGCGGTGGGGGAGTAAAGAGAGAAGTATCTTACTTGAGTTTCGATTAAAGGGTGGCTTCAGGATGCTCCAGGCTGAAGTCTGTGAGCCTAGGATGGCACTGACGCGGAGGTTGTATGGCACGGTGGCAGTGATGTCATCGGTGACGTCACATTCAGGAACTGTGGTAGGTGAGCACCTGCTGCTGGGGATCCAGATGTGGCTCATGTACAGGCTCTCATACTCTCTAGCCAAAGAGAGAAAGGCACAGGGTCACACCACTTTCTTCCACCCAGGCTCAATGATGGTTGCAAGTAACTGCCTCATTCACCTGCTTTACATGGGTCAGCAAAATAATCATTTGCTCCAAACTCCAGTTCCTTTACCCTCCTCCCTGACCAACCAACCATTCTTCCTTACTCCTTTTATGACCAATCAAAGGAAAATTAGGCACAAATCCCAATGTGTCCAGGTCTCTCCATCTCCATGGGTCACCACCCCAATCTCAGCCAGTGTCATCCCTTGCCTTGCTATGGTCTCCTGATTTTCCAGCTCCCACTCCCGCTATTCTTCAAACCATTCATCACTCAGCAAATCATGACATTTCTATCTGTAATGGCTTCCAAAACACTTGGAATGGAATCCAAACTCTTTCCCATGGCTTCCAAGACTCTCTGGCCTCTCTCTCACTTCACCCCTACACATGCTCTTTCCTTCACACTGGCCTCCTTGCTGAGCTCTTTTAACCTTAGGACCTCTAACCAGCTGTTTGCTGTGTCCCAAATACTCTGTCTCTGCTGTTCACATTGGCTGACTCCTCCTATCCTTCAGAAATAGACTTAAATATCACTCCCCAGACAGGCCTTCCCTGACCACCCAATGAAAAGGAGCCGCAGAGTTAACTGTCTTTCGCATCAGCCTTTTAGCTTCCTCCCAGCACTGGTTGCTATCTGAAATTACCTGGAGCAGTGTTGTCCAGTAGAACTTTCTGTGATGATGGAAAGGTTCTATATTGGTGTCATTCAATATGGTAGCCACTACCACATGTGGCTATTAGGAATTTAAAATGTGACTAGTGTGTCTTGGAAACAGACATTGTCATTTAATTTAAATAGCTCTCTGTGTCTAGTGGCTACCACACTGGACAGTGCAGACCTAAATATTTATTTTCTTTACCTTTTTACTGGATGCCTCCTCCTTTACATGCAAGCTCCCTATATCCAGAAACCTGGTCAACCGTACCCTGACTAGTATTTATTGTTAATCGTATATTGAGCACCTCTGTGTCCCTGTCACTCCTCAGTGGCTCCAAGGGCCTGAATACCTGCAAAGGAGCAGAGCCTGCTTGGCCCCTAGGCAGCTGACCTTTAGAGTCACAATTTCTTTTGGCTCATAGACAGGAAAATGAGGTCTCCCCACCCCCAAAGGATCTGAGTCTCCAGGGACCTATCCAGCTGAAGTCAGAGTCAAACTCTTAAGATTTTCTACAGCTCCAGCTGGTTTGGCTCAGTGGATAGAGCATCGGCCTGTGGACTGACAGGTCCCGGGTTCAGTTCCAGTCAGGGGCACATGCCTGGGTTGCGGGCTCAATCCCCAGTGGGGGGCATGCGGGAGGCAGCCGATCAATGATTCTCTCTCATCATTGATGTTTCTGTCTCTCCCTTTCCCTTCCTCTCTGAAATCAATAAAGACATATTTAAAAAAAAAAAAAAAGATTTTCTACAGCATTAGACAGTTGACTCACCATTGAAAAGAAGCTCCACCAATATGTGTTTATACACTGTTGGGTTCCCAGAGAGTTCATTATCAAATGCACAGAACCACTTCCCTTGTTTCTTCAACTCTCCCAATGCCCGTGCACACAGAGGCAGCAGGTCACTGGAGATAATCTATCTCTGGGCTCACAAAGCTTCCTTGAGCTCTTTGTGGATTGAAAAAGGGGGTGCCTCCAGCAATCAACTACTTTCCAAGGGAGAACAACTAAGAAAAAAACCAAAACACACAATTCAAAAAAACTCACCCCTGGTACTCAACAGAATAGTGGATTGTTTCTCCAGCCATGATCACTGGGCTCCATGTTAAGAGATGCTTCATGTTGGTTGACTGTATAGAGAGGTTCTGAGGGGCAGGCAGAAGGGCAACTCCATCTAGGACCAAGGCAGACAGACATGCTGACAGGTGGGCTCAGATTGGGGCACAGCTTTAAATTAGTTTCTAATAAGACTTCATATGTCTATGAACCAGAAACACCTCTAATTTCATCATACTTGTGTAAATGCTTAATATTTTCCATCATCATTGCAATTCTGCCTTTGGTGATAAATGGCACTTTAATATTAATTAATAGTCACAATGGCTAATATTATTGAGCACTTACTATATTCTATCTAGACAATGTGCTCGATTATTACATGATTATCTTATTTAATACTCATGACTATACCGGGAGGTAAGGACTATTAGTTTCTCCACTGTACAAGTGGCAAAATTAAGGCACATTGTTTACAACTCTTATGCCAGATTGACCTAGATGCAGGCCTTGACTCTGTCATTTACCATGTGACTCTAAGCAAGGCGAATAAACCTGAGCCCTCCATCCCTACATGGCAAACCATGCAGGCTCCTGCCAGCTCCTCGGCACCTCCCTCACCTGCTACTGCCATCCAAGGGACATGCCTACACCTCCCCCAGCAAGGCTGAATGGGGCATCAGCTCCCAGCTGGAAAGTGCAGGCTGGTCTGCTGTGGAGGAGTCCAATCCAGATAGGCACCAAGCAAGTTCTGAGACTCCACCTCAGGCAGACTGCAGACCTCTGAGCCAGCCTGGGACACAAGCATCTGCTCGCACAGGTGTGTGTGGTGTGCCCAAGTATGCATACAGTTTGTACACAGAACGAAACAGGGCTGTGACGCTGAACATGCACTCATAAGAACTTTGGGCAGCCCTGGGGCTCATCCTGTGTGAACCCAGGGTGCAGTGCGGCTTCTCTGCTGTGGTCCTTCTCTTCCCAGTTTCAAACGTTCTTCTTTTAATGCTAACACCTGCCTCCCCTAGCTGTTACAGTTGCAGTGATAACATCGAGAACACAGTAGGGCCTAGGGCCCTTGCCCAGGACTTTTCATCTCAGTGTCTGTCTCCAGATTGGCACCTGTTGTTATCAAGCTCCATGACCACGAGGGGATGAGGGTTGCTAGGGAACCCTGCCTGGTTTCCCTGCTTCTTTTGTAATGTAGAGGCCTGGTGATGCACCTCCAACCCACCCTCAGCTTCCATGGCCTGCCCTGTGAGGAAACACCTGGGGTATCCACAAGGGAGGCTTCCTGTCCTCCCCACCCTTAACCTTGGAATCACCCAGGGGGTGAAAAGAAAAGGGCCAGCTGCAGTGAGGTGGCACGGGAGGGCGGGGCATGGTCCTTTCTGACATCCTTCCTCTGGTAAAGTAACAAAACATTTTTCTAGTCAGCTATGTGGGGAATGTAAGGCTATAGTTCACAATTTAATAGCTCTGAAATTGAAATCTCCGGGTCCAGATGGTTTCACTGGAAAATACTACCAAATATGTTTTTAAATTAACACTAATTTTACACACTCTCTTCCATGAAGTAAAAGAGGAAAGAACACTTTCCAATTTATTTGATGGGGCCAGTATTATCCTGATACCAAAATCAGACAAAGATAGTAGTATATATTTTAAAAATAAAAAAAAACTACAGACCAATATATCTCATGCACTTAGATGCAAAAATTGTCAACAAAATATTAGCAATCTAAATCCAAGAATTCATAAAAAAGATTATATACCGTAACCAAGTGAGATTTATTCCAGGTATGCAAGACTGGTTCAACATTTGAAAATCAATTAATATAATCCACCATATCAATAAGCTGAAGAAGAAAAATCATACAATCATATCAATTGACACACGAAAAGCATTTACAAAATTCAACATCCATTCATGATACAAAGATAAATCTCTTCAAGTTAAGAACAGCAGGAAATTATCATCCTTGTGGTAAAATGAAAACTGCTGTTTCTTTCTGAGCCCTACAGGCAACATCTTCAATATCCGTATGCTGTTTGTATAGAGTATTCCAAATTTCATTGTTGTTTTGCCCATGTTTGTGGCACCCACACATGGGGTGTGAGATGGAAAAACTGTAATGCCCATGAACTACTGATTTCAGAAGACATTTAACAGGGTAATGTAGACAGTGTCATGGCATTGCTAGAACACTAAATAGAAAATGACTTACAAGGAACCATATTTCAGCTCAGACTCCAAGTTGAAAGTGACTCTTTCCACCTACAAAAGGTTTTAAAATGCCCTTCAATTGTTAGAGAAGGCTGATTGTGGACTTGGGAACACAGAGGGAGAAAGAGAAAACTGTTATCCATACAGCATTCTCATTAACATGACATGTCATCAATCAGCCAGGAGCAATATCTATTGAAGTCAAATCTCCGAAGAAACCAGTTAATGAAGACTACCACATGTAAATGTCAAATGCAAAAATAAAAAAATATGCTCAAGGGGAAAGAGAAACTTTGAAGTGCAGACAGGAAAAACACATTGGCCACAGTGAGGAGTGTGCAAAATCTAGATTTCCTCAGCCACACTGGATGAGGGTTCTCACCAGAGGGTGAGAGCAATACTAAAACCCCCTGTTTAATCTTTTTGTTCCTTGTGAATGTTTATGCTTTTGTTACTATAGAGAATTGTATTATTCTCATTCTAGTAGGTATCTCAAGAAGGTCCACTGGATGGAGGCTCTATTTCCAATAGAGATGTGAACTGGGTGACTGTGACCTGACTATTAAGATTCTGGTGCTCAGAAACTTAGGTTTGCCCACGCAAAACCAGCTAAGCAACGTCTTTCCCATAGTGCTGCATTCATAACACTGATCTCTCTCTCTCTCTCTCTCTCTCTCTCTCTCTCTCTCTCTCTCTCTCATTTTCTGTTGCTGTTGTAACAAATTACTACAAATTTAACATCTTAAAAACAACACATTATCTTACATTTCTATAGGTGAGAAGTCTGACACTGGTCTCACTGGGCTAAAATCAAGGCATTGATAGGACTGCGTTCCTTCTGGATGCTCTAGGAAAGAATCTGTCTCCTGTTTCCTTGCCATCCTCAGTTTCTAGTGGCCACCTGCATTCCTTGCTCATGGCCCTTTCCTCAGTCTTCAAAGACAACAATGGCTGATTGATTCTATTTCATACTTCAAATTTCTCCTGCCTCTTCTTCTGTCCTCCCATCCCTCTCTGTCACTGCAGCTAGGAAAGGTTCTCAGCCATCATCTTTTAAAACATATTTTTATTGATTTCAGAGAGGAAGGAGAGAGGGATAGAAACATGGATGATGAGAGAGAATCACTGATTGGCTGCCTCTTGCATGCCCCTGATTAGCGATCAAGCCCACACCTGGGGTATGTGCCCTGACCAGAATAGAAACGTGATCTCCTGGCTCATAGGTCAATGCTCAAATACTAAGCCACGCTGATCAGGCGGCTCTCAGCTTTCAAGGGTTCATGGGATTAGTGTGGGCCCACCTTGATAATCCATGATAATCTCCAAATCTCAAGGTCCCATAACATTAATCACAACCTTTTATTTTCCAAGGGATTAGCGTATGCACATCTTTAGGGGACCATTATTCTGCCCACTGCATGGGCCTTGCACTGCAGAGGGTATTTGGCTCTATGAACTGACACTATGCCCTAAAATTTCTCCCTCAAATATATTGAATTATTTCAAGAGAATTACCGTGTATATCACCAGAAAAAGCAAAGAGCAAGACTGACCTAGAACTTGGCTGCTAAACCGGCTGCTGGCATCACATCCCAGCTTCAAAAAGTGCATAAACAAATTCATGCCCCAGAAAAGTAGTAGATTACTTCATGATTTTAAAATATAGTCTTAAGATCAGCAGCATCACATTCCCCAGGAGTTTATTAGGAAGGCAGGCTCTGAGGCTGCACCCTACATCCAACTGGACCAGAATTTGCATTTTAACAAGAGTCCCCAGGGAATTCATATGCATATTAAACCTGGCTTTTCCCTTTCTCCTTTGGCCTCCCCATCTTCTCCTTTGGGCTTGTGAAGGAATGTTTCCCTGGCAACTGGTTTGTCCCACCAGCTAATCAACCAATCTACTAACTAACCAATCAGCCAACACACTTAGCCTATGCTACAGACTGTGGTGACACAAGGAAAGATGCCCAGGCCCTGCCCTCAGATCAATGCAGAAAACAGAACACACCAAAGCAGAGTAAAAGAGGCCAGGTCAAAGGAGAGAGAAGTTTAGGAGGAGTCCGTAGGTACAGGGAGCCATTTGGAATGATGCTAGGAGAATGGGATCAGGATGGGGAAAGGAAATAGAGATGGCAATTTTACTGGTGAAAATTATACCAGTAAAGGCCAGGAGGAGGAAATGAAGGTGTAATATGCCAACTGTGGTCCATATTTGTTTTCAAGGAGACGTGAGCAATAGGATCAGGGCTTGAATATGCTGGATCATAAGACAAACAGCAGATGTGAACACTATGTGCTGAGCAATTGGGAACTTTGAAGGTTTCTGAACTAAGAAGGGACACCATAAACTTGATGTCTAAACCAGTTCTAAACATTTGCAAACCACCTTAGCATTGATTTGTTGCCTGGTTTAAACTAAATAGAATAATTACTTCTCAGTGTTAAAATAATAAAAATAAAAATGACAGAAAGTACGAAAGGCTCCCCCTGAGACTACAAAGTGCTCAGTACCTTGGAGTATTAAAATTAGAAATTTTTCTTAAATGCAACTTGACATGATGAAACATCAAAGACTACAGAGCTGTGATTTTGGAACAACAAAGCATGTAGGTACAAGTATCCAGGAGTGGAGCAGAGAAAAATTATGTAATCTTACTGGCAGTGAAAGTGCCTCAAACCAATTTTTTTTTTTAATGCTATGGAGTACCTACCTGACTGCTACCTTTTCTGCAGTGATCAGGAGAGATATCCAATTTTTACAAGTTTTGTACTCAATATTAATGAAATTTGTGTCTTTTCATTCATGTGTATTTTGTTAGAATCTTTACTCTATTTTTTGTCCCTACAGTTAACATCTCTGAGGCACACACAAAGACTGAGATAACTATGCTGCACCTTTTAAAACCAGATAATGAGATAAATAACAAAATGCATGGAGTTCGGCTAACCTTTAAACTATTTGTTTTGATGCTTTATCTTTCTAGATTGTTCTGTGGACATTAGGAGAGAGATTTCCAAACAGAATGCAGGCTTTTTCTTTTCTTTAGGATGTGGGGAAGGAGGTTTAGGAGGTGAGCAACCTTTTTGAAAACAGACTTAAGATGTTATATGCATATAATGCAACCCAAACCCTGGGAAAGTATCTTTCACCTTCTTAACCTACATTCAATTCCCAGTCTATTGGCTGTATTCTAATTCATACTTACCTATGAGCAAACATGGAATCAAGGTGTAGAAAAGCCACATGATAAGACTTGTCGAGATTTCTTCTAGGATCTTCGTGAGGGTCCGTGTTTGGCAGACTCAGTTTGACCTGGAACATTGTTTCCTTTCACAATGCGACATCCTGTCCATCCCAGCCATCCTTGCTTCAGAAAACAGATGTTGGAGCTGAGGTCTCAGTTGTTGTGCAGCCCGAATTGTTCCGGAAAGAGGAGCCGGTCCAGACAGCTCAGAAGGGGCGGGCCGTATAGCACCCTCCTTTCTGCCCAAACCCAGATATTGATTGCATCAGGGGGAGTGGCCTGCAGAGTTCCAGAGAAAAAGTAACTCTGGGAGCTTGAGAATCTGCCTGGGGAAGATACCTGGACAGTGGGCTCTCTCCTGGGGGACCCTGAATGTCCCTAGAAACCCCATTAGAGTGAGCTGGCAGGATTATCTTACCCTCTCATCAATTAGTTGTCCTCTTCCACGTCTTCATCTTGAGTTCATTCAAGCTGGGTATTGATTCGTTCTTTTTGCTAATACATACCCACTTCAGAAAAAAGCAGAGACGTTTTGAAAAATGTTTTAATACCTTTTAAAAAGTCAGAAGTGAAGAATATAGTTTCATATTCACTTGCATTTTTCAAAAGAAAACCTGGAAGGAGATACAAAAACTAACTAGATTGATTACCTTGGGGCAGAGGAAGTGGGGACTGGGAAGATGGAGAAAAATGAAAATGAGACTCTTTGCAATATCTTTTTTTGTTTGCTTTGGGCTTTAAACTTTTTTATTGTGGTAAAATACACATAACATAAAATTTACCATCTGAACCATTTTTAAGCATACAGGTCAATGGTATTAAATATATTCACATTGTTGTGCAATCATCAGCACCATTCACCCTCATGGCTCTCTTTAGCTTGTAAAACTGAAACTCTATGGCCATTAAACAATAACTCCCCATTCTCTCCTTCCCTCTGCCCCTGGCAACCACCATTCTTTTTGTTGCTGTGAACTTGACTACTCTAAGTACCTCATATAAGTGGAATTATACAGCATTTGTCTTCTTATTTCACTTAGCATAATGTCCTAAAGCAGTGGTTCTCAACTTTCCTAATGCTGCGACCCTTTAATACAGTTCCTCATGTTGTGGTGACCCCCAACCATAAAATTATTTTCGTTGCTACTTCATAACTGTAATGTTGCTACTGTTATGAATCGTAATGTAAATATCTGATATGCAGAATGTATTTTCATTGTTACAAATTGAACATAATTAAAGCATAGTGATTAATCACAAAAAACAATATGTAATTATATATGTGTTTTCTGATGGTCTAAGGCAACCCCTGTGAAAGGGTCGTTTGACCCCCAAAGGGGTCGTGACCACAGGTTGAGAACCGCTGTACTAACGGTTTACAGGTTTAACCATATTGTAGCACATTGCAGACTTTCCTTCCTTTTTGAGGCTAATATTCCATTGATGTATATATCACATTTTGCTCATCTACACATCCATTAATGAACAGTCGGGTTGTTTCCATGTTTTAACTATTGTGACCAAGGCTGCTATGAACATGCATGTTCAAATATCTCTTCGGGACCCTGCTTTCAATAGTTTTGGGTGCTATGTATTTTTATACTATTTGATTACTGAACCATGTGAATGTATTATTGAAAAATGAAAAACAATTTTAAATATTGGAAGAAAACTTATTACAGGATTTGGCTCCCTAAAATGCCAGCTTTTAAAGGACTCTAAACACTTTATATGTGCCAATTAATTAGTGAAAAGAACATGAGCTTTAGAGTACAACAGATTGTGGTTCCAGTTTAAGAACTTATTTGCAATGTCCCTTTGAGAAATGAATAATTTATTCATTCAACAAACATTTACTAAGGGCCTACTATGCGCTAGATCCTGAGAATTCAACAGTCCCTGCCCTCAACTAAGAACTTCCCAAGTGAAGAAGATGAACATGGGAATAATCATAAATTGGTATTGAAAAAAGTGACAAGAAATATTTACAAGGGAATAAGGAAGCATTAAGGAGAAACATCTAACCCAGCATGGGAGATAAGAGAAGGCTCCCTGGAGGAGGTGGCTTGGGGGCTATTAAATGCTGAAAACAATTAGCCAGGCCTGGTGTGTTTAGGAAACAAGAAGTTTGGTGCAGCTGGAGGTTGGAGTGGCAAGACATGGGGTCCAAAGGCAGAATGAAACAGGATTCCAGAGAGCTTTGGATGCCTTGTTGAGCTTAGAGTTTATCCTTAGAGAGCAATGAAGCTTGGAGAGCAATGAAGATCAAAGAAGGGGTTAAAAGCTCATGTCATTTCCTGCATTTGAGCTTTAAAAAGTTTATGACTAGGAAAGATAAAACAGTAGAAGGGGTCAGACTGGAGGGAGCTATGTCAGCCAACTAGGTGAGAGATGTTATTGGCTTTCACTAGATTTCCCCATGTTGGTAAAGAGCAGTAAGCTAATCCAAAAGATGGAGGTAGAATTGACAGCTCCTAAATATTGAATGGATTGGAAGGGTGGAGGAGGAGGCAAACAAGACTTTCAGGTTCTAGGTTTGTGTAGCTGGGTGGATGGCAGCACCTCAACCGAAGTAATGAGGAAGAGGAGGAGGATGGGGTGGGGCCAGGACAGGCAATGTTGGGGAGGGTACAGAAAAAGGTTGCATGTGTTCAACTTGATACACTTGAATTTGAGATACAGGCAGGGGGGCTCCAGTATGTAAAGAATCTTTGCCTCAAGTTTATGGGTGTCTGGCACCATCTCCTCTATCTTTAGCATTTCAGTGGTAGCTGAGATTAGGAAGTGGGTGAAACATTCAAGGGGAGTATGTAGATTAAGGTAGCATGTGGATGTGCTTCTGGAGAAGACCCACATTTAAGGACCAGCATTAAGAAAAAAGAAATATAAACATATTCGGGGGGGGGGAGGTGTAAAAATAGGTCAGAGAGGCAGACAGTCCTGGAACAAACTGGCCCTGGACATGATGAAAGATGGAGTGGTCATCAAGCAGGAGTGCAGAACAGTGAGTCATTGAGTTAATCATTGAAAAATGTCCCCTGGATGATCATTTGTAATCTCAGTAAGAGGCGTTTCAAGAGGAGAACTTGAATCAGAAGCTAAACAGTTGTAGGGTGAGGAATGGACGGGATAAACAGTACACTTTCAATGTGAAAGGGAAGAAAGCAACTCCAGGAGCCTCGTTTTTTCATTTATAAAACAGATATGACGATGTCTTGCATATTAGTTAAGGGAATTAGAGAATACAGACAAAGCACATTAACACAATGCCAGGAACACAGATCTCCACAAATGCTGTTTTAACCGTGTTTTATGCTAATAATATTAGCAATAAGTACATTAGGGGTAATTTGCTCTGACTGGCGGCTCTTTGTGTAAGGCCACCCATCTTTCTGTTTGGCCCCTGGAGAAACAAAGAAACACTTCCAATAGGAGACACCTATTGGAGCGTAGTAGTTAAAACCGTGGGCTCTGGAGCCACATTGTCTGAGTTGGTACCCAGGCTCTGCCACACTTACTAGTTGTATTTTTTTCAGGCAAGTCATTTACAGTCTGCTTTTGTGTTCTCTTCTATAAATTGGAGACAGTTATAATAGTACTTAATTCACAGGGCTGTTGTGAGAACTACCAGGAAATGATTGGTACACTTAGAACAGGATCTGGCAAAGTAAGTGTACAGTAAATGTTAGCTGTATGTCTCTTTATTACACCATAGTCAAGAATGTTTGTTGCATGCTCTTTCTGATTCCAGCACTGTGAGTCAGTGGCCACATCTGTGCCATGACCTCTGGTCACAGCTGCTTGTATCGTTTCTCACTGCTCCCCTGGTGTCTGATCCTGGCTCCCCTTGCCTTTGTGTCTGGATACACCCCAACTTGAAGTGCTTCATACATGCTGGCCTCAACATCTGTCCCCCATCTTACTTTTGTTCTCCTAGTCCTGAGTCCTCTCTCCTAAATGCACTTCTGCCTAGTTTCCACATGTTAACAATAAAGGACAATTTGTACTGGGTATCTATTATGTGCCAGGAATCATCCTAAAGGCTTTCCATGATTATATACATTTCCATATTTTATACAACAGACTTGCAAGGTAAGATTTAATTCCCAACTTTTCAGGGACACAGGGCTCAGAGAAATTTACTGTATATAAGAGCTAATCAGGGATGGAGATAAGAATTCCAGATAAGGTCTGCCTAATTCCAAGTTCTTTTCACTCACCTACTGCCTCCCAATTAGCACCAAAGGAGGACTCACAGTGTGTCTCAGGGCACAGAGGAGAGAGTGATTTGAGAGATTAGCAAAGGCTTTAGAGAACAGACAGACCTTGATATGGAGTTGCAAGGATGTACCTGTTTAGATTTGGGTAGGAGAGATGCATTCACAGTTCAGCATTCCAACTGGGAGAATAACATGAGCAAGGCCCAAGGATGGAAAAGTTGAAGGGAATACTGACTGAGGAAGAAAAGGAAAAGGAAAGGAAAGAGAATGGGAGAACAAGAATGGGGGGAGGAGTGTTGTTCACCAAAACCTCGAGGTCTTAAAGATAGTTGACTCTACCTGGGCATGGGTCTGTCAAGATGCCCCTTTCGTACCCCACTCCTGGTACAAATAAAAAAAAAAAGATGCCCCTGCCCAGCTCTGTCATACTCTCTAGGCAGTACTGCCTGGCAATTTTTCACAAGCCACTGCAAGGAAAGTCTCTGTCCTGGGTTCTGCACCCCTCAAGGGGCACTGAGGGGTAATGCTATCTGCCTGTCCCTTTTGAATGACAGTCCCTCTCAGGAATGGTTCATGACAAGGCACTCAGGCCAACCAACTCTATACGGACCATGTCATTGGGTGAGGACTTCTGGAGGGCTGTGCCTCACCTGCTAGCCTGTGCTCTTGCCAGGAATCCCTGAGTCTGACCTCACATTTCTCTTGTCTCTGAGGTACTTCTCTTTCTATACCTCCTCATCAGCTGGTTGAGATCTACAGTTGTCTATGCAACATGCCAGAACCAAGCTATCCTCTAACCTGTTGCTTGCACTTCTGTTAATTTTCACTGCCATCCAGAGTTGAAAGATCATCTATTCTGAAGATGAACTCCTGGAAAAAAAAATTATTTCCTATTATAAGCAGGTACAGTCTAGAAATAGGAATTTTTTTTCCTTATTACACTATTAGCCACTTAAATATTTTATATTTAATTATGGAAGGAAATGCAGGTGATATAGTTTATGGAATGATAAAGAGGCAGTGGGGAGAGAGAGGGAGGTTGCTGCAAGAAAGAGCCCTGTGAAGCCTGTAGGGCTGGGACTAGAATGAAGCAAGAGAAACACTAGGGTGCAAATTTGAGGCACTCACTCGAGAGTTGTGCAAGAGCAGGATAGGTCCTGGTGTCCTGGAGACTACATATGTGGCCAATCAGTCCATTCCAACAACCCTTCCTTTCCCTATTTAGCACAGAATAGTTCTGGGCCCTTTACCAAGATTCCCAAATATGTCCTGTGTTTTAGAACATCTCACATTTAGTTTTAACCCACTGTCTCAATTATATATTTTTTGTTACACAGGGTATTTAAGCAGTGGAATTTTCTGTGTCTTAGATTTTTCTAACTCCTGCTCCCACTGAGTCTGCTCAGATATAATTTCCACACACTGTTAAGCTTTCGTTTTCAGCCCTTTAACACCTCCTCGAAACATACTTTCGTTTTTCAACTTCCTCCCTATTGTCTGGCCACCAGTGCAGAGCATCAGGAATTTAACCTCAATTCTTTCCTTACGGTGTGATCAAATAAAGCCCGTAAGTCTGTCAAACTGTCCTTCCTGCAGTCATAACTGATTTTTACTGTGACATTCCCCAACACCTTTTTTTTTGTTGTTGTCAGTCCTCACCTGAGGATATTTTTTGTTGATTTTTAGGGAGAATGGGAGAGGGAAAGATAGAGAAACATCAATGTGAGAGAAACACATCGATTGGTTACCTCCTGCATGAGCCCTGACCAGGGCCTGGGCCGGGAGGAGCTTACAACCAAGGTATATGCCAGTGATGGCAAACCTATGACACGCGTGTCAGAGGTGACACGCGAACTCATTTTTTTGGTTGATTTTTCTTTGTTAAATGGCATTTAAATATATAAAATAAATATTAAAAATATAAGTCTTTGTTTTACTATGGTTGCAAATATCAAAAAATTTCTATATGTGACACGGCACCAGAGTTAAGTTAGGGTTTTTCAAAATGCTGACACTCTGAGCTCAAAAGGTTCGCCATCACTGGTATGCCCTTGACTGGAATCGAACCTGGGACCTTTTGGTCCACAGGCCTACGCTCTATCTGCTGAGCCTAACCAGCTAGGGCCTCAACACCTCTTCTTAAGATGGAGAATCAGGCTTTATTCGGAATTGCTCTCTGTAGTTAAAAGTTCCACATTTAAATAAAACAAATACTATTTTATTCAATTTTAAAATTTGAAATCCAGAAATAATGCTCTGTAATAGTGAAGATCTTAACATAATTTTCAAATGATTTTGATTGCTGAATTTTCACTCAACCAGTTTAATCCTAGTCACACAATATGCTCAAAGGTCAATTTTATAGGAGGCCTCCTTTGATCATTTTACATAATTAACACCTTGATTCTCACTCTCCAACCCCCTCAACCTGCTCTATTTTTTCTTCAGAGTACTTCTCCATTAGGCATTATATCACCAGAAATGTAAGTTTTATGACAGCTTTTGAACAACTTTGTCCATTTTCATTATCATATTGCTAGGTTAGAAGAGTCTAGCACCTGAACATCAAATATTTGAAGTGAGTTGGTTGGATGCTGGACAAATATCTTCAAAAACTGTTTAAATATAGACACATAATAATACACACAGATATAACAGTTCAAAACATATTTTTTCATCTTGACACCAAGTGATTAGCATATGCCCTGATGAAATCAATATTTGTTTTCTATAACATAGCCCTTTATCTATACTCTAGAAAACATATCAAGACAAGTTGGCATTACTTGTTCCTAGAAAAAACACGTGTATTCAAGAATTACTAATTTCTGCCATAAGGGCTTAAAAAGTATCAATTTAATAACCATTCCTGTGTTCAGCGTAAACTAGACAACACTTCAGTCTCATCCTGGAATTCACCTCTCTCCATAATTTCCCAAAGGCTATCTGCAAATTTTCTACATAGTCTAAGATATAAATTATTTGAGCCCAGAGATTTATTTAAAGCAACAAGTATCTTACAACACTGAGACCAGCTTTCCTTTGAGCTTTAAAAACAGCTTAAAAAGTAATTTGAGCCGAAACCGGTTTGGCTCAGTGGATAGAGCGTCGGCCTGCGGACTGAAAGGTCCCAGGTTCGATTCCGGTCAAGGGCATGTACCTGCGTTGCGGGCACATCCCCAGTAGGAGATGTGCAAGAGGCAGCTGATCGATGTTTCTCTCTCATCGATGTTTCTAACTCTCTATCTCTCTCCCTTTCTCTCTGTAAAAAATCAATAAAATATATTAAAAAAATAAATAAAAATAAAAAGTAATTTAAGTTGAAACATTTAAAAATTAGGCAGTCCAGTAAGTCAATTAAATGTTTGTGTTAAGCTATTGTAGGCATCAGGCCGATTCTGAAATATTTGTGTAAGTGCTACAGCTGGCAAACATAGTCTCAAAAAGATACATCTACCTCTGTGAACATGGCCAATGATAACTGAAAAACTCCTGTTCTTCAAAACCTTACCAAACTCAGTTTAGGTCCTACTCATTAAACAAGTCTTAGCAAATTGTATATACTTTCAGATCAAAAGAATAACTTGTTAGTAAACTAGAAACGTATATTTTGGTCCCTCTGTCACTTGGTTTAGGTCATGTAACAGCAAGAAATTTGGGCGTGTAGTATGCATAGTAAAATAGCCTACAAGTGTTTAGAAGATGACAGAGTTGAGTCATAAAAACTTGCTAAACCAATAGAACCAGCTTCTCAGAAAACAGCTTCCTATCGTGCCTTGCAATAGAATCAAACAAATAATGGTCTCCCCCAGGAGCAGTAATGTGGCATTTTTTAAAAAAGAATTCACTGTATACTGTTCAGAATATAAAATTAGGATGTCATCTATCTAATATATCAAATGTCCTTTAAGGAAGAAGTGACTACAGTTGTAAAGCCATTTGGAAACAGTTAAAATATCTACACGATTACAAAGAATCCCCATATCTTCTAGCAAATATTAATGTGGAAAAGTTAAAGCATGCTGTAATACTACATTCTTTTTTAAAAAATATATTTTATTGATTTTTTTACAGAGAGAGGAAGGGAGAGGGATAGAGAGTTAGAAACATCAATCAGCTGCCTCCTGCACACCCCCCCACTGGGGATGTGCCTACAACCAAGGTACATGCCCTTGACTGGAATCAAACCCGGGACCCTTCAGTCCACAGGCCGACGCTTTATCCACTGAGCCAAACTGGTTAGGGCTACATTCTTAATTTATTAATTTAGACATTGCATTTAGAGTGTTCCTGATGATAGTTTCCAGAATCCAAACCAAAAATTCTCCATGTTACAGGTAAAAAAGCAAGCAATAGTAACTGCATTTGAAGATCTGAAGTAGGAGGATAAGGGTTGGAAAGACTTTTTATTTTTCCCTTAAAATTAAGGGGACCATCCTTACTATGTTCTACATCAGTGATGGCGAACCTTTTGAGCTCAGAGTGTCAGCATTTTGAAAAACCCTAACTGAACTCTGGTGCCGTGTCACATATAGAAATTTTTTGATATTTGCAACCATAGTAAAACAAAGACTTATATTTTTGATATTTATTTTATATATTTAAATGCCATTGAACAAAGAAAAATCAACCGAAAAAAATGAGTTCGCGTGTCACCTCTGACATGCGTGTCATAGGTTCGCCATCACTGTTCTACATGATAGTTGCCTTGTGGGAATTTCTCTCTAGTATTGTCAGCTACTCAATTCTTCAGAGGAAACCAGAACTCTTGAATTTTATGTGAAATACCTCAATTTTCAAATGTAAACACTTTTTTAAGGATTGTGTGGGTGTAACTAGATGGTTGTATCCTGAACAGGGCACCCTAGTCAAGATGGAGTGGGGAAAAAGTCTAGATTATAGGAGAAGCCAAGATGGCGGCATAGGTAAACACCTGAAATTGCTGCCTCCCACAACCACTTCAAAAATACAACTAAAAGACAAAACGGACATCACCCAGAATCACTGGAAGGCTGGCTGAGTGGAAATTCTACAACTGAAAGGAAAGAGAAAAGCACACTGAGACTCAGAGGAGGTGCGGAAGTAAAGTGCAGAGGTATGGAGGTGCATGCAGAAAGGGCTGGCAAATGAGGACACGATTGTCTTTTTCAATCGCGTGGGAGACACAAGCTCCCGACTGAACTGAACTCCAGTTCCGGGTGAGTCTCTGGGGACCCAGACTCATATGGGGAGAAACTGGACTGTCTGGCTTCTGGCGGAATTCAAGGGCGGCTTTCTCTCAGAGGTGCTTGCAGCGATTACCCCGACACTGAGACACGAGGCCTCTTAGGGCAGGGCTGAGGATCAGCCATAGCTGTTGGCCCTGCCCTGTTGATTCCCTGAGACTCTGCCCCACCCAAGCTGTGCGCAGAGGCTTTTGCATATGAATGGCCTGGCCCTTTGCAATCTAAAATTACCTAACAAACTGCAGCTGGGTCAGAGAGACCCAGAACATCCAAAAGAAGGCCCAAGGCCCCAGGCCCCACAGCAGCTTGCATTGCTTCACAGCTGGACCTCATCTGGGCACCTCCAAACCCCAAACAAAGAAGAGGAATCTGCAGATCTCTCCATAGCTCCTGCTGGGTAGCCTCAGGCAGAGGCTTAATTAGCACCTCCTTAGAGATCCAAGAGCCAGTGTACCCAGTGGTCAGAGTGGGACCATCCAGATTACAACTCCACAGATCCATAAGGGACACACTCAGGGGGCAGACTCAGTGAGCACCAAAGCCCCACTGAAGCAAGTCTTGCCTCATAAGGGTGTCTCCAGTACAGTTCTCCCACCATAAACATAACTGATTCTCACAGCCAATTGGCCTGGAAGTCAATTCCTCCCAGTGATACCTACATCAATCAAGGCTTAACTACAACGAGACTGTGCACAAAGTCCACAAAGGGGTGCACCAAGAGTGTCCACCTCAGGTAAGTGGGGAGGCTGAGCCACTGGGCCCTAGGACACCTAGCACAGAAAGCCACTCTATCAACACAGGGAAGCAGCCAAAATGCAGAGACAAAGAAACAGGTCACAAATGACATAAATGGAGGAAGGCAAACTACTGGATATAGAGTTCAAAACCACAGTTACAAGGCTTTTCAAGAATTTTCTAGAAACCGCCGATAAATTTAGTGAGACCCTCAAGAAATCTAGTGAGAACCTGAAGGATATGAAAAAGGACCATCTAGAAATTAAGCATACACTGACTGAAATAAAGAATATTATACAGAGATCCAACAGCAGACTAGAGAATCGCAAGAATCAAGTCAAAGATTTTAAATACGAAGAAGCAAAAAACACCCAACCAGAAAAGAAAAAAGAAAGAATCCAAAAATATGAAGATATTGTAAGGAGCCTCTGGTACAACTTCAAGTGTACCAACATCCAAATTATGGGGGTGCCAAAAGAAGAGAGAGAGCAGAGAGAGCAAGATATTAAAAACCTATTTGAAGAAATAATGACAGAAAACTTCCCCTACCTGGTGAAAGAAATACTTACAAATCCAGGAAGCATACAGAACCCCAAACAAAAGGAATCCAAAGAGGAGCACACCAAGATACATCATAACTAAAATGCCAAGAGCAAAAGACAGAGAGAATCTTAAAAGCAGCAAGAGAAAAACAGTTATCTACAAGGGAATACCCATAAGATTGTCAGCTGATTTCTCAATAGAAACTATGCAGGCCAGAAGGGAGTGGCAAGAAATATTCAAAGTGACGAAAGCAAGAACCTACAACAAAGATTACTTTACCCAGCAAAGTTATCATTCAGAACTGAAGGTCAGATAAAGAGCTTCACAGATAAGAAAAAGCTAAAGGAGTTCATCACCAACAAGTCAGTATTATATGAAATGCTGAAAGGTATCCTTTAAGAAGAGGAAGAAGAAAAAGGTAAAGATAAAAATTATGAACAACAAATACACATCTATCAACAAGTGAATCTGAAAATCAAGTGAATAAATAATCTGATGAACAGAATAAACTGGTGAATAGAATAGCATCAGGGGCATAGAAAGGGAGTGGACTGACAATTCTCGGGGGGAAAGGGGTGTGGGGGATGCAGGAAGAGACTGGAAAAAAATCATACAGCTATGGATGAGGACAGTGGAGGGGAGGGGGGGAGGAAGGACAGAGGGTGGGGTGGGAACTGGGTGGAGGGGAGCTATGCGGGGGGGGGGGGGGCGGGGAGAGGAACAACTGTAATAATCTGAACAATAAAGATTTAATTAAAAAAAAAAGATGGCGTGGGGGAGGATTGTGCATGTAGTATAAATTCAGACTTCTCAATAAGGAAGGGGGTTGGGCTTACCTGGGAGGAAGAGGTGCCTTTTCTTTTTCTCACAAGGTACCTGCTTCCTTGCAATCTCTGGATTAGATGATAGAATTAGAGCATTAAAGCTGGAGATACTTGATGTGCCACTTAAGGGTGACCTTTTAATTCTTTTATTTTTGGGGTATCCTTATAAAAACTTATAGACCAGCATACTATGCATACTACACACCCAAATTTCTAACAACCCAAGTTGCTCATCTGCTAGGACTTATTCTTCCAGCAATGGCAATGGATTGCATTTGGCCTTCCTATTCTGTTTAGTGATCAATCTGTGACACACTGTCATTAATAGTGCTAGGCACCTGTGTTATGACCAACTAACAACAGGAACAGCTTTTACTTATTGAGCTTATACAGTTTTGAAAAACGTTCTTTCAGTATTTTGGAGAAGTTATTTGTGGAAGTAGGCTGGGCAGTGTTATCTGTGCTGTGTATTTAACTGATAGCTAAGCATCTCCTCACAGGTGACAAAAATCCTGTAATACTGCCCTTCTAGGACTCTCCTCTAGCCTAAAAACAAGCACACAGCCTGGCTGGCATGGCTCAGTGGTTGAACGTTGACCTATAAACCAGGACACGGTTCAAATCCCAGTCAGGGCATGTGCCTGGGTTGCGGTCTCTATTCCCCAGTGTGGGGTGTACAAGAGACAGCCAATCAGTGATTCTCTCTCATCATTGTATGTTTCTATCTCTCTACCTTCCTCTCTGAAATCAATATCTTAAAAAATAAAATAAAAACAAACACACAGAGGGCAGTATGTCGTGATACTGAGTACACCAGGCTGGGAACAAGGAAATCTGGTTTCTAACATAATTCCTGCAACTAGCTAGCTATGTAGATTTTTTCTAATGTTGTTCTATTTCTTATGAAAATGGCTTCAAGTAAAATTCATGCTTATAAAACCAACCATTGGTGTGAAGACTGGTTTAAAACTTTTTAAAAAATTGCTAAAATGTTACAGCACAAAATTAAGTAATTCCTAGTGAGGTTTTTGTCCCATAATATGAAGAGATCAGAGTAGGTATTACTGGCATATATGGGCTATCTGGGAACTCTCTAGTTATTATAAATCTATTTATGGCACAAAAATATGCAGTTTCCAGTGCTACTCTCTTCCTAGCTATTTTCTCAAAACCAACTCACTGGGGTTTGCTATAAATTGTTCATGTCTATGATGCAAAGTATTAATTGCTCCCTTTATAAAAAATCAATTTTTTAATAACACTGGATAAAAAAGTGATGGAGAAAACAAAACATCATCAAACGTTTGTTTGAAATTAAATAAAAAGATGTTTCCTATCTAGTCATTTAAAGAGCACTTTATAACTGTTTTCTTCAATTTATGTTCAAGTGATTTTACAGCAAAAAGATAAGCATACATAACTTTTTTTTCATTAAACTTATTTACTAATAATCACCTTAAACAAAGGGAGACTGATGTCTAACCACTATGCTGTACACCAGACACTAATACAAAATAATACTGAATATAAATTGTAATTTTAAAAATTAAAAAAATAAAGGGGGGGCTGAGAAAGATAATGAAATATAAACTAAAAGGCTTTAAATGCAGATGCAATGCAGATGAAAGCTTGTACATCGATGTCTTATTTATATTTGCTGACTCCTGTTGCTTAGTGGGAGAAGCCAGGCCTGCCACCCAGTGGCAACATCTTTTAAAATGATTTTAAAATAATTTTAAGATTAAAAAAGTATTTTTTTACTAAAACAAATTAAAAAAAAAAATTCAGCCCTAGCCAGTTTGGCTCAGTGGATAGAGTTACGGGTTCGATTCTGGCCAAGGACACATGCCTGGGTTGCAGGCCCAATCCCTCGTAGGGGGTGTGCAGAAGGCAGCCAATCAATGATTCTCTTTCATCAGTGATGTTTCTCTCTTCCTCTCCCTTCCTCTCTGAAATCAATAAAATATATATATATATATAAACTTATACATTAGATGACTTTAATTTTAGCATCAGTAATTCTGATGTATTAAGTGTTTGCTTATAACATATTAAGAATGGAAACATTAATTTGCTTAGGTTGCACTGGGAAATTTTTCAAAATATA
The DNA here is from genome assembly GCF_964212035.1 of Myotis nattereri. Classification (NCBI taxonomy): domain Eukaryota; kingdom Metazoa; phylum Chordata; class Mammalia; order Chiroptera; family Vespertilionidae; genus Myotis; species Myotis nattereri. Next base: position 32,929,983 of record NC_138089.1, read on the forward strand.
TGACTTCTATTTACAAGTTTTGTGATTTTAGTAAGAACTGTCAATTAAAATACTAAAGGTTGCTTTGCTCAAATTTCAATCTATAGAATAATGGAGGGAGAAGCTATGACCACAAAATACAACTGGTTTTCTTCTGTGACCTATAGAATTAAATTTAATACTCTACAGTAGCCTCTCATCCATACACCCAAACTTCTGCTTGGTAAACAAAAACATAATAGAAGCACTTGCAAAAATAAGATTTAAAAATATTTTCTCTAACTATGAGTTCATCCCAGGTATACATCAATTTTAGTGTCCCAGTCAACAAAACTCAAGCTGAAAGGCGGAAATAGAAATAGTAGGAATATCATGTCTGATAATTATTGATGTTAAGGAATGGGGGTGGGAGGGAGACCAAGTATCTCATTGCCTCTTGTTTACCCCAAATTTGGCCATAGCTTTTTTTACACTGGCACAGATATATCTTAACACAAGATGCTTTGGGAAAAAATAACACTAGAGCCTCCATTTACAGTTTGAAAAACGGCTTTGTTCTCTTGAATAACCAGATGAAAAAGAAGCACCCCAAGAAAGTCTTAGAAATTTAGAGATTTTTGTTTCCAACACTTGTAAATTAAAATTGTACAAGATATGTTTTCTAACCTATGTCCCATTTACAGTGAAGACAAATGAATTTTTAAAAATGGCAGACAAAACATACTTGATTGGTATTTACAATGGCTTATGACAAATATAATACCTAAAAATAATTTCTAATTTTCCATTTATTATTGCTATTTAGTCACAGAAATGATTAACACTCTCCAAGAAATTTATTTTAGCATATGTCATATATTGATATAATTTTATATGAAGAGAAACCATTGAGAAAGTGACTAATATGGTGCCCTTACAAGGAAATAAAAGAGAGACAATAAGGAAATTCTTCCATAAAAAGACTTTTGATTTGCATCATTTTTTCAAAATATAAAACCTTATTATTAGAAGCAAAGAAAAAAACAACAAAGGAAACAATAAAACAGAAGACCAAGGAAAAAGAATCGCTTATGCAGATGCTTTGCATACGTAGTATATATGTATGGGCCGAGTTATAATAAAAATACTTATGTATTATAGTCATTCTCATATAGAGTTAGAAATAGCAATATCCAATCAAGTATGATTGGACTGACAGTTTCTCAGTCTTCAATTACATGACGAATTAGAGCTGTGCAGCAATCATTTCTGGTCAGCAGTATCATGATAAATGCTTGATAAGATATAATTTTTCTCCTTGTTCACTTGTAAAAATTGGTGCCTTTTTGTAATGTTCTACAAGTTCTTCCATGGTGCTGAATTTACGCTGCCCAATGCAGTAGACAGTCTCTTTTAGTTGGACTTTAAAATGCTTGTTTTTCCCTTGTGCTTTCAGTGATACTGAGAAATCATTTGGCTAAAAGAGAAAAAACATGTAGGGTAAACATTTTGAAAGACATCTGTTAGCATTTTTATATTAAACTAATAACAGTTAAAATGTGAACACTTATTAGGTGCTAGGCACTATGCTAAATTACTTATGTCTCAAAACAAACCCATTTTACTGATGAGAAAATTGAGGATGAGAGAAGCTAAATTATCCAAGATCATCCATCTAGTTAACAATAGTCAGGATTCAAACCCAAGCAGTAAGATTCCGAAGTCTCAACATGTTCTGCCTAACACCATAGCAAATCCTTTTAGTTTAATATCTGAAGCACATCTGGAGCTATCTTCTCTCTAGTCAGACTACTAGAGAAAATCCAAGACATCTACATCTACCTCTTTCCAATTAGTAATGAATAGTAGCTGTCTTACAGAGTAGCTGGTACAATATTCTGAATTCTCAAAGAAGCAGAATAATGTAAACTTATGAGAGGTCATAAACTCAAATGCCTACGGGGCGGGGGTGGGGGGGTGGGTGTAAATAAGTGACAGGATAGATAGAGGGAACTACAGTGCTATTCTTCCCTATCAAGCACCTGCTCTTCCTGAGGGTTATACAAGGCCCCAGTCTAAGGGAGGTGGCCACTTAGCTGTGATTGCTGCCCTGTAGGAATATGGACTTAATGTTGACAGGTCTTCCAATTTTAAAAGGGAGGTCTGCTATCTAAATTTTTATAATTAATCTCCCAATATTTAAATGCTGAAAATATATTCAAATGTTTTTTAAAAACATTGTGCAGGTCAAACAAAATATGCCTAAGATCTCTACTTCAAAACCTCTGCTGCTAAAAAACAACGGTATATTTTGGTTAATATCTATGCTCAATTAGCCACAAGAAAATATACAGTATTCTGTAATTAAGCTACTTCCTTAGACTTTTTAATTTAACTTAACACTCTTTTGAATAGTCAGTATTAACCCCAGAATCCTCTTTTATCCAATTACTGCCAAAGCTTCAAACAGTGGGCTACTTGGAAACATCCCCATACTTTACCAATCACTCCAAGGTCACTCCCTTCCTAACCCGCCCATTGCTTGTCCTGGAAAGCAGGGCCAGGTCAGGCATCCAACCGCTTCCCTATGGTCAATCACCTGCTCTTCCTGGGGGGTTGGGTATGCATGTTACAGGCTTCATTTCCTGAACTTTAGACTTTGGCAGTTCAGTCATTATCTTTCCTCCCTCTATCCCTTCCTTCCTCTTGTGCGCATGCGTGCATACACACACACACACACACACACACACACACACACACACACACACACCCCTTGCACCAGATAGCTAACTTCTGACTTTTTTTCAACCTTTGTACAATCACACATTCACTTTTGTACAACTACATACACACAGACAAAACCAATACTAATCATAATTTGAAAGTGGAAACACAGTGGTATCCTTTATCAAAGAAAAATACAGGCCATTTTTAAGGGAAATGAGTATCATCAAATTCTAATATCCCTAGACAGTACCCAAGAGTCCACATAACTATTTTTTATGGTTTATAGCTTTGTTAGTATTAGAATAAAATTTAACTTTTATCACAAGTGCATTTTAAATACCATAACCGTTTTAAAAAAGTTTTTGAAGTACATAATAAAAGTGTATTCCAATTTCTAAACAAGCAATTTATGAAGAAACTTAAATATAAAATTTTTAAATTTAAGAATTCCCTTTATTATATGGACAATAGTGCATCCAATATGCAATTTAAGAAATGTTTTCAAAAGAAATATTTTCCCAGTTTCTCCCCTTTTCAGTTTAATGCAACAGAAAATAATTCAGGAATGCAAAACCAACAATACTAGACTAGACCAAATAATCCAGTAGAGTATCACTACTAGGGCTGTATTATATTAAAAATAAAGTTGGAAAAAATGTTGACTTAAGCTTCAGAACATTTATAGGGAAGCCAATTAACCCCTCCAATTTTTTTTTTTAATACCCAGTGCTCTACTTCCATTTACCTTTGAAAACCAACTTACCGAAGACTCACTATCACGAATGAGGAAATCACCTTCATGCCCCCTTTCATTTAATGCCATTTCTGCTTGATGCCTGGTGACTTTCCCATAATACCAAGGATTGCCAGCAAACTTTCCAGTGAGTGAAGGCCTAATGTAATCACACTGTGGAGGTGATGGTTCCAAACCTGAGGTTAATGGATTATTCTGCATAATGGTAACGTAGTTTTTTGGTACCAGACCAACCATTCCATTGATCTTCCTGCATTTCCACCACTCGGGGTCATTTTCAGGTTTTTCAAGAACATCCATTACATCTCCTTTCTCAAAATTAAGTTCTTCATCATTGGATGAGCTGAATGGGTAAAGAGCCTGTACCACATGCAACACTTGCCCAGTATTTAGGTTATTGACGACTGCTGCTAATTTCTCTGACAGAGAACCCACATGGTCACCCAAAGGACTGTCACCTTCCTCAGTTACATAGTTTGAAGGGAACCATCCAACTTGTCCATTGTAGCTACCTCGCCACCACCCATCACTGCACTTCTCCATGACGATCACCTTCGTCCCTTTTATCAATGATAATTCATCCTCTCTCTCTGCCATGTAGTTAAATTTCACATATGCAGGCATGTTGAGGTCATAGAGACGTTCCCCTGGGTCAACAAAGCTATCATCAGCAGGAGATGCAGAATCTGGTACACTGGGTTTTCTTTTCACTTTTCCAATGCCTGTTTAAATTAGAAAAAAAAGTAATGAGAAAACAAAACAATGATAACCTAAAAAACCAATTTGCTCATTAAGAAATCTTTGGCTAGTTTTGTAAGCCTTTAAAGTTAAATTCCTCTTTCTTTCTTTCCACCCACCCTCTTCTCCCTTCCTTCCATTCCCATGACTAATAACTAGAAATTTGTACTTTTTGACCACCTCCTTTACCAATTCTCTTTTCATAACCACTTAACTGTAGTTATATGACAATTTACCTTTTCATCTTTCTTATCAAAGACCCTAAAATAACTGCACAATTATAAAATTGTCCTAAATTAATGCATTTTCTCTGAAATGTAAATACAGATTATTTCTCTCATACCTACAATCTAAGTACATACATAAAGGATCCACCAAACCCATCTTCTTCTTGTCTTATTTTTAAAACCTAGATTTTTATAATTAAAGTAAACAATAAATTAATTTAGAACTTGATGTATACAATATAAAATTGTAGTTATGTCTGGGTAATACTCTCATTTGCTTTCTTAGTTCTAAGACCCAAGTTGCTCTTATTTGTTTCCTATGTTTATTTTAAAATAATATATTATTTGTTTGCTTCCTATCATTCCATTCACATGTAAGCTCCACAAGGGTAGGAATTTTGTTTACTTTGTTCATGGATGTAATCCCAAGGATCTCACAATGGGTGATTAATATAAACTTGTTGAAAGATATGAAAAAATCATCAAATGGTGCCATCATCACAAATGTATGTTACATCAACTCTAATCAGGCATTTTCACCACTGCTCATTTCTTATCACATGATTTTATATTCTATTTTTAGCAAGAAAATGAAGGCATTCCTAGGTAAAATTTTTCAAATACCTTCTCACTCTCTCAAAACTTTCTCATTACTCTTACTCCATTTCTTCACCCAAGTTTCTAACTACTGATCCTTCTGGGTTCTTGCCATCTTTACTGCCTCTTTTATGACACTTGATCATCCTTGTTTCCTATCTACTCTATTGTTTAAAACCACACTCAGATCACCTCTATTCTTAAATAATTTTATTTCAACTCTGCTACTCCCTTTAAACTATGCCATTATTTAAAAAGTTGTCTTCCCTTTTTCCTTCAATTTTTTCACCATTCACTCCTAACTTCTTATAATATTAAATTTTTATTCTAAACCTTGTTATAAAATTGCATTCTATTTGTTTACTAGTCTGTCTTCTTAATAAGAGAATTAGCTTCCCTCGGATAGAAAACGATTTTATTACCTTGTATCTCCAGTGCTTAGCAGTACAGCACCTACACTAGTAGTAGAAACAAAGTCAATTTTTGTGGATGAATCCAAAGGCGAATGATTCCTTAGTTGAAAGTGTTTCCTGAGATGTCATGCTTGGACTTCCCCTATACCTCAAGGAAATCATACACTTTCATTTTCTATAACTTCTGTATAGACGGTTCCAAGGTCTCTTTGCAGCTCTAAGCTTTTTCTGGAATTCAAGCACTACAATTCCAATTGTCACTAGATATCTACAGATTGTACCACAGCACCTCAAATACAAACACCCATGTCCAAATAAAATATGCATAAATCAACTCCATTCCTCCCAATTTTCTTATTTCTGGTTAGTAGTACCATCATCCTTTAAAATCCTCACATTAGAATTCCTATGGAGTAGAAAACTCTAGGCCTCCATTCATCCACCAAAAAGTAATGAATGAGCTGGCAAATACGGTCAGAATCAACTTTTCCAGAATTCTGGAATGTAGTAAAAAACTAGGGCCAGATTTAAAAAAAAATCGGGAAGAAGCTGCTGCTTTGTAGCATAGCAGTGGCATTCTAAGTTGCTTGCCAACAATCACTTATATCCCCAAACAGTAGTGGTTGTGAGAATAGCAATCTGCACTCCTAATGCCAGAAGAAGCACCAAAGATCTTATTCTCAAAGAACTGTAGTTGTGGGTTTCAATCTATCTCAGCTACCTGAAGGACCAGCACAATGGCTTGCTTTAGTTTCACCTGACTTGGAGCATTCCCAGGGCAAGAGTGTCTTTTGCTGAAATCATTAATTGATACAGCAGTCTGGGGCAAGTGACAACAATTGGACAAGAAACAGACATTAAAAACCTGAGAAAGAAGAGTTTGCGAAAGGATATACATGGGGTAATAAGGGCTTTTAAATGTTGCTGTGTATACCAGATAATCAAGATCTCTGAAATACATCCATACATAAATGGTCAACTGATTTTCAACAAGGAGGCAAACATCATTCAATGGGGAAAAGAATAGTCTCTTCAACAAATGGTGCTAGGACAACTGGATATCCACATGCAAAAGAATGAAGTTGAACTCCTACTTGACAACACATAAAAAATTAACTCAAAATGGATCAAAGAGCCGAAACCGGTTTGGCTCAGTGGATGGAGCGTCGGCCTGCGGACTGAAGGGTCCCAGGTTCGATTCCGGTCAGGGGCATGTACCTGGGTTGCGGGCACATCCCCAGTGGGGGATGTGCAGGAGGCGGCTGATCGATGTTTCTCTCTCATCGATGTTTCTGACTCTCTGTCTCTCTCCCTTCCTCTCTGTAAAAAATCAATAAAATATATTTTTAAAAAAATGGATCAAAGACACAAATATAATAGTTAAAACTTTAAAACTTTCAGAAAAAAACATACAGTGAAGTTTTCCTGAGCTTGGATATAGCAATGAATCCTTAAGATTTGACACCAAAAAAGCACAAGCAAAAAAGATAAATTGTACTTCATTAAAGTAAACATTTGTGCAAAGACTATCAAGAAAATGAAAAGACAACCTACAGAATTAGGAAAGAATATTTTCAAGTCATATTCTGTTAAAGGTATATATCTTAGAACATATATATGTTAGAACCAACAACAAAAAGAAAAATCCCATTTTAAAAAATGGGCAAAGAATTTGAATAAACGTTTCTCCAATGAATATATGCAAATGCCCCAAAAGCACATGAAAAGATGCTCAATATCATTAGTCATTAGGGAAATGTAGATCAAAACCACAATGCAATACCACTTCACACCTACTGGGATGGCGATAATAAAACCAAACCAAAATAAATAAGAAAGTAAGGGTTGGTGAGAATATGGAGAAACTGGAACTCTTCTTACATGGCTGGGCAAAGTGTAAAAAGGTGCAAGTGCTATGGAAACAGTATGATGGCTCCTCAAAATGTTAAACACAGAATTACCATATGATCCAGTAATTCCATTCCAGGTGTAGGCCCCCCCCCCCCAAAAAAAAGGTATTCAAATACTTGTACACAAATGTTCACAGCTTCACTATTCACAATAACCAAAAAGTAGAAACAACTTAAATGTCCATCAACAAATGAATGGATAAACAAAGTGGTATATTCATATAATGTAACATTATTTGACCATAAAAGGGTTGAAACAGTGATACATGCTACAACATGGGTGCACCTTAAAAACAGTGTGCTAAATGAAAGAAATTGGACACAAAAGGACACATATTATACACATTTATATTAAATAGCTAGAATAGGTAAATCCATACAGACCAATTTTTTATTTATTGACACCCACATTTTCAGAGGAGAACACTAAGATACCAGAAAGCTAAGTCAGTTTTCTAAGTTAACTCAGCTGAAGTCTAAATCTGGCCTGGACATAGAGCTAGATTTGGACAGAAAGCAGATTAGTGCTTGCTAGAGGCTGAAGGAAAGGGGTAACAGGGAGTGACTGCTTAACAGGGATGGGTTTCCTTTTGGGATAAAAACGGCTTGCAATCAGATAGATGTAATTACACATCATTGTTAATGTTCTAAACTGCATTAAATTGTACACCTTAAAAAGATTAATTTTATGTTACATAAATTTTACCTCATAAATTTTTTTCTTAAAAGATTCCCACATCAGAATCTATAAAACAAAATAAAAAAACAAGCAAAACAGAAATAAGCTAATAGATACTGAAAACTTTTTTTTTCTTCTTGATACTCCTCTCCCCAGGATATTTTTTTCCACTGATTTTTTTAAAAAAGAGAGTGGCCCCTTGCCGTAACTGGTTTGGCTCAGTGGAAAGAGCATCGGCCTGCGGACTCAAGGGTCCCAGGTTCAATTCCGGTCAAGGGCATGTACCTTGGTTGCGGGCACATCCCCGGTGGGAGGTGTACAGGAGGCAGCTGATCGATATTTCTCTCTCATCGATGTTTCTGACTCTCTCTCTCTCTCTCTCTCTCCCTTCCTCTCTGTAAAAAAATCAATAAAATATGTTTAAAAAATTTTTTAAAAAAAGGAGAGTGGCCCCTTAAATCAATTTCCTGAATAGATATTTCCACCTTCATGACTTAGTTTACCTTGTTGGCTAGTTTCTTACCCAAATCTTATTAAAACTTCTACCTTTCAAAAATCTATTCAAGGACCATTTCAAATTAACAATTTTATTATTTTATTCATCTTTCCACTCCATGTTTCTCAACATCCTTCATTTCCCACCTTCACTCTCAGTAGTGAGCAACTTCACTCCTTTCTTTTTTTAAGAACTGCAGGGAAGGGCGCTTGGGAGAGGAAGGTCACCACTGGGGACTCTTCCTCCCTCCTGCCCCAGAAATGTCTTCACTTTCAGAATATGCCTTGCGCATGACTCGCCTGAGTGCCCAGCTATTTGGTGAAGTTGCCAGGCCTACTGATTCCAAATCCATGAAAGTGGTGAAACTGTTTAGTGAGCAGCCTTTGGCCAAGAGGAAGGAGACATATGACTGGTATCCAAATCACAACACTTATTTTGCGCTCATGGGGATACTGCGTTTTTATGGCCTCTACAGAGACGAGATCAGGACTTCAAGGAGGAGCAGAGACGTTTGAAGAAACTTCGTGGAAAGGGGAAACCAAGAAAAGGAGAAGGAAAAAGAGCAGCAAAAAAGAAATAGTGTTTGTTAGTGCAGAGAGAAACTTCCTCCTCTGCAACTGAGAGCAGAAGCAAGAGTTTATTCCCGTTCCCCAAGTTGAATGAGGAACATAAATGCTCCGTGTTGAAGTCTGATCCAGTTAGTGTGACCGGTTTCTTGACCACATTCTAATTCTGCAAAGTTATTTTGGCCTTGGTTTTGTAATCTGAGGTTTACCACACTCCCTAAAGAAATGAATGCAGCCTAGCCGGTGTGGCTCAGAGGCTGAGCACTGACCCAGGAACCAAGAGGTCATCGATTGGATTCCAGGTTGTAGGCTCAATCCCCAGTGGAGGGCATGGAGGAGGCTATCGATCAATGATGTTGCTCTCTCACTCATAAGTGTTTCTCTCCTTCGCCCATCCTCTCTCTAAAAATCGATAAAAACATTTATAAATGTATATATATATAAAACAAAAAACAAAAAACACCTCTAGCACCTTATATTTCTGGAATCCTTGTATGACAATGTTTCCTGTGTCTGTCTTTTAAGCCCCCCCCCCCCCTTTTTTAGCATAAGCTTCCAGAGAAGAGCATTCTGTCTCACTGATCTTTTTATTTTCCTATACTTTAGAACTGTGTAATAGCAGATGCTCAATAAATGTTTGTTAAATTGATTAAAATTGAATACTGATAAAAGAAAATACAAAATTTTAAACCTGAAAATAAAGGCAAGTTACAAAATGATTTTTTAAAAATTAAATTTATTGGGATGACTTGGTTAATAAGATACAGGTTTCAAGCATACATTTATATGATACATGATCTGTATATTATATTGTGTGCCCATTTAAAAATTTCTGAATAAGATAACCTTTAAGACTAATTATACAGTGTCAAAAAGAAAAAGAAAAAAGAATTTTTGGACAGACCCAAAAATGAAAGTCCCTAATGGGAAAACACAAAAAATAACCTATTTTAACCTTGGAAGCCAGAAATATTTTAGGGAAAACATAAGCTTAGAATATTCATTTTTCTATGCAATACAAAGCCTTTTGTGATCTCTCTTTTGAGCATGTCTTTAACCTCATACCTAATACCTAATGCTATAGCCATACAAGCTCCTCCGTTACCAAAATACACATTCTATTTCAAGGATATGAGCCTTTGCACATGGTGTTTTTCTGCCCTAGGACATTCACCACCCTCAGTCTTCAAGATTCAGTCATGGTATCTTCTCACTAAAGATTGTCCTATTTCATACTAAGTGTTCCATTACCATTTATCATGTGAACAACAGACAAATGTATGCATAATCAACAACTTGCTTTTTTACCCTGCTTCTACAATTCTTTGGGAAGGGCCTGTTTACTGCCCTTTGTTTCTGTTGCTAAAAAATAGTCTTCCCAATCTTTCAGCAATGAGAGTCGATGTGAAACTACTTTATAAAGTTATACAAATATAAAGTATTAATACCTCTTAATTTCTAAATTATGTTATAACTAGTAGCCCGGTGCACGAAATTTGTGCACATTAAAAGGGAATTAATTGCCCTGACCGGTTTGGCTCAGTGGATAGAGCATTGGCCTGCAGACTCAAGGGTCCCAGGTTCGATTCTGATCAAGAGCATGTACCTTGGTTGCAGGCACATCCCCAGTGGGGAGTGTGCAGGAGGCAGCTGATTGATGTTTCTCTCTCATTGATGTTTCTAACTCTCTATCCTTCTCCCTTCCTCTCTGTAAAAAAATCAGTATTTTTTTTAAAAAGGGAATTAATTAGCAGAGATATTTTAATATTGCTATTTGCCCTTTCTCTATAATAGAAGTGTGAGAGATGAAAGGGAATTAGTAAAATGTATATGAAAATAATATATAAATTTATTAATAAATAAACAGTAACAAAAGGATATAACAACAGACGCATGATATAAAAATGACAAAAACATATGAAAACAACAAAAACATGATATAAAAACAACAGTGATGAAAACAATGACTGATAAAGTGATTAAACTTATTCTAATATCTCCCTGTATACCATATTAAGAGTGAAAACACTTTCAGGGTGTTGGACTAATTTCCCTTGTGATGAAGTACTTAGAACTTTAACTGTAACATCACATGCTCTTCAAACTCGAGAGAAAGTAACATATAACTGACCATGTGCAAAAACGGGTTCAGGTAGGAACATGCCTACTCTGTCTAGAGTTTGTCCTTGTGATTTATTAATAGTCATCACAAATGCTGGCATCACGGGAAACCGCCGTCGAATCAATTTAAATGGGAGGCCAGTGTCAGATGGGGACAAATTAATTCTTGGAATCAGAACAGTCTCTCCCTCTGCAGATCCTGTTAATACTTCAGCTTCGATACTGTTAGGGCGTAATCTTTTGATAATAAATCTGGTACCATTACAAAGACCCCATTTACTATTGAGATTTCTCAATAGCATGATGATTGCACCCACTTTCAATTTTAATTTATGACATGGCATTCCCGAAGGAGTAATACTATTCAGAAATTCGATGGGGAAATTTTCCTTTGTTTCTTTGTTATGGGGTGGGGCCACAAAATTAGTAACAAAGAAACAGAATTAAAACTTTATTGTGAGGAGCCGCTACAGTGTTTTGGACAAGTTCAAGCCTTGGACGTGCAAGTCCCAGCTTGGAGGGCAGGGCCCTCCCAGCACAATTATAGCCAACAGCTGTAGCTGTAAGCTTGAACCTATGGTCCGAACACATGGCCCACATGCCTGAGTGATGTGGGCTTGACAGAGTTCAGGTACATGTAGTTGAGTAGGATTGAAACCCAGGAGAATGTTTGTAAACATCACGGTCATGCCCTTACTTTGCCTCGTAGCATCTGCTATAAAATAAAGGCATGGCTGTGGGCATGGTCGCTGTCTCTCAGAGAAGCAGTGTCCCACCGAGACCGGCTTTCATTCTCTTGTCTGTCTTTTCTAAGCCTTTCAGCCGCCCCACTCAGGTTCACCCCGTGTTGGCGCGACACACTTTAGAAAGATCTGCCTCCACGCTCCCAGGGTGGGTTCCTGCCTCAAATTCCGCCCTTACAGGAAACAGTTCTGGGAAACAGCTTGGGGGAAGGCACAGCAGTTGTCAAGACAACCACTGGAGGACTGGCTTCCTTCAGCTGTACGTTCGTCTGTATTTGACCAACACCACCCATGGTTTTTATATAAGTAGATCAGCAACAATTAAATCACCTTACAAGTAGACTTGCACAGGTATTTTTCTCTTTTGTTAATCCTCACCTGAGGAGATTTCTTCCATTGATTTTTAGAGAGTGGAAGGGATGGAGTAGGGGGGAGAGAGAGAAATTTGTTTGCCTCCCGCATGTGGCCCGACTACCCACTTGCAACTCAGGTACATATCCTTGAGCTGGAATCAAACCGTCAACCCTTTGATGCAAGGGGGGTGGGGGGGAGGGAGGGGGAGGGAGTGCTTTAACTGCTGAGCCACACTGGCCAGGGCCTCTCTCAGGTTTGTTTTTCCTAAATTCTTCCCAACTTCCCAGTTAGTATACCTCCTAATCTCAATTGGTCCCTTTTGCATTAAATCTTTCTAATCCATTGCTTGACTCTAACCTTCTCTAATCGTTAGTCAATATGGGTACAAAAGAGACCCTAAATATAAATTTCGTCCTGCTATTTACTGGTTAATTTGATCTTGGTCAAGTTATTTAATCTTCTTTAAACTCTGGTTGCCTTGCTTGTGAAATGATGGTGCGGTATTAAGTACCTACCTCATAAAATTTTTGTTAAGCACTCAGCATAGTGCATAGCACATAGCAAGCAATGGTAGTTACTACTTTTCAACCCCTAGTATTGGTATTTACTTTTTCAAAAATACTTAAACCTTTATTATAGCATTATATAGCTGACCCTGGCCAGGACTGGGAGGGAAATGACCAGGTCTAAACACTGAGGAGTTGCATAACTCTGAGGCATTCATTTTTATTGTTAGCTTTGTTTTGGAAAAAAAAAAACAAAACAAACAAGTGTCAGTATACCTTCCAATCCTTCCCTTGCTCCTAACCACTGGTCTAACTTCTCTCTTCCTACAACAGTTTCTTAACCAAAACAATATACTGATAACTCCAAAAGTTGTTAAGAACCCTGGTTAAGAAGTGTGAATATTGCATCTTCACATGATAGTTGTCCTCTTCCTAAGGTAAATCTTTGTACCCACAACTATTCTTTATGTAACCTGGTTTTCAAATCTTTAATATACTGGATGCCAAGATTTGGAAGCATCTGAGTTTCTCAATACCCCTGGTTAAAGTATGCCTATCCAAAGTATATAAACTAAGCCATGCTTTATTTGGCCAATATACACAGAAAGAAGCTATAGCATCCCATCACCCGAGCACCTCATAAATTTGAATCGATGCCATTATGAACTGTCTTGAGATCTTTTAGCATCTAACTATCACAGCAGCTCTTACTAAGTCTTTTTTACTCATGCAAACCGCTGCCAGGCCAGATTCTCAACACTTTCAATTTCTTTTAAAAACTTAAATTTATGTTAATGTCTGTTCCTACTTACCTTGTTTATTTCTGTTGCAGTTTTTAGCTTTCAAATATATTTCTGTACACAATGTATTTGTCATTCTTCCAGCATTAGGTCTTTACGTTAAGCATGTTATTTTCCCTCCATCTAAATCACTGAGTAAATAAATGTTCAATAGACTGAGGCCAAAGAAAGTATTCTTCTTTCTTGAGGGAACTATAATTCTGTTATGTTCATACTTCAAAACCAGTTTCTCCCTCCTGGATATCCCCAGGTTTTTATGGCACATCTAAGATTGGTCAGCTGTTTACCAGGACTATAAGACTTCTAGAGTTCAAAGGGACTTTCCAGGGTCATAGTCTTGCCCAATTCTCTCATTTACAAATAAGGAATAGGAAAAGTTTAGTTATATACCCTTGGCCACATGACTAATAATTGGTGTATCTGGAGGCAGAACTAAGGAATTCTAAATACAAATATATGGTGTTCTTCCCATTAAAGAGTTTTATTTAATTTGTTTGTATTTTCTGTTCATTTTTATCTACATAAAATAGAGAAATTAATGTTTTTTATTATTCTGCTTGATCTAAACTATTGTGCACTTTTTGTTTTCAAGGGTATTTTCACTGCCACACAAGGAGCACACATACTATTTCCTCAAATTTTTAAGTCCATTTAGGGACTAGGTGGGTGAATAGCCTAGATCTACTCTGACAAGCTGGAAAGCAAGATAAATGTAAACTCTGGCTTGCTGCTAGTGAGGAAAGGAGTATTTTGGTTACAAATCTCAAATCCTGACCCTAAACCTACAAATGTATTTAGGATTAACTATCAACTTTCTATGACTCAAGAGAGAATGATGATTTTATCATTGTATTGACAGTATATACTGAATCATTATATAAATGATACAATATATTCATTTTATACTATTTCTGGTTGATTTATAGTCAACATCAATTATGACCAGACTTAGATACAAAAATCCACTATGTAATTAGTAAGTAACCACCACCATCTACCTCCCCACCAGAACGTCAATTCTGTGAGAGTATTAGTTTTATATTCTATTATTTTTGCCTTGCTTGCAGTAGGCTCTCAATAAAAATATGCTGATAAACAAATAAATGAATAAGTTAAAGAATAAACTGTAAAAGGAACACTGACCAAAAAAGCAGACCTAAAAATTTTTATAACTCCCCAAAAAGCAAACAAAAGAGATATATCTCTTGGCCACTAAAGTTAACTAAATAATAAAAGGAGTCTTAATATTACAATTACAATATTCTTTTTCAACGAAGTGCTTGCTCCTTTTCCATTTTGCCCCTTACCTTGAAATTTCAACAGGTTACACTTCGTTTCCTTACACTCCCTATGTATGAGACTTGTACAACAATTCTCTGTTCATTTTTCTAGAAATATCAAGTAAATGTTCAGAGACCAAATCAATTTCATTGTCATAAGATTATAAGAAGTCCATCACTAGATAGAAAGATTAGGCTCTTGTATTAGTATTACTTTATGATCAGATCTTAAAAACAAGCCAAATAATTTCCTATTTTCCGCACTGTTTTTATTTTCTTTGCAAGCAGTTGTTGTCAGAAATCATTTCAAACTATAAAATTTCACATTTACTGAAACAGTAACTTCTAACAATCCTACATGGATTAAATGAAAACATTGCATTTACTGTGCTTTTATTAAATGTTTTCGTCTACATTGGTCCTCTAAAATCTAAGTAAAAAGTACTAAAACAATAGTGTGTTAATTCAAATGTTGAGGATCATGTGAAAATCATGTTGACAATAAAGGAACTTGCTTACCCAATCCTTTTTTCTGTTTTTAATTTATTTAATTCACTTCAAATGTCTACGCTAAGTTCAAAGTTACTGAATTAGAACTGCATCAAAGTCAAATCATTTATTTATATCCTTTTGCTATCTGTTAAAGAGTGATACAATATTTTAAAACTACATTACTTATAAAGTCAAAACTAATATTATTTATCACAAATCATTTAGCTTATGTTTAATAAACCACATAAGCACCAGCCCATATAAACCCCCTCCCGTAGGTTCTCTCCATACAGTTTTCCTTTAAATTACAAAAGTGAAAAATCTAATTTGAAAACTACAAGAAAACTATGGATTTAATAAACAGATTAACTTACTGAAAAAATCTTTAAAGGCGTTTAACCAATCCATTTAGAATAAAAATCCCGTGTTTTCTTTTGTCAGTTACAGCTCAGGATAATTCTGAGTGAGCTTCCTGGTCTGTTCTGCAACACTGAAACTTCCCACACCCAAGCCATGTGACTTGGCCCACACCCAGGCAATAGAAAGTTTTTCTAAGGCTCCTCTCTTTCCAAACATTTCCCCCCCCCCGAATTATAACAGAACCTGTAAAGCAAGTATATCATGATGGCCACAAATGTGACCTTATTATTCAGAGTTATTTTAGAAGAAGCTTTATGTCATATATATTTTCAACAGTTGAAAATATATTCACATATTCATTTTTTTCTGTGTTTTCTTAACTTTCAAACAATGTCTATCAGCATGATCATTGTGAAACAAATTAATTATATGGGACATTTAAGTTACCAATAAGGAGTTCAGAAATTCTGAGAAAGGAGAGAAGGCTGTCTGATGCAAACGCTGAATTTACATCACTATACAAGGCTAACTACAGATCACTAACTTAAAATGAATAATTAAAAAATGTACCTAATTGGACTTTAAAATTTATATGCAGTAATATCTAAAACTGGGAAACTTATCCTCTTTGCTCTATGATATTAGTTTTTTCACTACCTTTTGTTAATTACCATCACATTTGCTCTAGTTGCAGGATACCAGCATTCTTTAAAAATACCTATTTAGATGTGGTTCTAGTCCTTTTCGTGCTTTCATCACTATAAGGCACACTTTCTTCACAAAAGTTACCTTAATTATCCCCAATAGCTCTAATCAACATGCTTTAAATCAGTGGTTCTCGACCTTCTGGCCCTTTAAATACAGTTCCTCATGTTGTGACCCAACTATAAAATTATTTTCGTTGCTACTTCATGACAGTAATGTTGCTACTGCTATGAATCGTAATGTAAATATGTGATATGCAGGATGGTCTTAGGCGACCCCTGTGAAAGGGCTGTTTGACCGCCAAATGGGTCGCGCCCCACAGGTTGAGAATAGCTGCTTTAAATAAATGTCCAGTATTCACAAAATAATAAATATTCCTGGTTCTAACTCTGGTCTCTTTTAGCTACTCAAGGAAAATCTCTTTCTGGTTTGTCTTCCAATAAAAAACTAATAATGGTCTTATATGCAAAACCTTAAAAATCTCAAAAAGGTAACCTCACTACAGCAGTTAAATGTCATGGTGAAAATTTAGATTAATAACTTCATTTATTAAGTTATTTAGAATACTGAATTTTTGGTTTAGAAACCAATTTTCTAATACTTTATATCTTACTTTGAATTGTGCAATAAATTTTTGCTATTTTATAATGGTTAAAAACAAAAAAAGATTTGTCTTCTATTGCTGATTTAGTCTAGAATAACAATAATAAATAAGAAATAAAAAATAATATAAAGTAGTTAATCAATAATATTTTATATTTGTCAGTTATGCCATATTACTTTCAAACTTTCACAAGGAAAAATTTTATTTTCTCTTCTACATATATACAAAGAATCCTTAAGTAATAGAATGTCTGCATGCTTGCCTGAATACAAAAAATGAAATTCTGTCCCTCCCAATTCCTTCCTGTCAGCCAAGGAGACTTTAATTAAAAAAAAAAAAAAAAAGAGGCCACTCCTCATCTGGACATATTTCCTTCCTATCAGCTCAGCCAAGGCAAGTGTGAAAGCAGGTTCCACTATCTTTGGCCCTAATGAGGGCCAGTAAAAACACACAAACTTTACAGCTATAGCAGTGGTTCTCAACCTTCTGGCTCTTTAAATACAGTTCCTCATGTTGTGACGCAACCATAAAATTATTTTCGTTGCTACTTCATAACTGTAATGTTGCTACTGTTATGAATCGTAATGTAAATATCTGATATGCAGGATGGTTTTAGGCGACCTGTGAAAGGGTCATTCGACCACCAAAGGGGTCGCGACCCACAGGTTGAGAACCGCTGAGCTAGAGGAAGAAAGAATGGGGGGAAAAGGAGAAACAAAATAAAAAAGATCAGCCTTATAGAGGCTAATCTACAGTAATGAATCTAATTTACTTTTATACAGTAATGATTCACAATTTAAAATTCTATTATCAACTATAAGAATAAAATAATGGTTTGCTTTTAAAAGTTAAGTTCAAAGTGTAAACCATTAGATATTTAAAATATAGCAATGTGCCAGGCAAAATAAACTGCCTTAATTTCAAGGCGGTAATTCTGCATCTTACTCATTTATCCCTGTATCATTTAGATGCAGAATTTGCCTAACTCCATCAGGTACTCAGAGTTCAAGAAGCCCCTGCTACATCAGTCAGTTCTGCTCCTTAGCACCACCCTGGCTTGATTTTTGAACTCCGGCCAGACCCACCAGAGCTAGATTCATAGAAACTTCCCACAAACACTTATGACGTCCACTGGTCTCCTGATGTGAACACCTACTATGAGCCAAACTTACCTTGTCTTGCTAAAATTCCAGTTCAGCCCTTTTCTAGTCAGATCTGCCCACTGCTGCCAAAATTATGTACAAAGAACCAAGCTCTAACATCTACTTAAAAGAAAGTATTGTTGCTGTTTTAGTACAAGAATAACTTACCTAATGTATCCTTTAGGTTTTTTACAATAGATGCTTTCCGAGCACTGTTTTTCCTTTCCACATAGTTAGAAGGCACAAAACCTGTTTTATTCATAGAATTTCGAACTCGCCACCAAGACTTAGAATCATCTAGAAGCCATAATCTCTCATTCTTCTTGATGTCCAGCTCTTGTTCTTGTTGGGCCACATAATCAAATTTGGCTACTACAACCACTTCCTCTGCCATCTTTCAGCAGCTTCAGCACTGTAACCACATAGAAAATATTTTTAAGATGTAAATAATAGCAGTCTACATACTTTTCAAAAGAGATACACCTAAAAAACCTAAGAGCACTGAAAGGTTAAAAGTAAAAATATGAAAAAACAAATACACCAAGCAAATACAAATCAAAACACAATTGGTTTAGCTATATTAATAACACACTAAAAGACTTTGAGGCAAAACCATTACTGATAATAAAGAAGTTTACTATACAGTGATAAAAAGCCTATAACCTCTATACTTATGATTGACATAGCTCCAAAATAGATTACTAGAACTACAAAGAAAAATAGACATCTATGGTCACAGAGGACAATTTTTAACAACATATTTATCTCAGTTAACACATTGTATGCGGGAAATGTATTTATACATTTTACGTATTTATACGTTCTACCAGTGTAGTAGAGCGCGGGACACGTATTAATACGTTTTTTATAGACTAGCGGTAGAATGCGGGTAACGTATAAATACGTAAACTAAAGTTATAGTAATTTTACTGAACGTTGCCATTTGCGCAAAAAATTAGCAAAAATGGCCGGTGTCACCTGTTAGCGCACGATAAAAACTACCCGCAAACAATGTGTTAATAAATAAAGGAGACCAAAAAATTAGTAAAGCTAGAACAGAACTGATATCATAACCATGTAGTTTGAACTAATCTATAATAATCTATTTTAATAATAGAGATATATGCAAAGTGTCTGGGACACTGTAACAGTAATAACAATGATCAAACAGCAGGCTGAGTGGGGCGACCAGGCTGGCGGGGGGGCGGGGGGGAGTTAGGAGCGGCCAGGCCGGCAGAGGGAGGCAATTGGGGTGATCAGGCCGGCAGGGGAGAGGGCAATTAGGGGCAATCAGGCAGTCAGGCAGGTGAGCAGTTAGGAGCCAGCGGTCCTGGACTGTGAGAGTGATGTCCGACTGCCAGCTTAGGCCCTATAAATTGGCAGTTGGACATTTTCCAAGGGGTCCCGGATTGGAGAGGGTGCAGGCTGGGTTGAGGGGTCCCCCCCTCCCCCCCCACGAATTTTGTGCACCGGGCCTCTAGTCTATAATAATAAAAGCACATAATATGCAAATCAACTGAATAGCCAAACAGCAGGATGACCTTCCAGACAAAGCTGGGGCTGTGAGGGCCGAGGCAGTAAGGGGCTGAAAAGGCCTACTCTTGCACAGATCTCGTGCATTGGGCCTCTAGCCCTATATAATAAAAGTGTAATATGCAAATCGACCAAACAGCAAAACAACCGGTCCCTATGATGCGCACTGACCACCAGGGGAACGCTGCTCAGCCAGAAGCCCAGCTAACAGCTGGCGAGCGTAGCAGCAGTAAGGAGCGAGGGGCCAGAGCTGTGAGAGCCCCAGATTGCGAGAGGGGTTCTGCCTGCCGGGGTATCGGCCCTAAGCCGGCAGGCAGACATCCCCTGAGGAGTCCTGGACTGCGAGAGGGCACAGGCCGGGCTGAGGGATAACCCCCCTCATCAGTGCACAAATCTCATGCACCAGGCCTCTAGTAAACATAAAAATACTAGAGGCCCGATGCACAAAATTCGTGCAAGGGGCTTGGCCCTTGCAACCGTGGCAGCTGCCTCAGCTTCATCTGGAAGGTCATCCAGAAGGTCGTTTGGCCATCTGGTCTAATTAGCATATTATACTTTTATTCTAATTTCCAAACAGACAAATATAAAAATTCATCAAATGCCAGGCAATTAAAAAAAGTCTCAAGAACTTTAATGTACTTGATATCCTACAACCACATTCTCTGACAACCATAACAGAAAGATAGCTTTTTAAAAAACCACGTTTAGAAATTTCTAAAAACTCATGTGTCAGAAAATAAATAACAGAATTTAAAAAATATTAAAAGTAAAGTAATAAAGACTATACTGCCAACCTGTGGGGTGCAGCAAAAGGAATAAATAGGGTGGGGCAAAAGTAGGTCCTTAGTTGTACACAGTTACAACAGAAAAATAAGAAAACTAAAAATAAATTAATGAACTGAGCATGTCTCTTAAGCAGTTAGAAATGCTGAAGAATATAAAAAAGGTAGATAAAAGGAAATAATACAAATAAAAGCAGGACTTAATGAAACAGAAAATAAACATAGAGGACAAAAGCTAAAAAAAAAAACTAACAAGAAAAACCTAAACCAAAAAAACCAACCACAAAAAGGTAGCTCTTTGTCAAAACTAACAAAATGGATATAATTCTGGTAAGATTCAGTAATGAAAAAAGGAAGATGCACAACCAAATACTAGGAAAGAAAGGGAGTTATACTTATAGATACTGCAGACATTCAAAAAATAATTTTTATAAACAACTTCAATAGCTCTAAAAACAAGTACAATATACACATATGAAAACAAATGCAAATGTCCCTTAAGTTTGGGAAACGATGTTCAATCTCATTGTAATAGAGAAATGCAAATAAAAACTGCTCCGTAATATGATTTTTTACCTATCCGGTTAGCAAAAATCCAAAAGATTGACAACACAGATTGTTGGCAAGGCTATCAGGAAGTAATCACTCTCATATATCTAATCTAATAAATGACAAACATGCAAATTAACTGTACCTTTGCTATGCCTTAAGCCACACCCACCAGCCAATCAGAGCAACTATATGCAAATTAACCCAACCAAGATGGCAGCCAGCAGCCATGGAGCTGAAGCGAGCAGGAGGCTTGGTTGCTCCAGTGATGGAGGAAGCCAAGCTTCCCGGCCGGCTCTGAGCTCCACCGAAGGCAACAACGTTTCAATTATAGAAGGTAAATAAACCCCAGAATAAAAAAGAAAAAGAAAAAAAGGAGAGGCTGGGAGCTTCTGTCCCTGGGGGGCTTGGCCAGCCTGAAAACAGCCCTTAGCCCCTCACCCAGACTGGCCAGGCACCCCAGTGGGGACCCCGTACCCTAAAGGGGGTGTGACCAGCCTGCAAACACCCATCAGCCCCTCACCCAGGCTGGCCAGGCACCCAAGCAGGACCCCCACCCTGATCCGGGACACCCTTCAGGGCAAACCAGCAGGCCCCCACCCGTGCACCAGGCCTCGATCCTATATAATAAAAGGGTAATATGCAAACTGACCCTAACAGCAGAAAGACTGGGACTGACTGGTCATTGTGACACACACTGACCACTAGGGAGCAGACGCTCAATGTAGGAGCTGCCCCCTGGTGGTCAGTGCACTCCCACAGGGGGAGCCCTGCTCAGCCACAAGCCAGGCTGATGGCTGCCAGTACAGCGGTGGTGGTGGGAGCCTCTCCTGCCTCCTAGGCAGCGGTAAGGATGTCCAAATGCAGCTTAGGCCTGCTTCCCGTTGGAAAGTGGACATCCCCCGAGGGCTCCCGGGCTGCCAGAGTGATGTCTGACTGCCAGCTTAGGCCCAATTCCCCAGGGAGCGAGCCTAAACCAACAGGTGGTCATCCCCCAAGGGGTCCCAGTCTGCGAGAGGGCATAGGCCAGGCTGAGGGACCCCCCCCAAGTGCACAAATTTTTGTGCACCAGGCCTCTAGTTGAGAATATAAAAAGATTAACAGCCTATGGATAGGGAATTTGGCAATATTTTACAAAATTATATAAACCTTAAGCTTCAACTCAACATATACTGTCAAGGTTCAGATAGTATTCCTGGAGGCAAAGACCAGCAGTCATATAAATGAGAGAAGTCCCTGGAAGGCTAATGGACTCTGATATTCAGCAAGGGCTGAAAATCAGCATTGTATTACCCTGCTGCTGGCTGAATGGTTGAAGACAATCCGCTAACCTGATCATCTTTTATTGTTTACCAAACCTTGCCATTCAAATGTGTGTTTGCTTTGCTAAAGGGCAAATGTGTATTCTAGTAAATAAAAAGCTATGGGTCTGGAGATTCAGGGAACATCTCCGCTAGAGAGTAAGGTCTCCGCCTGACTCCCCCATGCCTTCTAAATTTATATTTCTTATCTAGTATATCCGTTTGTGTGCAGCCCCTTCTCCAGACCTTGAACCCTAGCCACAGACGGATGCAGCATTCACAAGTATACATAATGTGTGTACATATTTTGTTGTGGGGGAGCATGAAAATTAGAATTTCCAATTTATCTTTATTCACAAAGAAACACTAAAAAGATAAAACCAAAAAATGGTTATCCTGTGGGAAGAAAAGAGAGAGAACCTCAGTATGGGAGCAGACCTCTCTGGGTGTACTTTTAGAAGCACCTAAATCAATGGTTTTCAACCTTCATAATGCCACGCCCCTTTAATTCAGTTCCTCATGTTGTGGTGACCCCTAATTTCATTGTTACAAATTGAACATAATTAAAGCATACGATTAATCACAAAAACAATATGTAATTATATATGTGTTTTCCGATGGTCTTAGGCGACCCCTGTGAAAGGGTCGTCAGACCCCCCAAAGGGGTCTCGACCCACAGGTTAAGAACCACTGTCCTAGGGTTTTGTGGAAGGTATAACTGTGAGGATGAAATTGGCTATTTGGCCGCAGCAATTACTAAGCAAAGTGTTGAAAGTGTAACTTTACTTCTCTTGGATGCTCAGAGTAAAATTTGAGAAGAGAAAAAACATAAAGATGAATTGTTAATCAAAAGGGAAGCAGAAATTTAATTTAAATGTTGGAAAATTCTCAGACTATCCATATTGCAAAAAATATGTTATGAACTCTAAAGGTATGTACGGCCAAGGGACGGGACTCTTTGATACATTAGTTTGGGTGTGAATACCAGACTCAATCAGCCACCGTAATTATGGAGAAATTAAAAATTACATGCTAGTCTGAAACAAATGCTAATTAAAATAAAGGCCTTTATTTTAAACGATAGGTCAAATAAAATGCCACCTTACACTATTCACTTTTGGAAATATCACTTTGGAAACATCCACAATATGAAAAACCACAAAATTATGACAAAGGCAATCTGTACTGGCAGAAATCAGGAAGGAATAATGGAAGATTGTTGGCCAGTCTTCTTAGATTTTACAGGATAAGACCACAGATATTCTTCAAGACAAGGAAAGAAGAACCACAAAGGCTGCCTCCTCCATTTCAAAAGGGGCCATTGCCTGGGTTTCAACCCAAAGATGTGGGGCCCAGGCCAGGAGAGCCACTGGCATGTGATTGTAGCACAGCAAGAGCTGCCTTGAGCTGCACTCAGCAAAGCCATAGGGGAAACACAGGTAAGTATTTAATAGTTTTAAATAGAGAACAAACATAAACAGATATTTCACACACAAAAAAGGAATCTGAATGGCATATAAGCACATGAAAAGATTCTCAAATTCATTAGTCATTATAGGAATGAAAATTAAAACCACCAAGTGATATCACTACACAGCTATTAAATGGCTTACGAAGAGAAGAGAGGTGGAGAAGAATGAAAGGGGGAAAGAAATAGGGGAGAGGAAAGATAGAGATACAGAGATAGAGAGATAAAGATAAAGATAGGGAAGGAAACAAAGAAAAAAAAGTACTAAGTTGCCAATGAGGATGCTAATCAACTGGAAATAATGCATTGCTTGTGGGAATGCAAAAGTAGTACAACCATTATGGGTAACAGTTTGACAGCTTCAAGTTCAACATACCTTTACCATATGACACAGCAATCTCACTGACCTAGACTCAAAAGGCTATGTATGGCCCTGACCAGTTTGGCTCAGTGGATAGAGCATCGGCCTGAGGACTCAAGGGTCCCAGGTTCGATTCCGGTCAAGGGCATGTACCTTGGTTGCGGGCACATACCCAGCAGGAGGCAGCTGATCGATGTTTCTCACTCACTATCCCTCTCCCTTCCTCTTTATAAAATATCAGTAAAAATATATTTTTTAAAAAAAGGCTATGTATGACATTCTAGAAAAGGCAAAATTATAGGGATTAGTGGTTTTCATAGGTTAATGGTGAGGGTAAGAGTCTGACTATAAAGCATGAGAAAATTTTATTTTCTTGAGAGGGGGTGAAGAAACTGTTCTGCATTCAGGCTGTGGTAGTGATTAACTTAGATGCACAAAGTGTGTTAACTTCCATGCACAAGGTATGTTAACTCAGATATACAAGAACAATGGACAGGGCTGCTTAAGGCAAAAACAAATCTTTTACTAAAGAAGTCATTTGCCTCTCGATATGTCTAATCTCCTTCACACTCAAAAACGTATGAATCTTACTATATTTAAACTAAATATATAGCAGAAAACATTCATTGCACTTTCTTATACTTTAAATGGACCTGTTTTTATAATTTTATGTCACCATGCAATATACATTCACTAAGTTTTGCAGATCTTCCAAATGTTGACATCTTATAAAATATCATTGCATTTCATGCAGTCTCTGGAAACTTGAGTGAAAATGAAAATTAACATCCCAGTATATGAAAATAGTTTTGGCCTTACAGACTCCCTAAAAGGTCTACTTTAGGAACTCTGCTCATCTAAATATGGGAATAACATCAGGACAAATACCTAAAAACATGTTCTTCCCCAACCTACTTTTACAAATTAATTCGGTATATCTACAGATTAATGGCACTAAGTTTGTCAAATCATTTTACCAATCATATTGTGTATGACATGTAAACTATGCGAAAGGGCACTGTTTGCTATGTATGACAAATATCACCATTTTTGGCAAGCCAGTTGTTATATTCTGAGGAAAAAGGAACCAGCTAGTGATAGAAAAAATTCTAAAGGGAAATCTCTCAGGCAAGTACAAATACAATTTTAGAGTCTGTCGTACTTTGACATGTAACTTGACAATTTCCTGTTTCTGATAAAAATCAGCAGAGTGACAATACCCAAGTGACTAACTCCGGAAGTTTGGTTGGGCTATAGATCTCTCAGTAAACAATTAAGAGGGAAAAATCCCCAAATAAGTAACTTCAATATTCTACAAGTAATGCAAAAAGACAAGGCAATTCATAAGATAATTTTATTCTATTCAATGTATTATACCTTACTATTTTGTCTAGTTATTTTAATTGTTAAATACTCTTATTAATGAAACAACATAGACAAGAAACCCAGCATGGGGAAATTAAAAATTACATGCTAGTCTGAAACAAAGGCTACTTAAAATAAGGCCTTTATTTTAAATGATGGATCAAATAAAATGCCACCCTATATTATTCACTTTTGGAAATATCACTTTGGAAATATCCCCAATATGAAAAAGCACAAAATAATGACAAAGGTAAAAGTTATTAAATAGTTATTACAGATGAAGAATACACTGAGCTAAGGCCTGAGAATAACTATAGGCACATCAAGCAAAAATCCTGCTCTCTAAAAATATCAACTATAATTCTATTTCAACAACTTATTTAATGTCTTAGGCATTACTCCCTATATGATTACTTTGTGAAGCATCACAAAATTTTACTTATTACCCTCTCTGAATTAAAATGTCACGTAGTGCTGTGGGGTGAGGGCATGTGCCAGGGGTTAGGGGAGGCCGGGGAAAGGTCAGTGGGGAAAAAAAGGAGACATATGTACTACTATTTGTAATACTTTAAACAATAAAAAAATTTTAAAAAAATGTCACGTAGTGCTAAGAGGTCTATAACAAAAGTAACAGTAAGTCTAGTATCCATCTGACACCATATAGTTATTACAGTATTATTGATTATATTCCCTTACATATATTTTTAAAATTGTGATAAAATACCTATTATGGGCTGAATTTCACCCCCACCCCACCCCCAAAATTCAAATGCTTAAGTCCTATCCTCCAGTACCTCAGACTATAACTATATTTGGAGTTAAGTTCTTTAAAGAAGTAATTAAGGTAAAATAGGTGGATCCTAATCAAGTATGACTAGTGTCATTATAATTTGGTTCGGCCAGAGTGGCTCAGTTGGTTGAGTATCGCCCTGTGCACCAAAAGGCTGCCACAGTTCAATTCCCGGTCAAGGTACACAGGTAGATTGTGGGTTCGATCCCCAATTGGGGCATGTATGGAAGGCAACCTATAAGTCTCTCAGTCTTCCCCACCCCTTCCCCTTCCTCTAAGCATATCCTCAGGTGATATTTAAAAATAATCTATATATAAAAAAAGCTAATATGCTAAGTGCCCAACCGTCCAACCGGTCGCTGACTCACAATGACCACCAAGAGGCAGATACTCAACGCTGGAACTGCCATGACCCACACTGCCCCTTTACAGAGAAAGGGCACCATGGACTTGGCGCCCACAAAGCAACACTTGCCTTCCCCCAAGTGGTACACAGGCCCTACCACCACCTCAGAGTGATACCCCACCAAATCGCAGCCAGTGGTGCCAAGACTCCATGGCGCAAAATGTGGCCCACAGCCCAGCCCAGCCCAGTCCAACCCAGAAACGGTTGCTGTGGGTGCCAGGTAATGATGTCACGTAGCAATGCCTGGCTTCCTCTCCCTAGAAACTGGACTCCTTGGAATTGCTTTTTTTAAAAAAAATGTATTGTATTGATTTTTTACAGAGAGGAAGGGAGAGAGAGAATCAGAAAGATCGATGAGAGGGAAACATCGATTGAGCTGCCTCCTGCATACTCCCTACTGGGGATGTGCCCACAACCAAGGTGCATGCCCTTGACTGGAATCGAACCTGGGACCCTTCAGTCCGCAGGCCAATGCTCCATCCACTGAGCCAAACCAGTCAGGGCCTCCTTGGAATTTCTTTAGCCCAGAAACCTGAATTGCTTTACAGCCAGGTGCAAACATTTTACAGTTTAACCAAATGTCTGTGAAGCATTTTCTGGTGCCTCATCTCATTTGATCCTAACAGAAATCCTGGAGTAGGTAGATAGGAGACTCGGTGGAATACTATTTTCTCTTTATTAGCCAGAAAAACAGATTTAGAAAGCTTAGAAACTTGACCCGACTGAAAAGAAGAAATGGTGGACCTTGAAAACGACTTCAGGTTTTCTCACTGCGCAGAATATAGTCAAACACTGCTGCCATTAAATATTTTACCCTTTGTTCTCCCTGCGTGATCTACAATAATAATCTGCTTCATGTTGGTATTTACTGCTGTGTTGCTGACAATTACCTGAAAGAGAAGATGAGGTGCTTCACTGGGCTGGAAAAAGTTTAGCTAAATCAGAAAGCAGGTCTAATTAAGCAAGTTTATTTTATACATATAAAAGGCTAAGCTGACTCGCACCTGCGCGATACATATAAAGCTCTTGCTGGCGCCAATCACACACATGTGTTTTGATCTGTCAATGTCAATCGTGAATTTGGTTGACACTTCTATTATAAAGAAAGGGCAAATAGCGATATTAAATTATTTCTTCTAATAATTTCCTTTCAATGTGCATGAATCTACGTTCCGGGACACTAGTAATAAAATAAGAAGAGCCAATTTTAACACAGACATGCTCCATTTGAAAACTATATGAAGACATTGGGAGAAGACAACCATCTACAAGCCAAGGAGAGGCCTCCGAAGAAACAACCATGATAACAACTTGATCTCTCAGACTTTAGCCTCCAGAATTTTGAGAAAATAAATTTCTGTTGTTTAACCACCCAGTCTGTGATACTTTGCTATGGCAGCCTTACCTAACTAATCCATATAAAATGTAACATCTGAACCATTTTTAAGTGTACAGTTAAGTGGCATCAAATATATTTACAATGTTGATGAACAAGTATAGCCATCCATTGCCAGAACAATTTTCATCTTGCAAAACTGAAACTCTATACCCAGTAAAAAATTACTCCCTCATATACAGCCAAACTGGTACTGTTAGCTAGATATTAATGTGGGAAAGGAAGCAAAAGGGAGTCAGAAATTGGTGAGCATATTCAGCTGGGAAACAGAGGCCTGTTGGCTTCACCAGGAAGCTACAGCTCAGGGAACCACCAGTCCATTCCCAGCAGATGACTGGGGGAAGGGATAGAACAAAAGGGCAGGTAAACATATACGCAGTAAAGTCAAAATGGTGCAAGGGGTATAGGTGACCATGGAGACCTGTCAGTCTTATCTGGGGAAAGGATCACTCAGCAGTGGGTGCACCCTATCAGAAGCCCATGAAGGTTTGAGAAGCTGACTGGCTATTTTGAATAATCTCCTGGTTAAAACCCCAGGAGAACAAAGCGCGCGTGCTCTCTCTCTCTCTCTCTCTCTCTTGCTTGGGACTGTAACCGCACTCGCCCTGAGTGGTCTCTTCTTCCTGGGAGCATGCGACCCTGTGGGTCTAGTGGCCACCTGGAGCCTGAGAAAGGCCATGCAGGCCCAAATGAAGCAGAAGCTCTGGACATTGGCCTTGGCCTTTGCCCTGATAAAGACTCAATTGGACTTTTTCCACGGCGGCATGGACGAAATGGGACATTGGAAAGCCAGGAGAACTCTTTCGATATTGCATCACAAATAAACCACCTTGCCACATCACAATCAAATCGCTGATTTTTACCAAGCTTTTACTTAGAAAGATGTTTCCCAGGTTTTCTGAGGTCCCACTATATGCCAGGCACAGTATGAGCTATCCAGCTCATAAAGCTAAAGCTGTCGTGGAAGAGTTTACAGACTAGTGGGGAAAGTTCTGTTTCTTTGCTAATCTTATTTTATCTTTAATGCTAACATACTCTGCTTCCATTAACATCATAAAATATGCTAACTACCTCTATAAACTAGGTTAAATGTGCTGCTACTGTTTATATATTTAACCACCTCTGACTGGACTAATAAAACCACCTGTCTTTTCACTTTATAAAGTCTTATTTAGTCTTCAGCAGTAACTGGTTTGGCTCAGTGGATAGAGCAGGGGTGGGCAAACTTTTTGACTCGAGGGCCACAATGGGCTCTTAAACTGGACCGGAGGGCCGGAACAAAAGCATGGATGGAGTGTTTGTGTGAACTAATATAAATTCAAAGTAAACACCATTACATAAAAGGGTACGGTCTTTTTTTTTTTTTTTAGTTTTATTCATTTCAAAAGGGCCGGATCCGGCCCGCGGGCCATAGTTTGCCCATGGCTGGGATAGAGTGTCAGCCTGTGGACTGAAGGGTCCCGGGTTCAATTCCAGTCAAGGGCACATGCCCAGATTGCAGGCTGGATCCCCAGTAGGGGGCGTGAAGGTAGCAGTCAATGATTCTCTCCCATCATTGATGTTTCTATCTCTCTCTCCTTCTCCCTTTCTCTCTCTGAAATCAATAAAAACATATTCTGTAAAAAAAGGGAAAAAGAAGAATAGGAACCAGTCAGGCCTGAGTTATTATTCTTAAATAAAGTGAAGCAATGATCCACAGGTTCTTGCAAACTTCGATTACTGCATACAGAGGACTAGGTCTTAAAGACTAATTCTCTTCTATCTTCACTGTATCTAAGCTTCCTCCAGCTATCCCTAATCTGGAGGGCTGAGAGGTGCCGCTTAGCACTATTTGACATTTTAAGCCATGTTCATATATTACTTGCAAGAGTTTGCACCTAGTCCAAGTCGTGCTTTAATGCCGCTATAAATAAAATATGCTTATGATACATTCAATTTACTTTCTTAACTTCATAATTCTGTACTAGACACTGTTCTGCCATTAGCTATGACTCTGGGAATGTCCTATCAACCTCCCAGAAACTCCATGTTCTTATCTGTAAAGCAAAAGAACTGAATCAGATAAGATCAAAAAGTCTCTTTTGAGTGCCAAAACTATGATCTAAGTTCCTCCTTAAATTTTCTGGACTAAACAAAACCAGATTTGTATTGTGTTTTCTAAGTATTTTCATTACAAGAGGTGGCAAAAAGTAGGTTTACAGATGTAATACAAATAAATAATCTATAGTGATAAAAAGCTAATATGCAAAGTGTCCCCTCAAGAGTTTGACCAGGAGACTGGGAGTTCGGTCACTCACTATAACGTGCGCTGACCACCAGGGGGCAGCACGGAATGAAGGAAGGCCCCAGCTGGCAGCTGGGGAAGGGAGGCCCCAGCCGGCAGCCTTGATCTCTAGCCAGCAGCCTTGATCTCTAGCCAGCCCTAGGGACCCTACTAGTGCATGAATTTTGTGCACTGGGCCTCTAGCTAGTAAATAATAAGAATAAACTTGTATTTTGTGTACTCACAACTATAAGCCTACTTTTGCCAACCCCTGTATATTACCACTATTCCAATCATTTAAAAAATATATTTTTATTGATTTCAGAGAGGAAGAGAGAGAGAAACATCAATGATGAGAGAGAGTCAACGATTGGCTGCTTGCTGCATGCCTCCTACTAGGAATTGAGCCTGCAACCCGGGCATATGCCCTGAATAGGAATCAAACCATGACCACGGGGTTCATAGGTGGAAGCTCAACCATTGAGCCACACCCACTGGGCAATCTTTATTCTTTTATATTCTACCTAGTGTCCCGGGGCATGGATTCGTGCACATTAAAAGGAAATTAATTAGAAGAAATATTTCAATATTGCTATTTGACCTTTTTCTATGAGAAATGTCAACCAAATTATTGACAATGAAACACACGCGTGAGACTGGTGCCAGCAAGAGCTTTATATGTATCGCGCATGTGTGAGTCAACTTAGCCTTTTATATATATAGAATAAACTTACTTAATTAGACCTGCTTTCTGATTTAGCTAAACTTTTTCCAGCCCAGGGAAGCACCTCATCTTCTCTTTCAGGTAATTGTCAGCAACACAGCAGTAAGCATCAACACGAAGCAGATTATTAATGTAGATCATGTAGGGAAAACAAAGGGTAAAATATTTAATGGCAGCAGTGTTTTGACTATATTCTGCACAGTGAGAAAACCTGAAGTCATTTTCAAGGTCCACCATTTCTTATTTCTTTTCAGTCGGGTCAAGTTTCTAAGCTTTCTAAATCTCCGTTTTCTGGCTAATAAAAAGAAAATAGTATTCCACCGAGTCTCCTATCTACCTACTCCAGGACTTCTGTGAGGATCAAATGAGATGAGGCACCAGAAAATGCTTCACAGACATTTGGTTAAACTGTAAAATGTTTGCACCTGGCTATAAAGCAAGTCAGGTTCCTGGGCTGAAGAAACTCAAAGGAAGCTAGTCGCTAGGGAGAGGAAGCCAGGCGTTGCTACATGACGTCATTATCAGGAGCCCATAGCAACCATTTCTGGGCTGTGCGCTGCATTTTGTGCCATGGGGTCTTGGCAGTGTAGGCTGTGATTTGGTGGGGTGTCACTCTGGGGTGGTGGCAGGGCCTGTGTCCCACTTGGGGGAAGTGGAGTATTTATTTGTCAGTGTCAGGTCCATGGTATTGTTTATTTTTAAATGGCCAGTGTGCATCATGGCAGCTCCAGCGCTGAGCATCTGCCCCCTGGTGGTCAGTG
Source organism: Myotis nattereri (assembly GCF_964212035.1). Classification (NCBI taxonomy): domain Eukaryota; kingdom Metazoa; phylum Chordata; class Mammalia; order Chiroptera; family Vespertilionidae; genus Myotis; species Myotis nattereri. The sequence continues at coordinate 32,961,854 of NC_138089.1, forward strand.
TGTGTCATAGCTATCAGTCAGTAGGACGTATGGACACTTAGCTTTTTATATACATAGATTACTATGTCTCTTAAAAGTGTCACTCAAGTTGTACATATTCTCAAAAGAATACACACATCTCAGGAACAATAGTACTACCATTTCCCCATACTGTACAGTATAAGTAAGGTTAAGATTATGGCATCATTTTTAGCAACCATATTCTCCTGACACACCAAACTGTGGTCACCTGAAATCCCAGACATATTTAACATGATTTTAACCATAACATTTGAGTATCTTTCACATTAATTGCTGTCCTTAATTCTTTTTTTTAAATCCTCACCTGAGAATATTTTTTCTTTATATTTTATTGATTGTTTTTTTACAGAGAGGAAGGGAGAAGGACAGAGAGCTAGAAACATCAATGAGAAACATTGATCAGCCGCTTCCTGCACCCCACCCCACCCCGCCCCACTGGGGATGTGCCCGCAACCAAGGCACATGCCCCTGACCGGAATGGAAGGTGGGTCCCCTCAGTCCGCAGGCTGACACTCCATCCACTGAGCAAAACCAGCTAGGGCCCATGGATTTTTTTAGAGAGTGTAAGACAGTGGTTCTCAACCTTCCTAATGCCACATGACCCTTTAATACTGTTCCTCATGTTGTGATGACCCCCAATTTCATTGTTACAAATTGAACATAATTAAAGCATAGTGATTAATCACAAAAATATGTAATTATATATGTGTTTTCCGATGGCCTTAAGCGACCCCTGTGAAAGGGTCGTTTGACCCCCAAAGGGGTCACGACTCACGGATTGAGAACCGCTGGTGTAAGAGAAAGGGAAAGACAGAGAAATATCAATGTGAGAGAAACACATCAATTGTTTGCCTCCTGCACAAGCCCCGACCAGGGCAGGGGCCAGGGAAGAGCCTGCAACTGAGGTACATGCCCTTGACTGGAATCGAATCCAGAATCATTCGGTCCATAGGCTGACACTCTAGCCAGAGTCAAACTGGCTAGGATTGCCCTTAATTCTAATGTTTCCTCTCAGGCCCACCATTGCTTATATAATTTTTATTCAAAAACAGTTTTAGGACATTACCACTTAGCCCTATTAAAGTTTATTGTGCCTCCCATTATCCTTTTGGCCTATGCATACAATAGGACCCATTGGAGTTACAGGAAACCAGTACACTAGTACTTAAAAACTCCTAAGTATAAAAATGTGTGCTAAATTGTAAAGCATTGTGCATGTCTACTCCTTAAGCACCTCACACTTAACTTTCCCTGCAGTTTCTGCATCTGTGTTTTATAATTCAGTAAATAGTACCACTATCAATCCAATTATCTGAATTAATGAAACCTACTCAGTCAACCCCCACATCTCAAGTCATTTAGATGAAGTATAAGAAATTTCTGAGAGAATCTACCTCTTGCTGTTGGCCTCTCCTTTGATTCTAGCTGTATTTGCTTCCTATTGCTGTGTAACAAATTGCCACAAATTTAGTGGCTTAAAACACAAATTTAACTATAACTGGAAAATAAATTAATTTTTAAAATCACAAATTTACTGTCTTTTTTTTAAAAAATATATTTTATTGATTTTTTACAGAGAGGAAGGTAGAGGGATAGAGTTGGAAACATCAGATGAGAGAAAAACATCGATCAGCTGCCTCCTGCACAACCCCCACTGGGAATGTGCCCGCAACCAAGATACATGCCCTTGACCCTTTAGTCCCCAGGCCGACGCTCTATCCACAGAGCCAAACCGGTTAGGGCACAAATTTATTGTCTTTAAGTACTAGAGATAAGAAGGTTGAAACTGGATTTACAGAGCTAAAATCAAAGTCTGTATTCCCACAGGAGGCTCTAGGGCAGCGGTTCTCAACCTGTGGGTCGCGACCACTTTGGGGGTCGAACGACCCTTTCACAGGGGTCGCCTAAGACCATCGGAGAACACATATGTAATTATGTGAACGAAAGGGGCCACATGCTGGCTGACCTGACAATCTCAGGGGAGGCCTGCATGGCGGTCTTGCAAACACAGAGACCTAAAGTAACCACAAAGGATGGTCAGAAATTAAACTTTAACTAAAAGCAGTTATGGTGGGCAGTTACATCCTAGGGCAGTATCTTCACTGACAAGGTCAACCTTTACCTTAACTGAGCCTGTCTGTCTTTTTGCATCTATAATAACACACCTTTGAAATGTCTGGGTAACTTGTAGCTTCCCTTTTTCTGGAGCCCCTGGGGAACAACCAGATACGCTGGGCGCCAGGACAGATACCACAAATTCCTTCATTATCATGTTAATTGATCCTGCACCCACCTAAGTATGCGTCCATCATTTTACTTTTTATCCAATCCCAAGGATTTCCCTGCTTTGCTTTATCCCTCCTCCTTAATCTATCACCAATGAATTTCATGTAACCCACCTATGTCCCTCCTTTGATTGCAAATGTATAAATACAAATGTAACCCCACCATTCTCCGGAGCACTATCCCAATTAGTTGAGGTTCTGCTTCCCGGCATATGTCAACAGTTTGGCTCAAATAAACTCACAAAAAATTCTTTACAGGTTTCAATGGGTTTTTTTACGTTAACATTTAAATATTGTTTTTGTGATTAATCACTATGCTTTACTTATGTTCAATTTGTTGTTTTTAAAAAATATATATTTTATTGATTTTTTACAGAGAGGAAGGGAGAGGGATAGAGAGTTAGAAACATCGATGAGAGAGAAACATCAATCAGCTGCCTCCTGCACACCCCCTACTGGGGATGTGCCAGCAACTAAGGTACATGCCCTTGACCAGAATCGAACCCGGGACCCTTCAGTCTGTAGGTCGACACTCTAAGCCAAACCAGTCAGGGCTAATTATGTTCAATTTGTAACAATGAAATTGGGGGTCACCCCAACATGAGGGACTGTATTAAAGGGTCCTGGGGCATTAGGAAGATTGAGAACCACTGCTCTAGGGGAAAATCCATTCTATGCTAATTCCTTAGCCCCCAGCCATATCATCTTGACCTCAGCTTCCATTGCCACTTTCTTTCTTACACTCCTGCCTTCCTCTTATGAGATTCCTTGTGATTACACTGGGCCCAGGGATAGATAATCCAGGAAAATCCGCAAAGTCCTTTTTGCCATACAAGGTAACATATTCACAATTTTAGAAGACTAGACTGGAGACATCTTTGGGAGACCATCATTCTACTGACCATGATAATCTTAAACTTAGGCTAATGATTCCAGGTAGATCTGACTAAATTTCCCCATATTACTCACTGTGATTCTTTTGCTTTCTGCTCTGGGACTTCCTGAGGCAATGAAATGAGATACCACTGGGAACACAATTGGCAGGCTCTTATGTGCAGCTGAAAGTGGGGGAGGGAAGGAGAAAGAATTTATACCACACTGGGGAAACTGCCAACTGATGGGAGAACAAGAGCAGATGAGTAGAAAATATGAGACTAGATCAGGGGTGGGCAACTTTTTTGAGTGCGTGCCAAAACCAGCAAAATCTCTGACTCAAAATTCTGCATGCCAACCCTAATTTTTTGAGAACATGTTACGCCTACTTGATATCTCTTAAGGTGTACGTATGTGAAGAACCTTGAAGAAATAATAAAATTCATTCGAGCGACAAAAACACAGTATATGATGATGAAAGTACATTAATTTTTTAATGTATACATGTTATATAAGATTATTTCTTTATCTAAGATGTACCTACACTGAATTTATCTGAAAAATAAAAAAGTCAATATTAAGAAAAAAATTGTAAATGGAAGATTATAAGAGAGGGTTTCGCGTGCCAGCAAAAGTTACTGGCATGCCATGTTTGGCACGCGTGCCAAGGGTTGCCCACCCCTGATCCAGATCCTCAGAAGTTCCTACTGGAATTGAGCCCTAGTTGCAACAGCAGTGAATAATTCAATAACAGTCTTATACTGGCTTTTCTTTTTTTTATTCACTCTGGTCCCTCACTCTTGTTCCCTAAAAACATCCACAAATAAATTACCTGCACACAACTCCTTCGCTTTTAGATTGTTGTACTTTAGGGGAGAGGATGAGAAGGATAACTGGTTAAGACAATCAAGTAAAGAGTTTTACAACACAGAAAAGGAAAACACGATGACTTAACAAAATGAAAGCTATATACATAGTAGGGTATCTAGTCTTAATGCTATAACGTATAACTTTAGGTCAAATCTCTAAGTTTTATCAACTGTAAAATGAACAGCTTGACTCCTATTATTATCTACTAGAGGCCCAGTGCACAAAAATTTGTGCACTTGGGGGTAAGGGGGGGGGGTCCCTCAGCCTGGCCTGTGCCCTCTCGCAGTCTGGGACCCCTCGGGAGATAACGCCCTGCTGGCTTAGGCCTGCTCCCAGGTGGCAGAGGGCAGGCCCAATCCCTAGGTGCAGCCCCTGGTCAGGCTCAGAGCAGGGTCGATTGCGGAGTTGAGGCACCGCCCCCTGTCATGCACAGAGCAGGGCGGATTGGGAGGTTTCGATGCCACCCTCAGTCACGCTCAGGGTAGAGCCGATTGGGGGGTTGGGGCACCGCCCCCTGTCACACTCAAGGCAGGGTCGATAGGGAGGTTGCGGCACCACCCCCTGGCATGCACAGAGCAGGGCCCATGGGGGGGGGGGGAGGGGGTTGGGGCGCCGCACCCTGTCACACACAGGGCCGCAGGGCAATCAGGGGGTTGGGGAGCTCCCCCATCACACACAGAGCCGCAGGGGGATCAGGGGGTTGGGGAGCTCCCCCGTATCAGGCACAGAGCAGGGCTGATCAGGAGGTTGGAGCGCCTTCCCCTGTCACGAACAGAGCAGGACGGAGAGGGAGGTTGTGGCCCCGCCCCCTGTCACACACAGAGCCGCAGGGCAATCGGGGTTTGGGCGCTGCCCCGTCACACTGATCCCGGTGCTGGAAGGCCTCATGGCTCTGCTGATCCTGGTGCTGGGAGGCATATTACCCTTTTACTATATAGGATAGAGGCCTGGTGCATGGGTGGGGCTGCCTGGTTTGCCCTGAAGGGTGTCCTGGATCAGGGTGGGGGTCCCCACTGGGGTGCCTGGCCAGCCTGGGTGAGGGGATGATGGCTGTTTGCAGCTGGTCACACACCCTTCAGGGTGGGGGTCCCCACTGGGGTGCCTGGCCAGTCTGGGTGAGGGGCTGAGGGCTGAAGCTCCCAACTGCTCCTTTTTTTCTTTTCTTTTTTTTTTATTCTGGGCCAGCTTTAGCTCTGGCTCCAGCTCTGAGGCCTCTGCTGCTGAAAGCAGGTATCTGGTTTGTTTGGGTTCTATAATTGAAACAATGTATAACTCCAGCTCTGAGATCCCGGCTCGATGAAAGCAGGTTTCTGGGGTTTTGTTTAGCTTCTATATTTGTTACAATGTTTCCAACTGCAGGCTCAGAGGCCGGCAAGGCAGGCGGGGAACGTTGGTTTCCTCCGTCACTGAAGCAAGAAAGCCTCATGTTAGTTTTAAGCTGCCTGGCTGACGGCAGCCATCTTGGCTGGCAGTTGATTTGCATATCGCCCTGATTAGCCAATGGGAAGGGTAGTGGTCGTACGCTAATTACCATGTTTCTCTTTTATTAGATAGGATAGTTCCTTTCAGCTGTAAACTTTTATGACATAGTATAAGCATCATTATGGATTGGTGAAAAGGGACAGCAGAAAGGCAGAGTAGTGAGATTATCACCAAAGAGACCAGCCAAGGAAATTCTGAAATAAGCCAGTCAGCAGGTAATATAATTTGGATTTGAAAAGCCATGGAAAAATTAAAACCCTCATACAGTGCTGGAGGGAACGTAAAATGGTATACCCACTTTGGAAAACAGTTCAGCAGTTCCTTCAAAAGGTCAAACATAGTTACCATAGAACCCAGGAATTCCATTCCTAATAATACACCAAGAGAAATTAAAACATATCTATATGTCTATATCTCTATATCTCTATATCTCTCTATCTCTATCTCTATCTCTATCTCTATCTCTATCTCTATCTCTATCTATATCTAAAAGGCTAATATGCAAAGTGTCCCCTTGGGATTTCGAATGGGAGACCGGGAGTTCGATTGCTCGGTATGACGTGCACTGACCACCACGGGGAGGCGAGGAACAAAGGAAGGCCCGGCCGACAGCTGGAAGGCCCCGATCAGCCCTGATCACAGGCCAGGCTTAGGGACCCTACCTGTACACAAATTTCGTGCACCAGGCCTCTAGTACAGGCAGTCCTCGGATTACGTTGGACTCGTTGTACGTCGTTTTGTGGTTACATCGCCAACTCCCATTTATTTATATATATTAAAAAAGGTTCCGTCATTTCGACATATGTACATATGTGCTTTATGTTTTTTGGTTTTTTGTTTTTATTTTTATTTTTTATTTATTAAATCTTTATTGTTCAGATTATTACATTTGTTCCTCTTTTTTTTTCCCCATAGCTCCCCTCCACCCAGTTCCCACCCCACCCTCTGCCCTTACCCCCCACTGTCCTCATCCATAGGTGCACGATTTTTATCCAGTCTCTTCCCGCATCTCCCACACCCCTTTCCCCCCCAAGAATAGTCAGTCCATTCCCTTTCTATGTCCCTGATTCTATTATAATCAACAGTCCATTCTGTTCATCAGATTATTTATTCACTTGATTCTTAGATTCAGTTGTTGATAGATGCATATTTGTTGTTCATAATTTGTATGTTTACCTTTTTCTTCTTCTTCCTCTTCTTAAAGGATACCTTTCAGCATTTCATATAATCCTGGTTTGGTGGTGATGAACTCCTTTAGCTTTTCCTTATCTGTGAAGCTCTTTATCTGACCTTCAGTTCTGAATGATAGCTTTGCTGGATAAAGTAATCTTGGTTGTAGGTTCTTCCTATTCATCACTTTGAATATTTCTTGCCATTCCCTTCTGGCCTGCAAAGTTTCTGTTGAGAAATCAGCAGACAGTCATATGGGTATTCCCTTGTAGGTAACTGAGTTTCTTTCTCTTGCTGCTTTTAAGATTCTCTCTTTATCTTTTGCTCTTAGCATTTTAATTATGATGTGTCTTGGTGTGGTCCTCTTTGGATTCCTTTTGTATGAGGTTCTCGGTGCTTCCTGGACTTGTAAGTCTATTTCTTTCACCAGGTAGGGGAAGTTTTCTGTCATTATTTCTTCAAATAGGTTTTCAATATCTTGCTCTCTCTCATCTTCTGGCACCCCTATAATTCTGATGTTGGTACGCTTGAAGCTGTCCCAGAGGCTCCTTACACTATCCTCGCATTTTTGGATTCTTTTTTCATTCCGCCCCTCCGGTTGGGTGTTTTTTTGCTTCCTTGCATTTCAAATCATTGACTTGATTCTTGCACTCCTCTGGTCTGCTGTTGGGAGTCTGTATAATATTCTTTATTTCAGTCCGTGTATGCTTAATTTCTAGTTGGTTCTTTATCACATCGAGGGTCTCATTAGATTTCTTGTAGATCTCAATAAGTTTATCGGCGGCTTCTAGACAGTTCGAGAGACCTTAAAAGTGTGGTTCTGAACTCTATATCTTCCATTGACAATTTTGTCCTGTTTCTTTGTCTCCGCATTTTTTATGCTTTCTTGGTGCACCCACTAGTGGTCTTTGTGTGCAGTCTTGTTGTAGTTAAGCCTTGATTGTTGTAGTTAATACTAGGGGGATTTGACCTCCAGGCCAACTGGCTGTGAGAATCAGCTGTGTCTGCAGTGGGAAAACTTCTGTCCTCTGGGGAGGTGCTAATCTAGCCTTTGCCTGAGGCTATCTGGCAAATGGCTCTGTGCAGGGCTTGGGGGGGCGGGTCGCACGGGATCAACAGGGTGGGTGGAGGGAGCAGTTATGGCTGCTCTCAGTCCCGTCCCCAGAGGCTCTGCCTCTCAGAGTCCCAGCAAACGCTGCAAACCTCAGAGAGAAAGCTGCCCTCGCGTTCCGACCGATGCCAGACAGTCCTGCTTCTCCCGTTTGAGTCTGGGTCCCTAGAGACTTGCCCAGAACTTGAGCTCAGAATCTGAGACTCCCTCCCGATTGAAAATGACAACCGCTCCCTCAGCCACCAGCCCGCTCCGTGCGCACCTCCGCACCTTTGTATTTTCCGCACTGCGCCTCCTCTGAGTCTTGGTATGCTGTTCTCTTTCCTTCTAGTTGAAGAATTTCCCCTCAGCCAGCTTTCCTGTGGTTCTGGGCGATGTCCGTTCCGTCTTTTAGTTGTATTTTTGAAGTGGTTGTTCAAGGCAGCAAACTCCGGTGTTTACCTATGCCACCATCTTGGTTTTCCGCGCTTTATGTTTTTTATTATTTATTTACCACAAGTAAAGGTCAGAAATTATTATCTTTCTTTTCAATTTTTTTACTGTTTCACTTCATTACTGCTGTGTATGTGCTCCATGTGAGTGACGTGGGTGTTTATGTAGGTGGGTTCCAATTTACGGCAAAAATCACGTTACATCGCGCCATAGGAACAGATCTCCAACGTAACCTGAGGACCTACTGTATTCACATAAGAACATAAAATGAAGTTGAACCTGTACACTACACTCTGTGCCCTCCCCCCCAGAAATAAAACAAAACAAAAAACCCTAAAATGAATCAAAGACCTAAAATAAGAGCCAAAACTATAAAATTCTTAGAAGAAAACAAGGCAAAAGCTTCATGGCATTTCTCAGATCTAACACCAAAAGCACAGGCATCAAAAGAAAAAATAGATAAATTGGGCTTCATCAAAATTAAACTCTTGTGCACCAAAGAACACAATCAGGAAATGTGAGATAATAGCTGCAATATATCTAATAAAGGATTGATATCCAGAATATATAAAGAACCTTATAACAAAACAACAAAAACAAACAACCCAATTAAACAATGTGCAAAAGATCTGAATAGACATTTCTCCAAATAAGATATACAAATGGCCAAGAAGCACAAGAAAAGATGCTCAACACCACTGTTGTTAGAAAAAAGCAACTCAAACCATAATGAGATACCACTTCACATTTAATTAGGATAGCTATTTAGAAAAAAAAAAAATACACGGAAAATAACAAGTATTGAGGAAGACGTACAGCAAGCAGAACTCTTGTGCAGTGCTGGTAAATGTAAAGTGGTGCAACCACCTTGGAAAACAGGTATTTCCTCAAAAATTTAAAAACAGAATTATGTACCACATGACTTAGCAATTCTACTTCTAGGTCCATACTCAAAAGAAATTAAAGCAGGACTTTGAATGGACATTTGTACACCCAAATTCATAGTAGCAATATTCACGAAAGAAAAAAATTAGAAGCTACCAAAGTATCCATCAAAAAATACATGGGCAGCTCAGTTGGTGTGGCTCAGTGGTTGAGCATCAACCTATGAACCAGGGAGTCAAAATTCGTTTCCCAGTCAGATTGCGGGCTCAATACCCATTGGGGGTGTGTGTGTGTGTGTGTGTGTGTGTACAGGAGGCAGCCAATCAATGATTCTCTCTCCTTGATGTTTCCCTCTCCCTTCCTTTATGAAATCAGTTTAAAAAAAAATAGGTAAATGTGAAATATACAATCAATGGAATATTACCACCCTTAAAAAGGAAATTCTTTTTTTGTTGTTGTTAATCCTCACCCAAGGATATTTTTCCAGTGATTTTTAGAGAGAGTGGATGGGAGAAGGAGAGACTGAAAGACACATTGATTGGCTATCTCCTGCACTTGTCCCTGCAACTGAGGTACATGCCCTTGACTGGAACTGGACTCGGGACCCTTCAGTCCACTGGCTGTTGCTCTATCCACAGAGCCAAACTGGCTAGGGCTGGAAATTCTGACAGATGTCACAAAAAAGATAAATCATATAATATGCTAAGTGAAGTAAGTCAATCATAAAAGGACAAATATTGTATGATTCCACTTATATAAGGATCCTACTAGAGTAGTCAAATACATAGAGACTGAAAGTAGAATGGTGGTTGCCAGGAGCTAGGGGATGGGAGAATGGGAAGTTAGTTTTTAATGAATACAGTTAAGGAAGATGAAAATATTCTAGAAATAGATGATGGTAATGGTTGTTCAACAATGTGAATGTACTTAAAGCCATAGAACTATACACTTAAAATGGTAAGTTTTATGTTATATGTATCTTACCACAATAAAAAACTTGTACATGAATGTTCATTGCAGTATTACTCATAACAGTCAAAGGGGAGAAACAATTCAAATGTCATCAACTGATGAATAATTGATGTATCCATATAATGGAACATTATTCAGCAATAAAAAGGAATGAGTACTGATACATGCGATAATATGAACCTTAAAAAATTATGCCAAGGGAAAGAAGGCAGTCACAAAGGACCACATATTGTATGATTCCATTTATATGAAATGTCCAGAATGAGCAAATCTATAGTGACAAAAAGCAGATTAATGGTTGACTAGGGTAGGGGATAGGGAATATTAAAAGGTGATGACTAAGAGCAGTGGAGTTTCTTTTTGGGGTGATGTAAATGTTCTAAATTGTGGTGATAGTGAAAATACTAAAAGCAACTGTGAAAATACTAAAAGCCACCGAATTATATACTTTAAGTGGGACAATTATACGCTATGTGGATTATATCTCAATAAAGCTTTTTTTCTTTTTTTTTTAAGCCAAGACTCAGTGGCTGAATGGAATTGTAAAATAAAGCAAAGGAATGAATTAAAGGGTAGTTTGAAATCTTGCTCTGCCATTCATTATGTGTGTGACAATGAGCAAGGTACTTAACCTTTCTATGCTTCGGTAACACCTACCTATAGGGTTGTTATAAAGATTAAACAAAATAATATGTAAAACACTTAGTACAGTGTCTGCTATACACCACTGTCCTTCCTTACCCTCTCCTCCTACCTAATGCTAAAAACTCCACCACCAGTTGTATGGAAATATAAATTCAATAATAGTTATATCTGAATTTCATGATAAGGAAGTTATGTTTATTCCAGGTAGCAAATAACCTAAAAGATGCCAATTACGCTACTGAGAGCAATTTTCAAGTGCTAATTAACTGCAAGTTGAAACCCAAGACAAATGAAAATAAACTTTAGATAACACTTTTCACCAATTATCTCAACAACAGTTCCCCCTTCTTCCTTCATTTCCAAACACTTCTTTCTTTACCTACCTGCCTTTTTACCTTATCCTTTATTTAAAACTATTCTTACTTAGGCTGTTATTAATAATGAGAAAAACAACAATAATTTACTTTTTTCCATTTTAATACCTGTTAGGATTTTTAAAATGACTAATGCCAGCTATGGGACAGCATCAAACTCTGCCCCGGTAACCCACCAGAGTTTCTTGAACAAAATGAAGAAACTTTAAAAGATGAGAATGAGAAGGAATACAAGAAAGCTCCTGCTTTCTCTTGTGCCCTAGCTGTCTTACTTGTTTATCCAGAGACAGAACCCTTTGGCATCTACAGAGAAGAACTACAATTTCTCCACATTATCCATAACCAAGTTTCACTCCCAAAAAAGTCAGATGTTCCAATAATTTGGTATTAGTACAACCTGGCATACAAAACTATACATTTTAAATAGATCCTCATTTCATTTTAATGTTAAATAACAATTTACTCTCAAATTATTTTAAAGGACAATGTCTTTCAAAGGAGCACCTGCATTATAAATACTTCCGGAATAAGATGCAGTAAAAGGATGTGGTTAAGAAGCATAAACAGATGAATTGCCATTGTATTGTTATAATTCTGTACATTTTCAAGATCAGAAAATTCCTACTAAAAACATTTCAAAGTAAATTCATAAATGTTATCTCTATGTAGGCTTTCAGTACAATTATAACTTATTGTAACATTAAAAAAGACTATCTCTAAAGAACAGTTGCTACAACAAGCTCAGAACTCTGTATTGCCTAACTTAATTTCTCCTTGATGCCTAACTACATTGTCTCATTGTATTTCACTTCAGAAATGTTTACTGGATACTCAGTACAGAGAGCAAGTATGCCAAGTACTTTTAGTACAATATGTTAATAATTCTCACAGCAACCTTATGAATTAAATTACCATTTTATAACCTTCACAGAACCTCCAAAGTACATCACAAAGAATAGCTATAGTGTAAGCAGCCAAACTAACCTCCCTCTTTCCTACACTGATGGTTTCCTTGGCCCTATATTAAATTGGTCCTCCTCCTCCCTTGCCACCTACTCCTGGTTTCTATTTCTGGCTCCTCTTTTTTCTCCCCTTCAGCCATCTACTCTTCTCAATATATACCCTCCCCTCTCTAAATAGATCATCCATTTTTATGATTTCATCTTATCACCTTCGGCCACTTGACTCTCAAATCTGTAAGTCCAAGTGTGTTCGCTAATAGAAGCTACCATTTTTCAACATTTCTACTTGAAAATCTTGTTATCACCTCAAACTCAACATGTATCATTCCCAATTCATTATCTCCAAAAAGCCAACTCTTCCATCCTCTTTACTAATTTCTGTTAATTACACTATCATCCCACCTATCCAGTCTCCTCCAATAAATCACACAGCAATTTGTGTAGGTTTTGCCTTTGAAATGTCTATGGTTCATCTTTTTCTGTTCCACTGACACTGCCACCACTAAACCCCAAGCCCTCAGTAATTCACCTAATTTATAAGAGTTCTTGGTTATAATTCATGCCAGTCTATCCACTTTAGTCTTTTCTATATAATAGTCATTCATCCATACAACATATTCACTGAAAGATTAGTGTGTGCTAAATAAGCATCAGCTATCTACTGCAGGGATAGGACAGTGAGAAGGATATCTCTTTCTAGCAGAGGATACAGGTAATGCAAACAAAAGTTTTCTCAAATAAATAATTATTGACTTTGATAAATGCTGTGATAGATGTAAACACAGTGCTACAATAAGGACAGAGAATAGGAGGGCTACTTTAGGTAGAGACTTTAGTTAGAGATGGATTTTATGCTGACACTTTAAGAAGAAAAGGAGGCAGTCATGTTAATACTTAGAGTGCTCCAAGCAAAGGAAACTACAAAACACGCAGTCGGTTGTAGGAGGGGAAAAGCTTGGCATGTTACGAGATATGATTGAGCCTCCTGTGCCTTGAGAATAGTAAGAGAGAAAGTGATACAAGGTATGGTTGGAACAGAGGCCAATTTTATTCTATGCATATAATTAATTAAAGGGTTTTTTTTAAAGCAGGGGAGTTCTAACTCAATATACACTGTGACAGAGACTTCATTAATAGCTGTGTTCTCCTCTCCATTAGCACACTGCTTTACTACATTCCCAGGCACTCCTGTAATTAGGTGTGATCATGTGACTCAGTTCTGACCAACAGAATGTGGGTAAAAGTGATATGTGCTACGTCCAGCCTGGGTCCTAAAATCTTCCTCTGTATTCTCTTCCTTTCTCAAGACAACCTCAAAAGATACATGGTGATGATAGTGATGACTTAAAAGGATAGAGGAACCTGTGTCCCTGAGTTACCGCGTGGAGTAAAGGTGTCCCCCCACTCCTATTCCATCACACATATAAACTAGATTGTGATGTAAGAAAGTAATATAAACTTCCATTGTTTTAAGCCACTACAATTTGTTGCTTATTAGAGTTATTAGCATATCATGACTAATACTAACACAGAAATCTAAAAACATTTCTCTGACTGCTCTGTGAAGAATGAGTTAAAAGGGAAAAAATAGGCCGAACCGGTCTGGCTCAGTGGATAGAGCGTCGGCCCGTGGAATCAAGGGTCCCGGGTTCGATTCCGGTCAGGGGCATGTGCCTTGGTTGCGGCCACATCCCCACTGGGGGGCGTGCAGGAGGCAGCTGATCGATGTTTCTCTCTCATCGATGTTTCTGACTCTCTGTCCCTCTCCCTTCTTCTCTGTAAAAAATCAATAAAATATATTTAAAAAAAAAAGGGGGGAGGAATAGTAAAATAAAAAGACCACTTAAGACTCAACAACAAAAATGTAAAGCATAGGACTTAAAAAACAGACATTTCTCCAAAGATGTCCAAGTGACCAACAAGCATATGAAGGATGCTCAACATCAGAATTTACTAGGAAAAAGCAAATCAAAACCACAAAGAGGTATCACTTCACCCCATTACAACAGCTACTATTGTTACTGCTTTAATTAGCTAGTTTTTAATATTAATAACTAGAGGCCTGGTGCACAAAAATTTGTGCACTTGGGGGGTCCCTCAGCCTGGCCTATGCCCTCTTGCAGTCTGGGACCCCTCGGAGGATGTCCACCTTCTGGCTTAGGCACGCTCCCTGGGGGATCGAGCCCAAACTGGCAGTCTGGCAGCCTGGCAGCCCTTGAGGGATGTCCACTTCCCAGCAGGGAGCAGACCTAAGCTGCAGTAGGACATCCTTAGTGCTGCTGGGGAGGCGGAAGAGGCTCCCGCCACCACTGCTGTGCTGGCAGCCATCAGCCTGGCTTGTGGCTGAGCAGAGCTCCCCCTGTGGGAGGGCACTGACCACCAGGGGGCAGCTCCTGCATTGAGCGCCTGCCCCTGGTGGTCAGTGTGTGTCATAGTGACCAGTCATTCCCAGTCTTTGTGCCCTTAGGGTCAGTTTGCATATTACCCTTTTATTATATGGGATAGGAAGAAAGCAAAAGGGAAGGGCAGACATTATGAGCATGGTCATCTGGGCAGCTTCAACTTAATACTCCCCACTGGTCCATTCCCTACAAATCACTGGGAATAAGGAAGATGGACCCATGTGCAGTGAAGTTGGGGTGAGTAGGAAAGTGCTTGCCTGTCAGTCTAACCTGGGGAAAAGATCACTGGTTAGTGGGGATGGAGCCACTGCAAGTATGCAAAATCCTGAAGGATTCATTGGGTAAGTTCCCAGTTAAATCCCTAAAACAAAAAGTTGTCTCTTGTTCCTCTTGCTTTGCTCCAGTTTCCTTGCAGTCACTTGTTCTGCGACCCACAGTGCTCGCCCACCATGTGGCTGTAGAAGCTGCATGGCCTATATGGGCATGGGGACCCCACAAGCAATGGACTGCAGCTGGGAATACAAGCTAAGCTAACCAGATGATGGAATGGACTATGCCTCAACATGGAATGGAAACTCTGGAAACTCTGGGCAATGGCTTTGATTCTAGCTCTGAAGACAAAATGGAACTTTTTCCATGGCAAGACGAAAGGAGACGGGACCTTGGAGGGAAACTCCCTGAATGTTACATCACCAAAAAAGTTTCCACAATACTTCATTGTCCCATGGGGACCTCCAGAAATTCTTTTTCCTACGGCACCCCAAGAAGCCCACTTCCACCAGTAATAGGTGGAGACATGGAGGACACCCCACCAATAACACTATTAGGGAGGGAGGGAGAAGGGAAGGGGGGAGGGAAGAAGGAAGGGAGGCAAGGAGGGGGAAAAATAATTTATGAGGATGTGGAGAAATTGAAACCTTTGTGTACTGTTGGTGGAAATGTAAAATGGTCCAACCACTATGGAAAACAGTATGGCAGTTACTAAAAAAATTAAACAGAGCTATTCCTGAAAGTAGAGACTTGGATATGAATTTGTACATCCATGTTCATAGCATCATTATTCATAATAGCTAAAAGGTGGAAGCAACCAAGTGTCCATCAAGAGATGAATGGATAAACAAAATATGGTGTATATATTCAATGGGATAATACCAGCGTTAAAAGGGAAGGAAATTTTGACGAGGCAACATGAATAAACCTTGAGGACATTACAGTAAGTGAAATAAAGCAGTCACCAAAAAGACAAATACTACATGATTCCCCTTACATGAGGTACCTAAAGCAATCATATTCATAGAAAAAGAAAGTAAAATGGTGGTTTTCAGGGGCGAGGAGAATGGCAGAATGGGGAGTTGTTTAATGCATACAAAGTTTCAGTCTTGCAAGATGAAAAAGTTCTCAAGATTGGTTGCATAACAATGTGAATATTAACAATACTGAAGTGTACACTAAGTGGATGGTTAGATGATAAATTTTATGTGTATTTTTCCATAATAAAAAAATAGAGAGGGAGGGGTGTAGAGAATAAAAAGACCAGTGTGGATGAAAAAGGAGCCTCAAACTAAACCTGACAAGTTCAGGCACGGCAGGCCTTACAAATTCAGAGACCTTAAGAACCACATAGGATGTGGTTACTTAAATTAAAACTTCCTAACTAAAAGCAAGTCATGGCAGGTAGTCGTGTCCTAGGCCCATATCTTCCTTGACAAAAGTCAATCTTACCATAACCGACCCTACTGTCTCTTGGCATCTAGGATAACATAACTTTAGAATGTCAGGACACAATCTCCCACCAGAGCAGAAGACCATTGACCCCTCATTGTTATCTTGTTCCCCACATACTATTTCTATGTGCTATAAATGTTTAATACCCTGCACCCACCAATATAAAAGAATTTTTCTGTTTTACTCTTTATCCGATCTCAGATTTCTCTGCTTTGCTTTCTCTCTCCTCCATAATAACTACCACCAAAGAATTTCATGTAACTTTCCTTATGCCTCCTCCTTTGATTATAACATATAAAATAAACTGCAAAACTGCTATTCTCCGGAGCATTTTCTTAACCTACTGATATTTTGCTTCCTGGCAATTGTCAGTTTGGCTCATATAAACTCATAAAATCTCTAAAGGTTTGGATGTTTCTTATATTGACACTAGCAAGTACAGTCGTCATAATGTGCACCTGAAACTAATATAATACTATTATGTCAATTATCTACATATATAAAAGCTCAGTGACCGGAAGGGTGGAACGACCAGAAAGACTGAGACGACGGGTCACTATGACATGCACTGAGCAGGCAGGCAGGCAGGCAGGCGAGTGGTTAGGAGCGGGAGGTCCCAGATTGCGAGAGGGATGTCCGACTGCCTGCAGGGATCAGGCCTAAACTGGTAGTCAGACATCCCCCAAGGGGTCCGATTGTGAGAAGGCCCAGGCCTGGCTGAGGGACCCCCTCCCACCCCGTGCACAAAATTTGTGCACCAGGCCTCTAGTCTATATATAAAAGGCTAACATGCAAAGTGTCCCCTCAGGAGTTCCACTGGGAGACTGGGAGTTCGATCACTTGCTATGGCATGTGCTGACCACCAGGGGGCAGCACGGAATAAAGGAAGGCCCCATTGGGCAGCTGGCAGCTGGGGAAGTTCCCGGCCGACAACCAAAAGGCCCTGATTGGCCCTGATCGCCGGCCAGGCCTAGGGACCCTACCTGTGCACAAATTTCATGCACCAGGCCTCTAGTATTTCATAAAATAACAGGATGTTACAAATCACCAATCAAAAACAATCCCACAGAAAACAGAAGGCCAACAGTCCAAGTGAAGATAAGATGAGTGGTATAATGACCATGTAGATAGAGAACCAAAAAATTCAAGTTGTATATAGAGATGGAAGAGACAAGACTTGATGATGGATTGAGGTGGTGAAAAAGGAGTCAGATATGACACCTACCTGGCTTATAGCTACTGAGTGGATGACAACACCATTTAACAAAATGGTAAATACTGAGGAGTGGACAAACGGGGATGGGGGTGCAGATTAAGAGTAAAGGAATGAAGACTTGTTTTTATTATCTTTAAGTTCAAAATGCCTATGAGATATCCAAATGGCAATATCAAGGAAACAGCTTGATATGTGGCATATTGCATTTCAAAGACAGCTAAGATAGAATCTCCCATCCTATTTGTTTTTCTTACTAAGTGATTTAGACCACACCTCCAAATGGGAGGAGAGCCAGTGAATCTGGGTACGCTTATTACTATGCAGAATTAAAGCTACTCAACTTCTAAGGCTGTCATAAATGATATTACAGCTTCTGCCGAACACCCTAGAGATGCTTGTTTATGGAGCTATGATGAAGCCCAAGCAGCCTCTATAAAGATCCACATGGAGAGGAATCAAGGTCCCTAACCCACAGCCAGCCAAGCAGGTCTCAGCCAACTGTTAACACCAACTTGTCAACAATGTAAATAAGCTATTTTAAAAATAAATCTTTCAGGCCAGCCTAAATGATAACACATGGAACTTAGAAACAAGCCATCTCCACCCAAACCCTGTCCACATGCAAATCACAGAAACACTGGGAGGCAGGGGCGGGTAAGGGAGGTTATTGTTTAAGCCATTCAGTTTTGGAGTGATTTTTATACAGCAGTAGATAATGGATATAATATGACTCTGGCGTTCAGGGCAGAGATCTTCCCTAGAGACATAAATTTGTGAACCAGCCACATACCAATACTATTTAAAATCATAGGACAGAATGAGATCATCTAAGAAAGAGTGATGATGCACTAAAACAGGGGTCCTCAAACTTTTTAAACAGGGGGCCAGTTCACTGTCCCTCAGACCGTTGAAGGGCTGAACTATAGTTTTTAAAAAAAAACTATGAACAAATTCCTATGCACACTGCACATATCTTATTTTGAAGTAACAAAACAAAACGGGAATACAATATTTGTATTTGCATGTGGCCCGCGGGCCGTAGTTTGAGGACCCTTGCTCTAAAACTTCAGTATAAAAAGCTAAACAAAGAAAAGACATCACTAATTCAACTTTAAACTCTTTGCCAATTGCCTAAATTATTGTCTAATACAGACATCAGGTATTCTATTATTTTCATTTTCAAAAATCTACCATCACCTTCTCACATGCTCAAATCTGGACTTACTGTTCTTTTATCTGATAACTAGAGGCCCTGTGCATGACATTTGTGCACTGAGGGTGGGGGGGGAGGGGAGGGACGGTGTCTCTCAGCCCAGCCCAGGCAGGGAGCCCTCGAGGGATGGCCAACTTAGGACGGCTCCCTGTGGGCCCAAGCTGGCAGTCGGACATCTTTAGCCTCTCCCACCACCGCCACTGCACTCACCAGCCATGAGCACAGCTCTAGCTGAGTGGCACTTCCCCTGTGGGAGCATACTGACCACCAAGGGGCAGCTCCTGCATTGAGCATCCGTCCCCTGGTGGTCAGTGCTTGTCAGAGCGACTGGTTGTTCCACCATTCAGTCTACTTGCATATTACCCTTTTATTATATAGGATTATTATATAGGATCAGTTAGCATTCAGGGAATCCTCTTTACTAACACCTTAGGTATCCCATTTGTCTCTCTAGAATTTAATTTCCTGTATCATTGTCCTCTTTCATTGAAGTTTACTCCTCCTTTTTGGTGGGTGAAGCAAATCAGACAATAGCTTTCTAAGAAAAGCAGCAAGAGAAATTTTTGGTTGTAAGTCTTAAAATGTCTATACTATATTTATGCTCAATAATTTTGGCTGGATAAAGAATTCTAGCTTGGATATCATTTTCCCTCAGATTTTGAGGGCATTGCTCACAGTCTTTTAGCTTGTGAGGTTGCACTTGAGAATGCTGAATCTCTGAAATGTGACTCATTTGCCCCCTAAGAAAGTTTATAGGATCTGCTTTGTCCCAGATACTACAAAATTTCACGACACACCTCAGTGTCTGTGTATGTGGATTTTTAAGCTAATAGGCTTCAAACCTACTCTATTCCACTGTGCTTTGTAATATGGGAAGGGGGCTGGAACCCTGCAAATCACACTTCTTTGCTAGCATGCTCTATCAGATAGCCTATAGGGGCACCAGAAAGACACTAAAACAAAGGAGGGAACAAAGAGATACTCCTTCAGGTCAGCATCAACCAACAACCAACAACCAACAACCAATGACCTTCACTCTGCCAATAGCAGTGGTCTCAATAGCAGCATTGGTTCTAAGTTAGCCATTTTTTGCTTTTGTGTTTTACCTACCATTCCCAGACCAACCTCAGCAAGTCTCCTAAGATACCTACACTTCCTGAGCAGGCAGCTCAGAAATCTGAGTTTCACCTCTTCAGGGCCACTCTTCAAGTTTCTAAATTCTAATAAACCCAATCTCTTTCTTCTTCCAGCCCTAGGGACTAGTAATTATAGTAAATCCTCACTTAATATAGTTGACTAGTTCTGTGATTGTAAGTGAAACAATTTTATCATAAGCTAATTTATATAACAAGCGTTATATTCCTATGGCATTTCATTGAATAAGGAAACATGGTTGAACAAAATGACTTTATTCCACGACTTTAAGGATCTGCTATACTTACTAAAGTTACTGTTTCTGTGATATCTAAGTGTTTGCTTACTTCCTTTTCAGCTCCCCAATTATCTAGTGTATTGGTTTCTGAGGGCTGCTGTAACAAACACACAATGGATTGGCTTAAAACAGAAATCCATACCACCTTTGTGGCCACCAGAAGTCTGAAATCAAGGTATGGGTGGGCCATCCTCTCTCTGAAGGCACTAATTAGCCAGTTAACTGTCACATGTCCAAAACAGAAACCATCCCCACACACCATGATATTTTGAATTTAATTGTGTCTATAGATGCTTACGGTGTACAAAGGGTTAAGGAAGGATCTGTTCTAGGCCCTTCTTCCAGTTTCAGGTAGCCTCAGGCATTCTTCTGTGTGCATCTATGTCCAAATTTCCCGTTTTAAAATGCCAAACATATTGGATTAGAATACATTCTAATGATCTCACTGTTAACTTGATTATCTCTATAAAGATTCTATTTCCAAATAAAATCATATTCTAACATGTTAGGGGTTAGGTCCAGCTGTGGGCAAACTACGGCCCGCGGGCCGGATCCGGCCCGTTTGAAATGAATAAAACTAAAAAAAAAAAAAAAAGACTGTACCCTTTTATGTAATGATGTTTACTTTGAATGTATATTAGTTCACACAAACACTCCATCCATGCTTTTGTTCCAGCCCTCCGGTCCAGTTTAAGAACCCATTGTGGCCCTCGAGTCAAAAAGTTTGCCCACCCCTGGGTTAGGACTTCAACATATCTTTGGGGGGAAGGGGCACAATTCAACCTATATCATCTGGCTAAACAATTCTTTTTTTTTTTAAATTAAATCTTTATTGTTCAGATTATTACATTTGTTCCTCTTTTTTCCCCCCATAACTCCCCTCCTCACAGTTCCCGCCCCACCATCCGCCCTCACTCCCCACCCACTGTCCTCATCCATAGGTGCACAATTTTTGTCCAGTCTCTTCCCGCATCTCCCACACCCCTTTCCCCCCCAAGAATAGTCAGTCCATTCCCTTTCTATGTCCCTGATTCTATTATAATCACCAGTTCATTCTGTTCATCGGATTATTTATTCACTTGATTCTTAGATTCACTTGTTGTTAGATGCATATTTGTTGTTCATAATTTGTATCTTTACCTTTTTCTTCCTCTTCCTCTTCTTAAAGGATACCTTTCAGCATTTCATATAATCCTGGTTTGGTGGTGATGAACTCCTTTAGCTTTTCCTTATCTGTGAAGCTCTTTATCTGACCTTCAATTCTGAATGATAGCTTTGCTGGATAAAGTAATCTTGGTTGTAGGTTCTTGGTATTCATCACTTTGAATATTTCTTGCCACTCCCTTCTGGCCTGCAAAGTTTCTGTTGAGAAATCAGCAGACAGTCGTATGGTATTCCCTTGTAGGTAACTGAGTTTCTTTCTCTTGCTGTTTTTAAGATTCTCTCTTTATCTTTTGCTCTTGGCATTTTAATTATGATGTGTCTTGGTGTGGTCCTCTTTGGATTCCTTTTGTTTGGGGTTCTCCGTGCTTCCTGGACTTGTAAGTCTATTTCTTTCACCAGGTGGGGGAAGTTTTCTGTCATTATTTCTTCAAATAGGTTTTCAATATCTTGCTCTCTCTCATCTTCTGGCACCCCTATAATTCTGATGTTGGTACGCTTGAAGCTGTCCCAGAGTCTCCTTACACTATCCTCGCATTTTTGGATTCTTTTTTCATTCCGCCCCTCCGGTTGGGTGTTTTTTGCTTCCTCACATTTCAAATCATTGACTTGATTCTTGCGCTCCTCTGGTCTGCTGTTGGGAGTCTGTATAATATTCTTTATTTCAGTCCGTGTATGCTTAATTTCTAGTTGGTTCCCCAATATAATATCGAGGGTCTCATTAGTTTTCTTGTAGATCTCATTAAGTTTATCGGCGGCTTCTAAACAGTTCTTGAGAGACCTTAAAAGTGTGGTTCGGAACTCTATATCTTCCATTGACAATTTTGTCCTGTTTCTTTGTCTCCGCATTTTGTTATGCTTCCTTGGTGCACCCCCTAGTGGTCTTTGTGCGCAGTCTTATAGTTAAACCTTGATTGTTGTAGCTAATACCAGGGAGGGTTTGACCTCCAGGCCAAGTGGCTATGAGAATGGCTAAACAATTCTTTATATTAAATTCTGTTATAAGTGGTGTGGCCTCCATTTTCCTGACTAGACCCGATTGAAAGTGTGTATCTATATTCAACCACTGTCCTGGGCACCCAAAGGGCTCTCAATCTGCAAAATGTTTCTCAATTGTGGATTTTAAAAATACTTCACTGATATTTCTACTCTGTTCTTTTCTGTTCTCTCTCACTGGCACTAGTATTACTTGAAAGTTGATCTCCTAAACTGACCTTTAAATTTTCTTTTTCACCTATCTTCCATCTTTTCCTGTACATTTTGAGAGGTTTTCTCTACTTCTGCTGAACCTTTTCTTCTTCTTCTCCTCTAATTTTCAGCAGTTGTTTTTTGGGGTTTTTTTGTCTTGATTGGTCCTAATTCTTTTTTTCTATTTGTTTTGGTCTCATATTAAAAGCTTTTCTCATATTTAAAAGTAGGCTTTAAAAGCTGATAATGAATAACATAGTTTTTCTTCTTGGGCTAGTATAATAGTAAAAGCATCCTCTAAGTTCTGAATTGATTACCAGGTTCTGGGAGCCAAATAGGAGAGGTGGTTTCAATAAGGATCCTAACACTAAGCATATTTCATTTAATCCAAGTGTTTTCAGTAGGACACCTGCCCTTCAGTTATGGTATGTCTAGTGCCCAACCCTCTCTAAAAGATGCTTTATTTGACACCTACAGAGAATAAATTTTCAGTCTTCTGACAGAGCAGTCACTTAGCTATACAAATTGACAGAGACCTAGGTTGAAGCTTTTTTTAAAATAGCTTACTGAGATATAACTCACATGCTATGCAACTCACCCATTTAAAGTGCACATTTTCAATGGTTTTTAGTATATTGAGTTGTGCAACCATCACCACAATCAATTTTAGAACACTTAATCATACCAAAAAAACCCCTAGTACCCTTGGTCAGGTATTTCCCTCGAATCTTCTCCTGCTCCAGCCCTAGCCAACCACTAATTTATTATGTCTCTATAGATAATACATTTTCTGGATATTTCATACAAGGAGAATCATATAATATGTGGTCTTTTTGTGACTGGCTATTTCACTTACCATAATGTTTTCAAGGTTCATTCATGTTATAACATGTATCACCACTTCATTCCTTTCATTCCTTTTTATTGCCAAATAATATTCCATTGTATGGATATGCATTTTATTTACCCACTAGAGGCCCGATGCATGAAATTCGTGCAAGAGTAGGCCTTCGCAGCCCCGGCTTCGTCCAGAAGGTCATCTGGATGGTCGTTCTGCTGGTGGGCCGTTCGGTCGATTTGCATATTACACTTTTATTATTATAGATGATTCAATTGGTAGAAATTTGGGTTGTTTATTCTTTTTAGCCATTATGACTGACTGGGCTGGTTCATTTTTTGGTTGCCTTGTTAATTCTCACCTAAGGATATTTTTTCCCCACTGATTTTTAGAGAGCCCTGGTGGGTGTGGCTAGAATGGGAGGGAGGGAGGGAGGGAGGGAGGGAGGGGAAAGAGAGAAACATGGATGTGTGAGAGAGACATGGATTGGTTGCCTGGGGGGCAGAGGGGGTGGTGGTGAGAGAAGCATGATTGACCCACACTAGCCAGGGCTGAGCTGCTTCTTAAACAGTTTCAAGCAATCCTATTTTTAGCACCATTCTCACCCCTTTGACAAAAATGCCTGATGCTACCTATCTATTCCTGATCCTGAGGATTCTTTTCTATTAGGATTGAACACTTTTTTAAGTCTACTAAGAAGTTTCTATTAGTCCATTTGCTTTCCAGTTTGCAAATTTTATTTCTTCTTGAATACTTTTTACCTGTGTAGTTCAAATCTTTAAAAAAATATCCTTTAGTGTATCACCTCAGTAAGCTTTGTAATTAAAGCAAATGCATCTTTCACTTATCTTTTACCCAAAAGTCCTCTTAATTGATTTTAGCCTTTATTCTTTCTACTATATGCATTTCAAGGCTATAAACTTTCTTTTAAGCATGGCTTACCTCTTGCTCTTTTTTTTTGTTATTAATCCTACCTGAAGATATTTTTCTGATTGATTTTTAGACAGAGTGGAAGGGAGGGGGAGACAGAGAGAAACAGTGATGCGAGAGAGACACATCGATTGGTTGCTTCCTGCATACAACCAAGCCTGCAACCACGGTACATGACCTTGAACGGAATTGAACCCAGGATCCTTTAGTCTGCAGGCTGATGCTCTACCCACTGAGCTAAACTGGTTAGGGCAGTATCTCATAAGTTATATGTCATATTTTCATCACTCAGTTCAAAAGTCTAATGTTATTTCTTCTTTACTCTCTGGGTTGCCTAGGAATATATTATTTAGTTTTCAAAACAGCTGACAATTTTTTAGTTATTTTTTTGCAATAAACTTCTGGCTTAATTCCAGTATTTCAAAGCATACACTTTTCATATTTTTTTATGGTCCAGCATATGTCAATTTAGGTAAAATTTCCATAGGCAATTGAAAAAAAATCTATATTCTGCAGGTGCTGAGTAAAATGTTCAATGTATGTCATTTAGACTCATTTGTAAATTATGTTGTTCAAAATCTTTTTTTACTTATTGTTCTACTAATTATTCAGAGAGTTATGCTAATATATACCATATTATACTCATGAATTTGTCTAATTCTATTAGTTCTGTCAGTTTTTGCCTACTAGGTTAGCAAAAATTAGAATAATGACACAGAGTTAAGGAACACTATTTGTTGGTAAGATGTTTGTTTATGTTTTTATGAATAGCAGTTTGGCAACAGAAACATTTTAAACATTTATATCTTTGGACCCAGTTAGTTCACATCTAGAAATTAATTCTAAAGCTTTTAAATGTTCATCAAACACTGCTTAGCAGTTAAATGGATTAACAGATTCTCATTTCAACCTTATAGCAGCCGTGGGCAAACTACGGCCCGCGGGCTGGATCCAGCCCGTTTGAAATGAATAAAACTAAAAAAAAAAAAGACTGTACCCTTTTATGTAATGATGTTTACTTTGAATTTATATTAGTTCACACAAACACTCCATCCATGCTTTTGTTCCGGCCCTCTGGTCCAGTTTAAGAAACCATTGTGGCCCTCGAGTCAAAAAGTTTGCCCACCCCTGCCTTATAGTAATCTTTTGATTAGGTATCATCCCCATTTTACAGATCAGAAAAATGAGGCTTACAGTGGCCTAAGCCCAAATAGTTATGAAGCCTATGTCAGAATTTAAGCTGACTCCAGAATACTTAAATTTATATATACTGACATAGAAGAACATTTATTTATAAGGCCAAGTCAGAAAACAATATATAGCATGTGATCCTATTTTTTTTAAGTGAGCATAAATTTGTATATTCATAGAAACAAATCTGGAATATAATATGCATATTAAAAAATAAGTGACAAGATACCATTTAGAGGAGAGAAAGAATTTCATAAGAAAATTGTAATGAGACTCCTCATACAATTAAGACTAAACATATTTGAGTATGTCTGCAGTCAGGACTTTAAAGAAAAGATATTTCCTATAACAATGTAATTCCTATTTCTCCCACTCTGACATCTGGCATGTGGCTCACATTAATATTCCCTCTCATTTCAGGTAGGAAAATACAATCACATATATATGTATGCATACACACACACACACACACACACACACTCTCTCTCTCTAGAGGCCTGGTGCATGAATTCATGCACAGGTGGGGTCCCTAGGCCTGGCCGGTGATCAGGGCCGATCAGAGTCAGGTCAATTGGGGACTGCCAGCCAGGGGAGGGACAGGCTGCATCCACCACCACCCACCTTTGGGTCCCCGTCCCATGGGCGGGGTTGGGAGAGGTGGTGACAGTCACCAGCTGGGCACAGAAGGAACGGACGCCGCCAGACAGCCACAAGTGGTTGGCTGTGGGAGCGCACTGACCACCAGGGGGCAGCTCCTGCGTTGAGCATGTGCCCCCTGGTGGTCAGTGCGGGTCATAGCGACTGGTCGACCGTTTGTTCGGTTGTTCAGTCCTAATGGTCGCTTAGGCTTTTATACATATAGATACATGTATATATACACATACTTACACATATACAGATTATTATGACCACCTGACATTTGTAGGCAAATTAGCTATAATTTCGCACTGAAGTTGCTAGAAGGCCAGACCATTATAAATAGGTAAGCAGGTTGTTTATCACGACAGTAGAAGTGATATTTTTCTGAAGGTATGGGTAAACAATGCGATTTAACAGCCTTTGAACGTGGGATTATTGTTGGCGCTCAGAGCCATGGAGCAAAACAGCTGAATTTGTTAAATGTTCAAGAGCAGCTGTTGTTAAAGTGTTTAAAGACTGGACTGTCAACCGAAAATCTGGGTCTGAACGTGTGAATTGTGGCTGTCAGCAACTAGTCAATGTTAGGGCAGAACGGAGAGTGGCAACACTGGTACAAGACAACTGAAGGGCAACAGTGCATCAAATTACCGCAGATCTTAATCAGGGATCCTCTCAAATGATCTCTGAACGCACTGTTCACCATACACTGCATCGTATGGGATATGGAAGCCGAAGGCCTGTTCGAACACCTTTGCTATCTGCAGTTACCAAGATAAAACGTCTCCAATTTGCACAGAAACACAAGGATTGGACAGTCGAGCATTGGAAAAAAGTCATGTGGTCCAATGAATCACGTTTCCAGTTGCATCACGAGGATGGCAGAGTGAGAATTTGGCGGAAACAGCATGAAAGCATGCACCCCCACATGCATGAATAGAACCCTTCAAGCTGGTGGGGGCAGTTATGGTTTGGGGCATGTTTTCCTGGCATGATTTGAGCCCTTTAATTCGTGTGGAACAACATCTGAATAGCACAACATACCTAAGTATCGTTGCTGATCAGGTTCATCCTAACATGTTGATGGCGTATCCCAATGGAGATGGCTTCTTCCAACAAGACAATGCGCCATGCCACGGTGCTTGTATTGTGCAGGAGTGGTATCAAGAACATAAGGGAGACTTTACCTTGCTTAGGTGGCCCCCACAATCACCAGATCTCAATCCAATTGAGCATTTGTGGGACGAAGTTAAAAGAGCCATCAGGCAGCTAGTTCCACAACCATCAGATCTCACAGAACTGGACAGTGCTATTCATCAGGCATGGTGTCAGATTCCTCGCATCACCTTTCAACATCTCGTGGAGTTAATGCCAAGAAGAATCGCTGCAGTATTGAAGGCAAAATGTGGCCCAACGAAGTACTGATGGGGTGGTCATAATAATCTGGCCACTCAGTGTATATGTACTAGAGGCCCGGTGCAAGGCAATTGTACACTGGGGGTGGGGGAGTCCCTCAGCCCAGCCTGCACCCTCTCGCAGTTCTTAGCGCTGCTGTGAAGGCAGGAGAGGCCCCCGCCACTGCCACTGCACTCGCTGGCCGTGAACCCGGCTTCTGGCTGAGCGGCACTCCCCCTGTGGGAGCACACTGACCACTAGGGAGCAGCTCCTGTGTTGAGCGTCTGCCCCCTGGTGGTCAGTGTACCTCATAGCAACTGGTCATTCTGCCGTTTGGTTGATTTGCATATTAGGGTTTTATTATATAGGATATGTATTGTCACTGCCTGGAACAGCTTCTTGCCCAGAATAGATTTATTCTGCCAGTTATGATTTTCCAACTACAGAGAGGGCTGATGAAAATGACTCATTTAAAATATGACTTGGGCTGTTCTCAATATTACAACTGCCCCTTTTCCCATTCTTCAAAGTACATGCACCTATGTTTTGCACTTAGATGACAAGACAAAGAACAATGCATACATACGCATATTATGTGTTCTGTGACTTATTTCATCAACATTTTGCTTTTCCCACTCTTTGATATTTTACATTTTTTAAAAATCTCACAGCTCTGATAATAGAGTATATCCTACCAATTCTTAGTCATTACTTCCATGACATGCACTAAACTAATTAAAACAAAAAGCTCCAGGAAGTTCCAAGATTGTAAAGCTTGAGTGCAAGTAAAAATAGTAGTAGGCTAGAAACAGCTTTATTAAAGGAAACGGGAAACTTTGTAACAAGGACAGGGTAGGCAAATTTTTTCTGTGAAGAGCCAGATAGTAAATATTTTAGGCTTTTTGGGACATACACAGTCTCTGTCATATATTCCTTTTTTATACATAAATCATTTTTAAATAAGGGCAGTAAAAAGAGCATTTTTGAGGAGTTGCAGTTAAAACGGTGGAATCCAGAAAAGTTTTTTAAAAAAGAAATTTACACAGGGCAAACAGGAAAGGAAACAATAAGCAACAAAATATCGGAAGCTAAAAGACAGATGGACAATGGCAACTACTCAGTGAACTCCGGAAAAGTGAAGCTAACCCTAACTCCTAAATAGGAGTTGAAAAATCCAATTTATACCTTGGAATTCTCAAAAGATTCAGGAACTGGTAGTACCTCATACTACTTAAATTGAGGCAAGAGTTAAATACGGAAGACTGGGTAAAAGTTGAGAAGCAGTTAAATCCCCAAATCTACCTGATGGTTGGCTACCCCACTCTGCTACTTAAATTGAGGCAAGAGTTAAATACGGAAGACTGGGTAAAAGTTGAGAAGCAGTTAAATCCCCAAATCTACCTGATGGCTGGCTACCCTGCTCTGAATGAGGAGTAACCAGATGTAATTAAAAGTGTGCATACCCTTCCGAAAGTGGGGGAATGAGAAATCCAGTCCCCCCAAGTCCCCTCACACACACATAACCCTGGTGGACAAACTTTCAGCCCTCAAGCAGACTGAGTTTTCCCCTCATGAACCTGACACAAGAGGAAACACCTCTCATATAACAGGGTTTTCTCAAAAACTGGCTCACTCAAACCACCATGCAATTAAGTCCAGTATTTAAGTCACCATTAAATCAGGTTTACTATCAGGAGATAATAGACAAAGATTAATGACTTTTGAAATAAGCCTCCAACATAAAAGTTAGGGGTCAATATAGAAGAAATAGTCTGCAAAAAGAAAAGAACATTTTTAAAGAAATAATAATTTGTAGCCTCAGAAATTAAAAAAGTACAACAATGAAACAAGTACAGGATGCTCTCTATACAAAAAATTTGAGAGAATAAAAAGAGCTCTTGAGAAATCAAATTCTTTTTTCCCCTCAATAGTTTATTGATTTTTAGAGTGAGAGGAAGGGAGAGGGGGAGAGAAACATCGATGTGAGAGCATAGCATCCATTGGCTGCCTCCTGCATGCTCCCTACCAGGGATCGAGCCTGCAACCTGGGCATGTGCTCAGACCAGGATTCAACTAGCAACCTTTCAGTGCACAGGACAACGCCCAACCACCTGAGCCACACAGACCAGGGCAGGAAATTAGTATCTTGACAGCAAAAATGAAATTTTCAACAGAAGGCTTAGAAAATATTAAAGAAGCCTTTCACATAAAATAGAGCAAAAAAGATTATGAGATGAAAAACAGCAGAAAAAAACGAAGAGAGGACTAGCCTAAGAGATTCAAACAAATAAGGGAAGTTTCAGAGAGAAACAGAAGGAAGAGGAAACCACCCACTGTAATGGACTAAATTGTGTCACCCCAAAAATTCATGTTGAAACTCTAGATAAGGACTATAACAGACAACTGAGGGTAATGAGGTCATAAGGGTGGAGCCGTAAATAATCCAAAAGGACTGATGCCCCTAAAGAAGGAGAGAGCAAGAAAGGTTTTGTGAAAAAGGAGACTGTCTATAAATCAGGAAGAAATCTCATCAGAAACCAACCCTGACAGCACCTTGATCTTGGACTTCCAGTCTCAAGAACTGTGAGAAAATAAATTTCTGTTATTTGTCCCACCCAGTCTGTGGTATTTTGTGATGGCAGTCCCAGAAAACTAATATAACCATCATGAAATAATTGAAGACTTCCCAGAACTGATGAACATAATTTTGCAGATTTGGAGGACACGATATCCAGGAAAACACAAAAAATGAATGCATGCCAAGTCACACACTCATTAAATTTCAGTACAAGAGATACAAAATTCCAGAAAAGCAGAAAACATTAGGATTAGGAATCAGAATGTCTTCGGAATTCTCAAAAGCTAGAAAATAACAGAGAGATGCCTTCAGAATTTTGAAGAAAAATTATTTCCAATCTAGAATTCATTACTGAACCAAATCAAGCAGGAAGACAAGAAAAAAAATATTTTCATTAATGCAAGATTGCAACCTTTCACAGGAATCTATGGTGGTATATATACTCCATCAAAAGGAGGCATCAAGTCCAGCCGGCAGTCGTTGAGTGTCAAACCTATGAACCAGGAGGTCAAAAGTTCGATTCCAGGTTGCAGGCTTAATCCCAGGTGGGGTGTGTGCAGAAGGGAGCCAATCAATGATTCTCTCTCATCATTGATATTTCTATCTCTCCCTCTCCCTTCCTCTCTGAAATCAATATATATAAATATATATATATATATATATATATATATATATATATATATATATTTTTTTTAAAGGAGGGATCAAATTCACAGGCAACAGATTTAACACAGGGGAAAAGCAGAGTCACCAGTTTTGTTGTAAAAGGAGAAAGCTGGATCAAGCCGGTTCAAAAACTGGTAGACAAGGATAGTGCAATTCTACTCCCAGGTATTCATACCAAAAAGAAATGAGTTAGCCCAGCTGGTGTGGCCCAGTGGCTGAGCATCAACCCACGAAGCAGATCACAGTTCAATTCCCAGTCAGGGCACATGCCTGGGTTTCGGGCTCAACCCCCAGTAGGGGGTGTGCAGGAGGCAGCCGATCAATAATTCTCATCATTGATGTTATGTGTCTCTCTCTCCCCCTTCTCCCTTACTTGTAGAAATCAATAAAAACATTAAAAATAAAAAATGTGTGTATGTCTACTAAAAGACTTCTAAGTAAATGTTTTTAACAGCTTTATTCATAATAGTTAAAAAAAACTGGGAAAAACCAAATACCCATTAGTAGCTCATTTTTTAAAATTGTGTATTATTTCAATGGAATACTATCATCAGTGGGGGAAAAAAATAAAATAAAAAAACTATTGCTGCACCCAACATCATGGATAAATCTCATAAACACAATGCTAAGCAAAACAGCCATCCACAAAAGAGTACATACTGTATGGTTCCATTTCTATTAAGTTCAAGAACGGGCAAAAATAATCTATGATTATGTAAGTTAGAATAGTGATTTCTTTTGAGGATAGGAGATACTGATTGAGAAGCATGACAGAGTATTCTGGAGCACTACAAATAGTCTCTATACCTTGATCTGGGTGATGGGTATATGTCTACAAATGCAAAAATAGGCCTTTTAAAGAAAAAAAAGAAAGAAAAAGAAAAACTTCCCCGGGAAGAATTCTGGGAAGAAGGGGTTGTACACAAAGTATTCTAAATGTTTCTAAAAGTAAAAATTGTTATCATTCAAGAACATGTAGTACCTTGAGGTGATCAAGCATTTCCAAAGAAACATTTCCAATGCCTTAAACATTTCTGTAATATAGCTGGAATACAAGGCACATTAAATTCTTCGCTATATCTTTTATTTGAATTGATCTAGAGGCAAGATGATTTGGGAAATATGTACTGAAATTTTTGGAAGGCTGATTCTTTAAAAACAAACAACAAAATCCTTTTCAGATGCATCTGTTTTTTAAAAGATGTCCCCAAGCCATATTCTCACTGCTTTATTCAATTGGTCTGTATGAACAAAAGTGGAAATTATTCATACCATACTTATGTCCTTAAGTACAATTTCAGGAATAAAAAAAGAAACAAGAATCAGTGTTTCAACTGTTTATTTTAGCAGATAATTTACTTAAACAAATAAAAACCATTATAAACAACCAAAAGTTAAAAGAATAATAGCTTCTAAACTTGTTTCAGACCAAAAGAGTAAAGCATCCGCTCCAGGGATATTTCACCTGATATCTTTCTGTGCTACCTACCTGTCTTACATCATTCAACTCTTGCTATATAAATAAATGTGAAAAAGCAACAACACCAAGGCAGCCCTAGCTGGTTTGGCTGGGTAGATGGGTGTCAACCTGCGGAGTGAAGGGTCCCGGGTTTGATTCCAGTTAAGGGCACATGCCTGGGCTGCAGTGCTCGATCCTCAGTGGGGGACATGCAGGAGGCAGCCAATCAATGATTCTCCCTCATCATTGATGTTTCTCTCTCTCCCTCTCCCTTCCTCTCTGAATTCAATATATATATATACATATGTATATATATATAAATATATCAAGGCAACCGTGTGTGTGTGTGTGTGTGTGTGTGTGTGTGTGTGTGTGTAAATATCAAGGCTGCTATTCAGAGAAACTTTAGAGTTAAAGGGGGGAAGGGAGGAATATGAAGAACAAATATATGTATGTATAAAAGATCTAACTTCCCAAAAAGAACAAATGATTTTCAGAATGTTTTGCTCAATAAGTGGATTGCTCAATAATCTGGTTCTTCACAGATGAACAACTTGACAAAGTAGCAAAATGTAAAAGTGTTACTGTTCTAAGAATCAACAAGATCACTTTTAGAAAAATCATTACATTTATCAGGGGTTCTCAACCTGTGGGTCGCGACCCCTTTGGCGGTCGAACGACCCTTTCACAGGGGTCGCCTAAGACCATCCAGCATATCAGATATTTACATTACGATTCATAACAGTAGCAACATTACAGTTATGAAGTAGCAACGAAGATAATTTTATGGTTGGGTCACAACATGAGGAACTGTATTTAAAGGGCCAGAAGGTTGAGAATCACTGAATGAAGGGATAAAGCCTCAGGGGTTTCCTCCAAACCATCACATTGTTCCCATCTACTTTCAAGGCCCCCAAATACTCAGTCTCTTTATCAAGAGATTCAAACAAACTCCAGCAGTAAAACTTTTAAGAGATTCATTCACTTTTTAGTGAGTCAGAAGACACAACTGTAGAGAACATTATTTTTGTTAGTGCTGTTGATACATCTAACAAGCATAGAAAAAGACTGCAAGTATACTTTTAAATCATTGTTTCAATTGATCATGAAGGTTCCCCTGTCCTCATAAAAAAAAGTTCTGAATTTAATGAAGGCATAAATACACAAAATGCAAAGTAATATGAAGTAAGCAATAAAAAACAACATTGCAAGAGATGAGTAGTATAGTTTCATAAAGAATAAACAGAAAATTTGTAAAAACACACAGTACTAGAGTTAGGAAATCAAAGGTTAAGTCTCAGCTCTGACACCATCACTAGATGTGTGCATTTTAATTCAGATATTCTGTATGGGTTGCATTTTCCTTATAAACAGAAGGTGGAATTCCAACTTTCCCACAATACTGTCCCATGATATGATGATACAAGCCCACATCAGATTAAAAAAACTAAAGGAATGATAAAACAATAAAGGCTATGGGTTCAAAAGAAAACAACACAGAGAACAAAAGATCTGGAAGGCTGCACTGATGGACCAAAAATGAAACTTAACAAAATTTGAGTTCCTTTGCTATTTGGGTACCTTAGGAGGGCAATTTTCTTTTAAAAGAATAGGCAGGCTATGCGTAGACATTCAAAGTCTCAACAGATATAAAGGTAGAAAAATACAAAGTCTAAATGAGAACCAGAGATTGGTTTGGTTAGGTCAGTGGTCGGCAAACTGCGGCTCGTGAGCCACATGCGGCTCTTTGGCCCCTTGAGTGTGGCTCTTCCACAAAATACCATGTGCGGGCGTGCATGTACAGTGTGATTGAAACTTCGTGGCCCATGCTCAGAAGTCGGTATTTTGTGGAAGAGCCACACTCAAGGGGCCAAAGAGCCGCATGTGGCTCACGAGCCGCAGTTTGCCGACCACTGGGTTAGGTGGACAGTTCCTACAGAGAAACTGTGCTGTAATTAGGAAGAACAGGTTTTGAGCAGATTGTTAAAAGGCTAATAATGTGAACTATAGTCTATAGCAGCGGTTCTCAACCTGTGGGTCGCGACCCCTTTGGTGGTCAAACGATGCTTTCACAGGGGTCACCTAAGACCATCCTGCTTATCAGGTATTTACATTACGATTCATAACAGTAGCAACATTACAGTTATGAAGTAGCAATGAAAATAATTTTATGGCCAAAACCGGTTTGGCTCAGTGGATAGAGCGTCGGCCTGCGGACTGAAAGGTCCCAGGTTCGATTCCGGTCAAGGGCATGTGCCTGGGTTGCGGGCATATCCCCAGTAGGAGATGTGCAGGAGGCAGCTGATCGATGTTTCTCTCTCATCGATGTTTCTAACTCTCTATCTCTTTCCCTTCCTCTCTGTAAAAAAATCAATAAAATATATTTTTAAAAAAAAAAAAAAGAAAAGAAAATAATTTTATGGTTGGGTCACAACATGAGGAACTGTATTTAAAGGGCCAGAAGGCTGAGAACCACTGGTCTATAGGTAACGGGGAGCTATTGGTTTAACAATGAGAGATACGTTCAAAACATTATTTTATGATTAGGACAGGCCAGTATGGCTCAGCAGTTGAGTCTTAATCCAGGAACCAAGAGCTCACTGGTTCGATTCCTGGGTTGCAGCTTAATCCGCACGAGGGGGTATGCGGGAGGCAGCTGATTGATGTTTCTCTCTCATCTCATGGATGTTTCTATCCCTCTTCCTTCCTTTCTCTCTAAAAATCAATAAAAACATATTTTTTTAAAAACAGATTAGGCAGAAGGTTGGATATACTGAGTAGGAAGAAAAGGCAGACAGAAAACCTAGTTAAAAGCTAGAGGAAATAAACAGGTATCTGAGAGAAATTTCATAAAAATGGCTGAAAAATTAGCCAATGATATGTGAATCGAGGAAATCAAAGGTAAAACCAAGATTTGTGTCTGGGCAATTGAAAGCATAATATCACCATAACATATGGAATCAATTTTGAAGGAAAGACTATAAATTCTAACTCTGAAATAGTTTAGTGAGGATCATCCAGACAAAATTGTTGCCTTCATCTTTAAATGTCATTTTTGGCCCTGTTAGTTGTCTTCCTAAAACAGCACAGCAGAGTATTTATGAAGATCTTTTAAGTGCTTAGTGATTTCCAGAGTTTCCTCTGATTTTTATGTATCAACTAAATGATGATTTAATCTTCTGGTGTAGGTAGAGAACATTTGGTATTTTTCTATATTAAAAGTTATAAAACTATGATAAGAAAAAAGGACTACATCTGTATTTATCAAATCAAGTCTTCCTGACAAGTAATTTGTAACAATAATCACATCAAATCTACCTTGAACTTTGGCAGGTCCAAAAGGTCCATAAGAAAAATAAACCCAGGGCACAAAGTATCTCTCAATAAACTAAAAAGACATTGTATGTATACTTCAAGTTTTATTTACATGGACTAAAAGATAGTGCTTAGAAAAATAAAGTACACGATTTAAAATTAAGCAAGTGAACAAGCACAGTTAAGGAGTCTTGAACACTTGGCAACTAGTGTTCACAGATACCACAGCTAATTCTCACAGATCACAATTTTCCCAAAGAAAAAATCTCAGAGTTTGTAATCAAGATGGAATGAAACTACCAATGCATATTTCTTGAGTTACTATCCAACTGTGAATGGGATGCCTATTTAAACACTGAATATTATCGACAATTCCCCAACAAAACCTTCTTCTTGAATTCTCACCCTTCACTTTGTGACCTCGCTGAAAACTGAACCTTTAGGCACAGTGCTCTCCAGATGCTTAATAAACTGTACAGTTGAGTTTTCATAAATCTACCAAAGATTTTTAAAAATGAGTAACTTCTGCAACACTTACCCATTTTGACCGGACATTGAGCTTCTTTGCTCACCACCCAAGGTGGGATTTTAAAAAATTCTCCTTAACTTCATTCTTCCCTACCTTGTCAGCTTTCTTACAGAATCTAATGGGTAGAATTATTTTTAGCTGATCAGTTCATCAGCTCGAATTTAATTGAGCGTCTATAATGTCACTGTTCTCAGCCCTGAACAAAACCCAGCTTCCTGAGCTTCTAACGGCAAATTTAACTTTTATGGGAACGCATAAGGTTACAAAATCAGCCAACCAAGGTCGGTTTTTACCGGATATATTACAAGGCAAGTCAAAAGCTCACAACCCAAGCAACTCAGGTAGGAACCTACCACAGGTCCCTCCGATGAAAATACCCCCGATCTCCCAAGGACCAGGGAACCGGCTGGGGCTGGGGCTGGGGCTGGGGCTGGGGGAGGGGCAGAGGGAGCATCCCGAGGATGTCCACCCGCCGCACGGGGCTCAGGCTAGAGGCGAACGCCCCCCTTCCCTCCTCTCCCACGTCCCTACCTTCCTGGCTGCATTAGATCACAACCGGCAACGGGATTTGGGGAGGAAAAGAAGCAGAGAAGCACGCACGCCGCACACAGGACCTCCCAACCTCGCAGGGGTGGCCGCCCGGGGTGCTCACCGGGACCGGGCACTCCGGAGGCGGACAGGAAAGCCGCGGGGCCCCGCCTCTCACCCCCGAGATAGTGGCCGGAGGGTCGCGCGAAACCTCCGTGCAGACGCCCAGGCCGGGCCGACGGGCCTCCCCGCCCCCTTCGGCTCAGCTCCGGGCCGGCAGACGGCGCCCGGGGCTAACTTCGCCTGGGAAGAGGAAGCGACGCCGCGAATAGCAGGCTGTGTGAGCGCCAGGGACAAGGAAGGGCTCCCCGTGCATCTGCCCGCCGGCAAGGCCGTCTCTCCGTCCCTCCGCCGAGCCTCGGCGGCCCCAGCTCACCTGACGAGGGCACCCAGACGCCGCCGCGGCCGCCGCGATGGCCGTTACGGCACGAGGCCTCCGCTCAGCCGCCGCGTAGCTCTGGGGAAAGGGGCGGGGCTCGCGCAGCGGGCGGGCGGAGATGCAACGCCGACTGGCCGCGAGGCTGTGGGCGGGTCCGCTCGGGCAGGAAACCCTCTCTTGACCTCTTCTGATAGGCTCGGTCTCCCCGTCCCTTCCATCCGCCGCACCGGGATTGGGCGGAGCTGCCTGTCAGTCAAGCGCTGTGCTGGGCGTGGACTGAGCTGAGGCTGCGCGGCGGAGAACGAGCCGGAGAGTGAGAAGCGCCGGCCTTCATCAGGCGCCCGTCGCTTTTTTCCTCTCCGGCTGCCTGCTGTGGGCCTTCCTCCTCCGCGCTGCGGAGAGAGACTCCACAGCCAAAAAAAAAAAATGACTGCTTCCCGAGGTCAGCCCCATCCGCTCTGGGATCTTCCCTCGGGTCTCTGCACCTGAAAAGAGTCTTGGCAGATGAAGATTCTTGGGGGCAGACAGCAAAAAAAGAAAAACCAAAAGGCCTGAAAATGGGAACTTGGGAGAAAAATGTAAGACATATGCTTAATTTGAGCCACAACCCGAAATAGAGTCCGAGGACCTTCGAAGGGTCCTGGTGTGTAGGGAGCATCAAGTCTTGCCTGCAGTGGTCATGCTGCGAAGAGAAAGGACAGTGACTTTCGGGGACAGGTCTGCCGGCTCTCAGGGGCTCAGCCCCAGCCCCCTGCCTGGCCATCAGGATCCCGACACGAGCTGCAGCCCCGCAGCCCGCAGCCGGCCCATGCCTTCCTCACCAACTTCTCAGGGACCCTGCGTGGGGTGTTGGTCTTTTCCCCATCCACGCTGTTGAAGTAGTTTCCCCGCATCCTATTTAAACTCCTTTTAAGGTAGGAACCATATCAGCTTTCAGTTTTCCCCCAGTGCCTGGCACGCGACAGCACGTCAGTAAATATCGTTGAAGGCATTATCAATACCTCGCCCTTCCCCAACTTTCATCCGGGCCCTGACGTTACGTCCCACGAGTTCACACCTTTCTGCATTGAACTTCAAAATTATTCATTTGAATACCGGTGATTGTATGTGGTTTGCTTGCCATATACAGGATCGCAAGGTCGACCTCAAATCACCAGCGGCCGCTTCCTGGCTTCAAGTAGGCTGAGGCAAATAATGTCATGAAACTCTGAACAACAGCTACTCTCTCTCTCTGTTTACATCTTATTATTGGCATCTGCAGTGAATAATGTAAGTGAATTTTGAATTCACTATTAGGATCTCAGTGCCATATTTTATCATGGCTGCCTCCCAAAACTTATATATTGAACCCTAAGCCCCCATCTGGCTATATTTGAAGATAGGGC
Organism: Myotis nattereri; assembly: GCF_964212035.1. Taxonomy (NCBI): domain Eukaryota; kingdom Metazoa; phylum Chordata; class Mammalia; order Chiroptera; family Vespertilionidae; genus Myotis; species Myotis nattereri. The sequence continues at coordinate 33,000,162 of NC_138089.1, forward strand.
CTTTAGGCAGTACTTAAGTTGACTGAGGTGGTAAGAGTGGGGGCCCTAATCTTACAGGATTAGTGTCTTTATAAGAAGAGACACTAGAGAGCTTGCTCTCCGGCTTCACCATGAGAGGACACAGTGAGAAGGCAGCCATGTACAAGACAGAAAGAGAGATCTCACCAGAAGCTGACCATGCTGGCAACCTGATGTGGAACTAAGCCGGCAGCACTGTGAGACATTTTTATTGTTTGAGCCACTCACTCTGTGGCATTTTGTTATGGCAGCCTGAGCTGACTAATACAACACTTTTATTGATACACCTTATAAAGTTTATGGACTGAGGTATTACACTCACTTTTTTTAAGCTGGAGAAACCATTGTCCAGAAGTTAAAAGTATTTATCCAAAATCACACTGCGAACTGTTAGGGAAACCTAGCTCAATTCAATACTACTTACACATTTAACATGTGTTAGGGGCAGGGGGATGTGAATACAAATACAATAGGTAAAGTAATCCTTGCCGTCAGGTAACTTATGCCACCTACCTTAAGTAGGGAACATATACCCAGGAAAAAATATGCTGAAGTCATAAGTTTAGTTTTTATTTTGAAAAGGAATATGTATTTTGAATGGGCCAAGGATCAGAACAGACCCTTGATAAGACTGCAGATTTCTTGACAACCATGTGCCACCTGTTTAAACAATAGAAGAATTAAGGGATTTTAAAGTGTTTTAGTTCCTTGTAAATATGTTTTTTTTAAATATATATTTTTAGTGATTTCAAAAATAAACTAATCTCATTTAAAGAAGTCTAAAAGAGCCCTGGTGGGTTTGGCTCAGTGGTTGGACCATCAGCCCGCAGACTGAAGGGTCTCAGGTTCTATTGCTGTCCAGGGCAGGTACCTGGGTTGCATGATTGATCCCCAGCACATCAGCATCAGTCTGGGTGCGTGCAGGAGGCAACCGGTCGATGTGTCTTTCTCACATTGATGTTTCTGTCTCTGTCCCTCCCCTCCCTTACACTCACTATAAAAAATCAACGGAAAAATACCCTCCGGTGAGCGTTAACAACAACAAAAAGTTGAAAGACCAAATAGTTAATTTATTTAAGACTTGTTAAAATAAAAAGTTATACCTAAGCCCAGCCAGCATGGCTCAGTGGTTGAGCACTAACCTATGAACCAGGAGGTCACTGTTCGATTCTCCGGCAAGGAACATGCTTGGGTTGTGGGCTCCATCCCCAGTGTGGGGCGTGCAGGAGGCAGCCAATCAACGATTCTCTCATCATCATTGATGTTTCTATCTCTCCCTCTCCCTTCCTCTCTGAAACCAATAAAAATATTTTTAAATGAGAAAGAAATTAAAAGTAAGGAAAGAGCGATGAAAGAGGAATGGTAGATAGGCATAAAGTAATATATCAAATTGTAGTATGATGTAGTTAACAGGAATGGAGTCCATGTTCTTATGGGGTAGGAGTTATTCCAGAGGCTTCCTTTCACACGATGTCTTCCCAACTTCCAAACATAAGCATGCATATTACTTCTTTTACCAGAACTCAAACGAAAAACAGTAATCACCCTTGCTAATTAGTGCTGAGTGGACCAGGGTCTAAGCAGAATAAAATGACAAAATTTAGGTCAAAACTTAAAAGACCTAAGGACTGGAAATGGAGCTTTAGCTGGGTAGCTAATCTGTCTGGGATGAGAACTTGCATTAATTCCAAAGGAAGCATATAGGAAGACAAGGAAGGGAAAAAATGAGCCTCCATGTCTCAAGGCCTTTCCCAGGAAACTACTGATAGTTAGTTCATGGTGAGAACTGATTCGAGAGCATGATCTGTTTTAGCATCATCAGGCAGGGCTCTTTAGGACCAAAAAGAACCATATCTACTAATCAAGAAGTATCTAATCACAGGCTCAACTGTGAGGTATAGAAATTAGTAGACCCTGGGAACTAAATTTCTGGATTGAGCATTGCTATGCTTTTAAGGGAATTAATTCAACAAAAATGTTTTAAGAATCCACTCTGTAATAGGCACTATAATAAGTGCTGGAGATCTAAAGATCAGTCTTAAACTTAAAGGAGTTCAATCCAGTGTCAGAGAATGAAATTTAAACAGATACTTATTATTAATATAGTAAGTACAGCAATGCTATGTACAGGGGAACATTAAGTCACTGTGGAAGGGGAGTTGCGTGGTGAGGCTAGTCAGACCATTAAGTAGGCAAAAGAAGGGATTCTTACATAGAGGAGTCTGCATAAACATTCTATTGCACAATAGTAGAATATTGCTGGAGCAGAAGATGACTGGAAATGTAAGCAATATTGGGTTGTTGAAGTTAAGGACCTTAAACTTTACCCTGTAGACAATGAGAAGCCATTAAAGGGTTTCTTTTAGCACGTTAACATGTCATTCTGTTCTTTTCTGGCCTCATTGTTTCTGATAAGAAACCAGCTGTAATTCTTATCATTGTTTTCCTGAATGTCTTTTTTTTCTGGCTGCGTTTAAGATTTTGGTTTTTTAATCTTTGTTTATCATCATTTACACTATGTTACTAGGTGTGGTTTTCTTTGTATTTATCTTGCTTGGGTTCACTTATCCCTGTTTTTGAGGATTTCTGGTGGTTGTTGCTGTTTTCTCTTTTGTCAAATTTAGAAAACTTTTGGCCAAATATTGCTTAAAGTATTTTTTTCTGCTCGATTTCTCTCTGCTCTTCTGAGACTATACTTACGCTAAACTTCTTAGTCCTTAATACATGTGGTTCCAGGCTCTGTTCATTTTTTTCCACATCTTTTTCTTTCTATATTGGTTTGGGTAATTTTTTTTTAGAGCCAGTGTCTAGTAATTCTTGGAAAACCTAAATGTTAACATTTTTCCAAAAACACAGACACCCTACTAATGACTATGGGTTTATTTGGGGAAGGTTTGGAGACACATTAGTGAAGAAAATAGAAAATATAAATCACAAAATATTACAACAGAGAGAATTTAGCACTGGATGTTGGTGTGAGGCAGGAAGTAAAGTTCCTTGGCAGTGCAATGGGAAAACAGATACAGAGCTGAACAAACTGGCAGAGCAATATATAGTCAGATAATAAATCACAAGGTCTTATCTTACACATTCTAGACCTTCTTGGGGCAGACCCAGACCCACCTTGGTCTCAGTCCCTTTTAGGTGACATCTTTGAAGGTGAAACTGACCAGAGAATGACCTATATGCTCATTTTGATGCATCAGCATATTAAAGGACACACTTGGAAACTGATGAATATGCTATTGAGATCCTCCCAAGACCTGCCCTAAAATTCTGGCTTTTAGAAAATAGACAAAACCCCTTAAGACAAGGGACCCAGTGTGTGGGCTTTCTTATTAGAGCATGCCCATGCCTTCTTTCTTCAGGCATGTATCTTTGCTTTCTTTCTCCTAATCCCTTAAGGGTCCCCACAAGACTTGCAACCAAGGGAGCAGCAGGCAGCAGCAGCCCGTCCTGGGCTAACCCTCTGAACCTGTTTCCAAGGGCCCTTCTTTTGCCTCTGTAACTTGTTTCCTGAGTCCACGAGCCCAGCTGGCTCATTTCTTCTTTATTTGTGACTTTATTTCTAAAAGCCAAGGCAGCTCTCTGAGCAGCCCACTCAAATATTTTCTTCGACTATACTTTCACATTGCATGCTAAATAAACTTCCTCTTGTGCTAGAGTACTTGGCCCTGAATTCTTTCTTTGCCAAACTCAAGAACCAAGAGCCAACTTCACTGGTAACAGATGGACTGAAAACGCAAAAAGAGAACACTGAAGTAGCCCACAGGTGATAATTGTAGAGTATTTCACTAAATCTAGTGAAAAAGAGGAATTGAGGTTGGACTATCAGGTCTCAGAATCTCAGAGGACTGATCCAGCTGAACTGTAGCTCCAATCACAAGAGAATGCTGTCCATCTGATCCTGCTACTAATAAGGGATATGATGAGGCTGGTTGGGGTTAGAGGTGTGCCAAAAGCTGAAGGCTAAAATCAGTTATTGATCAAGGATTCATTGCTTATTGCTGAGGTAACAATGCCAGAAACTGTAAACAAATGCAAAGTAGGAAGTCCTTTTGTCCCTGCTGACTTCCAGTATCCCTCTAATGGCCTTTATTGGTGGAACCTAGTGAGGCATCAGCTAACATAGGAAAAATGTAGTTTGTAGAGTCTGAGCCATAGATCACAGAGGAAAGTATAGAAAGGTGAATTTGGAGCTAAGATATCTCAATAAGAATAATAATAGCTTAATAACCAGTACCATATCAACATTGGTTTATGCTAAATTTGTAAAAATTTCCCAAATTAATGCCACCTTATATGCTTTTACAGACTTTTAGGCCCTTTAAAAAAGAATCTGAAGACACCATGTTGTATCAATTTTCTGCTATACTATATTACTGCTAGTGCATTTCAGGGCTAAGGAGTACCTTTACTGAAGCTATACATATACTGGCTACAAAATCTAAACAAGGGCAATTTGGGAAGAGATCCTATAACTGAGGATAAGCAGACCTTGCCCCAACATTAGGCCTCCCACCATCAGGCAAAAATAAAATAAAATAAAATAAAATGGCTAGACTAAGTAGAACTGGCAAGAATCCAGTCTTCTCCCTACCTCCATTTCCTATGCATTGTCTAAGGTGGCCATTGCAAGAGGAAGACCAACTTCCTGTTCTAAGGTAGGCTAAGCACCATTGTCATGGAATAATCAGCTCCTTTCTTTTATTCCCTCTTCTTGCCTTAACTCAAGCTTCCTTGCCCAACCCAATCACCTCTAGTTTTCTAACGCACGTAGATGACAAAACGGAGGTTGGTGTTCAGCATTTCACCTTATAGTGTACTTTTCACAAATGCCAATTTTTGAATATTGAAGGATTTTTGTTGAACATTTGTAAAACATTGGGCATGAACATTTTTCTAACCTTCGAACTTTAGGACCACAGAAGTTCCATTTGAAAGGGGTCATTTCTTCAATGAAAGTTAACATTCCCCTTATACCACAATTACCTTTTGTTAATAACAATAAAGACAAGGGTTCATGACATTTCATATATTTCATGTTTGTTTTTTAATATAATAGACTAGAATATATTTTCTATATCTGCATATGTTAAATATTATATAGCACTCTGTCAATTATACGACACAAAAAATAGGTGAATATTAAAATGGCAGTGTACGTATTAATAACTGATTGTTAAGAGGATAATAATCAGGTATTCATTTAATGGGAGAGTCTACTATGTCCTGGTAATCCTGCCTTCTTAAATTCCTCCAGTAAAGTTTATAGCCAGCAAGGACAAAAACACTAATCATAATGATTACCCCTCCGAAGACATCATAGATACTAGGAAATATGTGTAACACTAGAAGCTGCAAGACCATTGCTACCACAATCTCCAAATGTTGTACTGTGCTGACCAAAGCTGGATGGAATTTATCCAAGGCATAATAAACCCCTAAGAATGCTGCAGTAGAACAGACACAAATAGCAATGAGATAACTCCAGGCTTCTACATCTAATGGGATAATGGGTTCTTGAAGAACAAACATAGTAGATATTCCCCAGACTGTCCCAGTCCAACCAAAGGTAAACAGTGCAGTCCACATGCTGATCTTCTCCTTAATGGATCTGTATACTATCATGGAAAGAGCAGTGGTCAGCCCAGCCATCACAGTCATAGTATAGCCAAAGGCTTCTTTCCAAGCATTTAACAAGGAATTTTCTTCATTAACTATGTTGGGGATCATGACAAGACAAACGCCTAAGATGCTACAAATAACTGTAGCCATGTCAATATAAGCCATTTTCTCATCTACAAGTAAAAAAGCCAAAATGGCACTGAAGACTGTGGTTGTGGCTCTCCACATAGTGGTCCCATTGCTGGGAGGAACTATAGAAAATGATGTGTAAGCACAGGTGATAGAGATGACATTGCATATACCATAAAAGAAGAGTCGTAATCTATATCCACTGGGCCCAAAGGGGGCCTCCTGGTAGTAACACACAACTAACACAGATAAGACCTGCAAGACAGAACGGATAAAAATCAGTTCTAGAGATGGAACTTTAGAACGATCAGAAACAAGCCTAGTGATAAGAGCTACACATCCATGAGCCAAAGCAGATCCAAATAGCACTATCCACATTTTTCTGGATTGAAACATGTTTTTTTCTGCAAAGCTTTGGAATTGTCCAATCTCATTTGTCATGGGGTCTTCTGTGGGTGGAGGCCGGGTATCCATGGTTCCAAAAAAAGTTCTTCCTTTTCTTTTCATTTCACTCAACAGGCCTTTCTTTGGATTTTCTTCCATAAAATTTCCATAATCTTCATTAATTTCTTCATATCCATTATCCCCAGGCTGGGGATAATGAGAAGTGTATTTCACCGTCACTGTGTTAGGATGTATTTTCACCCGTTTTTTAACTGGATATTTTTTGGAGGGAGAAGTATCCATTTCTTCAGGTAATTCTATTTAGGAAGAAAAAAAAGAGACAAATGTACATATTCAATTGAAATTTAGTTTTAATTTGTATGATCATCATATATACCAATTCAATAATAGAAAGAGCTTGTAACAGTTTTTTTTATTAATATGTATATATTTTTTTATTGTTGACAGTATTACAGCTGTCTCCCAGGAGTTTTTCTTTGTAAGTAACAGGAAGAGATCATTGGAATAGGCCTCATCAGATGTATGAGACCCAATGAAATGATCTACCTTTTTCATTCTCATCTTAAGTCTGCCCCTGTTTCTCATTCTGCTTGTTCCTTGACTCATCCAGCTCTATTTCATATCTTTACATCACAGACAACTGATATTTTTCCATCTTTTCATTCCTACCTGTGTGTCTACCCATCCAATAGGAAAAGCATAACCTAGATCAGAACTTTCCTTCCCATTATGTTCATTTGTCTATATTATAAATTGTGGGTGGATAAGTCTAAGTCTTTTGTAAAATCACTTCTGTATAATACCAGAATTAGCCTTATATTACAAATTATAGTGATTTTTTAACATTTATTCTAGGCTCTCCATACATTTTTCAGATATATGGATACAAAGAAATTAAAAAATAAAACGGATTTAGTGACATTCATACATTGTTGCTGTACAACCTTCCTGATGACCATTTGGACAATATGTTTCTTAACAGATTTTACTGGATTTACTTCATACAATGGAACACTATGCTATGCATCCATTAAAAACAACAATGCAGATTTTTACTGACATGAAAAGATGTTCATGACACATTGTTGAGTGGGAAAAAGTTAAGCTTCTTGTAAGGATTATATGAGATTAATGCATATAGATAATTTTCCACAGTGCTGACATACTGTAAACTCTCAAAAAATGTTAACAATAAATTCAGTTACCTTTCCCATATAATTAACTCTTTCGGAACACTGGATATCTTATACAATGTTATTCTTTTCTTAAAAACTTGTGTTTGGCCTAGCCAGTGTGGGTAAGTGATTGAGCATCGACCTATGAACCAGGAGGTCACAGTTTGATTCCTGGTCAAGGCATATGCCTGGGTTACGGGCTCAATCCCCAGTAGGGGGTGTGCAGGAGGCAGCCAATCAATGATTCTCTCTCATCATGGATGTTTCTATCTCTCTGTCCCTCTCCCTTCCTCTCTTAAATAAATTAAAATACGTATTTTTTTTTAAAAAAAAAACACCTGTTTGTTCACTCAGCTTTCTTTCATTATTCATCCATCTAAGAACAATTTCTTTTCAAATGATTCCTCCTCTCCCCTCTAACTGTAACCTCCTGGTTCAGAGGTCAATGCTTAACCACTGAGCTACACTGGCTGAGCTATCTTTTGTCTTTAAAATGTTTTCCTGTCCTAACTGGTTTGGCTCAGCGGATAGAGCATCGGCCTGGGGACTGAAGGGTCCCAGGTTCGATTCCAGTCAAGGGCATGTACCCCGGTTGCCAGCACATCCCCAGTAGGGGGTGTGCAAGAGGCAGCTGAATCGATGTTTCTCTCATAGATGTTTCTATCATTCTCCCTCTCCCTTCCTCTCTGTAAAAAATCAATAAAATATATATATTTTTAAATTTCTTAAAAAAATAAAATAAAATAAAATAAAACATTTTCCTTTCTCCAATTCCATTTTCCTTTCTGTTTTGATTCTGTTTTGGTTATTGCTAATTCCTATTTAGAATATTGCAATAGCATTCTAACTAGCCCCTTTGAATCTCAATCCTTCCCCAAAATACATCTGTTTTATACCACTATTATATTAATCTGTCTTTAAAAGACTCAAAACAAAAACTTCTCTTAAGCTTCCCCATTCTCTATTCCTCTGCCTGGTTCTCAAGTCCCTGTCTAGTGTAGCTCGTATCAATACTTAGCTCCTTAACACACATACTTTAATCCTGTGTTCTCCCTGTCCTCACTCCCCACATACATATCATTTCTCTAAGTCTTTATTCTCAATAGTTTCCCCTCTGCTCCAACTTTCTAAATAATGTTCATCTTTTATGAAGGTCCAGTCCCAATCTGCCTTTTAGAAATTAGCCTTCCCTAACCACTCTAGCCACTTTTTTTTTCTTCTTTGTTTAGTATCTGCAGTAGTTCTTCTAATTTTTGTAATCTAATCATTTTGTTATTTAGTTGTCTCCGCTCAGTAGGGTTTTGTCTCCAGTCATTGGACCCAAACTTGCTATATTAAATCTCCTTTCCTTGCTAGTCATCCAGTATCTTAATGATATTTCAGATCATATAACTTCCCACTTGCTGTCCATTGTTAAAATTATGACATATCCATTCAGAGCTCCCCCTTTCCCTACTGCCTGCCAGATTTATAGCTCCAAGGCCATGAATAGGGAGAGGATGTGGTCTGTTATTTTAACTCTCCCTTTGGAGAGTGTTGGGAGAGCAATATGGTCTGCCTCTGGGACACTTCCTCCATATCCCTCTTCTAGGCTCTAGCTCCCCTGGTTTATTGGCACAGGGAGGAAGGAAAAGAAAAGGGACACGTGTCTCATATATTGGCTGATGTTGTGTGATGGCTTTTTGATGTTTAAACTTGGCTAGGCTGAACTACATTCCCCAGTTATATTTTACCCTTTGATTGGCTTGATCCCTAAAAGTGGTAAAAAGTCTTAGGTATAAAGCTGGCTATTGAAGCTTGATTATAATATAGTGGTGTAATGTAGGCACTAATGTGATATTTGACACTAAAGAGCTGATAGGTTACTACCTTATACCTAAACAGCCCCAATGTACTTAAACATCCTTGCCCTGAATAAATGTGAAAAGACTACAACCTAACTGGTCACCTAAAATGAAGGCCGCAACAACCATCTTTTTCAGGCTATCTTGAGACAACAGGACATACATAGGATCTGTGTTCTTAAATGTTTCTCCTGAGACCTGCTGAGAGAAGCCATTCCTTCCTCTGAACTGATGAAAAGGGGCTCGTGTACTGAGGCCCCAAAGGCTGTCAGCATGATTCTACCCTCCTTATTCTGAACCCTGCCTGGAATGATAAGGTATAACCCTTAACTTCCCTCTGTGAATAGAGATTCTTCTCTCCCTTTCTCACTGCAACTCATGAGGATCAGGAGGACTAGAGGCAGCATTTAACTTTATATATATATATCTACACTAATAAAAGAGAAAAATGGTAATTGGCGTACGACGATACCCTTTTCATTGGCTAATCAGGGCTATATGCAAATTAACTGCCAACTAAGATTGGCAGTTAACTGCCAACAAGATGGGGTAATTTGCATATGTAGGCACAATGCAGGGAGGCGAAAGGGAAAGCAGGAAGAAGCCCCCTGCCACTGACAGTGATCGGAAACCCTGGAGGGAACTAAGAGCTGGGGGGCAGGGCAAAGGCGGCCCTGGGGCCGCCTTTGCCCTGCCCCCCCAGCCATGATCGGAGAATCAGGCACCTTTGCCACCCTGGCCAGTGATAGCAGGAAGTAGGGGTGGAGCCAGTGATGGGAGCTGGGCACGGTCGAAGCTGGCAGTCCCGGGAGCTAGGGGCCCCTTGCCTGGGCCTAAAGCGAAGCCCACGATCGCGGGGCCGCTACAGCTGTGGGTCCCTGCTGCCCGGGCTGGACGCCTCAGCCAGAGGCATCCTGCAGAGGCAGGGGTGGAGCCCACGCAATCGCAGCCCTGCCCCCCCCCCCCTCGCTGCCACTGCAGGTCCCCGCTGCCCGGGCCGGACGCCTAGGCCAGAGGCATCAGGCTCGGGCAAGGGGCCAATCCTGTGATTGGAGGGTGATGGGGGTCAACGCCTGAGGGCTCCCAGTATGTGAGAGGGGGCAGGCTGGGCTGAGGGATACTCCCCACACACACACACACACACACACACACACACACACACAACCAGTGCATGAATTTCGTGCACCGGGCCCCTAGTGTGTGTGTGTGTGTGTGTGTGTATATATATATATATATATATATATATATATGTTTATTTATTATTATTATTATTATTTCAGAGAGGAAGGGAGAGGGAGAGAGAAATATCAATGATGAGAGAGAATCATCGATTGGTTGCCTCCTGCACGCCCTGCAACTCAGCATGTGCCCTGACCAGGGAATCGAACTGTGACCTCCTGGTTCATAGGTCGATGCTCAACCACTGAGCCCCGCTGGCCTGGTAGCATTTAAGTTTGTTTGTGCTTTATTAAAACTTTTCAAGTCTCTATCTTTGTGTTAAAGCCCACTGCTTTAGAGAAAAAAGAATCTGCTTCTACGCTCTCTTTCAGAAAAGAAACTATTTTCATTTTCCTGAAATCATAAGTTCTCTGACAGGAAACAGTGGTGATGATGACAAAATATCTGTGTAGAATGTGGGAGAAAAGTCTCAGTCACATGGCCATCCCTGCTACTGAGAATCCTACCCTAAAACCTGGCTTCCAAACTGAATTGCACACATTTTCACTCCTCTGGGCCTTTTCCCTGTGCCTCCTTTTGTCATTTTATTTTCTTAGTGTATGACATAGTTAAGTTTTAAAAAATAGTATTTCCTCCAGTGTGTGTTTAGCAGGGAGGAGAGGAGACAATCTAAGTGCTTAAACAGATGAATGAATAAAGAAAATGTGGTATACCCATATAAACAAATATTATTCAGCCATAAGAAGGAATGAAGTTCCAAAATATACTACAGTATGGATGAACCTTGAAGACATTGTGCTAACTTAAATAAGCCAGATACAAAAGAACAAATATTGTATGATACCACTTATAAGAGGTATTTAGAATAGGCAAATTCATAAAAACAAAATAGATTAGAGGTTACAAGGCCTGGGCGGAGCGGGTTGGGGGGGTGGGGGGAGAGAAACAGGTAATTATATTTAAAGGTTAGAGTTTCTGTTTGGGGAAATGAAAAAGTTTTAGAAATAGTGGTGATTATTACACAATATTGTGAATGTATTTAATACCATTGAATTGTTTAGTTAAAATGGTAAGATTGTGTTATGTATATTTTAACAAAACTTAAAATACAAAAAGATAAAAGAAAGGGAAGGAGAAAATAGTGGTTCCTTCAGTATGGTTTTAGGAGAGGGGGAGGAAATGCTAGGCATTGATATTTTTAAAACCTCCTCGGTAGTCCTAATGTATAATTTATTTGTGTGTGAACTACTTGACTCGATTATCTAAGGGCCCTTCTGGCTTTAAGAATTTAATGAGCGTATGGGCTACTGCATACTGACTAAGGAAGACAGGGAGTGGCACAGGGCTGGAATTTTTTTTTAAGTGGATACTGAAGCCAGGCTGCCTGGATTGGAATCCTAGCTACATGTGATATTGTGATTTATAAGAAATATATATTTTGGTCATCTGAATGACCAAAATATATATTTCTTATATATATTTGGATTTTATCCACAGTTCCTGGCTCAGAGCTCCCAAAACCCTTGGAATATCTTAAGTGATGAGAGCATAAATATGTCCTTGGTTTTGAAAAACACGCAAGGATGGGGGCTGGTTGCAGGGGAAGCCAACCAAATGATTTGAGGATTAGAAATTTTAGTCCCATCCATTACCTCTGGTGAGAGGAGAGTGCCTGGAGGTTGAATCAATGGCCAGTTGTGAATGATCGAATCAATCATGACTATGTAATGGAGCATCCATAAAAACCCAAGAGGACAAAGTTTGGAGAACTACTGCGTTGGTGAACACATGGACATTTGGGGAGAGTGGCATGCTCAGAAAGGCATGGAAGCTCTGTGACCTTTTTTTTAAAAAAAATTCTTTATTGTTTAAAGTATTACATATAGTATTACATATGTCTCCTTTTTCCCCCATTGACCTCTCCTTGGCCACCACCCTCCAGCACATGCCCTCACCGCCCCCCCCCCCCCCAGTGTCTGTGTCCATTGGTTATGCTTATATGCAAGCATACAAGTCCTTTGGTTGATCTCTTACTGCTCCCCTCCCCCGTGACCTTTTGACATACCTTACCCTAAGCATCTATTCCATCTGGCTGTTTCTGAGCTATATCCCTTCATAATAAACTGGTAAACTAGTAAGTAAAATGTTTCTCTGAGTTCTGTGAGCTTCTCTGGCAAACTAACCTAAGGAGGAGGTTGTGGGAAACTCTGATCTATAGATTGGCCAGAGGCTCAGATGACAATCGAGACTTTTTAAAAAAAATTATTTATTTTTTTAAATATATATTTTTATTGATTTCAGAGAGGAAGGGAGAGGGAGAGAGAGATAGAAACATCAATGATGAGAGAGAATCATTGATCGGCTGCCTCCTGCATGCCCCACACTGGGGAATTGAACCCACAACCCAGGCATGTGCCCTTGACTGGAATCAAACCCGGGATCCTTCAGTCTGCAGGCTGATGCTCTATCCACTGAGTCAAACCAGCTAGGGCGACAATCTGGACTTTTGACTGGCATCTGAAAGGCAGGGATCGGGTAGAGGAAGGCAATTTTGTAAGAATGAGCTCTCAACCTGTTGGATCTTATACTATCTCCAAGTAGTTAGTGTCAGAATTGAATTGAATTGTAGAACACCCAGCTACTGTCAGAACATTGTTTGTTGATGTGGGGAACCCCTCATCACAGTGGAATTGGTTACAGAACCCTTACTATAGAACTTATTAAATATGTGACCCAGGGCAACTTAACCTCTTTTCCAATTTCCTCTTCTGTAAAATAAAAATTGTATTATCTCATGAGGTAGAATAAGATATTAAATCAGTTAATGCATACAAAACACTTAGTATCTGGCACCTAGCAAGTGTTCAATAAATTTTAATTCTTTTTTCACATTATTCTGTCTGCCTGGAATAACCGGGTCCTCCTCATTTCTGCCCTTATCTACCTGTTGAGCTCCCATCTGTGCTTGATTGGTTTGCTCAAGTGCTATTTCCTCCTTTGCAGTCTTCTCTAGCCTTTCTCACCTCTGTGCCCCTCTGTCTAAGTATTCATGTGTTTATATCCTGTCTTTCCCATCAGACTTTACACTTCTTGGTAGCAGATTTCCCCACCATTAAATCCTCTGCCCTTCACACAGTGCCTGGCACATACTAGCACTCAAATGTTTGTTGGATGAAACAGAATGGATTTGAAAGCCAAAAAGAAGGAAACATGGAAAAGAATGGGGAATGATATTAAAACTACTGATATTTTATTTGCAGATGACATGATGCTGTATATAGAGAACCCTAATGGTTCTACCAAAAAATTCAGTAAAGTAGCAGGATTCAAAATAAATCTATTGCATTATTGCATTTTTATACAGAACTATTAGAAAGGGAAACTAAGAAAACAATCCCATTTACAATTTCATCAAAAAAAAAAAAAGTACTTAGGAGTAAATTTAACCAAGGAGGTAAAAGAACTGTCTGTATTCAGAAAATTATAAGACTATGAGGACAGAAACTGAAGAAGATACAAATAAATGGAAGTGCATTCCATGCTTATGGATAGGGAGACTTGGCATTGTTAATTCAATCTATAGCTTCAACGCGATTCCTATCAACATACCAATGTGTATTTCACAGCACTAGAATAAATAATTAAAAAATTTATATGGAACCACAAAGACCTTGAATAGCCACAACAATCTTGAGAAAGAAGAACAAAATTGGAGGAATAATTATTACACTACAAGGCCATGGTAATCAAAACAGCATGGCATTGGCATAAAAACAGATATATAGATCAGCGGAACAGAATAGAGAACCCAGAAATAAACCCACACCTATATAGTCAATTCATATTTGACAAAAGAGACAAGAACATACAATGGGGTATAGACAGTCTATCAATAAATTGTGTTAGGGAATTGGACAGATATTTACCAAAAAAAAATGAAACTACACCACCTTCTTACACCATATATGATAATAAACTCAAAATGGATTAGACTTAAATCTAAGACTCGATACTACAAAAATCCTAGATGAAAATCTAGGCAGTAAAATCTTAGACATTTCTCTTAGTAATATTTTTTCTGGTATATCTCTTTGGGCAAAGGAAACAAAAGAAAAATAAACAATTGGGACTACAGCAAACTAAAAAGCTGCACAGTCAAGGAAACCATCAAAATGAAAAGACAACCCACTGAATAGAAGGGCATATCTGCCAATGGTACATCTGATAAGGGGTTAGTAAGCAAAATTTATGAAGAACTTATATAACTCAACACCAAAAAAAAAAAAAAAAAATCCAATGAAGAAATGGACAGAGAACCTAAATGGACACTTCTCCAAAGAGTACATACAGATGGCCAATAGACATGAAAAGATGCTCAATGTCATTAATCATCAGAGAAATGCAAATTAAAACCACAATGAGATATCACTTCACACCTGTCAGAATGGCTATCATCAATAAATCAAACAAGCGGTGGTGAGGATGTTGAGAAAACAGAACTGTGCACTGTTGGTGGGAACGCAGATTGTTGCAGCCACTGTGGAAAATAGTATGGAGTTTCCTCAAAAAATTAAAAATGGAACTACCTTATGACCCAGCAATTCCACTTCTGGGTATATATCTGAAGAAACCCAAAACACTAATTCAAAGAATATATGCACCCCTATGTTCATTGCAGCATTACTTATGATAGTCATGGAAGCAACCCATTTGCCCACACACATACACACACACACACACACACACACACACACACACACACACACACACTGGAATATTACTTGGCCATGAAAAAGAGCGAAATCTTAACATTTGCAACAGCATGAATGAATCTAGAAAGTATTATGTTAAATGAAATGAGGCAGTCAGAGAAAGACAGATATCTATGATTTCACTTACATGTGGAATCTAAAGAGCAATATAAATGAACAAACAAAACAGAAACAGACTTGAGAATAGACTGATGGTTACCAGAGGGGAGAGGTTTTGAGAAATTGGGTGAAAAAGGTGAAGGGATTGAGAAGTACAGATTAGTAGTTACAACATAGGAAATATAGTCAACAATATAATAACTATGTATGGTGCCAGTTGGGTAGTGGAAATACCGGGGGAGAAGGGGAACACTTGGAAGGTGTATGCTTGTCTAATCACTATGCTGTACACCTGAAACTAGTACAAAATAGTATTGAATGTAACCTATAATTGAAAAAAATTAAAATATTTTTTAAAAGACTACTGATATTTCTATATGATCTTATAGGCCTCGATAGCCACATCTGCTCTCTTGGTATCGCTGCTCAATCAACGGAAATTTTAGGTAACTGAAAACCTAGTTTCCTTTGATAATTTAAACTGAAATGTTCAGAAGAAGTCTCCCTATCCTCTGCCTTTAGCCTCTATTAGGGTTATCCAGAGAAACAGAATCAATAGGATTGATTCAAATATATGTAATTTTTCAAAGGAATTTACTCATGTGATTATGGAGGCTAGCAAGTCCAAAATCTGCAGTGGGGAACAAGCTGGAGACCCAGAGAAGAGACGGTGCTGTAGTGCGAATGCAGAGGCTGTCCAGGGCAGAATTCCCCTCTTACTCAAGGGCAGTCTTTTGCTCTATTCAGGCCTTCAGCTGATTGGAAGAGGCCACCCACATTATGGAAGGCAATCTGCTTTACTCAGGTCCACCAATTTAAATATAAATCTTATCTGAAAACATCCAAAGTAATCTTTGACCAACCTAGCTGACACGTTAATTATCACAGCCTCATGCTCTGCTTGTCTTCCATATGCTCACAAATTCTGGCTATTCCAAACTACAGGAAATTCTTTGAATATGATCTGCTCTTTCATGTCTCTGGGTTTTTACATATGCCATTCCTACTTTGTGGAATATTCTCTTCCTGCTTTTTCACCTGGTAAATTTCTTCTCATTCTTCAAGGCCCACATTAAATATCACTTTCTCTGGAAAACTTTCCTAGGCTACCTTCCATCCCAACCTGAATTTTATACCCACCCCAGGACTTTCATTATGTCTTCAATCATAGAATATATTGCATTGAATTACAACTGTGTTTTTGCTTTCTCTTTCACTAGAATGTAAGGGTTTTAACCCCACAGGTATTAAAATTAGGTATCACTAATTGTTATATTTGCAGCACTTAGCACAGTTCTTGGCATGAAATAGGTATTTAATAAGTGTTTGTTGAATGAATTAATGGACTATTTTTTTAAATAAGTCAAATTTTGTTAACAAAATATAAATAATATAAATGGATTTACAAGGCTAATGACTCAAATAGGGAGCCTTATTCATTAAAACACTTTAAAATCCTTAATGATATGCAAGAACAATAAAACATTAAGGTGTGCAGTTTGGCTAAAAGAGAATTTGTGTATTTGGCTTCTGTACTGCTAGCTCTATTTCTGCTGCTAGGTCTCCCATATTTCCTTTAACATTAAGTTCCTCAGGTATAACTGAATCTGTTCCTTAAGTAATGTGTATCTGCTTTTTTAAAAAAAAAATATATTTTTTATTGATTAAGATATTACATATGTGTCCTTATCCCCACGTTGCCCCCTTCCCCCCCCTGCCCCCCCCCTCATGCCCTCACCCCCCCCCCACCCCCCCGTTGTCCGTGTCCATTGGTTAGGCCTATATGCTTGCATATAAGTCCTTTGGTTGATCTTTCCCCCTTACCCCCACCCTCCGCTACCTTCCCTCCAAGGCCCGACAGTCCAATCAATGCCTCTCCATCTCTGGATCAGTCCTTGTTCATCAGTTTATGTTGTTCATTATATTCCACAAATGAGTGAGATCATGTGGTATTTATCCGCTCTCCAGTTCCATCCATGCTGTGGCAAATGGTAAGAGTTCCTTTTTCTTCTTCCTCTTCTTAAAGAATACCTTTCAGAATTTCATATAATGCTGGTTTGGGGGTGATGAACTCCTTTAGTTTTTTCTTATCTGTGAAGCTCTTTATCTGACCTTCTATTCTGAATGATAGCTTTGCTGGATAAAGTAATCTTGGTTATAGGTTCTTGCTATTCATCACTTCTAATATTTCTTGCCACTCTCTTCTGGCCTGCATGGTTTCTGTTGAGAAATCAGCTGACAGTCGTATGGGTACTCCCTTGTAGGTAACTGACTGTCTTTCTCTTGCTGCTTTTAAGATTCTCTCTTTGTCTTTTGCTCTTGGCATTTTAATTATGATGTGTCTTGGTGTGGTCCTCTTTGGGTTCCTTTTGTTTGGGGTTCTCTGCGCTTCCTGGACTTGTAAGTCTATTTCTTTGACCAGGTAGGGGAAGTTTTCTGTCATTATTTCTTCAAATAGGTTTTCAATATCTTGCCCTCTCTCTTCTTCTGGTACCCCAATAATTCTGATGTTGGTACGCTTGAAGTTGTCCCAGAGGCTCCTTACACTGTCTTCATATTTTTGGAATCATTTTTCTTTTTCAGTTGGGTATTTTTTGTTTCTTCGTATTTCAAATCTTTGACTTGATTCTTGGGATCCTCTTGTCTGCTGTTGGATCTCTGTATATTATTCTTTATTTCAGTCAGTGTATGCTTAATTTCTAGTTGGTCTTTTTTCATATCCTCCAGGGTCTCACTAAATTTATTGGCGGTTTCCATACAATTCTTGAAAAACCTTATAAACATGGTTTTGAACTCTATATCCAGTCGTTTGCTTTCCTCCATTTCTGTCATTTGTGACCTGTTCCTTTGTCTCTGCATTTTTTATGCTTCCCTGTGTTGGTAGAGTGGTTTTGTGTGCTAGGTGTCCTGTAGGGCCCAGTGGCTCAGCCTCCCCAATTACCTGAGGTGGACACTCATGGTGCACCCCCTTGTGGGCTTTGTGCACAGTCTTGTTGTAGTTATGCCTTGATTGTTGTAGGATCACTGGGAGAAATTGACCTCCAGGCCAGTTGGCAGTGAGAATCAGCTGTGTCTGCAGTGGGAGAACTTCTGTGCTGAAGACACCCTTCTGGGGCAAGACTTGCTTCAGTGGGGCTTTGGTGCTCACTGAGTCTGCGCCCTGAGTGTGTCCCTGATGGATCTGAGGAGTTGTAATCTGGATGGTCCCACTCTGACCACTGGGTACACCGGCTCTTGGATCTAAGGAGGTGCTAATTTAGCCTCTGCCTGAGGTTACCCAGCAGGCGCTACGGAGAGAGCTCCAGATTCCCCTTCCTTTTTTGGAGTTTGGAGGTGCCCTGATGAGGTCCAGCTGTGAAGCAATGCAAGCTGCTGTGGGGCCTTGGGCCTTCTCTTGGAAGTTCTGGGTCTGTCTGGCCCAGCTGCAATTTGTTAGGTAATTTTCAGGTTGCAAAGGGCCAGGGCATTCATATGCAAAAGCCTCTGCAGCAGCCTGGGTGGGGTGGGGTCTCAGGGAATCAAAGGGTGGAGCAAGCAGCTATGGCAGGTCCTCAGCCCTGCCCTAAGGGGCCGCACATTTCAGTGTCCCGATAATTGCTGCAAGCACCTCTGAGGGAAAGCCGCCCTCAAGTTCAGAGTTCTGCCTGCTGCCAGACAGTCCAGTTTCTCCCCGTATGAGTCCTGCATCCCCGGAGTTCAGAGCAGTCGGGAGCTTGTGACTCCCTCCTGATTCAAAAAGACAGCCACGTCCTCAGGTACCAGCCCCTTTCCGCGCACGCGCTCAAGCCTCCGTACCTTTGCACTTTACTTCCGCAGCTCCTCTGAATCTCAGTGTGCTTTTCTCTTTTCTTCTAGTTGTAGAATTTACACTCAGCCAGCCTTCCTGTAGTTCTGGATGATGTCCGTTCTGTCTTTTCGTTGTATTTTTGAAGTTGTTGTGGGAGGCAGCAATTTCTTGGTGTTTACCTATGCCGCCATCTTAGTTTCTCTATCTGCTTTTCTTAAACCATTCTTAATCAATTAGGAAGGGTACTAGAGATAAATGTCTTTCAGCATCACCAGAATGAACTTCTGTTGCTATTTCCCTGCTTCCCAGTGCACATCTCAAAGTTTGGTCCAGTCAAGTGAGTCCCACCACCAAGTATACAGTAGTTCCTCATCAGGCTTCCCGGGCTTGATCAGGACAAGCTTCTCACTCAGGAGCTATTTACCACCATCAGATCTCTAAGTAAATAACAACTTTTTGTTTATCCCTATTACAAAAGCAACATATGTTTATTGTAGAAAATACAGAAATGTGGTAAAATAAAGAAAATAAAAATCACTTAGAATCCTACCCCCCAGAAATAACTACTGACCCTCTCTAGGCCTTTTTGTATTTGTGAACATTCCACACCCCCCGCAAATGGTATCAAACACTATATCTTATTTTATAACTTTCCCACTTTACTTACCAATACATTGTAAATATTTTTCTGTGTCATTAAATACTCTACAATATCACCTTTAATGGCTAGTTAATATAGGTCCAACAGTGGGCTTTGAACACAATAGGTTGATCATTAACTTCAGCTTTCTGAGAGCTGCAAGGCAAATGGGATGACCAACTGCCATTAATCCTTTATGCAAGAATAGACCCATAACCATTTTGTGAAAAGCCACATATGTGAAAATGAACAGATAACAACTTTGAAGTCTTCCCACTGAATGTCAATGATGAAATGGTTTTTGATGGCCAGAGGCAGATGGTAGAAAAACAAATAGGAGATAAATCAAGAGTATTCATGTTTGTCTTTGTTCTCCATTCAGATATGATCTATGGAGAGAACCTAGCTGAGATTAAAAGTGAAATAAAGTGTGTCTTTATTCATGTTTGTGTGTTTATTTAGGATCAACACACTGTTTGGTTTTGAAAGGGTTTGAGGCAACCATTTAATTAGAGTTAAAAGAAAAATGAAACCACAAGAAATATCAAGAACAGATGCTCCCAAGCACCTGGGATGTGCTCTTTCGGATTGTTTGGTCCTGAATATGGCTCTGGATTCTCTAATTATAATTACATAATTATAATAATTATGTTTATTTAACCCTTCTCTGTGCCAGGCATATGCTAGAACCTTGATTTTTCCATTTAACAGTCAAAACAACTCTATAAAGTCGGTATTATAATCTCCATTTTAATGTGAGGAAATAGGTTCCGGGAGGTTAGGTCACTTGCAAGCCAGTGGTGACATAACCTGTTAATGGTAGGGACAAGATTCAGATCCAGATCTGCCTTCCCAAACCCTTTCTTCTATACTACACTGCAGAGTAACTATCCATGGTGGGCAGAATAATGATCCTCAACCCCTCACAGAGATGTCCACATTCTAATTCCCAGAACCTGTGAATACATTATATGACAAAGGGGAATTAAGGTTGCAGATGGAATTAAGGCTGCTAATCAGCTAACCTTAAAATAGGAAAACTACCCTGGATTATCTAGTTAAGTCCAATATAATCAGAAGGGCCCTTAAGTGGAAGACAGCAACAGGAAACTCAGGGGAGATATGAAAACAGAAGCAAGGTCAGAGTGATACAATGCAAGGACTCAGCCTTCTGTTGCTGGCATTGAAGATAAGAAGGGAGTCATGAGCCAAGGAATATGGGCACTCTCTAAAACTGGAAAAGGCAAGGAAACGAGTCCTTCCCTTGATCCTCTAGAAGGGAACAGACCCAGCCAACACCTTGGTTTTAGTCCAGTGATGCACGTATTAGACCTCTAACTTACAGAACTGCAAGATAATAAATTTGTGTTGTTTTAAGCCACCAAGTTTGTAGGCAATTTGTTACAACAGCTAACAGAAAACTCACACCATAATTCTGTGAACATCTAAAGATTAGATTTTTATTCTTAGAAAACTCACAAAAGGTATATATAAAAGAACTCCCTACATGCTATCCATGATATTCCCTAGAAAAGAATTTTTTTAAGATCTGGGAAATTGCCCTGGCCAGATCGCTCAGTTGGTTGGAGTGTTGTCCCATGCACCAAAATGTTGCAGGTTCAATTACCAGTCAGGGCACATATTGAGGTTGTGAGTTCAATCCCCAGTCAGGGAGCCTGCAGAAGCAGCCAATTGATGTTTCTCTCTCAACCTGATGTTTCTCTCTCTCCACCTCCACCCTCCCTTCTACTCTCTCTAAAAATCAATGGGAAAAAATACCCTTGGGTGAACATTAAAAAACAAAACAAAAACAAGAATTGCTAAATTAGGGATTTTTAAAATATAAAACCATGCATTCTTGGAAATATGCCTGGAGACCCCGCTTGAAATCTGCTCCTCCAGCCCTTCCACTGATTTTAAAAACTTCCGATTCTTTGTGTTACATTATCTTTCTGATTCCTAGTATTATACCTCTTTCTCTTTGAAAGAGCTAGAGTGAGTTTTGTTATCTGCAACTAAACCCTGTCAAATATACAGACACACTGGCAAACCATGTAATATTTACAATGGAATCCTGTCGTCAAGGAACCTTTCCTGCCTACTCTGCTCTTAACAATATTATTTTAATACAGATGCCAGTAAAGCATTAATATTTTGAAATTTATGGAAGAGTATCCATTCACATATAATGACAGACTAGTGAATCAAAGACCGAAGATAATGCTGGTGATCCCTTCAATAGCCTTAAATTGCTATTAACTCTTTTCTTGATGAGATAGGATGGTGTATAATAGTAATTTATAATAGATAATTTGCCTACATTTTGTTCCTCATGTAGTTATTATTTGGCGAAAATAGCCTACAATTTGTCAAGAAAGCTAGAATCGATTTTTGAAAGAATCTCCCAGCATGGGTTGGTAGACTGAGATAATAATAACTTAAGGTTTCTTTAACGATGGGTAGACAGCACTTTGAGCTCCTACTGAAGAAATGCTTGCCAATCGTGGTAAACATGGATTTAGGACTGCTAATTGGGACAGAATCTGAATAATTCTTTCAAGCTATCCTTTACTATTTTATGTGATTACTCTGGAAATGCAATTGTCAAGGCAAATTTGTTTTCTTATAACTCCCTCCAAACTCTGTCCACTCTCCCAACCACTTCTATTCAAATCTTCATCCAGAGCCAACTAGCAAATTCCAGGACAAGGGGCAAGCACTAATATTCACTCAGACCTCTGATAATTAATTATTATTATTTCTGAGAAGACTCAGAGCCACAGAGAAGAGCCTTCATAATATCACTCTACCTCTTCCCACATCCATGCTGGGCAGGACTTGTGAGAACATCTCAAGTTTTCTGGGTTGTGTGCAGCCCATGGTGGCTCCTTTAATTTGCCATTTCCACTGTTTCAAGAGATCTAGGCACCAAAGAGGGTGTGCCTTTGTGGCCTGGTGATTTCCATGAAAGGAAAAGAGTTTTCATGCATATTGTGTTCCTGGCAAACAAGCACATTTAATATATGCTGATTGAACAAAAATACTCAGTCCTGAACTGCATTCTACAACTGTTCCTTGAACTTCATTCCAACCTGCTATCAGCTATCACAAGCTTTGCTATTTATTCTCCCATTTCTATCTTGATTTCACCTTTGGAATCATGCTCACGTTGTTATTTTTGCCATTCAGCTGCAATTCCGACTCTTTGTGCAGGGATACTGGTTCCAGATCCCTGAAGAACCCCCATCTCTTGGTTTGGCCTACTCCTGGACTCTATGCTGGCCCAGGATTGTGAGAACACCCAGCTAGGTTTCACCTGGAAAGGGGTCAGCATCTCTGCAAAGTTCTTGGGGATTGAGATAACTTTCATTTGGGCTACATCATTAAAGAACTTCCAATCTAAAAATAGGAAGTTCCTGCCTGGAGAGTATTATGCTAAGAGAAATAAGCCAGAAAAAGACAAGTATCACATGATCTCACTCATATGGGGAATCTAAAGAACAAAACAAACTGATGAACAAGAGTCATAGAAGCATGGAACAGACTGTTGAATCTCAGAGGAAAGGCAGAGGTGGGTAGGTGGGAAGAGATTAACCAAAGAACTTGTATGCACATATGTATAACCTATGGACACAGACAATAGTGTGGTAAAGGCCTGGGGTTGGGGGCGGGTGTGGGCTAAAAGAGGTCAAAAGGGGAGAAAGGAGATATCTATAATACTTTCAACAATAAATATTTAAATAATAATAATAATAGAAAGCCCATTCATCATACCTCCTTGTCATTTGAAGCAGATCCTGAATCATCCACCCACCAGGAAGAAATAAGGAAAAAAACCTAAGTTACCACCCTTAGTCATGTCCACAAATCATATGGGAAAAAAAAACAGCCTATAGCCAATATAAAGGGAGTACTTGGGGATGAATTCTGATGTTTATATCCACATTATTTTTTTAAAATATATTTTTATTGATTTCAGAGAGGAAGGTAGAGGAAGAGAGAGATAGAAACATCAATGATGAGAGAGAATCATTGATCAGCTGCCTCCTGCATACCCACACTGGGGATCAAGCCCACAACGCGGGCATGTGCCCTAGCTGGGAATTGAACCATGACCTCCTGGGTTCATAGGTTGACACTCAACCACTGAGCCACACCAGCTGAGCCACATTATTAATCAGTTATTGATCTTATTATAAACTGTTATTGGGTTGAAAAATTAGTAGAATATGAAATCCTTCACTCCCTCCAGGAGCCTCTTGTTCTTGGGAAAAATAATTTACTCTGAGGCTGAAGAATGGCAAGCTTGTTGCATTTTGGAATATGGTTTTGGTGCTCTGAGCTTGACAGTTCATTCTTTAGAAAGGGCTAGGTTCTTATAGCAATAGCTAACTTTTGAATCCACAGCCATTGACTGAGTCCCCTGTCCCCGTCAACCATCTCACAAATGCACCTTATTACTCAGAAGAATCAGGGGATAAATCAGTCCAAATCTGTCCTCATCACTGTACTTCGCTGGTAACAGGCCAAATATGACATCATCTGTGAGGATCACTCCCTGAATGCTAGCAGATGCACAACAGCACCAAGACTGGATGACAGCTTACCTATTGTAGGCTAGAAGGGACTTGGGGCACATAAGGCTGAAGAATAAGCTCCTCAGCATGTTAGCAAACATCAGCTTAAAAGAGGAATGCTTCTGTGAAAAAGAATTCTTATTTTGAGCGAAAAGCAGAAGCTGCCCAAGAGGGTGTGGGTCAAGGCTGCTTTTGTGGGGCTGGATGAGGCTGAAGCTGGGGATATGGCTGGTTAGGTTGGGGATGAAGGCTGCTTAGTTGAACCAGGAAAGGCAATTGGTATTGGATTCCAGAGTGGGCCAGGCTGGGAGGAGCAAAGTAGGACGTGGTCTAACGGGTCTAAGAAGAGTTGGGTTAAACTGGCCTATGGGAGAATGGAAGAGGCCCGAGGATTTTGCTGATCTCTATACATCTGGATTTATAGGAGAGGAGAAAATTATAGCTAAGAAACGTGGAGATGAAGTGAGGTAAGGAGAAATCTGATGGAATGGGTGTGAGGGTTATGGGATTGATGGGAAAGAGAAGTAGAAAAGATGTACCAAACAAGTGGCCTAGTCCAAGTTTGAGCTGGAGACTCAGCTGACAGATCTAGGGCAGAAAGTTAGGGAAGGTATAGGGTTGCCAGCTGTGCAGGAGTTGCTAGGACTCAACACCTGTCTCTAGGACGGGCAAAGACTGAGAGAAAGGAAAACTAAAGAGCAGAAGGTGGAAAATCAGTCTGATTAGAGCTGGGTTAAATATTCTCTTTTGCCAACAACTTGGAAGCACTGGGCCTGTTACTTACTATGTAAGCAAAATTGAACTGAGAAGCCTGACTCCTTTATATTCAATGGCGGTTAATGACTTTAGTAGATTGTAATGAACCATGCATACCAGGAAAGGAAAGGGTTAACTGAGGGTAAAAAAAAAAAAAAAAAAAAAAAAAAAAGCAGCCTATGTGGCAGTTTTCAAACAAGAAGGCTGATTTGGCTTGTGTGAAGGCAATGATGCCTGATTTGGAGCTGAGCAATTCATGTCGTACTGTGTTAAAATCCATTCTGGCACGCTGTGATGAATGTGTCGGCTGGCAGCTAAGAACTTGCTGGAATGCAGGAGCCTTTCACCATTTATAATCGACACGTCCCCTTCCAGGAAAGAGCCATTCTCATCTCTGAAGCAATGGACTTATCAATTTGCATAAAATATGCCATTCTCAATGAACACAGATTTATCATCTACCACTTTTCAACTGTCTTTTAAAAAAGCAAATCAGTTAAATGCAATGAGGCATCATCTTTAAATTCAGCTATGCTTGGTAAATCTTTTTAAGAGTGGCAGGGAGTCCTGCTAGAAGGGGAAAAGGCAGGAATAAAATGATCCTTTTCTATTTCCACGATCTTTGCGTATGTATCTAAGTGGTTAAATCACCAATTAGGTTAGATGCTAATTAAATGTAAAACGGATTACAGGGCTATTCTGATATGCTTGTTAAAGTTGTACGTATTGGTTGCTTATCCTTTACCTAACTCTCATGAGAAAGAATGAAACAACCTATCTGTATACAAAGAAGCCTGCCAACCCCCCAGGATTTACATCAGTTCCCGAACAAAAAAGGAATACCCAGGGTCAACAGTCTATTCTCAAATACCGCATATACCACCTGCTCACATTTATCCTGTACCTGCTGCTGTTTATCCAAGAGAAAGCCAAGACTGAAATCCCTTTTGAGGATAAGACTTATGGAAATGCCAGAGAATTAGTCCAAATTTTTAAAAATTTGGTTTTTTAATCATAACATTTAATCATAACATTCTTCACACTAGATACATCACACAATGAAATTGTAATTCAGTCATATCCCCCTTGTACCACATTTTATCAAACTTAGATAAGATAAGGCAATTTTAAAATGGTAACCAGATGCCATCTTGTTTCAGACCATATCATAAGTCAAATTTTAAATGAAACTGGCAAAACCTGGTTGGTTAAATGGCATAGCTAGATTTATTAATATATATGTGTGTATTCATATATATATATATATATATATATATATATATATATATATATTCCCATCATTGGTAGGGACAAGCACAGTATAATCCATCTCCTCAAGTGTTAATTTTACCAGCAACATTTTAAAAAAATATATTTTTATTTATTTCAGAGAGGAAGGGAGAGGAAGAGATAGAAACATCAATGATCAGAGTAAACCATTGATTGGCTGCCTCCTGCGTTAGACCGAGCCCGCAACCCAGGCATGTGCCCTTGACCAGAATTGAACCTGGAAACTTTGGGTCTGCAGGTTGACGCTCAATCCACTGAACCAAACCAGCTAGGGCAACATTTATCAAAATGTAAGAGGTGTGCACTCTTTGACCCAGTAATGCCATTTCCAGGAATATATCCTAAGGAGATCACTAGTAAAGTACATAAAGATGTCATTCAAAGATATGCATCATGGCTTTCTTTGCACAATGAAAAATTGAAAATAATAATTGTCCTCTAATGGGAGACTGATTAAATAAAAACATCAATGCAATATTATGCAGTCATCCCAAAACATTATGTATTATATATCTGTTGACATAAAAAATCTTCATGTCACATTGCTAAGTAAAAAGAAATGTATAAAAGAGTATTCATGGTATGGTTCTATTTATATAAAACAATGTATATCTATATTTATGGTGAGATTTCAATTATTCAGAATTCCTTCCTTTTACTTTAAATTTTTTTCCGTATTTAAAAATCAGGAGGGGGAAAATCAAGCTATTTTCATCAGAAGAAAAAAACAAAATATTACTCTTTATTTCAGTCAGACCAGAATAGTCACCCAGGAAGACAAATGTAGCTGTTGTATTTCTGTACCTTCTGTCGGAAGGAAAACTGTGGATAAACAGACCATGCTACCAAGAGAATTTGAATCAATGGTGTCTAGAACCCAAACCAAAACAGAGGTGAAATACTAAATAAACTAAGGAGGATGCCTTCATCATACATAGTGTTGAAAGAATTAACTCATCGTGCATATGTGCGTGTATTACTATATTTTGTGACTAACAAAAAAAATGTGGATTCCAAATGGCAACAAAGAATATAATATAAATACCATTGATTTTTCTTACATAAGTTACCACTCCATAAATTTTCGTGTTAATGGGGAAAAATCTGACCTGAACAGATGGACCTCATACTGTTTTCTAAAACATGAACAGATTTCTGATCTTCTGGACCAGGAAATGAAGTCAGCACTAAAACAATAGACACTATCATCCACCTCCTAAAATTTTAATTTAAGAGGCTGCTAATAAAAGCAACATTTCCCTCTGTAGAAATATAGCACAATGATTATGTTTCTGTCTTAATGGATCGTGCTCTTCATACAGTAACTAAACATAGTGGGATATTTGTAACACCAGAGGTACTGGTTGACTGATTCCCGAACTACACCAATTTTGGAGAACTGTCCTTAGCAGGTGGCTACCTACACCCTTCATTCTTCAAGTTTCCAGGTTGGAAGGCACAACCCCAAGGGCTGCCATTCTGCCTGGTTAAATCTTCATCTCATTCGCCCAAGGGCCTCATTTCCTTGAGCATCTTCACAAGAGCAGTTTCACAAATAGATGCCCTTGGGCTTGAAGACCCAGTAAAGGGGTCTCTGTCAAGTAATTAGCAGCTTTGAATTTTTTCCCCTGTTCCATCACTGTCTAGCTGTGCAACTAGCCTGAGGCTGTGAGGAGGCTGGTGAGGCCAAAGGACTGGGCATGAGGAGGAGCTGGGGTCAAGGAGGTGGCCCGTGAGTTCAGGATATTGGTTATATAAAAGGAAAATGAGCAAGTAGTTAAATATATTGATAATGGAAGTCATATTTCTCACCATTAGAGAAGGAAGTTACAAATAGAAAAAAGGTGAAGACTAGAATGAACCCTGTAGTATTAGAGTCGGATTTATTAAATTCATCAATTTTAACATAGAGATTAATTAATATAAAGAGATTTCTAAATTTATAGAAATAGAGATGTATGTGTATACGTGTTTGTCAGTTTCCTGATTCTGTCTCTTACAGTGGCTTAAAAATAAGGACACCCAATAGCAATGACCACACCTAGCACCCAGATTTACATTTTCTATTAAAAAGAATCAGGGCTGGTTGGAGAAATAGCTTTTGAAATGACTGAAATGGTTAGGGCAGGAAAAGCACAAGATGAGCCTAAAACATCTTACACTAGAAAGTATTTCAATAAAAATATATCTGTGTCAAAAGCACATGAAAACCAGCTTGAATGGGATTCCAATGGCCAAATTTCAGCATCAAAATCAATAATAATAATAATGGCCTATAATCCATTGAGTAAAACAGAAATCCACAAGTCCATACTGATGTAAAAGAATGAATTAAAAAAAGAGAGCGAGAAAACTCTTCCTTGCAATAGAATACCAACTAGTAAATGTAAAATAAATGTTGAATTTAGAAAAATTGCCATTTGACAGTCATCACATAATAATATATTCAAGCAAAAATCATCATAAAATATGTGACTGAAAGTTTGTTGAAGAACAGAATGTTTACATAGTCTCAAAGTATCTCCCCACAAAATGCTTATTAATTACAAAAGGAAAAATATCTTTACAGTGGAGAAGTTATCACCTTAACCAAGTCATCAAAGTTAACACCAGTAACAAAAGGACAAATCAATAGTGTGTCTTTTAATAAGATAAACTGAGAAGAACACAATATCACTTTTATCGTATTCCTACCAAAAATGTATAATTTGCATCTAATCATGAAGAAACATCAAACAAAATGAGGGACATTCTACAAAATTAATTGCCCGAACTTTAAAAAATGTCAAGGTCACTAAAGAAAAGGAAGGAAGGAAGAATGGTCACAGCCCTGACCTGTATGATTCAGTTGGTTGAGCACCATCCATACATGGAAAAGTTGCCAATTGAATTCCTGGTTAGGGCACATGCCAGGGTTGCAGATTCCATCCCCAGTAGGGAATATTGCAGGAAGCCCTGACCGAGAATCAAATCCAAAACCTTATGGTGTATGGGACAATGCTCCAACCAACTGAGCCACTTGACCAGGCTGAAAAGTAATTTTTACCCTTCATTAATTTAGGCAAAATTATGATATTGAGACTGTATAAGTCATATATACAAATGTATATCTACCGTTATGTATACACATATATGATATATACACTAGCATGTCTATATTTAATATAGGGTAAATCATATACAATACCTTAATAATATACACAGAATTAAGTACCATGAGAACTGAAAAAGATTTTGGAATTCATCTATTCAATTCCTTTTTAAGTAACTATATCCTCTACAACATTCCCAATAATAGTACAGTTTCTGTTTCAATACCCATGAAACTAGGAAAGTCACTCCTCAAGGCAGCCACCTGGAAGTCATTCTCATGGTTAGAAAATTATTTTTTAACATTGAGTCAAAATTCTCCATATAATTTCCAGAGGCTGTTCTTATGTATTTCCTCTGGAGTCAATAACTAATTCCCTCTTCCATATGACAACATTTCAATATCAGGAACTACTATTTCCTACCCTCCTATCATGAGTTTTTCTTCTCCAGACTGAAAATCTTTCCTTTTTTCTATTATTTCATGTATAACTATGGTTTTCAGTCTTCTCACCACCCTTTTTTTTATTATTATTATTATTCTCACCCAAGGATATTTTTCCGTTGATTTTTAGAGAGGGTAGGAGAGGGAAAGCCAGAGAGAAACATCAATGTGAGAAACACATCGATTGGTTGCCTCCTGCATGCGCCCTGAACCAGGGCCTGGGCTGGGGAGGAGCCTGCATCTGAGGTACGTGCCCTTGATGGGAATTGAACCCAGGACCCTTTGGTCCACAGGCTGATGCTCTATCCACTGAGCCAAACCAGTTTGGGCTC
Source organism: Myotis nattereri (assembly GCF_964212035.1). NCBI lineage: Eukaryota > Metazoa > Chordata > Mammalia > Chiroptera > Vespertilionidae > Myotis > Myotis nattereri. Next base: position 33,030,328 of record NC_138089.1, read on the forward strand.
TTCTCACCATTTTAACCACTCTTTCCTTTCTTTTTTTCCCCCATACAATGTCACTTTATTACTTGGGGAAAATTGGATAACTACTCTTTTCTATAATCTCTCCTATTGAGGAGATCATATTTCTGAGGTCAGCCTGAGACTACAACAGCTGTTCTGGCAGTCATTTAGTCAATATTTATTGAGTGTCTTTGATGCTAAGACATTATAAGAGATGAGATTAAGACAAACTTTCTTGCGCTGGCCGGGTGCTTAGTTGGTTGGAGTGTCCTCTTGTGTACAAAAAGGTTGCAAGATCAATCCCCAGTCAGGGCACATACCTAGGTTGTGGGTTTGATCCCTAGTTGGGGCCTGTATGGGAGGCAACGGATGGGCCTCTTTCTCTCTCTCTCTCTCTCTCTCTCTCTCTCTCTCTCTCTCTCTCTCTCTCCCTCTTTCTCTCTAAAAATCAATATCCTTGGGTGAAGATTTAAAAAGAGAGAAACTTACATGTTCATTTGAGAGAAAATATCTATAGTAACATGCCACAAAACAGATGCAAGTGCTATACACATTAAAGGAAGGAAATTATAAAATTAAATATGTTATTTGCTTTAACATCAGAGTACTAAAGAACAAAGCAAAAGTAATGAAAATTCCATACTAAACCTATTTTGCTTGGGGATAGCATGAAAATTGGTAAAAAATGGCACACTATATTTAAGACACATTAAAAGAGAAACTTCCAGATTAGAATTATCACACAGTTTTAGAAGACACAAGGGTTTATATAGTCATTTTACCCTTGAGAGCTCTGACAATAGGATCAATAATCATTTGTCCAGAATAATTTACATGCAACTTTATAGGGAGGCAAAAAAAAAAAAAAAAAAAGACTATTGGTCTAGTAAAAAAAAAGACTAGACTATTACCAGGCTTATAACAAGTTCTCTAAATGTTATTATTTTACTTAATCCCACAACAACCCCAACAAAGTAGAAACTAACATTACTCAAATAATAATAATAATAGCCATAAGTGAAGCTTACTTTGGTGCTTATTATGGCAGCCAGGCTCCAAATCCAGGCTGTCATCTTCCAGCCCAATTTGAGGCCATAACTACTTATTACCAAACAAAACGATCTCAGGCAAACTACCACTCACATCCCCACAATCTTCCTGATGAACTATTCAAGAAGCTTCTCACTGAACAATCTGTTCCTCCTCTGAGTTCAAGAAGAACACTTGCTTCGGGGCTCTATTATAGTACTTGCCACACAGTATCACTGTGAATTGTGTATGTAACACTAACCCCTGATAAAGTGTTACTGTTCCAAGAACAGAGATCGAGCATGTTCTTATCTTCTTGGTATCCCCAGGTCATAGGACAATGCCAGACTCAACAAATGCTGGGAGAATGAATGAGTCCTGTAGCATAGCTTTGGAGAAAGTCACTCTCTTAACAGGTGACCTCTAATTCCGTGATTCAGAGCTTTGGTTGCCACCATTCTGCAACCTAACTCTTATCTTCTATCTCCTAACTCGAAATTAAGGGAATCCAAGAGGTAATGTGAGTATCTGGCTTTAGTTCATTACCACCATCAGCAGCCTTATTCACCTTTGGGATCCTCACCCTATGTAGAACAATGGCTCATCCAGAGTTACACAGAGACCAGAGGTAAAATAAATGGGAAATTAGATTACCTAATATTTCTACTTTCCTTTATCAAGCTCTTTTTAAAATTTTTAAAAATATGTTTTTATTTATTTCAGAGAGAGGAGAGGGAGAGATAGAAACATCAATGATGAGAATCACTTATCGGCTACCCCCTACACACCCCTTACTGGGGATCGAACCCACAACCCAGGCATATGCCTTGACCAGGAATCAAACCCTGACTCTTGGTTCATGGGCCAGTGCTCAACCACTGAACCATACCAGCCTGGCTCCTTAATCAAGTTCTTAAAATAAAAGCCAGAGTTCAGTAAAGCTGCTGGTACTTTGGAGTCTTAAATAAAAGGAAAGAGATACAAAGCAAGTGATTTTGATAAGTCAGGGAATGATTAACAAAACTTGAGTAAAGATGACTGGCATGTGGATTGAGTTCATATATAATTAAAACTGTGAAATAGTGTTAAGTGCACATAAAATATTATACAGGCCCACTGATCACACATAATTCTACAGCAATGACTACAGGAGAAACTAAAGCAAATAAATAGTTTAATGTGTATAATGCTATGTAAGTGCCAAATTTTGAAATTATATATGTACATTAACATTTATAAGGCAAAATAAAGTTTTTGTCCACAAAGGATAAAAAGCTCTGTGATCTTAGCTCATCTTTGACATTTCCTTACCACGTAGAAGGGTATTTCCTGTGCCCAAACTAGAAGGTAGGTAGATGAAAAGTGACAAAGGAGGAGGTACTGGTGTGATTACCATTCTCCTTCCCATACCCATGCCAGTGGCCAGCAGACAGTGTCAGTGAATATAACAATTTGGTTAGTTGGAGAATCTATTGCTAAGAGCAGAACCGCAGAAAGAAAACCATGTGTGGCGATGGAAAAGAGTACTTTGTCTGATTTTATAATCAAAATAATGCAGGAGAAACATGAGATAAGGATGGAAATATAGCAGTAGACCATAAGATCCTGGAATTGTGACTTATCAGAGTGTGTAAGAATACCATCCATGGTGCAAGGTGGCCTCTCAGCAAGGAAGATGAAACATGACTCATTACCAGTGAAATATTTAAAAGTGATAAGGAAAAAAAAAAAAGTGGGCCTGGTTAGAATATGATTAATGCCATCACCATTTTCTCGCCATCAAACTCCAATCCCAAACTGAAAGAGTATATTTCTACTAGGGTCACCAGGAAGCAGACTTCTTAAACACCTAATAATTGAGGAGGGTTCTAACCTCTATAATAACTGCAAAGTGTCAGGTTGCTAGATAGACAAACAACTGCTGAGATTAGCTAGGAGATCTAAGTGTCATTCCATGCACCAAAGGGCTATGGGTTCGATTTCTGGTCAGGGCACATATCTAGATTGTGCGTTTGATCCTGGGTTGTTTCTCTGTCTGTCTGTCTCTCTCTCAAAAAAAAAAATAGAAAACAGAAACAAAAAACATATCCTCAGGTGAAGATTAAAAAATTAAAAAGAATGAAGTGGGAGTAAAAACGTAGAGTTTAAAAAGTAATCTATAATAATAAAAGGGTACTATGCTAATTAGACCAGATGTCCTTCCTGACAAGGGGGGTGGGAGGAGTCAGCCCAGTCCCGGGTGCCTGGGGGCGGCCCAAAATGAGCTAAGATCTCATTTTCTCTGGGTTTATGCACTTCTCTAGTATCTAAACTTCTTACAATGAACATATTTTGTGGGAGAAAAATCATAGATATCAATGTTTTGAAAGATATCTTTGTAACTTTTAAGATGTTCATAAACCATATAACACCAGTATATTTGAAATTGCCAGAATTATAATACATCTCAAACACATTTTCTTCAGATAACTTCCCATAAGATTGTTATCTAGATATTGTTCTGTATTAAAATTTTCATTAATTCTTTTTGTTTAAACTTCCTTTAGGAATATCTACTTTGTATATACCTAATATGTCAATTTTATATCTTTCTAGACTATCTTTGTTTTGGAATGAAAATACTATATGTGTAAATAATTGCTCTGCAAAATATCAAACACTAATCCACAGGCTCTGTGACTTTGGAACAGATGATTATGAAAAGTAATGATTTTGCAGAGTTCAGAAACAATAGAGGTGTCAAAAAATAACGATGGATTACTAAAAAGCTCTGGAAAAGTGTGTGACTTGTAGTGTGTGATGGCGTTGGAAATGGACCAGTGTATTTACATGTGCGCTGTTCTTGTGTATATGTACATACTTTTATCCTACATATGTACAGATGAGATTCATGTTTATGCTCACTATGTGTACTTGCATATAGGTAATCAAGCCTGTTCCGCATACACTTTCTTTATCTACACCCCTAAGGCGACTCACGTTTGCCCGCAGGAAACTAACATCAACCCATCTGCAAAGGTTCGGGCCAGTTCCCTTCTGGCCATTGCCTTGGAGATGGGCTATTTCTGGCAAAAGTGCAGAATAGAGCTGCGAGTCGGGCCAAGCCCAGGAAGCACGCAGACGACGGAGCTTGAGGCACTTCAGCACCACGGACACGGTCAACCCCAATCAAAGTCTCTTCCCGCGGAGAGCGCCCCCACCCCCCTCCTAGTGCGTCACTACCTCGTGGCTCTCAATCATCACTCAGAAGCGGTCTGTCCGTCCCCTCCTTGGCAAGCCCGGCCAAAGCTTGGACGGAGATGCAGGTCGGTGCAGCGCCCCCACTCACCCCAACACGGAGTGTCCTTCCTGCTGCCAGCGCAACCCTTCTACCCACACCTCCTCTCAAAAGAGGCCAAACCGGGGCACGTGGCGTAGACACTCTATGGCGCCCGCAGGCGGGTCAGGGAGGGTCGGTGCTTTCCTCCCGGGTGGGAACCTGTCCTGGGCCTCCAGCCACTCGGCCACAGCCTGTCCCTTCCTCCACTGCCTGCTCACCCTTTTGTTGTTGAAAGATTTCTACAAACCGTTTATTCTCCACGAAAATCTCAATCCATATGGACTGGCGTTCAAGAATCACAGACATTGAGACAAGAGATTAACGGAAAATACTAATTTGGGCCATATTTCTAAAACCATCCAGGATTCTTAAAAAAAAAAACACAAAAAACTGTATTTGAAATCGAACCTTTGACTCCATAGGGGCTCACCCTTGTTTGGGTGGGCTTCTGGGCCCGAGGAAAGCAATCGCCCCTCGCCTTTATCACGGAGGTTGGCAAGGATCCATACACCCGACAGGAAACGGGGGTGCAGGGGTCGTAGTTGATGCTGACTCGACCGACCCGTGCCTGGGTTCTCGCAGAGAGCAGCGCAGGTAACTGGGGTCTCCGCAGCCCTTCAGACGTGAGCAGAGGGCGGGGTGCTTTGCCCAACCCCAAAACAGGGACTCTTCCCCTATAAGTGCCATGGCTAAAAACGGGTTATGGGGTTCGCGGCACGCTCCCACTTTCCTGTGGGGCTGCCGGGTCAGGGTCCCAGCCGCTGCCCTCCGGCTTTCGGGGCCCGATTACCTGCGTGTCGCGGCGAGGAAGGCGCGTTTGGTACTCCCGCCTGGACTGCCCGCTGCCCCACGCCTCAGCCCGCCGAGTCCGCCGAGCACTGTGCCAAGAAAACCGCCGCCCGGGCAGCTGAGGCTGCCAGGCGGGGCGGGGAGAGGGGCGCCGCCGGTGCGGGCACTGCGCCTGCGCTCTCCGCTGCCCACCTCCCAACCCCCGGTCGGTACCCACGTGGAAGAAGCCGAGGGATGCCCGGGATTGGTGCCTGAACTGAGGGACTTCCCCTACCGGCGCCGTGGGATAGTCCAAGGCCCCGGGAAACTGCCTGCCCAGGTCGTTTTAGCCTTTGTCCTTGTAGAGAACGGGTTTGAAGCGATCGCGGATCAACCAGGGTGACCCGGTCTTCAGGAAGGAGGCAGGGTGCAGCCTCAGTCCATTTCCACCTGTCTGTTTGCGTTTAGAAGTTGCAAGTCAACTCCTTGATATTTAAAAAATATGTCTAGCATCAGTACGTTCGTGGTCCAGGAAGGCCTTCCTTTGGGCATCCCCGAGTATATCTGCTATTTTACTAATCAGGTCTCTGAAGGAAGGGTCTCTTGATACTGCAGAATTGGGTCCTGGACTCAGGTGTATACCCTATCTCGTGCAGAATGAATATAGTCTCTTGGAAACAGATCTGAGTATCAAAGCAATGGACTAGATGCGTCAAGAGGACAGGCAGAAAAGCCATTGCCCTAAGCCAGGCAAGAAAGGGTGAGGCCCGAGCCAAGGTGCTAGCTGTGAGAAACGATAGGATGTAACTGCTGATTTTTCTTCTGTCCCCCCAGATCCACTCTTTACCCTGCCCTGTGATTCGGGGCTGACTTTTATGGACTATATAACTCTATTTGCTTTACTTGGTTTGGCCAATGGGAGACAGCTGCAGGAGATCACCGAGCAGAATATTATTATTCAGGACATCTCCCTACACCCACACTCTGTTAGCAGTGGTTGTATTTTTTTTATCTGAAACCCATTACTCCAATCCTGCGGCCCTCTCTATAGTTCTCTCTTGGTTCTGTTTTTCACTTGCTGCCCTTTCCCCTTTCAGGCCTGGGGCTGGTAATGACTCCCAGGGGTGTCCTTTAACCCTGCTCACACCTTTTTGAATACTCCTTTAAATTCTCAAATATCTGAATATGCCATGCCATCTTTTTCCTATTATCTTTTTTCCTACCATTCCAGGACACTATAATAGATTTTATTTCATTGTGGTTGGGAAGATTCATAAGAAGAAGGGAAAAGGTGTAAAAGAAAGATGGGGCTTTTAAAAAGTGATATATCTCCGTGACAGTTCCCTGGGCAGCCATCATGCTAGGTGATCTCCCCACTGGAGGCATCAAAGACAGTTTGAGGAGACTCAAGAATGGTATCCAGACCACTCATAACTAACGTTTTCACAAGAAGGCTGGGGGATCAACTGAGTGTCCAGCATAATAGAACTTTTGGATGTCTCTTGATATGGAAAGGCAATCTAGATCTTTATGGAACAAGTGTTGGTACTCTCCCAACCGCAGCTGGACTGCTTTTGAATGAGTCGATATTCTTAAATGTATTTATGAAGGAGCTGCTGAGTGAGGCAATTGTCACTGAGAGTCTCCGGCTGTTTCTGTAGAAAACTCCAAGAATGTTCCCAAAGAGGATGAGAATAAAAGGCAATAGAGCGAGTGACATCATTCAATTGTCCCTAGCACTCATATCAGCTTGGTCTGGATCCAGGACCTGACCATTTCTCTGACTTGCATAAAAACCAAACTGTTATAACTAGTTCAATTCTTCATCCAAACCCCTTCCAAAAAACACAAAACAAAACCCCGAGGCACTGTCTTGGCAAAACTTACCCAAAGGGAAGTCCAGGAGTAGCTGTTTGCAAACAGAATTAATGTTCAAGCAAACACACTATTTGTGCTGAATATAAATGAAACCAGAACAGAAAATTTACATGTATTTCTAGCCTTTCACCCTTTGGAAGAGGAGAGGTACTTTATTATTCAGAAAGCCTCCTGGGCCTTAACTTTAGTGATCTAGAACAGGAATAACGGTACAGAAGCAAAAGGAGCCTCCAGAGGCTAGGCTGATCTGCAAAGCTCAGCTAGATTTTATGTTTCTCTTGAAGGAGTGGGGGAGGAAGAGAGCCAGAAAAGTTTTGAGGATGGGAGTGAGAAAAATAAAGATGTAGAGTGATCTGAGTTTAGGAGAAAAGGCTTCTGGAAGATCAACTGCACCATCAGCTACTTTCTATATCCCTCACAACGCATGCAGGATGTTCTGGATCCCTTCCATACCATACAAGTGTATGAGTAGAGTCAGAGTTCAACTCAGCCCTCACTCTACCTTATCTTTATGCCACATTGCACTTCCACTCTGCTTTAGTCACCTATGTTGATGCAGAGCCTTCTCCTCCCACATTTTCAAACAGAGATTGGCATCCACAGCCCCTCTACTGTCAGCTTTCTCCACAGTCTATTTAACAGCATTACTGAGATGTTGCCTGGAAGGTTAAAGTCACTATACAAGAGTCTGCCTCTTTACTCCCGCTGTTTCTTCTCCTTTCTGGACTCAAGTCGAAAATTGGAGTTTGAGCCCGACCTGTGTGGCTCAGTGGTTGAGTGTTGACCTATGAACCAGGAGGTCACGGTTTGATTCCTGGTCAGGGCACATGCCTGGGTTGCAGGCTCCATACCCAGTGTGGGGCGGGCAGGAGGCAGCCGATCAATGATTCTCTCTCATCATTAATGTTTCTATCTCTCTCTCCCTCTCCCTTCCTCTCTGACATCAATTTTTTTAAAAAAAAGAAAGAAAGAAAATTAAACTCTTTTTTTTTCTCTTTACTTTTTCAGGAGTCTTAATCCTCCCCACCATGTAGTTAGTAGATACCTTTGACTGACTAGAGAAGTCATATACATAGAAATGCAAAAGAGATGAGTATGTTGACATGTTATTTTATATTAAGTAAAATGGACTGATTTGGGCAGTAAGGGAATATAATTGTTCATATAACTGCACAGGTTCAGAGGTTCAGGCCAGGCTTTATCCAAATGCTGACATAATGGAATCAGAGCCCAGTTTCTCTCTGTATCTCAAATTCACTATTATTGGCTCCATTCATGGCAGGCTTCTCCCTTTGTGGTGTCAAGATGACTACCAGAGGCTTTGAGACCTACATGCTTTTTTGTTCACATGAAAGGAAAAAGAGCACTTTCCCTCTCCTACTTGTTGAACCAAAGTCCTGAGCTTAAGCTGGTTGGACTTATGTTTTCTAATCCAATCAATGTGGTGATTGGGATGGTGTTTATGAGCTTAAGGTAAATTCCATACGTCATATCATATATCCCATTTCTAAATCAGAAGAGGGGTAGCATCAGGTTCCCTTGAAGCCTATTGACCATTGGAATAAACATTAGATACCATTACCAAAAAAAAAAGGGAAATGTGTGTTCAGTGGTCAAGTAGAGCAATGTCCACTACCTCCAATGTCTACCAGATCTGATTTGACTTACTGCTCAAGCATTTGTTGAACTAAATGCTGAAAGAAGCAAAAAAGAAACAACTTAATCTTAGCAACTTTTCCCCATACTGCTCCCGATTCTTGCTCTGGGAAATATCTTCTTAAGTAATATCCTAGTGTCTGCACTTGATACACCAAAATCCTCCTGTATTCTGGGAGTCCTAGGCCATTTCTTTCATCAGTCTCTGTCCTTCCCCTAGGACTTGGTCTGAACCCTGGTCCCTTGTCAGGAACTGTGCTTAGCACTACCTGCTATGTAGGCAGGCTGCTAGTCTTCAAGTTCACGGCTCCTTAGAGATCATTAAAGTGGTTTGTAAACCACTTTATAGATGAATCAGAGTTTGCACTAATTTTTATCACATTGATTACTATTACATATAATAACACTAGAGGCCTGGTGCACAAATTCATGCACCAGTGGGGTCCCTCAGCCTGGCCTGCGGGATCGGGCTGAAACTGGCTCTCCAACATCCCCCGAGGGGTACCGGATTGCAAGAAGACACAGGCCAGGCCGAGGGACCCTACTGGTGCACGATCAGGGCAGGGAGGGATGCAGGAGGTTGGCCAGCCAGGGAGGGACCACAAGAGGGCTCCAGGGCATATCCAGCCCATCTCACTCAGTCCTGATTGGCTATATCCCAGCAGTAAACTGATCTACCGGGGTCAGTACACATCATAGCAAGTGGTCAACCGGTCGACTGTCCCCTGGTGATCAGTGCACGTCATAGTGAGCAGTTGAGCGGCCTTAGCATACATTAGCATATTATGCTTTGATTGGCTGAACGGACAACTGGACACTTAGCATATTACGCATTTATTATATAGGATATGTAATATACCAGTGTCTCTGCTTAGATATGACTGTCAAAATACTCACAAACAAAAGGAGAAGGGGGTCACCAGGGCTAGGCCCAGTAGAAGTACTGGGGTTAGAGGTGGCTCACTCCAGCTTCCTACCTTTGCCCATCAGCTGCTTCACTATATCACCCCTCTGTACCCTCTGTAAACACAGGCAAAGAACAACAGCCAGCCTGTTACTAAATTTCCTATATGCAAAAAAAGCTCTCTCTTTTTTCTCCATTAATCCTCAAGACTTTTACATTTAAAAACTTGAGATGTGGTTTCTCATGCTGGGTATTTAATATTAGATGTAATAATCATCAACGTGATAAAAATTACAGCACACTGCTTCAGCTGTAAGATGGTTTATGAACCACTTTAATGATCTTTAAGGAGATGTGGACATGCAGATTGGCAGCCTGCCCACACAGCAGGTGGTATTGGGCACAGGCTGCTGACTAGGGATGGAGTTCTATTGTTAGTTCGGCTGTTGTGCAGCTATGTGACCTTGAGCAAATCCACTAACCCCTCAGGACCTACCAGTTTCTCAACTCTAAAGCAGCCAGGTTAGACTCAGTATTTTCTAAGTTCTTTTCATCTTCAGCATTCTCAGATGTTCTAAAACATCAGTTTTGTTTCTAACAGTGGATGGGTAAGAAGTTATCAGTCAAGAGTTACCTTTTCTAGAGCAGGGAAGATGACCAAGAGATACTCATTCAGGTTGAATGAGGTGAAAGAAGAGGTGAAGTGTAGACAAAACCCTGCAGAATGAGCAGTATTGTAGAGGATAAGATGCAGCAGTGGGTCATGAGCCTCCTCTCCGGTGAGCCTTAAGTAGTACATGTATAGCCTCAGGAGGTGTGTGGACTGGCTTACAAGAATACCCATAGTCTCTGGCCTGAGAAGAAGTTGAATTTTCTAGGTTCACAGGATTTTATTCTTCTGAAGCTCCTCTAAGGGCCTAAGCCTCTCCCCCACCACCTCTGTTTCCTAAAGGAGGGACCTGACTAGGGTGGAGCATCCAAGGTTTTGTCCTATGATGCCTAAATTAAAATAACAAATAGAAAGCACAAATTAACCTCCACTCTCTCTCTCTCAAAATCTCACTAAAAACAACTAGGAAGAAAAAAATTAAGGACAGAAATGCACAAGGGCAAAAAGAAGAGGAGACAGCTAAATTTTGAAAGTTAGAAAATGCCTGGACAAGTTTAACTGGCTTAGCAGATCCTAGTAAACTGAATCCTAAGTCAGTAATGGTGAAAGATGTCAAGCAACTTGATTCACACTGCAAAACCCAATGGTCTCTTGAATCGGCAGCGTTAGGTACCTCTGGAAGTGGGTCCAAAATAAGGGTTTGAGATAAAAGGGGTGGATTGAAAGTTATTTTAAGAAGCTGTCAGATCCCTAGATGCCCTTCCAATTCACACAGCAGGGCAACTATCTCTCCCCCACCCTAATGGGAGACTAGCCATTCCTCTGAGAGTGGAGAAGAAGGCTCTCTGGAGGAGAAAAGCCTGAGGGTCTCTGCATTAGGGGACATCAGGCACAGTTGAATATAAGGACAGCCGTACAGAAAACAGGAGGGTGTGAATATTTACATACTGAATGTTGAAACCACCAGACTTCTCCCACTCAGCTCCCAGAATACTGGCAACCAAGCTTGCACTGTCCAGGAGACTAGAAGATTCTTCTCTGAGCATTCTGACCAGCTCAGCAGAAAGACTTCCAAACTCTGACAAGGGAATTTGCAACTAATTGGCCCTGCTAGACCACTGTACAATGAAATAAGAATTGACAAGTCCCAATTCATGCTCTCAGAGCTTCCATTCAGTTTTTATGTCCCGTTCTTAAATGTGAGCAGAAGCCAAAGATCACCACACATCTAGGGAAACACTCAGAAAGACCAAAACAAACACACAGATAAAGATAACTTTGAGGAAACAGAACTTATCCAGAGAGCGAAAACATCTTTTACAATATATGTTTTTTATTGATTTCAGAGAAGAAGGGAGAGGGAGAGATAGAAACATCAATGATGAGAGAGAATCATTGATTAGCTGCTTCCTGCACACCCCACACTGGGGACTGAGCGCGAAACCCAGGCATGTGCCCTGACTGGGAATCAAACCTTCTGTTCATAGGTCAGTGCTCAACCACTGAGCTGGGCAAAAAAACATTGTTTTAAATCACTGAAATTCTCAGAGAGATGGATATTGCATTAATAAAAGAAGAAAAGGTTGTACTTATAAAAAGGGATGTTCAGAGAACACAAAGGAAGCCTTTATTTTCTTTCCTTTTTATTGAATTTATTGGGGTAACAGTGGTTAACAAAATTATACAAGCTTCAGGTGCACAGTTCTACAACACATCATCTATACATTGTATTGTGTTTTCACTACCACAAGGGAGCCTTTTAAATTTGTTGAATTTTTTTTAAATAAAAAGATTAAGGCTGTGTCCCATGGTATGGAGCAGAAAGGCAAAAAGATAGGATATTAGACAGAAAAGGTAAGAAAATTAGAAGACCTTGTCAGTAAGAAAACATCCAAATACAGTCCAAAAAGAGAGAACAGAAAAAACTGAGGGGAGGAAGTAATCCTTGAAATAATTCAGCACAGTATACTATAAAGTTTGCAAATCCAAGGGGCCTATAGAGTACCCAGCATAAAACAGACCCCCATCAAGATGTATCTTAGTGAAATTTCATAACCCTGAGACAAACAGAGTATCTTTATGCTTCTAGAAAGAAAATAAGCAAAAACAAAACAATTTACTTATTTTTTTATTTTTATTGCTGTTCTACTTATTTATGAATTCATTGGTTGATGCTTGTATGTGCGCTGACCGAAGATCAAACCTATAACCTTGGCATATTGGTACCACTGAGCTACTTGGCCAGGGCCTAAAAACAAAATTTTAAACAAGTCATATAAAAAATCAGAAATCAGAATTATTGACGTTTCTTGGTGAAGTCCCTACCATGTGCTCAGAGCGTTCAACCAAATTTTCAGTGCTCCATTCTTAAAAATGAGTCAAAGGCCGAAACCGGTTTGGCTCAGTGGATAGAGCGTCGGCCTGCGGACTGAGGGGTCCCAGGTTCGATTCCGGTCAAGGGCATGTACCTGGGTTGCGGGCACATCCCCAGTGGGAGATGTGCAGGAGGCAGCTGATCGATGTTTCTCTCTCATCGATGTTTCTAACTCTCTATCTCTCTTCCTTCCTCTCTGTAAAAAAAAATCAATAAAATATATTTTTAAAAAAAATGAGTCAAAGATAGAGGTTAAAGGGAATTTGTAGATGATGATTGTAAAAGACCAGGCCAGTCTAAAACTCTCTCCCCTCTTCACTACTCACTGAACTGCCAGTGGGATAGATGCAGCCAGAGTCAACCAAAGACCTGTCTACTCAGCCATCCTTTACTCTTTGCTGAGGCTCCACCTCCACCACCCCACTGAACCACTCCACCCTTCCCTATTCACCACCATCAATCATTCTCTCTCTCTCTCTCTCTCTCTCTCTCTCTCTCTCTCTCTCTCTCTCTCTCTCTCTCATACACACACACACACACACACACACACACACACTCTCACTGGCCTGATTTGAGGGCATGCATCATGCTGATTTACTTGATAGCAAACCTTGTTAATTATAGCTCTACCCAGGAAACAGACGAAGATCCCAAGAGCTTCGGCCTTGACAGTAGGGAGCTATACTTTTTTCTGGACAAAGAGTCAGACTAGATTTAGTGACACATTCTAAATTGGTATGAGAGTTTCCCATTTCCTTGAAGCATAATGCTCCATTGATTGCAAGCTGAGTCATATATTGAGGCTGCTTCTCACACTGTCAGTGGGAAGTGTAATTCCTGAATGACTCCCAGCACACATTTATAGATTTTTTTTCAGTCTGTTGAGTTATACAAGCTACTCAAAGTATTTTTTCCTGAAGACTTTTAAATAAATCTTGATCTCAACAGCTAAGTCATTCAACATAATTATGGGCAACACACAGGGAGTAATCTGCATAGAAGCAAGAGTTGAGATAATGAGGCTAGAAAAAAATATATCAAGTAAGTGTGAAAAGAAACAAAGAACAGAGGACTGAGGACTGAAGTTCCACCTTCCAGTTTCCTCTTGTTTAAAGAGTAGAAGAAAGAAAAATAACCATTCAAGGAGATTGAGAGGGCAAAGACAGGAATAAGAACCAGCTAGGGTATCAGGACAGAAATAAAAGAAAGAGAATACTTCAAGAAAGGGTGGGGCAGAGTAAAATATGTTGGGGAGACAAAGAAGAAGTGATATGGCAGACCCAGTCATTACATGTTCATATACTCTTAGATTTTATAGGGCAGGACTTCTGACTCCAACTGTCTAGGGACCTTTGGCTGCTGCAGCCTCTCACCCAGCTGTGTCAAGCCAGAAATGCTGGAGAATTAATGTTTCCTTATCCTCTCTCTAATGCAGCAGTCCTCAACCATTGACTGACTAGAGTTGGTGTAAAAATACCCCAGACCCCACATCCTTTAAGATAACTCTGAGCCCATGCTCTACACTGACTCCCATAGTTTCCCATAAGGATTAAACTCTAGTTACTCACAGTGGTAACTGACTTGATAAGGCACCATTTATTGGCTTCCTTTCCTTTTCTTTCTCACTTTCCCACACCCCTACAGGTGCTTTCTGGCATCATCTCCAAAGAACTGGGATGAGAAAAGACCATTGATAAGATAGCCTGAAGATCCTCAAGAGATCAAGGTCAGTAGAATGAAAAAGGCAGAAGCTAAGCTGCTGCATTCTAAGGGGAGAGTTGGAGATGAGGAATTGGAGACAGAGGTGGGAAACAACTCTTTGCAGAAGTTTAGTATTTTGAGGAAGGAACAAAATGGAATTATTAATGGGACAATGGGATTGGGTAAAAATTTCTTTTTGTTTGCATCTCTCTAGGAGAGATCCAGTGCATATTTTTAGACCTTTGACTCTAGGACTATTTATGCCTTTGACTCTAGGACTATTCATCCCTTTGGCTAGCTTCTCTTCTTTGCCCAGATTTAAATGTTTGTTGTTCTGAGGATTCTGCACTTGGCCCTCTCCTTGTCTCTTTCTAGAACCCTCTCTCTCTGGGTAATTTAACCCTCTCCCATAGCTTGGACTTCCAACAATACACTACTGATTATTAAACTTGTATCTTTAACCCAGGCCCCTTTCTTAGACTCCAGATCCATATATTCAACTGCCTACTTTATAATTATTATTGTCTATCCAGCAGGCACTTCATATTAATCATACAAAAATTGAATTTGTCAGCTTCTCAAATTTATTTTCTTCATAGTTGATTGGTGAGTAGTATACTATTCATTGATTGCCCATATCAGAAAAATAGGACTCATCCTGGACCCCATCCTCTCTCTCATCACCTTCACCCAATCAAGTTGAATTAGTCCTTTCCTTTTCTTTAACATCTCTAAAATCTGTACATTCCTTCATCTCTTTCATGGATCATAAAGGTCTCCTAAGTGGTTTCACTGCTTTTAGTCTTGATCCACTCAATTCATTCTTCACACTTCAGCCAAATAGATTTGCTCCTGTTTAAAACATTTCCACATCTTGGTGTGTGTGTGTGTGTGTGTGTGTGTGTGTGTGTGTGTGAGAGAGAGAGAGAGAGAGAGAGAGAGAGAGAGAGAGACAGAGAGAGAGACAGAGAGAGAGACAGAGAGAGAGACAGAGAGAGAGACAGAGAGAGAGACTTTAGAAGGATAGGGAAATTGTGCCAAGTACCTAGCTTGAAGAATATCAGACTTCTGGGTCCATTCCCATCTTCCTTTCTATGTGTTTGAAATAAGAATCTGCCCACCACCACCAAAGATATTAACTCCATTGGGATATTTTCCTGGGGTCAGCCCCTATGAATCAGGGTAGATGTAGGAAAGACATCCCTGGTATTTTTTTTTTAAATATATTTTATTGATTTTTTACAGAGAGGAAGGGAGAGAGATAGAGATAGTTAGAAACATCGATGAGAGAGAAACATCGATCAGCTGCCTCCTACACATCTCCCACTGGGGATGTGCCCGCAACCCAGGTACATGCCCCTGACCGGAATCGAACCTGGGACCCTTCAGTCCGCAGGCCGACGCTCTATCCACTGAGCCAAACCGGTTTCGGCATCCCTGGTATTTTTTTTGCCTATTGAGGACAACCACCAGTGGAGGACCCAAGGTTAAGAAGTTCTGTCTCTACAGAAAGCTCAAGGTGCAGAAGCCCTCCTAAGACAAGCATCTTCAAAGTTTTAAGGCAAAGGCAGTGGGGTGGTGAGAGCCTGGGGTGTGGGGCAGGAGTGGGCTGGAGGGGATTGATGGGGGGTAAAGGGGGACACATGTAATACTTTAAACAATAAAGATTTAAAAAAATCACAAAGTTAAGGCAAAGGCTAAGATTTATTACAAAAAGAGATTTATTTTTCTTACAATATTCTTGCTTAAAAAGTTCATTCTAGACCTAAGGGGGTGACATTTCTATCCTAGCTCCCACTCAAGTTAGCAGTAATATCTCCTAAGACAGTGGCCTTCAACCTGAGGTATGTGCAGCTCTAGAGGTACATGAAGACTTTCCAAGGAGTTTAAGGGCAAGGTGATTCTAAGAGAATCAATTTTCAGATCCTCAACTTCCTTATTTCTTTTTTCTAATGATTGATGGAGGTCTGTGTCCTGCAAGTTCTCCATTCCTACCTATCGTTTTACAGTTATCCTTCTTCCTCTATACAAAAGAAAGGCACACCTCACCAATCCTGAATCTCATTTTGGTGCACCAAAACAGGGTGTGCATGTGCTGGGGAGCTTTGGGTATTTTGGTGTTAGTGAGAATGTGAATCATTGGATAATAAAACTTTTTTAAAAAACATTTTAAAAATCCTCACCCAAGGATATATCCTTATTGACTTTTAGAACAAGAAAAAGAGAGCGAGAGATCGATTGGTTGCTTTTCCTACATGCCCCAACTGGGGATCAAACCCATAACAGAGGTATGTGACCTGACTGGGAATTGAACCAGCACCCTTTTGGTGCATAGGACAATGCTCAAACAGCTGACCCACTCCAGGCAGGCCATAGTTTATTATTTTTGCTTTGTTTTATTTTAATCCTCACCTGAGGATATTTTTCCATTGATTTTTAGAGAGAGTGGAAGAGAGAGGGAAAGATAGAGAAATATTAATGTGAGAGAAAAACATTGATTGGTTGCTTCCTGTTTGAGCCCTGACTAGGGCCCAGGCCCTGCAGGAGCCTGCAGTCGAGGTAATGCCCTTGACCAGAATCAAACCCAGGACCCTTCAGTCCACAGGCTGACGCTTTATCCACTGAGACAAACTGTCTAGGGCAGTGGTCGGTAAACTCATTAGTCAACAGAGCCAAATATCAACAGTACTTCTTCAAAACAGACTCACCCAGGCCGAAAACCAACTTCTGCACATGGGCCACGAAGTTTCAATCGCACTGTACGTGCGCCTGCACGTGGTATTTTGTGGGAGAGCCACACTCAAGGGGCCAAAGAGCCACATGTGGCTCGCAAGCCGCAGTTTGCCGACCACGGGTCTAGGGCAATAGTTTATTTTTAAACGCAATATTTATAAAGTGCCAGAAACCATATCCTTTGCAATGATTATACTTATGATAAATATTTTAAAGGTCAATTTAACAATATGCAAGGGGATACATAGTCTTCAAATGAGCAAAAATTTGTGGAGACCACTGAGTTAAGATTTCGTAAGCCAAGCCAATTTTGTTCTAAGTTAACCAAGAACCTAGAAAGACCACCACCAGCACCATAAAAGGGCTCCCGGTCCTGATAATTGCTCCTTAGCACTGAGGATAAATATCTTGGCATTGAGATTCATAATGCTCTATCTGCCCATTTCAGATTCTATCAGCTTCATATTTGGCCAGCCACCCCTCACTTTCCACTGTGCCTCCTCTCTCAACTTCAAACTAGAGTCATATGACATCCTTGCAACTCCCACAAACCACCATAACATTTCATACCTTGGGCTTTTGCTCAAACTGCTCCTTTTGCCTGGAATGCCCTTCACCTCTCTGCTTACTTCCCCTTCTCCATACAACAGGGAATTTCTCCCACAAATTTTCATTAATTACTGGTCCTTAATTTAGGGTAACCAACCGTCCCAGTTTGCCAAGGATTGGTGGGTTTCTTTGGGGTGAGGAATTCAGTGCTAAAAACAGGACAGTCCCAGGCCAACCAGGATGTTGGGCACTCTACTGTGATATGTTCAAAGGACTCACATTTTGGCCTGGGGAAAGTGACCCCAACTTTAGAGCATCAACTTATGTCTTCTCCCTACTGACAAATCTCTCACCGATGGAAGAAATCACGCTTCCATATCCCAAGAGCACTTTCTTAGGATAGTACAATTGAATGCTTTCAGCATTTAAGTAACTGTTATTCTAACCACCAGCTCATCCTTCAAATGGCAGTTATTTTGTGAACCTAAAAGAAGCACTCTCATCTAATTAATTAAACTCATTAAGCTTACATATTCAACTCCTGCCAGTGTATGCTTTAGATCAATATTTCAAAATAACTTATCTGTAAAGATTGGGCCTCCTACTCTCTTAAAAATAATTTTGAAAGAAGTATTATAAAAATCCTATTAATGTGGGTTTGGGAGGTGGAAAATGAAAGGTTGATTCTAACCCTTAGGAAAGCTTCCAGAATTTCCCCAGGTCAGAATGTGGTCAGGAGCCGAAAAGCCATAAAAACATGTGACCTAACTGAGCCTCAGTATCCAATCTCTACAGTTAGCATAGAAACACCTAATTTATTGAATTATTGAAAGCGGCTATATATAGCAACTTGACTAGGAGCACAAATTCTGAAGTTAGGCAGCCTAGGTTTGAATTTTGTCTCTATAGCTTACTAGCAGTATGACCTTGTGACATCTCTGTACTTCAATTTCCTCATCTGTAAAATGGGGATAATAGACGCTGCCTCACAGGCTTGTTATGAGGATCAAATAAACTAATATGTGCAAAGTACTTAGAACAGTGCCTGACACATAGTAAGTGATATATAAATGTTTGTCAAATAAGTGCGCATAAAGTGCATGGCGCATTAATAGGTGCTTAGGAAATGGAAGCTATTCTTCTATTTATAGCAGTTCTTTCTTAGCTGGAATCTCTAAACTTTTGGTGGATAACTGGTTTCAACAAATTACTGAACCGTGAGCATAGATTTTCTAACTCTCCACTGAGAGTCCTTGGTTCAAATTATTTAGGGCTCACTGCGAAAAAACTTTGAGAAGTGTGTGGTATTTTTTGTATTTTTTTTTACATTGATACAAAAATCTGACAATAGAGACAACAGAATTTTTAAAAATAAATCGTTTTACATCAGCAAGGGTATCCCTGAGGTTTTCGTTGCAAGTGTGTTATTTCCATCATTGCATTGTTCCGGTTGTCCAGGAAGGAAGGCCAGCATATGCAGCCTGATTCAGAGTTCAGGTCAGCAGGCAGCCCTCCTCAGCAAGGCTTCCCGTGGTACACAAGACTGTGAAACTAATTTTGGGTTGCCATAGCAACTAAGGGAGCTTCTAGAAAATTTTCCTAATGAAACATTTCTCAGGGCATCAATAGACATGGCCTAGATGGGAGGGGGTTGGGGAGAGGGACACACTATCCTTGACCCCACCAAGTTGATGAGTTTGTTGGAAAGAGCGTAACAAAATCATCTCCCCCCCCCACACACACACTTAAAAAAACCCACAGTTTAAAGCTTCTGAAATCAGATGTGTTAATAAGTGAGTTCATTTAATGTTATGGGTTCCTCTGACCCAGATATCTATTATTAAGTTAATAGATTAAAATATGTCTTACAATCTCTATTTTTTTAGAACTGAAAAATTTAGTATGCTACTGTGCTATGTGCTATAACAGAAGCACATACAAATGACAGAATGGCCCGAGCACTGGGGGAAGGGGAGAAGCCGCATGAGTGCAGTGGAGCTCCCTAGGAAGCATTTTGCAAGCTTCTGCTTTGATTCTGAATTATTTGGATACAGAAGATACAGGACCCTAGCAGCAGGATGCAAATCAAATTGCCTTCTCTCTCTGTCTATTAAGTAAACATGGCACACCAGCCTCACATTATGACAAGCAGGTGACAAAAAGACCAGAGGAACAGGACTTGGTGGTGGCGAGGCTTGTGACCACTGATGGACAGTATGTGAGCACATAGCCTGGCTCTTCCAGCTACATGCCTAGGCAGCACGGAGCCTCCTGGTTGAGAAGGCTCTGTCTATAGCACCAGCTTTCAGCATGGCTACTCTCAGGGGCATCTCCAACTGAACTCTACAACTGGGGCCCTACACATGTAGTGTAGCACGAGACTTAAGTCTCCTTCTTGTGGGCTGGAGGGATACTATTGTCCGAAAACCGAGAATAGCAAACACTCATATAGCCCTTCCTATGCAAAAACTCTTATACTGTTCTAGGAGCCTTACTTAGTTAATTCATTTAACCCATTCAACAACTTTATAGGTGGATACTGTTAATATCCCCTTTTTACTGATGAGGAAATTAAGGCATACAGAGGTAAAATGACCTGCTCAAAATAACTCTGTAAGGAGCTGAGATTTGAACCTGGTCTGTCTTTAGAGTCCATGGTCTCTACCCTCTGCTGCCTCTCAGCCTTACTGTTCATTAGGCAAGTACTCACGGGGAGTCCAGGAACACACACTGACAGCTCTTTACTTTGACTTTAATGGTATATTCCTATCCTCAGAGAGTGAGGAGCAAGAACAGGAGTTAAAGAGTGGGAAAAGCTTCTGTTAATTTTTTTTTTTATTGCCTTGACTGGAATTGAACTCGGCACCCTTTCCAGGTAGAAAAAAAAATAGCAAGAGCAAAAACCGAGAGACAAAACATGTAGGATCTCTTCTGTGACTGGAGAGTATGGGTACCAGATGTGGGAGGGAGACAAGGCCAGGCATCAGCAGGATTCCAGCATCAAATAAAGAAACTTAGCTTTCACCCTGGAGTCAGTGAGAGGTCCTCAGAGATTTTAAGTTGGGAAGTAAGATGCCGTGATTTGTGCTTCGAACCTTTACCCTGACAGCTGTGAGGAGATGGTGAGAGTCTGTGGGGAGCTGGGAGCAGGGTGGGCTGCTTGAACCAAAGCAGAGGTTCTGGAGATAGAGTGTAGAGGTCCCAGGGATATTTAGTTTGTAGAAATGATAATATGCAGTGATGGGGAGGGGAAGAGGAGAGAAAATTACAGAGTGGATAATGTTAAAACTTATTCAGGAAAAAAATTCAGAATATGATCCTGCTCTTGAATTTCTTTATTCTAGTCTGTATCATTTTGACTTAAAATTATTCTTGAATTGTTTCAACCTATTATGAGAAAATTCCTGTAGAACTGTTTACAAAACTCATTCTGTTCTAGTTCAGTTGTAATTGAGATGTCTAGTAGAGGAAAAGCAGAACCCATTTATGAAGAAACATGGAGCTAACCCAGGCAGTAATGGCAGTGGCAGGTGGGCACATAGCCTGTATCACCCCTGTGGTTCCTGATTCCCATGCTGTCTTCGTTGGTCTCTCTCTCTCTCTCTCTCTCTCTCTCTCTCTCTCTCTCTCTCTCTCCCCCTCCGTGTGTGTGTGTGTGTGTGTGTGTGTGTGTGTGTGTGTCTTTCCCTCTCTCTCTCAGTGACAGCTTCCACCTGGCACTTCCCCCATTCAGTCCTCCAGGCTTTAATTGACTGGATCCTTGAAGACAGGCACCTCTAGTCAATGTCCTGAAAAGCCAAGCAACATTTTTTTTAAAGATTTTAAATTGATTTTTAGAGAGGAAGGAAGAGGGGGAAGAAAGGGAAGGGAAGGGAGAAAGAGGAACATGAATGTGAGAGCAAAACATTAACTGGATGACTCCTACCAGGGATTGAGCCCGCAATACAGGCATGTGCTCTGACAGGGAATCGAACCAGCAATCTTTCATTGCACAGGACAAGGCCCAACTAACTGAGCCACACCGGCCAGGGCCAAGAGCAACATTTTGTCAGGGGAACTCCATGTCTTCTGATTGAACATTGGCAGAAGATAGGGGCAGATTGGTGACAGGTAAAACTGCTCTTTGAATCAAAATCACCCTAGTAGATGTGATGTTGATCAGTGCTCAGAAATTTTGTTCAGACAGAATCACAAGGGGATGGATTAGGAGGTCTGAAGGTCAGCTTCAAGCTACTTCACAATGGACAGCACCTGGACACTAGAGAGATGAAATTCAGCAAGAAAAAAGTTGTGACCTTTAACTGCAAATCAAACTACCTATAGGAACAGCACAAGAGTTAAATGGTTTGGGGGAGACTGTGGCACCATGAAACATGCATGCTTCATCTAAAAGGAGCAGCTCTGCCCTAGCTGGTGTGGCTCAGTAGAGAGTGTCAGCCCTCAGACTGAAGGGTCCCAGATTGGATTCCGGTGAAGAGCACATACCTCCATTGCAGGCTTGATTCCAGGCACATGAGGGAGGCACCAATTGGTGTGACTCTCTCACATCGATGTTTCTCTCTCTGTCTCTCTCCCCCTCCCTACCATGCTCTCTAAAAATCAATGGAAAAATATCCTCAGGTGAGGATTAACAAAAAGAATCCTATCTAATAAAAGAGAAACATGGTAATTAACCGTAACTTCGCTACCCTTCCCATTGGCTAATCAGCGAGATATGCAAATTAACTGCCAACCAAGATGGCGGCCGGCAGCCAGGCAGCTGAAGCGAACATGAGGCTTGCTTGCTCCAGTGACGGAGGAAGCCAAGGTTCCCCGCCTGCCGCTGCCAGCCTCTGAGCTTGCAGTCTAAGAAACAATGTTGCAAATATAGAAGCTAAACAATCCCCAGAAATCTGCTTTCAGCCAGCCAGCCTCGGAGCTGGAGCTGAAACAGTGTTTCAATGATAGAATCCAAATAAACCCAGATCAGCAGCTGAGGTCTCAGAGCTGGAGCCGAGCCTCAGAGCTAAAGCCGGCTCTCAGCTCCAGTGACAGCCACAGAAGGTAAATAAATCCCAGAATAAAAAAAGAAAAAAGAAAAAAGGAGAGGTTGGGAGCTTCAGTCACCCGCCAGCCTGAAAACGGCCCTCAGCCCCTCATCCAGGCTGGCCAGGCACCCCAGTGGGGACCCCCACCCTGAAGGGGGTGTGACCAGCTGCAAACAGCCATCATCTCCTCATCCAGGCTGGCCAGGCACCCAAGCGGGACCCCCACCCTGACCTGGGACACCCTTTAAGGCCAACCAGCTGGTCCCCACCCGTGCACCAGGCCTCTATCCTATATAGTAAAAGGGTAATATGCAAACTGACCCTAACAGCAGAAAGACTAGGAATGACTGGTCACTATGACACACACTGACCACCAGGGGGCAGACGCTCAATGCAGGAGCTTCCCTCTGATGGTCAGGGTGCTCTCACATGGGAGGAACTCTGCTCAGCCAGAAGCCAGGCTGATGGCTGCCAGTATAGCAGTGGTGATGGGAGCCTCTCCTACCTCCTCAGCAGCGCTAAGGATGTCCGAGTGCAGTTTAGGCCTGCTCCCCGCTGGCAAGGGGACATCCCCCGAGGGCTGCCGGGCTCCCAGAGGGATGTCTGATGCCATCTTAGGCCCAATCCCCTGGGGAGCGGGCCTAAGCCAGCAGGTGGTCATCCCCTGAGGGGTCCCAGACTGCGAGAGGGCACAGGCGGGGCTGAGGGACCCCCCCTCCCCTGAGTGCACAAATTTTTGTGCACCAGGCCTCTAGTTAAATAATAACAGGGACAGCCCCTACTTAGTTCCAGCCAAGACCATATGGAAACATGGGGCCAAAGAAGGGAGAGCTGCCATCTTTTCAAGAAAAGGCAGAAGTTCAGAGTTTTATGAGCCATCTCCTGATTTTGGGGTGTTGTCAACTAATTCAAAGTATAAAAACATTGAACAGGTCAAACAAAGCTCACTTGTGAGTCAGATTTGGCCCAGCAGCTACCATTTGCAACTTCTACTCTGAAACTTGGATATTACTCTCTGAATTTTATCAGTCTAGAGCAGGGGTCCTCAAACTTTTTAAACAGGGGGCCAGTTCACTGTCCCTCAGACCGTTGGAGGGCCGGACTATAGTTTAAAAAAACAAACTATGAACAAATTCCTATACACACTGCACATATCTTATTTTGAAGTAAAAAAACAAAACGGAACAAATACAATATTTGTATTTGCATATGGCCTGCGGGCCATAGTTTGAAGACCCCTGGTCTAGAGCTAGAGCAGAAAAAAAACGGTGGAGCTATTAGGAAGCTGGAGACATACAAATGATTCATTGGGCCTTAGAGATCATTAGTTCAATCCCTATTGCATAGATGGGGAAAGTGAGGCTTGAGAAGAGAAGCGCCCAAGGGCGCAAGTCAGGCCCTTGAAAAGCAGCACTCAGCAGGCCTGGCTGGCTTTGGCTCTTCTCCCCTCAGTTTTCTGTTTCTTTATATATTTCCATGCTCTAGTTTGCAGCTGTGACTGAGACATATGTCCTCTACCGGACTCTGGATTCTCCCCCATTGAAACCCTGGGATCTGTCCTGGGCTTGATCTGGAATCTCTGCCCGATTCCTGGCCTGGAGCTGGTGCTGTTCTTGAGTCTGCTGCCACTGTTCCCCTGGGGCTCCTTGCTGGGCCTGTCTGGGCCCCCCACCTTTGCTGGCTGTGATACACTGAAGGGCAAAAATAGGGTTTGATGTCAGTATGCCTGAGTCCTATGTTTCATCTACTCAGATACACTACTTCCTGGAGTTAGTATATCCTTACAGAAAGGAAAAGCAAGTTTGAATGTCATTTTGTGTATGTGAACTATAAAGTGAGTTTGAGTACATTTCAATTTTGCTCTTTCTTTCCCTTTTTTGCCATCTAATAGTCAGGGACCACTTATTCATTAGACACAGCAAACAGTGTCTAGGATCCATGATACTTCTAAAGACCCATGAAAATAATTTTAATTTTTTTAAAATCAGAATAAAAATAAATAGGTAAAAATAATATATTAAAATGATTCCAATGTACTTAATGCCACTGAACTGTACACTTAAAATGGCTAAAATGGTAAATTTTGTCATATATATTTTAACACAATTTTTAAAAGGGAAGGGACCCACAATTTAAAAGTGCCCAGGGCCCATGAAAGTCATAATTCAGCCCTGCCAGTAGTGGGTAGTTGGCTAATTTATATTGATCATAAATTTTGCATTTATGGACCAAATCATGTGGACTGCACCTCTCTCACTTGCCCTTGGTTACAAAGGCCTAACCATAAAGGTTACATACTATTAAAAAACAAAATTCTACTGAGTAAATTTTAAAGATCTTATTGGTTTTATTGAATGAGTCATGAATTGGTAGCATCCTACATAGTAAATAGAAAGGAGCACCAAGGAGCTATAAAAAATGGAAGGCTTTTATAGGCAGACGGGGGAAAAGAGTAGATTGTTTTCAGGTTTAGGTACCCTACTTATGGGGGATGGAAGAGGTTTTATCAGGGATTACCTCACTAGTGCTAGCCAGGTAATTCCAGGTTGACTGGTTAAAGGTTATATTCATAGAAAGGCTGAAACTAAAATTAGTTTAGGTATTGAAGTCTCAGTTTGGTGACATAGGTTTAGCACAAGTGTCTCAATTTTGAGCCCCTTGTCTCTTTTGTAACAACACCATGACCCAGGTTTCCAACACCTGCCACCTGGTGACAGCTACAGAGATTATTCAGGGGAGATGCTCAGTACAGTAGCTTGTAAAGCCTTGTTAGTTTTCATCTCCACAGTGTAGATTTTTCCTTAGCACAGTTGAAGCCAACACTTGGAGCTGGTCAATTTTACTTCAAAGGGCATTTTTGATGCCTTTTTAATGAACAGATCTCTCTTTGACTACCAAAACAACCTTCTGGTGGCACTCCCTGACTTGACTTTTGCTCCCCATACAACCAAAAATGATCTTTTAAATATGTATCTCCCTGGAATAAGATTTTTCAGTGACTCCCAATATTTTCATTATTTCAAAAGTTCAATGGAAATCCCACTCTTCATGGCAAGTGAAATAGACTAACTCAAAGTTGCTTTAGTTTGGGCTGGAATTGTACCAGCATGCTTGGTACAGTTAATACATTTCGAAAAAACAAATGGATCTTTCTTCCTGATGCATAGTTGGTATTACAATGAGGTCTTTCACTCATGGGCCTTTGGGGAAAAGTTCATGAATGGGTCCTTGGAAGTGAACAGGCGTGTGGGGATCCCTGGAAGTGTCTGAGCAGAATTTGCCTGACCCTTCTGGGAGGACAATATCACTCCAGCCACAGAGGAATCACTGACTACCTGACTTGGGAGAAGGGATGGGGGGCAATGCAGAAACGTCACATTAACATTCAATGCAAAGTGAAAGCTTGTCTTGAGCAAGGGTGAATGACTCAGCAAGGAATTTGTTTCCAGGATTATAGTTACTGCTCTATCTGAAATGTCTATATTACATAAAAAAGTAGATTCTTATTATTTCTTTGAAGTAATTCCATTACTAACCAGAGGCAAATAAACAACAAACACATTTCCTAGAATTTTTTCCCCCTAGAATATTTTTTAAAACCCTACAGTGAAAGCATTGCTTCAGATCGCAAATGCTTGGCACATCTGGTCATTGAGAGGAACTTGGCCTTTGGCAGGATGAAAGACATTTTGGTTTTTAATCCAATTCTACTTGTTTGTTTGCCTCTGCAGTGCGCATAGTTACCATTTCACATTCTTATACTCAGTCTCCTTTCTTCTGATAACTGTCACCCTTCTCCCCCCAGTTTCACTGAGAAATTATAAATATACACAGACAGTTCATTGTTTTCTTAATTGATTTAAGTATTCTCTGTGCTATTCTGGACACAGGGGCTATAGCAGTAAATAAATAAAAGTCCTTGATGAAACATATTCAGGAATTCAGGCATGTGATCTGGATTATCCCTTAACATAATCTTTCCTTTAACCACTCATTTAGAAACTAGTTCAGAAATGTACATGTGTCTTAGATGGGGTTTCCTAGAAGCAGAGCCGGAGGCAAGAATTCAGATGTAAGAAAGATGGGGAGTAAACATATAAGGGCTGAGGTAAGCAAAATAGAGAAGAGGAAGGGGCCAAGCAGAGAGCTAATGTCGTGTAAAGTCCAGATTTGGCCTGATTTTGGATATGAAAGGGGAAGCTTGTCTGTGGAACTCAAATTGCACTACTGAGTTGTTTCTGCCTTGAGGCAAGGGGACTGCCCTTTTATAACTCCTCATCTGTCAGTCATTGGTCTAGAGATAGAAGCAGTGTAATCTCCCAGGCATCCCTGGGCTAGGAGGCCAAGAGAAACTCTCATAAGTCAAGATCACAGGTTTAAGCTGCTTAGCCACAACCTCAAAACAGATGTGGGTGGTGGAAACTGGGGTAAGGAAGGGAAGGGAGGCACCAGCTGATACAAGGAATCTGGGTGGAATATCAAATGCATCCATTATTGCATGTGTCACAACCAGATAATCTGAGACTGTGAGGTTCAATTCTGAAACTTCTGTTGGAACCCCTGGAAAAAGAATCTATCCTTTTGCTCATTGTGAAATTAGTAGGATGCATACCTGAAGCTGCGTAAGCCCACAAAGAGTCAGCTGAAATGAAACAAGTACAATATAGAGAAATGTAAAGAGACAGAATCCTGATGACATTATTTGAACCTCACAACCAGCTGTACAAACAGGCATGTGGCATTGCCACAGGTGATACCCAGTTAGGCAGAGCATGAAAGTTGATGAGTCCCAGGGGCACAAATTATTAAAAAGAGAGCCAAAAAGGAGAGGTCAGTGAAGTAGGAGCCAAAACTAAAGAAGAAGTAATGTAAAATATTTCCTGGTAGCACATTCCCCGTTTTTCTAGATTTCCTGGGACTATGAAATGGACATGTTCATTTTTGCCTCCAATTGAACAATCCCTTCTTGGAGATTCTGAGTCTTGAGTAACTCCTGCTCACCCTGTGATCCCACTTCCCCCGGCCACATGTTATTAGGACCAATGGAAACCAATCCAAAGGCAACCAAATTCTCTTAATAATTTAAGATGAGGAGCCTAGTGATGATCTGATGGACATTTTAATTAAAAAGCCATAGACTTGCCCTAGCTGCTTTTATTCAGTAGATAGAACATCGGCCCTCGGTTTGAAGGGTCCCCAGGTTCGATCTCAGTCAAGTTCGATCACATACCTTGGTTGCAGGTTCCCTGGCCCTGGTCAGGGTGCGTGTAGGAGACAATTCATCGATGTGTCTCTCTCACATCGATGTTTCTCTCTGTGTCTCCCTTTCCCTTCCACTCTCTAAAAATCAATGGGAAAATATCCTTGGGTGAGGATTAACAAACAAACAAACAAAAAAAAAACACACACAAAAAAAGCCATAGACTGTGGGCCTAAATTACCACAGGGATAAGGCAACACCACAGCCAGTAGGAAACTAAAACAATGGAAGAAGAGGCACCTTGGGAAGACAGAAGAAACGGGTCCTCACAAAGAAACAAGTTAATAAAGCAAATACAAAAGAAGCAGAAACCAACTTTATGGGAATTGGAGAGGTAGTTTCACATCCTGACTTTTTAGTTTCAATCAGAACATTTCCTGTCCCCAGATGATTAAGTCATTGTACGTTGACCTCTTACAATAATGTACTCTTCACATAAGCTAACTCAAATGGCCTTCTGTTTTATTATCAGTCTTGTCTGAAATAAAGACAAATTGCCTATCACATTTATGTGGCCCATTAAACAGAAATGTATTGCAGTTATATAATATGGTAGATTGATTTATTGACACCAATTCTTTTTTTAAATTTCAGAGAGGAAGGGAGAGGGAGAGAGAGATGGAAACATCAATGATGAGAATGAATCATCGATTGGCTGCCTTCTGCACACCCCACACTGGGGATCGAGCCCACAACCCGGGCATGTACTTGACCAGGAATTGAACAGTGACCTCCTGGTTCATAGGTCGACGCTCAACCACTGAGCCATGCCGGCTGGGCTGACACCAATTCTTCACCTTTGCCTTCATGCATACCCTTTGCCATATGACTTTACAGTTCCTCTCAGTAGAGGCAGAATGTGTTTCTCCTAAATATGCAAAACCTCATTCATGACTTGCTTTAGTCAAAAGGGTGTTAGAAGACATTATACATTCGAAACATTGAAGACTGCTTGTGCAGTTGGGTTTGCCTCATCAACCTAAGCCCTAGAATGAACACATATGGAACGTATCTGAGCCCTACTCTTTTTTTTTTTTTTAATCCACATTCCAGGATATGTTTTTATTATTCAGAGAGAGGAAGGAAGAGATAGAGAAAAACATCGATGTAAGAGAGAAATATTGATTTGTTGCTCCCCCCATTGCCCCTCCCCTGCAACATATATCCCTCCAACATACACCCCCCACCCACAACTTGGATTGAACTGGAAACCTAGGTATGTGCCCTGACAGGGGGAAAAATCTCTCAACCTTTTGGTGTATGGGACTACCCTCCAACCAACTGAGCCACGTGGCCAGGGCTGAGCCCTACTCTTAATGAGGAACCAAGCACAGGTGAACCCACTGCTTGACGTAAAGCCAGCCAACCAAATCCCATCTAGATCAGCTAACTCCAAGACACACAGCAAGAATAAGTGAGCGTGGGATGATTTGCTACGCAGAATTATTGTGACGATAGCTCACTGATATGTACACTGATAATTCCTGGACTATTCCAGCCTAGCAAAGCTATTGCACCCTTCCTATACTTACTGAAATTTCCTTGGCCTTCCTCTCAACTCAGGGGAGCCTGTGTGGTGGGCCCAGCTTTGTCTATCAGGCTTCATAATATCTGAGCTGTCTTGAGGTTCCATTGGACACATGAACTTTGGTTCTCTTCAGTGTCCACTCTAAAAACATAATTCTTCAAGTTCATGGCTCAACCCTAGCAAGGCTGATGAAGCTTACCTACAACAGGTGCTGAATTTTGGAGCCTAACAGCAAAGCAGTGCCAACTAACTTCTTTCTGCCATAGCCAGACCAAGAGATAGTTAAGAAGACCATAAGACACTGACAGGTAATTTACATAAATTATTTCAATTCACCCTTATAGTAGTGGTTCTCAACCTTCTGGCCCTTTATATACAGTTCCTCATGTTGTGACCCAATCATAAAATTATTTTCGTGGCTACTTCATAACTGTAATGTTGCTACTGTTATGAATCATAATGTAAATATCTGATATGCAGGATGGTCTTAGGCGACCCCTGTGAAAGGGTCGTTCGACCGCCAAAGGGGTGGCGACCCACAGGTTGAGAATCGCTGCCTTGTAGTGTCTTGAAGTATGTATTATAAAATATTATCTCCATTCTTTATCGGAGATGAGAGTTTGAATGACATACCCAGGGTCACCCAGCTGGTTAATGGAAGAATGAATTAGGATTTGTGTCTCTTAAATCCTAGTTGGTGTCCTTTCCTCTGTATATCAGTGTGTACTCCACGGCAATGTGTCCAGTTCCTTTTAGCACATATCAGCTAACCCAGCTGGAAGGGACTAAGTAGTCATGGAGTCCAATTCTCTTATTTCAGAGGAGTGATTAAGTGAGATCAAAGTGGCAGAAGATTGGGGATTAGAATCTAAAATTCATGACTGAAGTTGCGGGCATGTTCTGGGCACTAGGCTGTCCCAGCTCTTGGAAAGAACTAACATTCTTTTGCCAAGGAAAGAGTATTTATTTTAGAAGGTCAGCCTGTAAGAGAAATACAAACAGAAACTGCCTGGTGATTATCCACTGTATCCAGTTTATGGAGCCTAAGATCCCCTCTAGACTCCCACCAGCTTTGGAAGTCAAGGTCTGTGCTCTCTCCCACTTCTTGCTGGAGTCTCAGAGCGATTGAGTGTTCCATTCAAATCAGAATTAGGGCCAGTTTCTGTGCTGACCTATCTGTTCTGCCTCCTGGCTACATGGAAGTTGAGAAAGGCCCTTTCCAGAGGCTGTAGCTGCACTCTGTGAATGCAGGCTGGGCTGCTCTCACTCACGGCCTGTGTTGGCTCTGTATTTATTGCATTTCAAGGAGCCAGCAGGCTGAGGGCTGGAAGAAGATCCTATTAAGGATTATGAAACATATGCTTCACTGCTCCTTTTTTGCTGTCAAGAAGACTGAAGAATTAACCACCAATGAATTTATGGAAGTAAACAAGAATAGTTCCAGAATCAAGAGTGCAAAGAGAAAACGCCAATTAAAAAAACATACAAACTATAAATTTGAAGAGACTATAAAGTTTCAAGCTGTTGGCCATCTGGCTACCTTGGAGTGGCTCCCCTTTCTCTTCTCCATAACTCAAAGTTTGAGAATGTTATTTCTGAGACATATCCTCCTCCAAGTATTGGCAATATTTTGGAAAGACTACATAGTGATGCCTCAGAAATTAGAATAGAACTTTTAATATTTGAAATTAGGAGTCTCTAACTGTATTTTTACCCTTTAAGAAAAATTTAAAGAAGTCATAAACAACATTTATTACCTTGGTATATCACACTGGCCTTGTTGCTGTTTCTTCACATTAACTGGTTTTCCATCTTCCCTCCCTCTTCCCACAGCCTGGCTACACAGTGCATCCTTGAACCGTTAGCTCACAGCAGCAATACACTTATTCCACATCAGTAACACTCTTCATTCTCAGGGTCAAAGCTCTGGTCCACAAACCCTTCCGTGCAGGAAGTTCAATGCTTGCGAAAGAATTTGTAATAAACCAGGCCGCCCAGGATGGCTATCTCCAGGAAGATGACAACGGAAAGTAGCAGCTTGTTGGCTGTCACTTTTCTGGACATTGACCGGAGAATCTTTCGACTTTTGCTCAAGTTTTCATTTGTGTTTACCAGTCTATTCTTGGTACGTTCCAACTGGTCACGTTGCTGCCCCAGCTCTTCTACAATTTCCGAGCCAATCTGGCCAGTTTCTGTGGCAATCCGATGAGAACGCTCAATACGCTGGGCGGCCCGGTTCAGGCTGTCAGTGCCTTGCTAAAGCAATACCCTCTGAGGCTGTAGCTGATTCACATGCTCATTCTCTACAGTGTATGTGCCATATTTCATGTCTCCTCGGCCCCCGGTGTGGCTGTCAAAGGCGCGCTTCTCACTTCCCGGTGGAGTTTGGCAAGGTCCTTCCGGTAGTTTCGAAGCTTAGACATCATAGGGTTACAAAAAGACGGGTGCATAACGTAGTTCCTCTTCCATCTCTGCCAGCGTTTCATTGGCTTCTTGTTGCTTTTCATCAAAATCTCTGATCAGTTTCTTCATTTCTTCTGTCCTCCCTTCCTCACCCCTCCCCCGGTCCCCAGGAGCCGCTCTGGCACCCCCGTAGGTCCTCATGGAGGTCGTGGAAGATTTCGTGCAGCTTCTCGAAATGCTCCGAGGAGGCGCCGAGATTCGAGATTCGGGACCCGGGCCCGCTCCACCCACGGTGGCCAGCCACCCAGCCCTGCAGGCATCACGGTGACCACCACCGCGGCCGCCGGGGGGCTGCGGCAGGGGCCTCCCGGACCAGAACGCCTATTTTTACCTTTTAAAATACAGTGTCGAAGACTACTTCCTTCCATAAAGACAGCTTGACCATACAGCTCTGTGAGTTTCTCCCTTGTGAATGTCATGGACACGGTGATATGCCACTCAGGTCCCCTTCAATGAAGGCTTGCTGCACCAGCTGTGAGGAGTGCTATTAACAGACAGCTTCCAGCCATCCGCCCCTTCAGGGGTCATCTCATCTATAGAGATTAACCTCTCCCAAGGTCAGTCTTTCAGGGCTGGCCATATCCAACAAATAATGATGCAGAAAATAAAGGCCTGGACACCTCAACTCAATGTGGAAAACTCTGAAGGGCCATTCTCACTCTGAAATTCCCTTTGAGAGGCCAACGCTGCATCAAAGTTTGATTCCTCCCTGTGTCAACTTTTGCTTCCTTCCTCTTACTTGAGCAGGAATTGACCCTAAGGGCACTCCCCAATAAACTTCCTGCACACTAAACTCTCTCAGATCTGCTTCCTGTTTCATTCTCTCTAATTTGAGGTATAAATTGTTTCCATATTTTTTCGACTTTTAAAATAGACAATTTTTGAGCAGGTTTAGATGCACAGCAAAACTGAGCAGAAGGTACAGAGATTTCTCATATATTCCTTGCCCACCACACACACTCCCATATCAAAATCCCACACCAGAATAGTTCATTTGTCACAGTTGATGAACCTACATAGGCACATCATTATCCAAAGTCCATAATTTATATTAGGGTTCTATGAACTTTGACAAATATAAAATGATAGGTACCCACCATTATCAATAGTTACTTTAAGAATTTTTGCTTTGCCCAGCCGGTGTTGCTCAGTGGTTGAGCATCAACCTATGAACCAGGAGGCCACAGTTAGATTCCTGGTCAGGGCACATGCCCAGGTTGGGGCCTTAATCTCCAGTATGAGGCATGCAGGAGGCAGCTGATCCATGATTCTCTCTCATCATTGATGTTTATCTCTCTCCCTTCCCTTCCTCTCTGAAATCAATAAAACATTTTTTAAAACAAACAAATTTCTGCTTTATGTTCCTGACCATAACCCTGTTCTGATTGGGTTTATCATGGTCTTCTTACGTTCTTCTGATCAGCCCTTGCTACAGACACTTGAATAGACCCTGAATCAGGGAGGATGGGGTTTCATGACCAGAAAGTCATGAGGAGGAGCTGGCTGGGTTTTAAATATAATCTCCTTTTTATTTATTTTATTTTTATATTAAACACGCTCCTTGTGAAAAGACAGGTTTCACATGAAAAGTAAAAATTTCCCCCACTCTGAAGCCCTAATCCCTCACCGCATAGTTAATCAGTAACTGTGGTTAATGATTTCCTTTGTGTTTCTATTTGAAGGATTGGTTTTAAGGGAGAGATGATGATTCTGGCTGGAGACCATTAAGTTGAGGATTAAGATGTTACATCTTGGTGGCAATGTTCCAAGAAACAGCTGGATATTTTTAAAAGGCAGTTAGAGAAGTGAGAACTAATGAGGTAGATCTGGACCCCCACCCCCACCCCCGACACACACACACCCGTGTTGTTAATGGTGTGAGAGTGAAGGAACCGTGAGAGAGAGAGAAACAAGAGGGAATAAAACAGAACACAATTCATTTGTGGAATATAGTGAACAATAAACTGATGAACAAAAATAGATACAGAGACAGAGAAGTATCGAACAGACTGTCAAACATCAGTGGGAAGATGGGGGTGGGGGGGCCGTAAGAGATCAACCAAAGGACTTGTATGCATGCATATAAGCATAACCAATGGACACAGACACTAGGGGGTGAGGACATGTACTGGGGGGTGGGGGTGGCCGGGGAGAGGTCAAAGGGGGAAAAAGGAGACATATGTAATAGTATATGCAATACTTTAAACAATAAAGAATTAAAAAACAGAGCACAATTCTTAACCTTAGGCAACATCCATATCTCAGAGGTGGCCAAAGAAAGTGCGGCCTTTGAGGAAACAAAAGCAATGGTCAGTGAGATAAAAAAAAAAGTTGAGAAATGCTTCTGTGTTTTGGTGACATGTAAACTCCATGTCCCTGTGAAAATGCAATATAAATATAATTGACAGTCAATATTTCTTCCAGCAAGAAAACTGATAGCAAACATAATTACATTTTGTGCTGTATTTTACCGCAGGACTGGCTGCTGCTTGCTCTGGTTCACCAGTCGTAGTTTCTGTATACTGGGCTTTGGGCCTCATGTCCATCTAGACATGTCACATGGACCATACAAGCTCTCCCCATGCCTCAGCTTTCTTGACAATTCTACTCTTTGGTTGAAAACCTCCCTCCTGTCCTACTGTGATAGGCCAACTTCTAAGATGGCCCCCAATGATCCCCAAACACTGCTATTTATACCCTTGCATAATTCCTTCCTATACATTTGGGCTGGACCTAGTGAGTTGATTCTATGGCAGGAAGAAGACCATGATAAACCTAGTCAGAACAGGGCTATGGTCAGGGACATAAAGCAGATAGGATGCCATTTCCATGATTAAATTTTAAAGACTCTAATTTCTGTCTTGCTATCAGACTCTCTCTATTACCTCCAGGCTTGAACATTTTGATGAATAAGCCCCCATGTGACAAGGGGGCTCACTGAAAGCAGCTAATAGTCAGCAAGGAACTGAAGCCCACAGTCCAACAGCCCATGAGTGACTGATTGTAGCTAACAATCCGAGTGTGAGCTTGGAGGCTGATTCTTCTCCAGTTGAACCTTCGAATGAGATCACAGACTCTGAACTAACACCATGATTGCAGCCTTTTGAGACACTGTGAAGCAGAGAACCCAACTCATCTGTGCCCAGATTTTTGACCCCAGAAACTATAAAATTATATATATATATATATGCTGTTTGAAGCCACTAAATTTTGGAGTAATTTTTAAAAGTAACAAATAATTTATGAGCACACTAAATCCCTGATGCTGGTTGTCTCAGAAATGTCCCAAATCTCAAGTGTCAGTATCCAGGAATGCAGGAAAGCAAGTTCAGGAGAGCGATGCTGAGGCATGAACCAGAACAGTGACAGGGGGAATAGAGGGGAGTAGGGTATAAGAGGCAGGACCAGCTGGACTTGATCAACTGGATGGTGGAGGATTAAGGAGAGGAGTCGACATGGACTACCAAGTGGAGAGAGGGGCTGTTCCCTAAAGAATGGTAAACAAAGGGTAAAGTGATGGAGAGATGATTTTACATATTATTTCCCGTCTTCAAGCTAGAATAAAAGTTTAGTCTCAGACTTTCCTGATCTGTTTAAAAGCAGATCTGTTGGGTCCTAGCTGGTTTGGCTCAATGGATAGAGCATCGGCCGGTGGACTGAAGGGTCCCGGGTTTGATTCCAGTCAAGGGCACATGCCTGGGTTACAGGCTCGATCACCAGTAGGGAGTGTGCAGGAGGCAGCCGATCAATATTCTCTCTCATCATTGATGTTTCTATCTCTCTCTCACCTTCTCCCTTCCTCTCTGAAATCAATAAAAGTATATTAAAATTTTTAAATATATATATATATATATATATATATATATATATATATATATAAAAGCAGATCTGTTGGGAAAGTGTGTAGGGGTATATATAAAATAATTTTGAAGCTGGGTCATGGGTACATGAAGATACTCTGCATTTTATAATTCCTTCAAAATTTGCATGTTTGAAATTTTCCATAGTAAAACTTTCTAGTGGAGAAAGGTTAGGAGCATTTGAGATCTTCCTTCCCGGCATGACATCAGTTTAACTCAAATAAACTTATGAAAATTTTAAAATGGGCTAACAGCTAGATGGATTATTTAAATCTATGCAAAGGAACAATGGAGGGAGGGAGGGAGGGAGGGAGGGAGGGAGGGAGGGAGGGAGGGAGGGAGGGAGAGAGAGAGAGAGAGAATGTATATTAAAGGTAATAGGCAAAAGGAGAAAAATCAAACAAAAGCAGACAATTTAAAACAAAATATAAGAGAAAGAGCCTGGGAAATCCCCTAAGTGAAGAGGCAGTAACTAGAACTTTTAAGGGGAGCCTATGGCTTTGTCCACTGAAGGCTCAGAGCCAACCTGAACTCTGAGTTTCAAGGCTAGTCCCACCCTCTGGTAAGATACTTAGGACATTTAATGGGTAGAGGCAGTAGCAGTATCATCCAGACCAGGGTCATTGTAGAAAGACATCTGTAAACCAGACAGGAAAGTACAAGAGACAAGCCCCAGAAAATGGACCTGACTAGGGGAAGCATCCAGTAGGTACCAGTAGCCTGCTGAGGTGCAAGACTGTCTTCTACTTTGGCCTGATTGAGAAAAGAGGGGCTGGGAACAGAGTGGCTAAGTGTATGTATAGACCTTCCAGAAGGAGGTCTGGGAGGCGAAAGGCCTTCCTCTGGGTGGAAGTAAAAGATACTGCCCTACAAAAGCTAAGAAGGAGCAGCCCAAGACTGTTAGCAATCCCAATGACTCCTGGGGTAAGGGCCACCCTACTAACCTTCCTTGTCAGCCTTTTATAATCCCAAAGGATAGTGGGCAATCTATAGATAGCTGGATGGTTGATTTGAACAGCTGGGATGAGGCAAGAGTAAAACAAAGGCTGATAGTTAACCTCCAGACTTGGGCTCATGGTAGGAACTCTACATGATCAAATAAAATAGAGAACCATCCACACAGTACTATGCAAGGCAGATTATAGTTTCAAAGATCACTCATGGGAACAAGGCCATCGTGACGGGCCTTGCAGAGGTAAAGTAAACATTCCTTACTAAGCTGAGAGACATACTAAACTCCACTACTGCTCTCACCCAACCTCTCCCCTCAGGTGCAGATAGCATCTGCAGCCCTGCAACTGAGCCCTTGCCTTGGCAAAATATATTAGTAGCAGTGGTGTGTTGGTAAATATTTAACACCGAGCTTTCAAGGGCTGAAATGGAGGAGAATCAATGATTTAGCATTTGACAAATATCGGTGGTGTAAATCCGGATCCCAACTTGCCATCAGAGACATCAGCACAAGTAGCTCTTCTTACAAGCAACCCATCCTCTTCAAGTCTCAGCTAAAGCACCATTCCTTTGAAGTTGCCTTTCTGAGAATCCTCACACCAATCAGGTGTCCCATTACATGGCTTTATAGAATCCTGTACTTTTTTATAGCACTTATAACAATCAGAGTAGTTATATAACTAGCCATTACATAATTAGTTGTTTATTATGTAAGTAGTTATTATATAATTAGCTGTTTAATGTTTTTATCCTCTGCTAGAATATAAATCTCTACAAGGGCAGGGAATGCCCTTGTTCACCATTGTCTTGTTCACCATTGTCTCCCCAACACCCAAGATGGTGCTTTACATAGAATAGGCATGCAAATATATTTGTTAAATGAACAAAAGAATGACTTATGGGAACTGCTCCATTCTCAGGTTCTCCCAGTCTTTTGTCAGAAAGGAAATCCCCTTTTCAGGATTTAGAATCCATCTTGATCTCAGCTTCTGGGAGGCACACGCGGATACCTTTCTAGAGTGGGCCTCACTCTTTCTAGTAGGAGGCATCATGTACTTTGGTCTCATGTTCTCTTCCTGGTTCTAGATATCTGTTTATGGCACATGTGCTCAAGACCATTTATTTAAAAGACCATTCAGTGCTTTAGCCTTAAGTTAAAAGTGAAAATAACTAATTATTTGAATAGTCTTTTCATTATTGAAATATTAATATTACTATTTTAATAAGCCATTTCTCTTCATGGTAAGTTGTAATTAAATGCACTTATTTTATAGCCTTGGAGGTAAAATTCAAAATGATGTTTGCAACACTATTCATTTTCTAGAAACAAATACATTAAAGTATATAATATACTCAATATTGTTTAGTTTTAAAAGACATTTTTTCTCTGATTATAATAGTGTGATTACTATAGAAAATTTGGAACATGCACAAAAATGTAGAGAAGGAAATAAATGTCACCTAAAATTCTAATACCTTGAGAAATCTACTACTAACATTTTTTACAAATGTATTTTTTTATTGATTTCAGAGAGAGGAAGGGAGAGGGAGAGAGAGAAACATCAATGATGACAGAGAATCACTGATCAGCTGTTTCCTGCACACCCCCTACTGGGGATCAAGCCTGCAACCTGGGCATGTGCCCTGACCAGGAATCGAAACTTGATCTCCTGGTTCATGGGTTAAAGCTCAACCACTGAGCCACACTGGCTGGGCTACTGTCAACATTTTTGTGTAGTTTCTTTTATTGCATTTGTTATCTGTATCATATAGTTCAGATTTTTAGGAAAAATAAAACCATATGCATTTTTAGTTTTATACCATGTTGTTTTTTTATTTGCTTGCTTGTTTGTTTTTTTGTAGATTATGGATATAAATTGGTACACCCTCTTTGAAGTGCAACTAAAAATAATGATACAAATTTTAAATTCACATACCCTTTGACCCAGCAATTCTATTTATCCTCCAGATGTGCCCCTTGTGCATGAAAAAGGTGGATGTATAAGAATGTTTTAACAGTAAAAGCTCCAAAACAACCTAAATATCCACATTACATCCATATAATGAAATACTACTTAGCCATTAGAATATATATGTATCCTATCTAATAATAGACAAACATGGTAATTGACCATACCTTCGCTACGCCTTCCATTGGCTAATCAGTGCAATATGCAAATTAACCCAACCAAGATGGCGGCCAGCAGCCACATAGATGAAGCGAGCAGGAGGCTTGCTTGCTCCAGTGATGGAGGAAGCCAAGGTTCCCCGCCTGCCATGGCCCAGCTCTGAGCTCCAAAAGCAATAAAATTTCAATTATAGAAGCTAAACAAACTCCAGATACCTGTTTTCAGCAGGCTGTGGCCTTGGAGCTGGAGCGAGCAGGAGCTGGCTCTCAGCTCCAGTGATGGCAACAAAGTTTCAATTATAGAAGGTAAATAAATCTCAGAATTAAAAAAAAGAAAAAGAAAAAAAGGAGAGGCTGGGAGCTTCAGTTGCCGACCAGCCTGAAAACAGCCCTCAGTCCCTCACCCAGACTGGCCAGGCACCCCAGTGGGGACCCCCACCCTGAAGGGGGTGTGGCCAGCCTGAAACAGCCATCAGCCCCTCATCCAGGTTGGCCAGGCACCCCAGTGGGGACCCCCACCCTGAAGGGGGTGTGACCAGCTGCAAACAGCCATCAGCCCCTCACCCAGGCTGGCCAGGCACCCAAGCGGGACCCCCACCCTGATCTGGGACACCCTTCAGGGCAAACCAGCCAGCCCCCACCCATGCACCAGGCCTCTATCCTATATAGTAAAAGGGTAATATGCAAACTGACCCTAACAGCAGAAAGACTGGGAATGACTGGTCACTATGACACACACTGATCACCAGGGGGCAGACGCTCAATGCAGGAGCTGCCCTCTGGTGGCCAGTGCACTCCCACATGGGGGAACTCTGCTCAGCCAGAAGCCAGGCTGATGGCTGCCAGTACAGCAGTGGTTGTGGGAGCCTCTCCTGCCTCCTCAGCAGCGCTAAGGGTGTCTGACTACAGCTTAGGTCTGCTCCCTGCTGGCAAGTAGACATCCCCCGGGGGCTGCCAGGCTGCCAGAGGGATGTCTGATTGCCAGCTTAGGCCCAGTCCCCCGGGGAGCGGGCCTAAGCCAGCAGGTGGTCATCCCCTGAGGGGTCCCAAACTGCGAGAGGGCACAGGCTGGGCTGAGGGACTGCCCCCCCCCCCGCCCCCTGTGAGTGCACAAATTTTTGTGCACCAGGCCTCTGGTATATATATATTTACATATACATATATGTATCCTCCAAGCTCAGTTGTTAAAGATGAGAAAGATATAGAACAATGTTGATAGTATGCTCTCTCATCTGTGTAAAAAATTTAAAAAGTATAAAAAGGAGATTATATACCTTTATGCCAATATGGGCATAGAATATTTCTTAAATCAGACATTAAAAATCTGTTTAAAAAAGGGCTCTCTTTGGTCTCAGCCTCAGAAGTGAGATGACGAAGGGAACATTATGGTTCAGAAAGCACCACAACAAGACTGTGCCACTGCTGTGTCTCAAAGGCCTACCACCTTGAGAAGTCCACCTGTGGCAAGTGTGGCTACCCCGCCAAGAGGAAGAGGAAGTATAAACGACAAAAC
This sequence comes from Myotis nattereri, assembly GCF_964212035.1. NCBI lineage: Eukaryota > Metazoa > Chordata > Mammalia > Chiroptera > Vespertilionidae > Myotis > Myotis nattereri. The sequence continues at coordinate 33,070,576 of NC_138089.1, forward strand.
ACCTAAAAACCATATACTGCAGGTTCAGGCACGGATTCCCTGAAGGAACAATCTCAAATCCAAGAGGGCAGCTGCTGGAGCATCCAGTTCATCTTAAAGATTTCAATGATTAGTTGCACAATAAATGTTCTGGTTAAAAAAAAAATCTGTAAAAGTGGTTCTGTTGGGGAAGAATCTGGGGGTCTGGAATGCGAGGAAGGTTTAGTATCCCTTGCATATACCCTTTTGCAATGTAATTTTCTTTTTTCTATAATCATGTACATATGTATTTTTAAATTAGAAAAGGTAAAGGATTTTTAAAAGGACCTGCAATTCTAATATTTACAAATATCCACTGTTAAAATTTTGATATGTTTTTTCCTTTACTATAAGTATATGTGTGTGTGGATACATACATAGCCATGTATATATGCTGATAAGAAACAATCCCCAAGATAATGTCAAAATTGGTATCAAATTGTATATATAATCTTTCATTAATCTCTACCATATACTATTATTATATTGCGATATTTTTCATGTCAATGATTATTCTTTGAAAACAAAGAATTTTGAATGGCTATACAAATTTATACACATACATATACATATATACATATTTGTGTATGTGTGTGCGTCATTTATGTTGTTTATTTTTTCTTTTTGACTAAATAAGTAAAGCTATAATAAATATCTTTGTACATATTCAATTCCATTAATTTATTTAATTCTATTTTAAGTAATTTTTCTTAGAATAAAATCCTCATAGGAGAATTACTGAAAATTAAGGGTATACATAAATTATTTTCCAGAACGTCTATACCAATTTATTGTCCCAGGTGTGGAAGAGAGTCTCTATGTACTATAAAGCTGATTTTCCAAAATGAAAATAGCTTTGTTGAACTTTTTCATTATAATATTAACATATACTGAATATACAATTCAGAAAATACAGGAAAGTTGTAAAAATGAAAATGAAAATCACTATCCAGAGATACTCACCATTAATTCTAAGATACACATCCAGATTTTTTCCTAGTATATGTATATTAACTGGATTTGTTTAACTTAATGTTTCTTTCCAAGCCAATAGATAATATGGAGGTACAATATCTTTTTAATAGGTGCATAGTAATCTATTATAATGATATACTATAAATGGCTATTGGGTTTCCCGGGAAGCAGACTCTGAAATAAATTTTAATAGGCAGGATATTAATTAAGGCATGCCCTTGGTATCAACATCTGTAGAAAGAAGGGGAAAGAGGCAGACTTGAACAGAGGGAGAAGTTAAACTGGAATGCAAGCCCAGTGAGAGCTTCAGCTGACTTCATAACGAGTTCTGGTGCTAGAATGTCCCCTTAGCATTATACCAAATTAGACTGAGATGGCCAGGCCTTTTTATACCTTGGCACTGATCAGTTACTGGATATGGGCCATCCTGGGAAGGATCATGCCTCTCTGCGGCTAAAGCAATCCTTGAAGGAGCCAACAGTATTCCTAGAAGTTGAGCTAACAAATCCTTCACTGAAGAGGGATCTGGACAGCATATCACAGTGTCCACTATAGTTTACCTCTTGTTCTGTTCAGATACACTTCATCATATTTGTTTTGGGAGCACATGATCGGAGTGGGCCTCTTTTTCTGTGGGAAACTTTTCAAATGAAAGTTAATGGAATAAACTACAACCCCTGGCATTGCAGCTAGTCTCAGGGGCTATACTTGACAACTCGTTGTCTCTCCCTCTTCCTCTACCCATTCTAGATTCCCCTTATCCTCAGCTATCATCTCTGCTGGTCTCAGTGGCTTACCAGATGGCATGACCCAGACCCTCATCCTAGTCACCCCATTCTTGGGCTGAGATTGCTATACTTGTTCATTTATAGCAAAATTGGGTAAGGGTGAACCAAGAGGTGTCCAAGTAGATCATCTGAATGCCAAATATATTCTTCCATGGCTCCATTGTGTAACCTGTGCCAGAATGGTGACTCCTCTTTTTGCCTGCTAGTCTCTGGACCCAAAAACACAAATAGCTTAGGTTTCCAGCCACAGCTTGTAGCTCAGCTGAAGTCTTGCTGTATTCCCTTTGATAACCTTGTGTTCCCTTTGGAGACCAGTACCCTCAACCCTGCAGAGCTCAGAGTTGGAGACAATTTTTCCAACTCTGTGTTTCTGCACATCTTGTGAGCAGACACCAACAACTTTTATTCTGAACTATCATTCCAAGGATGTTTGTATAGTGAACAGCATTAGAAGATAGCTATGGTATCTCTTTTCAGAATAAAAACCAGTTTTGTTTACTGTCCAGTATAATAAAAATAACGTTATAACGAAGGGTTGGAGAATTAACATAACCCTGGGGCAGAAATGTAAATATATATTATCCATTATATGTAAATGAGAACTGTTTTTTCATTCTCTTTTCTGAAAGATGGAAAAGAACATATTTGTCAGATTAATGGTTGTATACCCTGAACTTACGTTATGCTGATCTAGCAAAGACATCACATCTTGTATCTTTCTCCAGAATCAATCTGTGTGTGTTTTTTTCAGGGACCACACTGCTGAATAAAATGGAGGTATGATGGGGATCACCACTACTCCTGCATCCTTTAGAATTCAGTGGTTCTCAACCTTCCTAATGCCGCGACCCTTTAATACGGTTCCTCATGTTGTGGTGACCCCAATTTCATTGTTACAAATTGAACATAATTAAATCATAGTGATTAATCACAAAAACAATATGTAATTATATATGCGTTTTCTGATGGTCTCAGTCGACCCCTGTGAAAGGGTCGTTCAACCCCCAAAGGGGTCGCGACCCACAGGTTGAGAACCGCTGCTTTAGATCTTTAAAAGGAGCACTAATTCTCACCATTTCCCCCAGCAAGACGGTTTTTTATTTATGTCTTGGCTAGGGGAGGAGGCAGTTTCAGAGATTTCCAATTGGCCTTCCCCATTATGATAGCTGTTACTTCATAGGCCAAAGACCCAATGTGGTGATTGTGCCAACTATGAAGTATAACTATTCTGATTATATATTCAAGAACTGAGGATGACTAAAGTTGGACCTTAGATAGGACTTCATTTATTACCTGGATTTCATATGCACCTACTCTGACAAGCAGACCATGATTATTCTTTGGGTCTCTAAGTATAAATCTCAATTCAGACTCTGTGATCAACAGCCCTTGAAGTGTTTGTGTATCCCCATTCTCTCAGTACACAGTTGTCTTAGTAAATTGCCTTAGGCCCAAAGGTTCTGGAACAACTTTGGAAGGACTGAGGAAATCATTACTTTGTACATTTGCCATGGTGTTGCAGGTTCCTTTGTCCTGGGGACCTGATCTCTACTGGAGTTAATGTGCTCCAGGTCTAAAAGTAGATTAATGTTTTGAAACTTGGCAAGGAATCATGATTTTATTGGGATAACTGCCTCAGACTCCTGGCTATCCATTTTTAAATTCATCTGAAGGTACAAATTGAGTAGTACCACCATTGGCTACCCATCAATTTTTCCCCTAGGAATACCAGGTTCTATTAATTATCTCCAATAATTCTCTGTGGATTACTTCCACCTGACTGATCCTTTGATTTTTATATTACAGCGATTGTCCAATTTGGCTTCTGACCATTACACACTACAACTGGACTCTATTATAATTTTGGGGTCCTACCCTCCCTATTGCTATAGATAAACCTAGTACTTTAATGACTTCCTTTATCATCAACTCTGGCTTCTAGAAAGGAGATTGGTGTCCTTTAAACAATATATTTCTTTATGTCCTTGACATGTGGTGTAGCCTCTGGCCTTCTGTAGCCTAACCATCTGGTATGCTTTCTATCTTTACACAGTATATGGTCTTCAGCATAACCAATTGACTGATCTTTTAAATCTTTTATTTAAAATCCTCACCCGAGGATATGTTTAGCGTTTTTTAGAGAGAGAGGAAAAAGGGGAGAGAGAGAGAAAAATCGATGCAAAAGAGAAACATTAATTGGCTGCCTCCCATATGTGTCCAATTGGGGATGGAACCATCAACCTAGGTATGTGCCCTGCCCTGGAATTGAACCTGCAACCTTTTGGTGTACCAGATGACGCTCAACCAACTGGCCACCTGTCTGGGGCTGCCCGATTCTTTAAATTCTTTCTTCCACTGTCAGCCACATCAATTATGGAATTTTGAGGTTCTTACTATGTTAAATTCTTAGTACTGTGAGAACCCAAAACCTAAGTTTTCCCTTTCTTTTTCATTAAGAACCCTCAAAAATCAATCCTATACTTACTCTCTTAGCTTATGCTGGCTAGATAGTAAAGCTCCTTTGGGGTATAGTTTCTTTCTTCCATTATCATATCCAGCAGATTGAGACTTAATATCAGTCCAGGGCTACCCGACAGGAGACAACCTGAAAGCAAATCTTGAGAGAGAGAGCACTTGTTGTATTGATGGGAAGAGGTCTCTGCATCATCCCTGAACAATGGGAAAAGGATAGGTTTTAATAGGGAAGGGTGGGCCACTGCTAGGAACATCCTCATCTAATGTATCAAACCTTATTCTTTCCCAACAAGGGCCCTGATCTTGCCTTCATATATTTGTCTTGATTAGAAGTTTAATCTTTGGAGCTTAGCTGTTCTGACTAAATTTGTTCTTTAAATTACTCTAGTGTCTCATTTTCAGGAGATGAGAGCCACTTTGTATGCTACAATTGTAGTCTTCACTTTAGCTTTCCATTAGTGATTAATCACTCTCAGATTTTTATTACCTTTTTCCAGTACATCAGTTTGGCTTAGGAATAGACACCTGTCTTAGCTCAAACTGCTATAACCAAATACCCTAGACCAGGTAGCTTAAAAAATAGAAATTTATTTCTCACAGTTCTGGGGAGTGTGGGATCAAGGTGCCTACCTGCTTCAGTTCCCAATGAAGGATCTTTTCCTGGTTTGTGGACAGCAGCCTTTTTGCTATGGCCTTTCCTTCAAGGGGAGAGGAAGAGGGAAAGAGAGGGATAGCTTCTTTTTCTTATAAGACTACCAACCCTATTAAATAAGGGTCATACTCATGACTTCATTGAACCTTAATTACCTCCTAAAAGTCTTACTTCCAAGTACAATCACATTGGGGATAGGACTTAAATATAAGAATTTCTGGGGGGCCGAAACCGGTTTGGCTCAGTGGATGGAGCGTCGGCCTGCGGACTGAAGGGTCCCAGGTTCGATTCCGGTTAAGGGCATGTGCCTGGGTTGCGGGCACATCCCCAGTGGGGGGTGTGCAGGGGGCAGCTGGTCGATGTTTCTCTCTCATCGATGTTTCTAGCTTTCTATCTCTCTCACTTCCTCTCTGTGAAAAATCAATAAAATATATTTAAAAAAAAAAAGAATTTCTGGGGGAACACAATTCAGTCCATGGCATCACTCGATTTCATTGTCCTTATAGTTACTATTTTACCTATATTTCTCAAATACCTGATACACCATACCATTTAATACAGACCCTTCCACTGGTGTACCAACCTGATTCATCACCCATGAAAATTTTAACAATTAGACCAGGCACACAGTGTATTATTAAAAGTTACAAAGAATCCAGCCGGCATGGCTCAGTGGTTGAGCGACAAACTATGAACCAGGAGGTCCCTGGTTTGATTCTCAATCAGGGCACATGCCTGGATTGCAGGCTCAGTCCCCAGTGTGGGGCGTGCAGGAGGTAGCCAATCAATGATTCTCTCTCATCATTGATGTTTCTCTCTCTCTCTCCCACTTCATTCCTCTCTGAAATTACATATATATATGTGTATATATATATATATATATATATATATATATATTTATTTATTTAAATATATATATTTTAAAGTTAACAAAGGTAACCAACAAAAGAGCTAAAATTAATGCAACTGTTAAATGTTGGAGTAGATATTAGCATAATCCTTATTTTTCATAGCAGGAGTCATTACATACAATATTGTCTAAAACTGATATGTGCATACTTAGAAATACCAAAGTAATCACAAACAAAAACATGTAAAAGAGGTTGTCCTTGGGGATTGTCCTAGACTTAGAAAGTGTTAGGATGAAATTTGTTGCTTTTCATCATATACTTTTTAGTGCTATTTTATTTTGTTACGCGTTAATTTGTTTATTTTTATTTGTTGGTGTGTGTATTTCTTTGACTGAAAAAAAAATTAGAGGGTTTTTTGTTTATATGGAAACAATATTTTTGATATCTACCCAATCAAGGTTGACTCCTTAAAGTGGGTCAGGTCTCATTCCAGATCTTTTAAAATAAGCAATGAGGTAGAAAACCAAGGACACCAAGAAACTTGGACTAAGCAAATGGTTGTTCTACTGATCCTTTATTCTCTACCATAAATAATATTTAAGAACCCGTAGGTCAGTGGTTCTCAACCTTCCTAATGCCGTGACCCTTTAATAAAGTTCCTCATGTTGTGGTGACCCCCAATCATAAAATTATTTTCGTTGCTACTTCATAACTGTAATTTTGCTACTGTTATGAATCATAATGTAAATATCTGATATGCAGGATGTATTTTCATTGTTACAAATTGAACATAATTAAAGCATAGTGATTAATCACAAAACAATACGTAATTATATATGTGTTTTCCGATGGTCTTAGGTGACCCCTGTGAAAGGGTCGTTCGACCCCCAAAGGAGTCGCGATCCACAGGTTGAGAACCGCTCCCTTAGGTCCTACCCACACTATTACATCCCTCTGCTTATGAGATTTCCTTTAAATGTCTGGGTAGTTCTGGTCCTCCATTTTTTGGGAACTGGATTTTTAAAAAAAATATAATTTATTGATTTTTCACAGAGAGGAAGGGAGAGGGACAGAGAGTCAGAAACATCAATGAGAGAGAAACATTGATCAGCTGCCTCCTGCACACCCCCCACTGGAGATGTGTCTGCAACCAAGGTACATGCCCATGACTGGAATCGAACCCAGGACCCTTGAGTCCGAAGGCTGACATTCCATCCACTGAGCCAAACCGGTCAGGGCTGGGAACGGGATTTTATCTGCAACCAGGTTACTGACTGTGAAAGGGGAGGTATTCCGGCTCTCTCTTATCAATTTTGGGGCAGACTGCTCATGTTTAAAAGAAATTATGTTTTTCATATTAAAAAAGGAATGGGAAAAAAAAAATCATGGTTTAATCTGATAGGTAGAATACCATGGCACATTACTGCCACCAGTTGGCAGAACACCTTAATTGCAAGAGTAGGAAAGATGGGAAAACCATTTCTGATTTTTTTCCAAAGGTCTAATAGCAAATGTCCTGTGTCAAGTGAAAAATGCTAAATGTAAAAGTAAAGAGTTATAATGCATAATCAACAGACATCTCTTTTGGTCTAAATATTCTCTTGACATAGAAGATGAGTCACAGATTGGGAGACAATATTTGCAAAAGACATATAATAAAGGACTATTAAGCAAAATATACAAATATGCACCTGGAACTCTGTAAAAGTGGTGGGAAGGGAAGAATCATTAATGAAATGTTACTTTGAAAAGTCTTTATGAGATCTACAGGAGAAAAACTACAAAATTCTGATTACTGCAATCAGAGAAACTGTTGATGGGTAGAAAGACTTATTATAATTGAGAAGTTAGTTTTTCCCAACTTGATCTATAGATTCAATGTAATCCAAATAAAAATCCAAATTAATATCTACAAACTGATTCTGAAGTTCATATGGAGGGCAAAAGATGCAGAGTAGCCAGAACAATATTGAAAGAGAAGAACAAAGTTAGAGGACTGATGCTACCTGACTTTAAGATTTACTATTAAGCTACAGTAATTAAAACAGTGTGATATTGGTGAAAAACAGATAAATAGATCAATGGAAAAGAACTGAGAGCTCATAAAGATAATCAAGTGACCTTAGACAAAGAAATGAAGGCAATACAATGGAGTAAAGAAAGTCTGTTCAGTAAATAGTACTGAAACAATGGGTAGTCACATTTAAAAAAAAATCTAGACACAGATCTTACATCATTCACAAAAATAAACTCAAATATCATAGACCTAAATGTAAAAGCCAAAACTATAAAACTTCTAGAACAACAACACAGGAGACTACCTATATGACCTTGGGTCTAGTAATACCTTTTAGATACAACAAACACCAAAGACACAATCCATGAAAGAAATCATTGAAAAGCTGGACTTTATTAAAATTAATAATTTTTGCTCTGAAAAACACAACGTCAAGAAAATCAGAAGATTAAGTCACAGATTGGGAGAAAATATTTGCAAAAGACATATAATAAAGGACTATTAAGCAAAATATTCAAAAGAACTCTTAAAACTCAACAGTAAGAAAACAAACAACCTAAGTAAAAAATCAACCAAAGACCTTAACAGACATCTCACCAAAGAAGATATACATATGGGGAAATAAGTATATGAAAAGATGTTCTACATTATATGTAATCAGGGAAATGCAAATTTTAACAACAATGAGATACCACTACACACCTATTAGAATGACCAAAATCTGGAACACTGACAACAGCAAATACTGATGTTGTAGAGCAAAATAAACTCTTACATTGTGGGAATGCAAAATAGTACAGACACTTTGGAAGATAATTTTACAGCTTCTTATAAAACTAAACATACTCTTAGCATATGATCCAGCAATCAAACTCCTTATTTACTCAAAGGAGTTGAAAACTTATGTCCACACAAAAATTCTTCATAGGAAAGTTTATAGAAGCTTTATTCATAATTGCCAAAACTTGGAAGCAACCAAGATGTCCCTCAATAAGGGAATGGATAAATAAAATGTGGTACATCCAGACAATGGATTATTTATTATTCAGTACTAAAAAGAAATAAACTATCAAACTACTAAAAGACATGGAGGTAATTTTGGGGGACTTTTGAAGAGAAAGAATGTAGTAGAGAACAGAGAACTAGGAGTTGAATTATGGGAGGGAATAAAGAGGAGGAGCTAACAAAGAAACCAGATGACCAGTAATCTAGATAGATTGTAGAACCCAGGAATTGTCTTACAAACAAGGGAAATAGGATTTCAAGGAGGGACTAAGGATTGGGTGTGCCAAGAAAATGAGGAATGAGAAAATGGTTGGAAATGAGAACTCTGGTAACTTAAAAGTGTGATTTCAATTTGCTGTTATGGAGTCACTGATAAAAGGTAAAGAATAAGGTGGAAATGCAAAGTTGAATCTTTTGAGAAATATGACAGTGAAAGAAAGGTTGTATGGACCCCAAGAAGATTCATTTGGTATGAACCCCAGAAAGGAATTTCTGTCCTGAGATGGACTCCCCATGATCAACTGACAGCCTGAATTTTATAAATAATAAGAGCCTAATCGCCATTTACTGATAGGGGCTTCTTGCATATTCTGGGTACCAGGGAAACCTAGACGGAACCTGTGGTTTCCTGCAGTTTGCCCTGCCTGTTCACTTATGCTGGCTGATGTGAACAACTGCAGGGAAAACCTGAATTGAGACCTGCCCTGAAATGTGCAATTTGGACACTTCATTTACATAAAACAGACCTAATTGAGAACCTGGGTGGGAACTTTTGCTATAAAAGGTGGCCTTCTCTTTGGTAAAACACAATTTAGGTTTTACCAAAAAAATTTGTAAAAATTCTGCAGCTCCTATTTAGTTAAATAAATGCTTTTTATCCTTTATTACATTATAAAATTAACTTTGGTTTACAGTTGACAGTACAGTAAATGGAGGGAGTAGCACTGAATTTTTAAAAAGGAATGGAAACTGTCTGTTGAAAAATAGAAAGAAGCCAGTGGATAGGAAGATATTGAAGATATATAAGAGCCTATTAAAGTAAAGGTGGAAGGAGGAAGTGGGAAGGGTGGCATATATAGTCCAGGGAGAAAGACCGGTTTGGGAGAGAAGGGAAGAATGGATTAATTTGATGAGAGTTTTTGAAATCAAGAACAGGATGTGGCTAAATGTTTTAATATGGAGAGAATATCAACCCGATATGGGAGTCCCATAGCTTTGATCCCAGGAAACCAGATGATGTTCATTAGTATAGATTGGGACTGGTACCTTGAACAAGGAAAGTTAGAAGTAGTCTTTGTGAGATTGAGGCAACCAAAGGTTAATAATTATAAGTGGGGTTCCAGGTGGGTTGTGATTTCAAAAGCCACACACCTTTTGACCCTTGGGAGAGAAACCAGAAATTAGGGTAATTTACTGGAGATTGTCACTCAGGACTATAAAGGAGTTGAGCGATTCTAAGGCATTACTAACACAGAGCTGGCTATAGCAACAGAGAACTTAGTCATAAACGGGGCTGATGACCTGGGAGATTAAGGATTCAATTTGTATAGAAAAGTTGTGAGCAAGTGAAAGGTGGGAAACACGGCCAAGACCACCGCGAGGCAGGCGGATGGTAAGTAGGGAAGAGACCACGTTCAAGGGCATATTTGAGCCCTGATCTCACGTTAGTCAATTATTTCCCTTTTGGCAGCTAAGAGGCTAGGAACGTCCATTTCAGAGCCACCGAGAGGAGTCCTAAACGGTGGGAGGAGAAATCTAATGCAAAAGCGGAGGCTGCAGCCTGCTAGTCCAGCCACATTCACTTCCACTAACTGGCCAATGCTGCCGCCTTATGCAAAGCCAGCACCACGGGAGGATCTGCTTTACCGAGGCAGGGACCACGCCGCTCGGCCTGGGGTGGGCACTGCCGCGTCTAGACCAGCGGCGAGGGAGGTCCCTAACAGTCCTCGAAACCCTTTCACCCTCTCCCGGTAGAGCGCCAATCAACAATGAGTCGCTAATACAATGCGAGGTTCCGAGGCCCTGGCTACACGGGAGAGGTCGGGAGCAGTTTTGCGCCGCCGCTCCCTCCCTCCCGTTGCCGCAGAGAGTTCGGGTTGGGGGGTGCGGGCAGCAGGAGCCGGGCAGGGCTGCAAAACAGCGCCAGTCCCGCGACCAGGGGAGGGGCCTCGGGGAAGGGGCCGGGGCGGGTTTCCCTCCTAGGGCTCCGTAAAGCTCCAAAAATGGCGGGCGGCAACTCGGCTAGCCAGGCGCGCAGGCGCCACCGTGGCCGTCTTTCCGACAGCCTCGGGCAACCCACGAACTGTCCACAACACCCGCCCCCAGCGGCAGCCGCCGCTCACGATTGGCTGAGCTGGCCCAGGGCTCCGTGCAGGGGCGGGGCCGCCACGCCGAGGCCACGTTTCCCGCCCCGCTGGCGCGCGTGCGCGCAAACCCCACTGGAAAGCATTTGAGCGCGTCCCCGCCGGGGGCCCCCAGCTCGCGCCTCTGCTCCCTCCCCTTTCCGGGCAGGCCGGTCCCGTCAGCGAGGCAGTATGCGCCGCGGCCAGCAGAGGGCGGTCCGGACCCAAGTCTGCAGCGGCGCCATTGGCGTGTGGAAAATGCCACCAGATGGCGGGTTAGGATTGCAGCTCCGTTGAAGGCGCGGCCCCCGCTCCCGAACCCCCGGCGACCACCCCGTAACAACCCCCCCACATCGGGAATAACACACCGGAGACTTTTGGGGGGAAACTAGGTCCACGGCCGGCGGCGCCCGGATGGGCAGCTGAGGTGAGTACGGGCGGCGGCGACAGCGGCGGGGGGCGGGAAATGGGAATGCGGCGGCAGCAGCGCGGGGGCTGGAGACGCCGATCCAAAATGGAGGCCGGGCGAGAGCGAGAGAGCGCGAGCGGGGAGCTGGCGGGCGGGCGGGCCCGGCTCGGGCTGCGCGCGGGGGAGGGAGGCCGCGCCGGCCTGTGCGAGGTGTGGCGGTCGCTGACCGTCCGGGCGCGCGTGGGGGGCACCGGCTGTGGGCGCGGCGGGCACCCCGGAGCTCTCGTGGCTCCTCACTCATCCCGCGGGCCCCGAAAATGGTGCCCCCGCCCGCTCGGGCACTACGGCGACGAGCGCGGAAGCCTTTGTGGCGCGCTCGGGCCCGCCGCCAAGCCCGCCCTCCGTCCCCCCCCCGCCGCCCGGACTTCGGGACTCGCCCGCGCCCGGCGGAGCCGGCCCGAGGCGGGCTGGTGTGAACGCCTTCTGCCGCCCCGCGTTTCTGCGGTGTTTTAGCGGCAGCGTCGTCACATGACAACGAGCTCGCCTCCGTGGAGGGGCCTGGGGGTCGCTCGGCGTGGCGGCCGGCCCAGGCTTTTCCTTGGTCGGGTGGGGCTGGGAGCTGGCAACTGGGGGAAAGGGGGCGTCGAATCCAGGCTTCCCGCTATCTGCCCTCCCCGCCCCCGACGGAGGCTTCCTCGTGAAACGTGCCCAGGCCCGAAAACGGCCCCGCTAGTTTGCCGCTCCCCCGGGAGAGGAGACCAATAAAAGTTGTTTTCCCTCTTTTCTCGGGGTGGGGGCGGGGTGGAGGGCTGGGAAACTGGAATGCTTGGAGTGGGACCTGGGCCTCGATTGGAGGATCTGAACTGGGCGCTGCTGCTTGTGTGCTGTAGGGATGGAGAAAAATGTTCAGGTTTTAAAATTGTCACCTCACCCCGTCTACCCATATGAAATATGGTATCAGTTCTCTTCACATTGCAAAGAATCATGCCCCGGGCGTATAAAAAAAATCATGGGGTGGTTTTGGAAGCTTATGATCTCAACGGTGCTGTTTGTATGTTTTAGTGTTTGTATGTGACTATAGCGACTTATTCGCCGTTATCGTTGGTGTTAAGATGACAGTTTATTCCTTTTCGTGGCTGTGAGTAGGAAGGACTCTGTTTTGCATCTTAGCAAATAAAGTTAGTGTTTGTGAAAGTATCTGAATTGACAAAGTTGTGTGATTTGTAACTAAAGTTGTGTGGAATTTGTAACTCCACCTTTTAGTTTTCTGTGTGTGTTTTCAAGAAACTTGCAAATTCTGATGCTCCAGCACTTAGGGAAGTATCCTCAACAGTGAAAATATAAACGACTTACTGTATGATATATTGTGCCACGCTCTCATATTTATAATGTATGAAGAATTCAGATTCCAAAATTTCTTTAGAAGGTGGGATGTTGAAAGATCCAGAAAGGCTGTTTACTTGTGGTTTTTGAGACTATAACAAATTATTTGCTATCTAAAGTTCTAGAAAACTTACAGGTGTTTTGCTACATTTTCAAAATGTACTTTAAATTTATTCAAGTGGTCTACCAATGGTCATGTTTACAGCCAAATTGCTTTTGAATGAAAATTTCTCTGTATCTTCTTTAGTTTTGATGTTCTGGTAAAACAGGGATATTCAGATAGATGTGAAATACGGAAAATTGCTATGCTACTAGGATTGCTTTCTTTGAAGACAGTAATAACAATTACTGTTGATTTGAATGGCTTTAAGGGGGCTATGGTGTAGGGGCGAGGACGACTAAAGTTAAACATTCCTTAGGTTTGTCATCTTTGGGATGTCATTCTTGAGCTTTACTTTCCTCATCACTAAAATGAAGGTAATAAATTATATGGTAGTTGTTTTTAATATGTGTGTGAAAAAGTCCTTTTAGTGTTAGGACTTTAAAAATATACAGTTTTAATCTTTTCTCCTTGATTTTTGGATCAACTACCACAAATTTAACAGCTTAAACAAACCTCTTTATTATCTCAAAGGTCAGAAATCTGTGTACTTTTTTTTGTTTGTTAATCCTCACCTGAGGATATTTTGTCCATTGATTTTTAGAGAGAGTGGAAGGAATGGAGGGGGAGGGGAAGGGAGAGGAAGAGAGAGAGATGTGAGACACATAAATTGGTTCCCTCTCGCACTCATTCCAACCTGCAACACAGGCATGCACACCTGACTGAGAATCGAACCCGAGATCCTTTGGTGTGTAGGCCAACGCTTCAACCACTAACCAACACCGACCAGAGCTCTGGGTATTTTTTGTAACCAGGCTCTCAGTTCAGCATCTCACCAGGCTGAAATCAAGATGTCAGCTGGCTGCAATTCTCATTTGAGGCTTAAGGTCTTCCAAGCTTATTACTTGTTGGCAGAATTAATTTCTTTGGCTGTATGAAGTTCTTTTTCTAGCTAAGTTCCTTACCATATGTCCATGTAGGCAGTTACAACATGGCTGCTTGTTTTCAGCCAGGCAAGCCTGACCAGTCTCTCCACTTCCTCTGTCTCTGATCTCTAGACTCCCCTTTAAGACCTCTTTTAAAAGCTCATCTGATTAGGTCATACCCACCCAGGTTAATCCCCTTTTTGGTGAAATCAACTGATTAGGGACTTTAACTACAAATGCAAAAATCTGTTTTCCATCTAACAGTCACAAGAATTATATCCCATATTATATCTTTCCCACACTCAAGGGGAGAGGATTAGACAGGGGTGTGGGTCATTGAGGGTTTTTAGAATCAAGCTTTTTTAAAAAAAATTATTGACTGATTTAGAGGTGGGGCGAAGAGAGAAACTGATTTGTTGTTCCACTTATTTATGCATTGGTTGCTTTTTTGTGTGAGTCCCGACTGGAGATTGTACCTGAAACCTTGGCGTATGGAGATGACACACTAACAAACTGAGCTACCTGACCAGGGCAAGGGTATCAAGCTTTAAAGCAACGGTCGCCAACCTTTTTGACCTCACGGACCATCAGTGGTCCGTGGACCAATGGTTGGTGACCGCTGCTTTAAAGGATATAGCCAGTAGTTAAAATTGTTAGGTACAGTTTAGTTTCTTAACAGAGAGGTGATGCAGTAGTGACTTGGTCAATCTTTGTTAGTGGAATAACAATATAAATCTTTAGAAATTAGATGATTCTTGCTGCTCTAATATTCTGTAGGGAAAATTAGGAAGTAAAAACCTAAAAGATTGCATAAGCCCCAGGATGAGATGAATCTTGAGGTAGGAATTAGGGTTGTGTCTAAAGCAGCTGTGGGCAAACTACGGCCTGCGGGCCACATCTGGCCCGTTTGAAATGAATAAAACTAAGAAAAAAAAAGACCGTACCCTTTTATGTAATGATGTTTACTTTGAATTTATATTAGTTCGCACAAACACTCCATGCTTTTGTTCCGGCCCTCCGGTCCAGTTTAAGAACCCATTGTGGCCCTCGAGTCAAAAAGTTTGCCCAACCCTGGTCTAAAGAGAAGGAGGGATCAGTTTTCTGTGGTTTTGGTAGTTAAGAGGATAGGATCCCAGCTTCCTATCTTTAAATACTGAGAGAATCCTTGTCCTATTGAGAAATGTGATTCTTTTAAAATGAGCTTTTAAGTAGGTCATAGTTAGACCAGTTGGTTTTATAGAATCTTTTCTCCATGTAGTACATCCTTTCCTTATTGCTTCCATCAGGTTTTTTCCTCCTCTTCTAATTCCCTGTTCTTGCCAGTTAGTGCTTGAAGGACACTTCAAGTCCTACCTTCTTTCTTTAAAAAAAAAGAAAAAAGATTTTAGCGGAAGGAGGGGGGGGGGGAGAGAAAGAAACATCAGTGTGGCAGGGGTGGAAGTGGGGGTAGGGAGAGACAGACATCGATGTGGGAAACATCAATCGATTGCCTTCTGCATGTGCCCCGACTGGGTATGGACCCTGCAACCTGCGTGTGTGCCCTGACCGGGAATAGAAACCACGACCTTTTGGTGTACTAGACTACATCCTAACCAATGGAGCCATACCTGCCAGTGTGAGTCCTACCTTTTTTATAAAATACATTCCTTTGTGTTGTTAGCCTAAATGATGTACCAGTTAGTCGTGTCTGTAAGGAGTTTTGTAAATTAAATAGCTATACTAATGGCTTTTAACTTGCTAGAAGCTCACAGTTACCAAAACATTTTACATTGTGACTCAGTACAAACATGCAATAGAAATAAAAGTGTCACAAAGCAGTATTTTATGCAGTGCACTCTGATATACTGATTTTTTAAAAACGAATAATGCTGGTTGCAGCTTGCCTACCTGATCTAATAACTCACCTACCCAGAGTTGGAAAAGTAATTAAGAGAGTGCAAAGTATACTAGTAAAACCATAAGAAGAAACCATTTCACTTGCATCAGATTAACAAACATTAAAAATCCTGATATCAAATTTTGGTGAGAATGCGGAGAGTGTAAATTGATAGTCATTTTGCAAATGAATTTGTTTTAGCTAGTAAAATGAAGTATAGGTACCTTACATCTAGCAGTTACACTTCTGTCTACATTCCTGTGAGAGAAAATCTTATATACCAGGTTGTGAACAAAAATGTTCATAATAACCTTGTTTGCAGTAGCCAATATTTAGAAACAGACTGTTCATCAGTGGTAGAATGGATAAATAAATGGTAGTTTTCGAAAGTTAAAATAACCTTAAAAAAGTTAATCTTAATTCCAATGATAACCTCACTTGGTCATAGTGTATTATCCTTTTTATATTTAATATTTTGTTAGGAATTTCGGGATATTTCTTCATGAGGGATATTGTGTTGTAGTTTTCTTTGGTTGTAATGTCTGATAGGTTTCAGTGTTAGGATTATGATAGTCTCATAAAATAAGTTGAGAAGTGTTCCCTCTGTTAGTGAGTTTGTGCAATACTGATTGATATTCTTTCTGGAATTTTAGCTAGAATTCACCAGTGATACCATCTGGACTTGGAATTTTTTTTTTATGAGAAGGTTTTGGTAACATTCAGTTTTTTAGTGGATGCAGGGTTATTCAGATTTTGTTTCATCTTAAGTCAGTTTTGTTAAGTTGTATTTTTAAAGAAAATTTTCATCTCATGTGTTGACATAAGTTGTTTATAAGATATCCTTGTTAGCCTCCTAATGTCTGTAGGATCTGTAGTGATAACTTTTCTTTGATTTCTGGGGTTGTTAATGTGTTCCTTCTTTTTTTCTCTACCAGTCTAATTCAGGTTTACCAATTTTGATATCTTTTCTAAATATGTTTTTTTAATTGATTTTTTGAGAGAGAGAGAGAGAGAGAGAGAGAGAGAGAAAGAAACATCAATGTGAGAGAGAAACATCGGTCAGTTGCCTCCCCACACACGCCTACAACCTGGGCGTGCGCCCTGACCAGGAAGTGGTGCATGGTACGACACTCAACCAACTGAGCCACACCAGCCAGGCCTCAATATCTTTCCAAATAATAACACTGTCAGTTTTTCCCATTCATCTTTTCTCTTCATTTATTTTTGTTATATATAATTTTTTTCTTACATGTATTTTGGTTTTCTTTTTCTAGCTTCTTAAAGTGGAACTGAGGTCATAGAATTCAGACATTTCTTATTTTCTAATATAAACATTCAAAGCTAGAGATTTTCCTCTAATGTATCCCATAGATTTTGGTAAGTTGTGTTTTTATTCAGTTTGAAATTGTTTCTAATTTGCTTTGTGATTCCTTTTTTGTTTGCTTTGTGATTTCTTCATTAACTCATGGATTACTTACAAGTCTAATTTTCAGATATTTGGAGTTATTTTAGACATCTTTTTGACTGCTAGCTTAATTTCATTTTGAGGTCGGAGAATATCCTCTATATCAGTGTTTCTCAATCTTCCTAATGCCGTGACCCTTTAATACAGTTCCTCATGTTGTGGTGACCCCCAACCATAAAATTGTTTTCTTGATGCACTTCTTGAAGCATATAGTTGAGTTTTGCTTTTTTATCCTTTTGGCAGTGTGGAATTGGAATATCTCTTTCAATTATAAAAAAAAACACATTGATTATGTGCTAATGCCTAGCAAGGTCTGTGAAGGGCCTGAGATTATACCCTACTTGCAGGCTAGCAAGTGTCATGTTGGTGGTTGACGCCAATAGGAATCCCTAATTTGGGGTGCGGTTGGTGAAGGTTAAAAAAAGTAAACTTTATTCTGCTTAATTGTGATACAGCATAGCTGTGAAGCAGTCCTGGGGCCAGGACCCTCTGGCCTGACAGCTCTGCTCCCTGCTGGTCTGCTTTGTTCTGTGCTGGTCTATTCTGCTGTGATTTGGTCTGCTCCATTCTGTGCCAGTTTGTTCTGGCCTGTACTGGTCTGCTCTGTTCTGCTCTGGTGGGACATCTTAGGTGTTTCAGTTCAGCCTGGGAGACACAGTTTTCAGTCTTGGTGGAAAGGGAAAGTGTGCTTATAGAGCAGAGGGGAGCTGGCTTATATGGACAGAAATCCCTGCCCTCATACAAATGAGATTCCAAGTCATCCAAGATTGATTGGTCCAAAAGGCACTCCTGATTGGTCAGAATAGAGCTGCCCTGATTGGTCAGAGGTACACAACTCTGGATGGAGAAAGCCTCAGTCATAGTGGTTGAAATAGGATTCTAGGAACTCCTTTTTTAAGGGCTGGGTCCAATGGCAGAGTGCAGGCTTCTCCCTGAAGTGCAGTTTGCATGAGAGGCCCCTTTGTAAAAATGGCTGCTAGGCTCTGTTTTTTTAAAAATTTGAGACCAGTTAGCCACCATGAGCCCTTCTTAGTAGGTGTCTTCTTAGGGTTCACACTGGTTAACCTGCCACAGTTTAATTGGATGCTAGTAGGAGTTACGAGACTCTTTGGTCAGAGATAAAGAACAATGCACTATATAGCAATAGCAGTAGCCACAGAATCAGCCCCAATTTGCACAGTTATGTGGAAGAGTGACACCTATACATGCAATGAGTAGGTTGTGTCATAGAGGAATACCAGGGTTGGGGGAAACTTAAATCATTATAATGGGTAGTAAGCATGCCTCCCCTTTTCTCTGAGGAAGATGCCCGATTATACCAGGTTTATTACTTTTTGTATCTTATTTAGAGCACTGAGAGGTAAGCCTTTTGCATTCTCTAGTAGATAGTATGAAGTAGCAAATGTGTAGATGTTTTTATGACGGTAAACAATATGAAAGCTAAAGAACATCTTAAGCTGTGTTGTACTTTATTGTTAAACTGGGGCCCAGTGCACAAATTCGTGCACCTTGAAAGGAACTGTGGGCCATGAGGCTGTGGTGGGCATAGGGGCGGGTCTTGGACCATCCTCAGCACCCCTGCCCAGCCCCTCCCACTCTGGCCCTAGGTCCCCTGTCTACCGGCAGCCCGGCTCCCACCGCCGCCGCTCCCACACCCTGATGGCACCGGCCCTGGTCGCATCCGCTGATGGCGTGGAATGATTGGGGCCAGCACCAGCAGCGGGTGTGAGTGGGGCTGGCGCTGTCAGCAGGTGTAAGCGGCGGCTGCTGCCCCGATCGCCCCTCAGGAGCAGGGGGAGGTGGCGAATCCCTGAGGGGCAATCGGGGCCCGCAACCGCCACTTGCACCTGCTGACAGTGCCGAGCAATTGGGGTGGTGCCAGGTGCCAGCAGTAGGTGCAAGCAGGGGCCGGTCCCAGCAGCAGATGTGAGTGCCCAGGGGGACTGTGGCATGCGGGAGTAAAGGACTTGCAGTAACCACCAGAGGCTTGCCCTGATGACAGTGACCGGTGCCCCGCCTTGGTCTGGCACCCCTGCTCACCTGCTCCGCCATCCCGCTGCGGCCAATGCCGGTCATGTTCCGCACGCACCCCCCGGTGGTCAGCGCACGTTATACTGACCAGTAGTTCAGTTGTTCTGCTGTTCGGTCTATTTGCATATTAGGGTTTTACATATGTAGATTCTAAATTAACTTTTGAGAAGAAAATGCCTTTGTGCCTTGTATTGCTAGGGATAATTAAAAAGTTGATGCTCACAGATGAAGGAAGCACTATCACACACATGGTATGTGGCTAAGAATGAATGCCATTGTTCCCCGTCGGGACCGGGATCCGGGGCGGAGAGCCCTTCGACCTGGGAAATGGGATGCGGCCAGAAAGGGGGCCGCCCCCACGCCCTTTGCTAAACCATTTGTAGATGACCTGCTTCTGGGTCGGGGTTTCGTAGGAGGCAGAGCAGCTCCCTCGCTGCGATCTATTGAAAGTCAGCCCTCGACACAAGGGTTTGTAGATAAAAATTAAAAAAAAAAAAAAAAAGAATGCCATTGTTCATTATGTAAGAGAGTTCCTGGCACTTGAGTCACACTTGTTTCAAATTTTAACTCAACCCCTTCCTAGGTATATAAACTTGGGCAAATTCTTTAACCTCTCTAAACCTCAGTTTTGTATTCTGTAATATGGGAATAATAAAAGCATGCCTCTTATGGATTACTGTAAAGGTTAAAAGGTGGGGTTTAAGTGTTAGATTATATTGCATTTTACATAAATCCAAAGGGCATTAATCTTAAAATTAAAAGGAGAATGAAATTATAATTAAATAAATGGTGAGGTTATTTTCCAGAAGTAAAGAATTTTAATTAATTGGTTCTTATCAGCACATAGAGCTAGCACAGTGGTTCCTAACCTTGGCTGCACATTAGAATCACCTGGGAATCTTTTTAAAATCCTCATTTCTGGGCCTCATCCTCTGAAATTTCGTTACTTTGTTATGGGGTGGGGCCACAACATTAGTAACAAAGAAACAGAATTTTCGGAGGATGTGGCCCAGAAATTAGGATTTTAAAAAGATTCCCAGGTGATTCTAATGTGCAGCCAATGTTGAGAACCACTGAGCTAGGAGATTAAAACTTTATTAATGAGAATGGTCAGAGAATGAAGTACTCTTGTTAATTGAGAGATGAGGATTATGGCCAGAGTTTTTTGCTTATTGTTAAACATATTTCAAACAGCAGGCTCTTTTTCTTTCCTTAGAAAATACTGCATCCTAGAAAGGCAATTTAATACTTTCTTGGTAATTGAGAAACTTTGATGGTTGTATGAGGATTATTTTTTAATTATTAGCTTTATGTATAATTTTTTAAAGAGACTACGAATGAATCTTTACCAAGAGCAAAACATATCTTGAAAGTTACTAGACAAAATAAGATGATAGATGATTGCTTTTATTATCATAAAAATGGGGTACAAAGAAGAAAACCCTGATTAACTTAAGAATTTATTTTAGTTATGAATTTTTAAAAAATTTTTAAAAATGTAAAGGCAGCTTGGGGTAGGAGAGTGAAAACTAGGGCCAAAGACATGAATTTTAATTACAGCTGTAGCACTAACTACCTGTAATGTCTTTGAGTCATTACTTTTCTCTGGCCTCTGTTTCTTCATTGTAAAATTAGCGTCTTGGGCGTCGTTTCCAGGATTCTTTTAAATTTTGTAGTATCTGTTGAAATAATTAAGAAATCAACTCTGAATCAGGTCATGTAGAATGTTTGATTTGAAAGTCCTTAGTTTGGACAACCTAATTGTGTTATCAATAGGCTCTTTTCGCCTCCTCATCTTTAACTAGTTATTAGAATCGTTCATGCTTTCCTCTAGTAGCTAGAGTCTAGCTGGTAAGTGTACAGACCAGTTATGTTAATATTGAGATAGTAGTTACAGGTTTTGGTGCCAGCGTTTGGTGTGTGTGTGCTTCTTTATTTGGGAAGAAAGAGATTAGCAAGTGCTTTCATATAGTTTTATTCAATGTGAGTTATTCAAGCATTTATTGAACATCTACAATGAGGCATACACTGGGTATAAAGATATTAAAGCATAGTTTTGTCTTTCTGATGTGCAGAGAAAGTGATTCACGATTCAGAACTTAGGTGACATCTTCTCTAAAAATCTTTTCCTGATTGCTCCTTTCTCCCTTTCTTAAATCCAGGGCTGTTCTAAGTGCTCTTCCTTTGTGTTTTACTGGTATGCTGTGCCAGGGCTGCTATGACTGTGGAATTGGTGTTCTGCATAAAGGTACCTCGCTGAGGCCGTTGGTGGGGGCTGAAATCCAGATTTTATTTTGCTTAATGAACTGTCCATTTGCTTTTTCACCTTTTTCTAATTCACCTGACCAAAGGAGGCCTTCCCCCCCTTCCCCCCAATTCTTAAAAAGAATTTGTATATGCTAGCTAGCAGATATCTACATTAAGAACATTTTGTAGTGTGCTTTTTCTTTTTTTGTATCTAAGTTTTATACTAGGTAATAAATGTGTTGAGGTGATTTGTTGAAGTGAGAAAATGCTTCCTGAAGTTGAATTCTTATGTAATTTTGAAAGAAAAGTGAAAGTTAGCTAGCCAAGAGTAGAATAATGGATAGGGAATGGTATTTCAGGTGAATGCAAAGGGACAGGGTTGTGATCTAGTGTTGTCCATTGCTTTTTCAAACTTTGGTCCTTGCACCAGCAGTGTCAGTATTACCTGGAAATTTGTTAGAATTCAAGACCTTGAACCTCACCCCAGTCTGACTGAATCAGGAATTCAGGTGATTCTGCTGCAGACTGAAGTTTGAGAGTCACTACTATAACCCACTTTGTGAGGAAGCATTAGTTAAATGTATGTTCAGATCATAGGGTACCTGTGACAGAGTGATTAAAATATAGAGCTGTTAGCAGTGACCAAAGTGTCTAGTGTGCCAAACTAGAGTTTGAACTTTGTCCTTAGGCCTGTGGTTGCACATTAGAATTACTTGTGAGTTTTAAAAATATACCAGTGATTGGGATCTACTCCAAACCAACTGATATGAAATCTCTGAGTATCTGATGCACATTGTGAACTATGTAATTGACTGAACTTGGTTATTGATTATAATAGTATACACCTTTACTGAGAATATGTCAAATACTATTTCAGGTAGCATGATAATAATGAAATAACAGCATTTTATGGCGGTATTATTCCCATTTCACAGATGAAGTAGAGAGATTAAATACTTTCCCCAATATTACCTACCTAGGAAGTGGTGGGTTTGACTACAGGTTTTTATGACTCTAAAGCTGGGGTGGGCAAACTTTTTGACTCGAGGGCCACAGTGGGTTCTTAAACTGGACCGGAGGGCCGGAACAAAAGCATGGATGGAGTGTTTGTGTGAACTAATATACATTCAAAGTAAACATCGTTACATAAAAGGGTACGGTCTTTTTTTTTTTTTTAGTTTTATTCATTTCAAACGGGCCGTAGTTTGCCCATGGCTGCTCTAAAGTCTAGTCTTTTAAGCAATTTTTTTTTAAACCCAGGGTACATAAACTTGGAATACAACCATATCTTTTATTTATTTTGTATTGATTTCAGAGAGAAGAAGGGAGAGGGAGAGAGAGATAGAAATACCCATGATGAGAGAAAATCATTGATTTGGCTGCCTCCTGCATGCTTCCTTGAGCCCACAACCTGAGCATGTGCCCTGACCGGGAATCGAACTGTGACCTCCTGGTTCATGAGTTGATGCTCAGCCACTGAGCCACACCGGCTGGGCACCAATCATATCTTTATTTCACTAACCTCTAAGTGAGATTTAGCATTTTCTTTGATTTTTGAATATAGGTAACAAATCACAGTTGTATAAGCAATACCTGTGACTTTGTTACCAATAGAAATCAGAAATACTTTCATTTTAAATTACAGATGTTGCAGATATCTCAGAATGTTTAGGCTATAATTGTTAGACCCACCTAGATATATATTTTTTTAAATTCTAACCCTAGGATATGTTTCTTTATTGATTTTTAGATAGTAATAGAAAGACAAACATCAGTCAGTTGCCTCCAGTATGTACCCCGCTGGAGATCAAACCCGCAACCTAGGTATGTGCCCTGACTCGAAATTGAAGCTGCAACCTTTTGGTGTAAGTTTGATGCTCCAACCAACTGAGCCACCTAATCAGAGCCCACCTCTAGACCTTTATTTGCTGTGTTAAAGAAGTATATATATTACTATGTCATAACTTTGCTTTTTAAAATGCATTGATAATTGTATTTGAGTATAATTAATAATGCATTTTCTAATCATGCTACCATGTGCTGAGGAAGAGAGATTAGTAGGGTAGGGTAGAAGGGAATTTAAAAAATCCATTTGTTTGGTTATCTCTCAGAATAGAGATGAGGTCCTTATAAAAGAGACAGTTTCTTTTCATTCTCCAGTCCCTTTTTATTTGACTTGTTAAATAGGACTGAATGCCAAGCTTTTTGTTACATGTCAAAGTTCTAGATTAAAAAATACTTTGGGTTTAGATTGCTTTTTTCTAAGCACTTCCAAGAAAAATTAGAGATAATGATATGCATTATCTCACCAGTCATTCTAACTATCCTGTAGTCTGATAAGTGCTGTTCAATAGAACTTTCTGCAGTGATGGAAATGTTTTGTGTGAGTGCTGTCCGATTAATTACAATGTTGCAAAGAGACAAAATAACATAATAATAATTAACAGCAATATAACATTTTTCTATAATAAAAAGCATAATATGCTAATTAGACCGGACATCCTTTCGGACGACCTTCTGGTCGAAGCTGGGTCTGTGAGGGAAGCCTGGGTCCTGGGTGCCAGAGGGAAGCTGGTGCCGGCAGCTGGGGGAAAGAAGGCCTACCCTTGCACAATTTTCATGCGTCAGGCCTCTAGTCTATAGTAATAAAAGGGTAATATGCAAATTGGTCACGACACCCTCACAGTCATGACCGGATATACTAGTCACAAACAGTATGCAAATTGACCCTAACTCCAACAATAAGAGAGGAATATGCTAATTAGACTGGATATGCTAATTACCACAACCAGTATGCAAATTGACCATCACTCCAACACACAAGATGGCTGCCCCCATGTGGTCAAAGATGGCCTGCAGGGGAGGGCAGTTGTAGGTGATCAGGCCAGCAGGGGAGGGCAGTTAGGGGTGACCAGGCTGGCAGGGGAGGGCACTTGGGGGCAACCAGGCTGGCAGGGGAGGGCAGTTGGGGGCAACCAGGCCTGCAGGGGAGGGCACTTGGGGGCAACCAGGCTTGCAGGGGAGGGCAGTTGGGGGGGACTGGGCCTGCAGGGGAGGGCAGTTGGGGGCGATCGGGCCGGCAGGGGAACAGTTAGGCGTTGACCAGGCTGGCAGGGGAGTAGTTAGGGGATGATCAGGCTGGCAGGCAGAAGCATTTAGGGGCAATCAGGCAGGCAGGCGAGCGGTTGGGAGCCAGCAAGCAGTCCTGGATTGGAGAGGGTGCAGGCTGGGCTGAGGGACACCCCCACCCCCCAGTGCATGAAATTTGTGCACCGGGTTTCTAGTATATAGCTGATAGTATTGTTCATATGCCAGGTACTGTTTTAAGCATTTTACGTATGTTAACTGAGGTAATCCTTACAACAACCCTATACGGTGTGTACCATTGATATGACATGGATAACTGTTGTTAAGTCTCTGTTTACAGATGAGGAAATTGAGGCACAGACAAGTGATTTTCCAAAAGTCACATAATTAGCAGAACTGAGACTCAGACCCTGGCAGTATGGCTTTCTTTATGTTCCCTTTACAGTGTAGTCCTTTATCACTTTCTTTAAACCCTCAAATGCATATAGTACAGAATGCTGTCAGAAAGAGTATCCTAAAAGGAATTTAAGATAAGCCATTTTGTTCTATTATTAACTGAAGTTTATAATACTTTCTCCTTTATTATTTGAATCTAATCATAACTAACATAGATATTATTAAACAGTAATTTAGATTTTACCCTTCAAGATTAATTTAAAGCTTGGTTCAAAAATTGAATATTAACACAGACATGCTTGTTTTATTGCACTTTGCAGTATTTAGTTTTTTGCAAATTAAGGGGTTGTGGCATTGAACAAGTCTGTTGCCACAGCATTTGCTCAGTTCATGTCGCTGTGCCACATTTTGATAATTCTCGCAATATTTCGAAGTTTTATTATATAATACTAGGGGCCCGGTGCACGAAATTCGTGCACTGGGTGTGTGTGTGTGTGTGTGTGTGTGTGTGTGTGTGTGTGTGTGTGGAGTGTGTCCCTCAGCCCAGCCTGCCCCCTCTTACATACTGGGAGCCCTCAGGCGTTGACCCCCATCACCCTCCAATCGCCTGATCGGCCCCTTGCCCAGGCCTGACGCCTCTGACAGAGGTGTCAGGCCTGGGCAGGGGACCCTCATTTCCCGCCATCACCGGGGGGGAAGGACCTTCCGATTGCTGGCTCTGCCCCTTGCCCAGGCCTGATGCCTCGGCCAGAGGCGTAGACACCCTCCGATCGCCTGATCGGCCCCTTGCCCAGGCCTGACGCCTCCGCCAGAGGTGTCAGGCTTGGACAGGGGACCCCAATTCCCCCCGATCACTGGCTCTGACCCCCGCCCAGGCCTGAGGCCTCTGGCCCAGAAATCATGCCTGGGCAGGGGACCCCCATCTCCCTCTGATCGCTTGCTCCACACCCCGCCCAAGCCTGACAACTCTGACCCAGGCTTCAGGCCTGGGCAAGGGGACCATCATATCCCTCCAATCCCCGGCTCCGCCCCCCACCCAGGCCTGATGCCTCGGCCAGAGGAGTTGACCCTCATCACCCTCCGATCACCAATCACCGGATCGGCCCCTTGACCAGGCCTGAGGCCTCCAGCAGAGGTGTCAGGCCTGGGCAGGGGACCCCCAGCTCCCTGTGGTTGCAGGTTCTTCCACTGCCCAGGCCTAACGCCTCTGGCCTAGGCGTCCGGCCCGGACAGCGGGGACGCGCAGTGGCAGCGGCCCCGCGATCGTGGGCTCCGCTCTAGGCCCAGGCAAGGGACCCCTAGCTCCCGGGACTGCCAACTTCGACCGTGCCCAGCTCCCATCGCTGGCTCCACCCCTACTTCCTGCTATCACTGGCCAGGGCGGCAAAGGTGCCTGATTTCTCTGATCATGGCTGGGGGGCAGGGCAGGGCAAAGGCTCTTAGCTCCCCCCTGGGTTTCAGATCACTGTCAGTGGCAGGGGGCTTCTTCCGGCTTTCCCTTTCGCCTCCCTGCATTGTGCCTACATATGCAAATTAGCCGCCATCTTTGTTGGCAGTTAACTGCCATCTTAGTTGGCAGTTAATTTGCATATAGCCCTGATTAGCCAATGAAAAGGGTAGTGCTGTACGCCAATTACCATTTTTCTCTTTTATTAGTGTAGATTTGTTATGGTGACCTATAATCAGTGATCTTTGTGGCTGTTGTAATTGTTTTGGGGCACCATGTGCCATGCCCACATAAATGTTATGTGTGTTCTGCCTGCTCCCCTGACTAGCTGTTCCCCATCTTTCCCTTTCCTTCGGCCTTCCTATTTTCTTAGACATACAGTATTGAAATTAGGGCAGTTGATAACCCTACAATGGCCTCTAAGTGTTGAAGCAAAAGTGAGAGTCGTGCCTCTCTCACTTTAAATCAAAAACTCGAAATGATTAAACGTACTGAGGAAGGCATGTCAAAAGCTGAGATAGGCTGCAAGGTCTCTTGAGGTCATCAGTTACCCAAATTGTGAATGCAGAGGAAAAGTTCTTTTTTTTTTTTTTTTAAATATATTTTATTGATTTTTTACAGAGAGGAAGGGAGAGAGGTAGAGAGCTAGAAACATCGATGAGAGAGAAACATCGATCAGCTGCCTCCTGCACATCTCCTACTGGGGACATGCCCGCAACCCAGGCACATGCCCTTGACCGGAATCGAACCCGGGACCTTCAGTCCGCAGGCCGACGCTCTATCCACTGAGCCAAACCGGTTTCGGCGGAAAAGTTCTTGAAGGAAATTAAAAGTGCTATTCCAGTGAACAAATGAATGATAAGAAATCAAAACAGCCTTATTGCTGATATGGAGAAAGTTTTAGTCGTTTGGATAGAAGATCAAACCAGTTATAACATGCCTTTTAGCCAGCTGTTCTCAACCTGTGGGTCGCGACCCCTTTGGCGGTCGAACGACCCTTTCACAGGGGTCACCTAAGACCATCCTGCATATCAGATATTTACATTACGATTCATAACAGTAGCAACATTACAGTTATGAAGTAGCAACGAAAATAATTTTATGGTTGGGTCACAACATGAGGAACTGTATTTAAAGAGCCAGAAGGTTGAGAACCACTGCTTTTAGCCAAAGCTTAATGTGATGGCGAACCTTTTGAGCTTGGTGTGTCAGCATTTTGAAAAACCCTAACTTAACTCTGGTGCCGTGTCACATATAGAAATTTTTTGATATTTGCAACCATAGTAAAACAAAGACTTATATTTTTGATATTTATTTTATACATTTAAATGCCATTTAACAAAGAAAAATCAACCAAAAAAATGAGTTCGCGTGTCACCTCTGACACGTGTGTCATAGGTTTGCCATCACTGATCTAGACTAAGGCCCTAACTCTTCAATTTTACCAAGGCTGAGAGGTGAGGAAGCTATAGAAGAAAAGTTTGAAGCTAGCAGAAGTTGGTTCATGAGGCTTAAAGAATGAAGCTGTTCTATAACATAGAAGTGCTGATGTAGAAGCTATAGCAGGTTATCCAGAGGATTTAGTAAGATAATTAATGAAGGTGGCTGCACTAAACAACAGATTTTCAATGTAGACAATGTAGCCTTACATTGGAAGAAGATGCCATCTAGGACTTACATAGCTAGAGAGAAGTCACTTATGCCTGGCTGCAAAGCTTCAAAGGACAGGCTGATTCTCTTGTAATGCAGCTGGTGACTTTAAATTGAAGCTATGATCATTTACCATTCTGAAAATCATAGGCCCCTTAAGAAATGTGCCATATCTACTTTCCCTCTGTTCTATACATGGTAAAAATAAAGCCTGGATGACAGCACATCTGTTTATAACATGTTAACTGGATATTTTAAGCCTACTGTTGAGACCTACTGCCCAGAAAAGAAAGATTCCTTTCAAAATATACTGCTCGTTGATAGTGCACCTGGTCACTCAAGAGCTCTGATGGAGATGTACGATGATACGAATGTTGTTTTTTTTTTTTATTTATTTTATTTTTTTTTACGAATGTTGTTTTTATACCTGCTAATATAGCATCCATTCTGCAGCCCATGGATCAAGGAGTAATTTTGACTTTCTGATCTTATTTAAGAAACATTTAGTAAGATTATAGCTGTCAGAGAGAGTGCTTACTCTGATGGATCTGGGTAAAGGAAATTAAAAACCTTCTGAAAAGGATTCATAATTCTAGATGCCATTAAGAACACTCACGATTCATGGGAAGAGGTCAAAATTAACAGTTTTTGAAAGAAGTTGATTCCTCATGATTGACTTTGAGGAGTTCAAGACTTCGGTGAGGGAAATAACTGCAGATGTGGTGGAAATAACGAGAACCAGAATTTGAAATGGAGTCTGAAGATCTGACTGAATTATGCAATCTTATGATAAAACTTGAAAGGATAAAGAATTACTTCTTTTTTTAAAAAAATACATTTTTTATTGATTTCAGAGAGAAAGGGAGAGGAGAGAAAGATAGAAGCATTAAGGATGAGAGAGAATAATTGATCAGCTGTCTCCTGCACACCCCCTACTGGGGACTGAGCCTGCAACCCAGGCATGTTCCCCTACTGGGAGTCGAACCGTGACCTCATAGGTCAACGCTCAACCACTGAGCTACGCCGGCTGGGCAGAATTACTTTTTATGGATGAGCAAAGAAAGTGGTTTCTTGAGATGGAGTCTGCCGGAAGCCGGTCCACTCTTGCTGCTTGACACAGTCGCTGCAGGGAAGAAACATCTGCACAGCTTATGTTTCAAGGGACCTGGCGTATATGGCATATGTTTGCTCCCCCTCTTAGCGCTATGTGTTTTAAACAGGACCACCTCCCCGAGAAAGGTTGTTTCCCCAGGTGAGGATTTTTCCCTGGAGTTAGGGATTAATAGGACTAAGACTGTTGCCAATAAATTTGGGACTTGTTGGGCCCACATCCCCAGGGGTCTGCCCACCAGGGAAAGCACCAAAGCCTATACCTCTGGAGACCCACTGACACAGGGCAGTCCCAGGGAAGGCAAGCAGCGAGGCTGGGAGGCCATAACCTTTACTTGGTAGGATAATCTCCTTCAGTCACTTCCTTGTAGTTTATCAGTAGAGCAGTGACCTTGGAATAGCCTTTATAATGGAACACAGAGATTAACCTAGACCAGGGGTGGGCAAACTTTTTGACGCGAGGGCCACAATGGGTTCTTAAACTGGACCGGAGGGCCGGAACAAAAGCATGGATGGAGTGTTTGTGTGAACTAATATAAATTCAAAGTAAACATCATTACATAAAAGGGTACGGTCTTTTTTTTTTTTTTTTTTTTAGTTTTATTCATTTCAAACGGGCCCCGCGGGCCGTAGTTTGCCCATGGCTGACCTAGACAGTATTAAACTCAACAGAACCAGATTAACAAACGCCCTAACCTTTGGAATAGAATGGATAGGATTAAAATCAACTGGTATAAATAGAGATGTAACGGGACAATAAAGAGAACCTGGCTAGAGAATCTGGCTATGATGATCAACTGAACGCTGTCTCCGTGTCATTCCTTCTTCGCCGACTCCGTCCACACCTTTGGGAACCCCTGGACCTGCTGGGGCTGGACCCCAACAGGAGTCTCAATTTTTGTCTTTGTGCACACTAACTTTGTTTCAAGGCCAAATTATAAAATAATATTTTAAAGAGCATTTTAAAGGTAGTTAAACTCAATATGCATGAAACAGTGCAAATAACTCAATGCATGGTGAACAGCTGTGACTGAGTTAGTGGGTGAACCATGACAACTATGTTTAATATCTGTCCATTGTTACAAAATGCTATTGATTGTGAGGTGCATCTTTATCTCAGAAATATTAAAATAAGGGGGGAAATGTACATGTTTGAATAAGTGAACAACAGTAGTGGTGAGAAGCTTCCCATACCAGCCGATTTAACATGTGATATGGGTGGAAGTGGATTAATAGCACTGCTGATAGTATAGTGTTAATAATATGAATTGCTTCTATGTTATGGAAGTTCACCTTTTGAAGATCACTGGTAACTGAAAATTTATATTTGCAATGGGCTTTTCAGATAGTTGTAGAATTTGTTGAAAGAATGTCTAAAGAGGGCAACACGCCCTGGTTGGGTGGCTCAATTGGTTGGAGCATCGTCTCATGCACCAAAAGGTTGCAGGTTTGATTCCCCGTCAGGGCACATACCTAGGTTGTGGGTTTGATCCCCATTGGAGCAGGTACAGGAAACAACCGATGGATGTTTCTCTTTCACATTGATGCTTCTCTCTCTCTTTCTCACCCCCCTCTCCCCCCCCCAAAAATCAATAAAAACAATCCTCCAGTGAGGATTAAAAAAATAAAGAGTAACAAGTAAGAAATAGTCCTTTGACACCATGTGTGAGCTGAGTTATGAAATTAAAGCAATGACACTTTGACATGCATGTTTTGAGAGATAGGCCAGTACTAGCAGCACAGATAATACAGAGTAAGTTTTAGGCAAATGTATCTTAATTTTGGAAAATGTGGCTGCCATTTTTTTTTTCATGTTGCACTGTAAGTTCTAGTTTACTTTTCATAGCTTTGGAAAATAGTTTGCTAATAGTTTTAGTGCATTTTATTAAAAGGACTAGAGGCCCAGTGCACAAAAACTTGTGCACTGGGTGGGTGGGGGGGGGGGTGGTCCCTCAGCCCAGCCTGTGCCCTCTTGCAATCTGGGACCCCTTGGGATGACCACCTGCTGGCTTAGGCCCGCTCCCCGGGGGACTGGGCCTAAGATGGCAGTCAGACATCCCTCTGGCAGCCTGGCAGCCCTCGGGGGATGTCCACTTGCCAGCGGGGAGCAGGCCTAAATTGCACTCAGACATCCTTAGCGCTGCTGAGGAGGCAGGAGAGGCTCCCACCACCACCGCTGTACTGGCAGTCATCAGCCTGGCTTGTGGCTGAGCAGAGCTCCTCCCATGTGAGAGCGCCCTGACCACCAGAGGGCAGCTCCTGCATTGAGGTCTGCCCCCTGGTGGTCAGCGTGTGTCATAGTGACCAGTCATTCCCAGTCCTTCTGCTGTTAGGGTCAGTTTGCATATTACCCTTTTAGTATATAGACTAGAGGCCTGGTGCACGGGTGGGGGCCGGCTGGTTCGCCCTGAAGGGTGTCCCGGATCAAGGTGGGGGTCCCGCTTGGGTGCCTGGCCAGCCTGGATGAGGGGATGATGGCTGTTTGCAGCTGGTCACACCCCCTTCAGGGTGGGCTTCCCTACTGGGGTGCCTGGCCAGTCTGGGTGAGGGTCTGAGGGCCGTTTTCAGGCTGGCGGGTGACTGAAGCTCCCAACCCCTCCTTTTTTTCTTTTCTTTTTTTTTTTCTGGGATTTATTTACCTTCTATGGCTGTCACTGGAGCTGAGAGCCGGCTTTAGCTCTGAGGCTCGGCTCCAGCTCTGAGACCTCGGCTGCTGAAAGCAGGTACCTGGGCTTTGTTTAGCTTCTATAATTGAAACACTGTTGCAACTCCAGCTCTGAGGCCCTGCTGGCTGAAAGCAGGTTTCTGGGGATTGTTTAGCTTCTATAATTGCAACGTAGTTGCTTAGAGTGCAGCTCAGAGCTGGGCGGCGGCAGACGGGGAACCTTGGCTTCCTCCATCACTGGAGCAAGCAAGCCTCCTGTTCACTTCAGCTTCCTGGCTGCCGGCTGCCGTCTTGGTTGGCAGTTAATTTGCATATCGCCCTGATTAGCCAATGGGAAGCGTGTCGGAGGTACGGTTAATTACCATGTTTGTCTATTATTAGATAGGATTAGATAGGATAGTAACCATCACCTAAAACATATTGAAATTTTATTAACCAAAACAAAGTTCCTATGTGTATAAATGTTGTGTGCATATGTGTGTATTTGAGTATAATTCCTTTGACATATTGAACCCAAATCTTTCCACCACCACCCTTCAGTAGGAATGTAGCTCTTTAATCTGGGCCATAGTTAGAAATATCAGTTACTTCTGTCAAGTCTTATAGTGATTTTTTTTTCATATTCATCCTTTTTTTGTTAATTGATTTCTCCAAATGATCATCTCTTTCTGAGATTACCTTTACCAAGATAAGTAATCACATTGGTTAAGTTTCAAATACCTTGGGCATTCCCTTATGGGTAACTAATTGCTTTTTTCTTGCTGCTTTTAAGATTCTCTTTATCTTTAGCCCTAGGCATTCAAATTATGACTTTATTTTATTTACTTCTTGTATTGGGATAAATTGATAATTCAGATGTAGCTTTCTTTTTTATGCTGTTAAGTGTCTTCAGGGCAGGGGCATGTTGCATTTGTGTGTTCCATAGCA
The DNA here is from genome assembly GCF_964212035.1 of Myotis nattereri. NCBI lineage: Eukaryota > Metazoa > Chordata > Mammalia > Chiroptera > Vespertilionidae > Myotis > Myotis nattereri. Next base: position 33,103,418 of record NC_138089.1, read on the forward strand.
GCAGAACACAGTATTGGACAAAATAATAGACACTCAATAAATATTGCTTAAATTCAGCCAAATTGAATAACTTAGATTCATACTGTAGACTAAGCTTTATTGCTATACTTTAAGCCTATTTATTAGAGGTTATTTCATTATAGCTTCAAATATACTTGATAATAACATCATTCTTTTCTGAGATTCATTCTTTTATTGTGTTATTTATTCCTAAATTTTTTCAAACACGTTTTTCCTTTCTAATTTATTACTTCATTTACTGATTACATATTTTTACTGATCAGTTTCAGTCTAAGGTCAAGCTAGACAGAGCATGGAAATAGGAAATAATTCTTTTCTTCTATGACCTCACTTTAAATAGAAACAGACATATTTATAAAAATCCTTATCTTTTACTTATTTAGAAAATTTTTTAAAGTTCTCATCCAAGGGCATGTTTTCCTTTTTTGTAAATTAATTTTAAAGGCAGAGGAAGCGGCGCAGAGGAGTCGGGGGGAGGGAGAGAGACAGACACCCCAGCCAGACTAAGAAATGAACCCATAACCTTTTTTTTCCCTTTTTTTTTGCTAATATTTATTGTTGAGAGTATTACAGTTGTCTCTCTTTTTTCCTCCGATTGCCTTCCTCCACCTGGTTCCTGCACCACTCCACGCCTTTGCCACCCTATTATCTGTGTCCATCGGTAATACATATATGCATAAAAGATCTTTGTTTAATCTCTTTTCACCCCCCCTTCCCTATGAGAATCATCAATCTGTTCCATTTCCAAGCCTCTGATTCTATTTTATTCACCAGTTTATTTTGTTCCTTAGATTTTTTAAAAAACATAGATTTTTATTGATTTCAGAGAGGAAGGGGGAGGGAGAGAGAGATAGAAACATCAATGATGATGAGAGAGTCATTGATTGGCTGCCTCCTGCATACGCCCCACTGGGGATCAAGCCCACAACTCAGGCATGTGCCCTTGACCGAAATCGAACCTGGAACCCTTCAGTCCGCAGGCTGATGCTCTATCTACTGAGACAAACCAGCTGGGGCTGTTCCTAAGATTTCTTTTTTTTTTTTTTTCTAAATATATTTTATTGATTTTTTACAGAGAGGAAGGGAGAGAGATAGTCAGAAACATCGATGAGAGAGAAACATCGATCAGCTGCCTCCTGCACATCCCCCACCGGGGACACGCCCGCAACCCAGGTACATGCCCCTGACCGGAATCGAACCTGGGACCCCTCAGTCCGCAGGCCGACGCTCTAGCCACTGAGCCAAACCGGTTTCGGCTCCTAAGATTTCTTATTCGTTTATTTTGATTTTTAGATTCAATTGTTGATAGATAAGTATTTATTGTTGCTTTATTGCTATATGTTTGATCTTCTTCTTCCTCTTCTTCCTCTTCTTCCTAAAGAATACCCTTCAACATTTCATGTAATACTGGTTTGGTGGTGATGAACTCCTTTAGCTTTTTCTTGTCTGTGAAGCCCTTTATCTGACCTTCAATTCTAAGTGATATCTTTGCTGGGTAGAGTAATTTTGGTTGTAGGTCCTTGCTGTTCATCACTTTGAATATTTTTGCCACTCCTTTCTGACCTGCATAGTTTCTGTTGAGAAATCAGCTGACAGTCGTATGGGCATTCCGTTATGGGTAACTAACTGCTTTTCTCCTGCTGCTTTTAAGATTCTCTTTGTCTTTAGCCCTGGGCATTCAAATTATGATGTGTCTTGGTGTGGTCCTCTTTGGATTCCTCTTGTTTGGGACTCTCTGTGCTTCCTGGACTTGTAAGTTGTTTCTTTCACCAGGTAGTGGAAGCTTTCTGTCAATATTTCTTCAAATAGGTTTTCAGTATCTTGCTCTCTCTCTTCTCCTTCTGGCTTCCCCATAATGCGAATGTTGGTACACTTGAAGTTGTCCCAGAGACTCTTTACACTATCTTCATATTTTTTAATTCTTTTTTGTTTTTGCTCTTCTGATTAGGTGTTTTTTTGCTTCCTCCTAGTTCAAGATGTTGATTTGATTCTCAGAATCCTCTACTGTACTGTTGAATGCCTGTAAATTATTTTTTATTTCAGTTAATGTATGCTTAATTTCTGACTGTTTCTTTTCCATGCCTTTGGCATTCTCACTAAGATCCTTGAAAGTCTCACTAAGTCCCTTGAAGTTCTCGTGAAGATCCTTGAGTAAACTTATAACTGTGGTTTTGAACTCTGTATCTAGTGGTTTGCTTTCTTCCATTTGTGACATGTTTCTTTGTATCCACATTTTGGCTGCTTCCCTGTGTTTCTTACTATGTATTGGGTAGAGCTGCTCTGTCTCCTGGAATTGGTAAAGTGGCCTTGTGTAGTAGGTGTCCTATAGGGCCCATGGCTCAGCCTCGCCAGTCACCTGAGCTGGGCACTCTAGGTGCATCCCTTTGTGGTCTGTGTATACAGTCTTGTAGTTGAGACTTGATTGCTTTTGGTATCACTGGGAGGAATTGACCTCCAAGCCAATTGACAGTGAGGACCAGCTGCAACTACAATGGGAGAGCTCCTGTGCAGGAAACACCTCTGTGGAGCAGGACTTGCTTCAGCAGGGCTTTGGCACTCACGAGGTCTGCCCCTTGAGTGTGTTGCTTGTGGATGTGTAAAGTTGTAATCTGGTATGGTCTGAAGCTGTCCACTGGGTGCACTGGCTCTTGGGTCTCCAGGGAGGTGCAAAGTCAGCCACTGCTTGGGGCCACCTGGTAGGAGCTACAGAGAGATCTGCAGATTCCTCCTCTTTGTATTGGGTTTGGAAGTGCCCAGGCGAAGCCCAGCAGTGAAGCAAGGCAGGTAGGTGCTGATGCCAGGTCTTGGGCTTTTATTGATATGCAAGGGGCATGCTGACAGCAGTTGCAGCTTGTTTGAGAGATTTTAGCAACATCTGAAGCCTGAGCCACGATAGGCCATTCATATGGAAAAGCTGCTGCAAATAGCTTGGGTGGAGCTGCAAATTGGATTGGGTGGGGTCTCAGGGAATCACTAGGGTGGAGCAAACAGTGTGCTCCAGGTTGATGGGGACTCGGATATGGTTGCCAGTCAGCCCTGGGACAGGGGAGGTCTCAGCATAGGCACAGTGATCCCTGAAAGCTCCCCCGTCTGGAGGAGAGCTGCCCCTGAGTTCCTTCCCTGATGCCAGATAATATAGTTCCTCCCTGTGTGTGTGTGGGTCCCCTAACACCTCCTGGCACTGGAGCTCTGAGGAAGGGAGTCCAAGTAAGTTCCTGCACAGGCCCTTTAAGAGGCACACCTGGGTCTCTGGCAGCCTCTGGGTCTCTGGCAGCCTCTGTGTCCCTTAGCCACAATCCTCGCTGGCTTTTACAGCCTGAAGTTATGGGGACTTCTATTTCCAGCTCTGGGACCCTGGGTGGGGGATCTGGTGTGGGGCTGGGACCCCTTGCTCCTCACAGCAGCCCTTACAGGGACAATCTCCCTGTGGATTATAAAAATGGCCCACATGGGTGCTGGACCAGCCCTTTCTGTGCCTCTGCCCCTTCATGCTTTCTTCTTTACTTCTCTAGTTGTAGGACTTCCATTCAGCCAGCTTTCAGGCAGTTCTGAATGATGGTGGTTCTGTATTATAGTTGTAATTTGATGTGGTTTTGGGAGACTGCGAGTACCAGCATTTACCTACGTTGCCATCTTTGTTCCTCAAACCCGCAACCTTTCGTGTACAGGAAGATGCTTCAAACAACCGAGCCTCCCAGCCAGGGCAAAAATTCTTAGTTTTTAAAGGGTGATATGTTGATGTGTGAGGAGATTGATTTGCTTACAGTAAGACTTTTGGTTCACTGATTCACTAAGGACTTTGGATGCTTCCTTGGTTGGTTAAAAATGCTATTGAAAAAAAATATCATTGGATTTACGTAGAAATGTTGAGGAATATATAGATGCATAATTATAATACCAACACTTGCCCTTTTTCATTTGGAAGCTTTTTAGTTCCCTTAATAAAGGAAATTTGACTTGTTAAGCAAGAGCATTCCATTCTCTAAAATAAGAAGAAATGGCACTATGTTATTAAAGACCTAATTCATGAATTTTTGCATGTTGCTGAGTTGTTTTGTTTTGTTTTTTTGAACATAGATATTGGCAGTTTCTTTTCAGTCTTATAGAGCCCTTTAGTCCTTTGAAACCTGTTTTGTCCCCCTCCTTTCTTAATGTTCTCATCTAGCCTGGACTCTTAGCTTTTGAAATGTGTTGAGCTGCTTTCCACATTTGTTTCTTAATTGTATCTGTTTAACCAATACTCAATCACAAATAAGTTCATCTTTCTGATTTTTATATACCTGGCTCTGAGCACTTCTTTGTTTTTAGTTAGTTCTTTCTCATAGCAGTTATTAACAAACTAATAATATCCTGTAGCCCCCTTACTTCAATACGTTCCCTCTCTTTCCCAGTAGATGATCATGTCTATTCATTGGAAAACTTGGATTTAATTATTATTTTATTTCTGAAAGATGAAATGATTGAAATGAAGCTAGATAGAGATTACCCTGACCTTTTGTAATGCCCAGTCCTTGGAAGCATACAGGAAACTAAGAGGCATTTTAGAACAAAATTTGAAGGGTGTATCTTTGTGATCATTTTGGTTGAATCTACCATGGGTTAATTTTAGTATAAAATCACTTCTTCAGTTATAGTTACATTCTTGGAATAGTCTTGTGTTTTAAAATGAAAGACTAAAGGAAGTTTGTGTTGTGTAAAGGGTTAGTTTGTTTATTAGCAGCATGTCCTTTTGTAAATTACTTTTACCTCACTGCCACACTTGTATTTGGATAAGCATTATGTCCTGGTCATCTTAGATGATGTTGGCTAGTAAATAAGGTAATGTAATAGTGCTCTGTAAACTATGAAATATGAATATAAGCAGTTGAATTTTGTGGGGGCCATTTTGTACATTTACAGATTTCTAAGCAGCATTCATCTAGTTTATAAAAGAAACAAAATACAAGTTGCCGTTTTCAGAGGCATGCAGCAGGACAGAAGAGTGTCTCCAGGGAAGGCTGACTTCCTAATGAGTCAGTTCTTTCGTGTGGCAGGAACTGATGAACTATGTACCAGACTCTGGTTCTCAGAATTGATATGCTTAGAAGTTCAATTTTTTATTTACATCCAGGAGTGATTTAGGTTTCAAATGATTTCAAGTCTGAGCTATGAACCAGGATGTCCTATTATTGATATGTAATTGAGAAATGTAACTGTCAAATGAAATGGACTGCCTTGTTCACCAATCAGTGCATTCTCCTCCTGTAGGAAGAGCTGTATCAGACACAGATTATAATCTGAAAATTGGCCTGTAAGCCTGGAGTGAATCCAAAGTGAGCTGGATCATCTTAGTGTCAGTACTATAGAGCTATGATAACCTGATAAATCTGTCCGCACTATAGCCGATCTAGGTCAGGGCACTATCCAATGACTGTTGGAGACAAACTGCCAGATTTATTTTGTTTGAACACTCCTCATTATTCAGTTAATCTGGTTTCAGTTTTCATATAGTTACAGACAAGATCTAGGTCCTGCTTCCTATGCCACCTTGTTTGGATTTTGTGTATTTACTTTCTTCATTCTACAGGTAACTTATTTCCTTATGTTTGACTCCTGCTTTTTTCTCACCATATAGTTCTCACTATAACTTCACCTCAGTTTTAAAGAAACTTTCCTGTGTGTCCCATTTCTGCTCCACTACTGGATTCAATTTATCCTTGCAAAGTTCAGTAAGATACACTGCTTCTAGTGCTCCCTTTCTTCTCTGGATGTAGGAACAATATGGATTTTGTAGTTATGTCTGGATTTCAGTATTGGCTCTGCCATCTACTTAGCTGAGACTTTGATCGAGTTACTTCTTCGAGATCCATTCATCCATCATTCCAGAAGCATTATAGTCTTCCTGCACCTCCTTGTCTCCTTCCCGTTCTCCTTCACAGTTATATTGAGGTATAATGTTATGTAACATAAAATGCTCTTGTTTTTAAGTATCAATTCAGTGATTTTTTTAAAATTTGCAAAACTGTTCAACCATCACTATAATCTAATTTTAGAATATTTTCATCACCCCAAAAAGAAAATTCTGGGACCATTTGCGCTCACTTCTCATTTCCACCCCTAACTAGTCAATACCTAATTTGTATTCTATATAAGTTTTGTCCCCTTTGGATATTTCATATAAATGGAATCATATAATACATGGCCATTTGTGTTTGGCTTCTTTCATTTAACAATGTTTTTGAGAATGAATCATGTTCTACCATGTTTTAATACTTTTTATTGCTGAAGAGTAAGTCCGTTTTGTTCATTACCAATTGATGATGGACATTTGGGTTGTTTCTATTTTTTGTGTGGAATAATGTTAATAATGCTGCTGTGAACATTTGTGTACAAGTCTTGGTGTAGATATATTTTCATTTCTCTTGTAACCTAGGAATGGAATTGCTGGGCCATATAGTATATTTATGTGTAACATTTTAAGAAATTGCCAGACTTTTCTAAAATGGTTATACCCCTTTACATTTCTTCTTATCAATGTATGAGGATTTCAGCTTACCTTTTATTTTTATCTGAATGCTTAGGATGTCTGTTTTACTAGACTTTAATATCATATATGACATTAGCTAATATTAGTGAATAAGAATCAGCATCAAAACATTTTACACTCTTTTAGAAAAAAAAATTAAAATTCTATTTATGTTAAATCCAAAAATATAATGCTGAATGTTTAAAGACCTAGATTTCTATTAGGTGAATGTGATTACTTGGAAAATTTCAATACAGCAAGACATAGCACTCCAATGAGTGGTTAAAATTTATTGACTTCATTAAAAATAACTTTTAGTTATGGAAAACTTAAGACATGAAGCTGAAGACAGAATAGTTTAGTGATTTCTCACATAATTATCACCCAGCTTCAAAATTGTTGTCATATGCTATCTTGTTTCATCTATGCCCATACCCCTCTATCCCATATTATTTTGAAGCAAATCTTAGTCATCGTAAAGATAAATATATTTCCATTATCATACTTGAAGCCATTAGTAATAATCTTTACTAAGAATTTATTACTTTTGAAGAGTGAGATGCAGAAAGAAAAATTTAAATGTCTACTTTTATTTAAAAATAGAAACACTCAAATTGATTTCCAACTTCAGGAATTAGATTTTTATATAAATATGTGTGTGTGTGTTTTCTTTTTAAAAAAATGTCTCCCCCTTTTTAGGGATTTTTGGGTTGCATGTTTTCCTCTCCTCTCTAGAAAAAAATCAAAGTTTTGAGGATGTGGAGGTGGGGTTCTGTTTTTATTTGGTTCATTTACATGAGAATAAGTATCTTTGAAAAGTGGGTGAGTTAGAAGGAATTTGCCACTTCTAATTGGAATTCACTTTACGTATTGCTGTTTTAGGAAAATTACTTTCATCATTTACATTCAAAATTTAATTGTTTAAAAAAAAATTAAGTTCCTAAGTTTTACTTTCTATAACATTATTTTTGATTTTGGAGTATAGATCCACTGGATACTCTCAGATCCTTGATCTGTTTTTTGTTTTTGTTTTTTGTTTTTTTCCTGAAAACACTACAATTTTTCTGATAGGTAGAATTGATTTCTTACTAGTACTAAAAAGCCTGTAACATCAAAGCCAGTGATAACTATTTATGGTAAATGTGGGCTTCAGTTTTAATTCCATTACTAATCTATATGGACTACTTTCTTTTTTTGAGCCTCAGTTTACATGTGAAACAGAGATACTATATATCTGTACTTTATTCACTTATGATTGCACAAAGGGAAAAAGGAGAAAGTTAAGTAAGTGCACGTGGATTTTATATGGGGTGTAGGTTTGAAGCAGGATTACCAATACTTGTGTGGCTTTATGCTCTTGGAGGAAGACGGAAACTATTAAGTGCCTATTATGTACAATCCATTGTGATAAACCATTTACATACATTCCCACTTTATCCTTACAACAATGTTGCTGCAGGGGATATTTTATTATCTCCATTTTAAATCAAGGCTCTAAGTGTGAAATAATGTAGAGAAGTTATACATTGTCATCCTTTATGTATGAGGGAAGGCTTGGGAAAATAATTTGTAGAAAGTCTTGTGAGTTAATGTGAGAATTTGAGCCCAGACCAACTTTAATTAGAAAGTTTACACTTTTTTTTCTATTAGGGGTAGTTGTGTACCAGGGAGAGAATGAATAGATGTTTTTACTCTTTTTTTTTTTTTTCTTAAGCATTAAAAGCTGCTTTGGCCAGTGAGCTAATTAGAATATTGTTGTTATATAGTTATATTTGTGGATTTAGTCAGTAATTTATTTAAGCTTTGCAGAAGAGGAGAAATTATTTGCATTTATGTTCTGTTCTCTACATGGTTAAATTGGGTTGGTAGGGTAAACATTCCCGAAGCACACGGTCAAAGCTATGGATTATAGCAATTTTCAGAACTTCATTTATCTAGGCACAGATGTCAACAATTTTGGCCATAAATATTTACCACCTTTTACTGCTATTTACTTGGTTGGTTTTTTTTTTTAATTGACATTTTCTCCCTGCATTCATATTGAAAGGAAACTAGGATATTATAGTGAGTGGGAAACTAATTTCACTTGCCATAAATAGAAAGTAACTCTTAAAATCAATAAGCAACTATTAGATTAAAAATTTTTCATTAGTATAGCACCCGAAACTGCTCCTTAGCCACAAATGGTTTGCATATCACTTATTGGGAATATCAGATTTGTAAGATTTAACCCCAATAGTTTTATCTTTTTCCAATATAAAACAAGCTGGTAGAGAAAGTTCGAGGTAGGTGCAGACATTCATTCTAAATAAGCAAGAGTAGAGCAGAAAACATTTGTGAAGAGGCCCAAAGTGACTTCTTTATCTAAGTGTCCTGAACCATTAGAAAGAAGTGGTTCATTTCAATTTATATATACCTTTTATATATATTATATACTTTTTTACCTATAGTAATTGTCTAAAATGTCTAGTAGATTTTTCTCATTTGCTTTTTGAAGACAAGTTTTATTAGTGAAGTACAATAGTGTTTATTAAACAAATGTGCTGCTTAAATAATTATAAAGTAAACACTGTGAAACTCTAATTTGGTTAAGAACCAGAACATTGTCAGCACCAAAGAAATTCTTCCATTGCATGCTCATTTGCATTAAAATTGCATTACTTATCTGTTTACCCTAAATGAACCATTATCCTGAATTTTATGGTTCTAATTGTCTTGTTTTTAAAAAATCTATCTCCTAAGTCTGTGTCCTGAAGTGCTATAGTTACGGCTTTGTCTGTTTTTGAGTTTCATATAGACAGAATCACTCTCTATTTTTTGAGTCTTGCTTTCTTCACTCAGTAATGTGTTTGTAATATCCATCCATGTTGTGTGGATCTGTAGTTGATTTTTATTACTTTGGTATTCAATTATGTGATTATGCCACAATTTATTATACTGTTGATGTACATGAGATTATTTTCAGTTTTGGGCCATTACAAATAATGCTTCTAAGAACATTCCTGTATATGTTTGTAATGCACATGTACAGCCATTTCTGTTGGTTCTTTATCTAGGAGTGCAATCTCCTGGTCTTAATGTATGTCATTAGTATAAAATGCCAAGTTGTTTTTCAAAGTGGCTTTACCAAACTTTATAGTTTTCTGGGTAGAAGTTATGCATACCTTGTTGTAGAAGACCGAAGAAACCCAAGCGACGCTTAGAGAAATGGAGTTACACAGTTTTGTTACGCTGGCGGTCTCAGAGGAGTTGCCTCCAAAGTCTGAGCAAACCAATATGGTGGAAGCTCTTCTTTTATCCCCTTTGGTTTCTTTATCCCCCAAATATGGATGGGACTTCCAGACTTTTGGTGGGCTTTGCAAAAAGCCCCGTGTGTTGGGATGGGGGTCTTGAGACCATATCTAAGGGCCTGGCCTGGCGCCAGCATTGTTAACCCCCTCCGGGGATTGTGTATATTGTTCATGGTTTATGGCCTCTGTAAAATGTGAGCATTTAGGTAACAGGTCTTGCAAGACCAGATTGTGGAGAACTGGGCAGTGACTTAATTATAGGTTATCAAGAATGTACATTAGGTTACTGGCACAGGTTCAGATTGCTAGCCCCCTCCCCCCCCCCCCCCCCCCCCCAAACATCAGGGTTACATTGGAATTAGCCTTTTAGCCTTCTCACCTTTGTTAGATGTATTATATTTGATTTTTTATGTCACAGTAAATACTATCTTGAACTTTTGAAAAGAGGGCTCACATAAATTAGTATACTTTAATCAGGAGTTTTATAGCAAATTTTTGTGTGTGTGTGTGTGTGAACAAAATTTTATTTTAGCTCTGAGTCAAATTGTCCCAAGCATCTCCATACTGGGAGAGTCCAAGATGGTGCTATGCAAAATAATTGCTGCTGATAACATCGTTTTTCTTTTGTTTTCAACGAAGCTGGACAAAGTGATTATTGTAAATTGTAAAAAAAGAAAAACATTTTACATGACACTTATCTTTGCTTGGTTAACTAGATTGTTTTTTTCTGTATTTGGCTTTTAGTTGCATTTACGGTTTTGAGCTACTCATAAAAATAGTTGCTTAATAAAATGGTTTATTTACTATTTTTTAGTTTTAGATTTTTCTTGTAAGCTTTGCAGTAAATAGTTTCTGCTGGGGACTATGACTTCAACATTAAAATGAAGTACATTATGCACATTGCAATCTTGTTGCAATGGATATGAAATATAAAAAGATTTTTTGAAATTCCAGAACTGTGGAAAGGGAACAAAATAGAGTATGCTAGTAATGCTGCATAATGGTGTGTGTGTGTGTGTGAGAGAGAGAGAGAAAAGAATTAGACAGGAACCTTGGAACCTGGAGCACTGGAATAGAAAGTAAGGAAGAAAAGTATTAGAGTTTAAAGGGAAAATGAAATATTTTGGAGAAGGGAAAGATAAAATAATATTTTAACAGCTTATTTGTTTTTTGGGAAACCATTATGAATTCAGATTTCAATACTGCAAGAAAATTGATCTTCATAAATAAGCATTTTTACAAAAACTTATATTGGAATTTTGTGAAGGTGAACTTTTTGTGGCCTTACTAGTAAAAGGAATATTCAGGAAGGAAGGAAAAAGAACAAAACCCAGCATATTTCTAGGGATATAAGCCAGAAAAAGTTGCATTATGTTTATGAATAAGTTCTGTGGTGCTTATCTAGAATTCTCAAACCCTTCTTTAATTAGGAAAAAGTTCATTTAAACTGAGAGAGAAATAACTGTAGTTCATCTACATAAATCTTATTGTGATCTGACATTCCTAGATTATAAATTCTGCATTAGGGTGGTTATAAAGTAGGCATAGTAAATATGCACATGCTTAAAATAATTGTCAGAATTCATTCTACATTTGAAAGATTCCATGATTATTTACTAATTATATTTTGGGGTTTTGGGGGGGAGGCGTGAATTAAGCACGTAACAGTGGTATAAATACCAATGTAGTAAGCAGTGAAACTGTTTCTTATTAATGTATGATAGTTCATATTGGTTTCCCAATGTTAGCCTTTACCTTAATTTAAAAAAAAATTGAGGTGATCTTTGTATAACTTAGAGTTAACTATTTTTTTTAATTAAAATTTACCTTTTATTGAGGTATAATTGACATATAACATTTATATTAGTTCTAGGTCTACAATATAATGATTCAATATTTGTATAACATTGTGAAATGGTCACCACAATAAATCTAGTTAAACATCTGTTAACATAGTCATAAAATTTCTTCCTTTTTTTAAATTTATTAAGGTATTACCTATGTGTCTTTATTCCCCCATTACTCCCCCAACCCCTCACTCATGCCCTCACCCCCCTGTTTTCTGTGTCCATTAGTTAGGCTTATATGCATGCATACAAGTCCTTTGATTGATCTTTCCCCCTTACCCCCACCCTCCCCTACCTTCAGTGTATGGCATTTAGTGCAGTTGTACTGTTGTGCAACCACCAACTCTCTAGTTTCATAACACCAAAAGAACACCTGATATTCATTAAGTAATCACTTTTAGTTCCCCTGACGCCCATCCAAAATCAATGCTTTTGGCAAATACTTACCTACTGTCTTTCTCTACATATTTGCTTCCTTACGGTATTTCATATAAATGGAATATTTTAATAATGTGTCTAGCTTTTTTTTACTTAGCATAATGTTTTTGAGGTTCATCCTCTAACTGGTAGTTTGTACCAGTACTCATTCCTTTTTATGGCTGAATGATATTCCATTGTATGAATGATTTATCTGATGCATATTTTGGCCAATGTCAGTAATGCTGCTATATATATTTGTGTAGAAATTTCTGTGTTTCCATTTCTCTAGGGTATAAATCAAGGAGTAGAATTGCTAGATCACACAGTTAATTCTTTGTTTAGCTTTTTGAGGAACTACCATACTGTTTTCAACAGTGGTTGCATCATTTTACATTTCCATCAGCAATGTAGGATTGCTATGCTCCACATCCTTGTCAACACCTATTTTTGTTTTTGTTTTGATTAGAAAAAAATCACTGCTTTGATTACTGTAGCTTTGTAGACCTGTGAGCCTTCTAACTTTTTTTTTCTTTTTCAATATGGTCTTGACTGAAGGAGAATATAGGGGGCAAATTGGGGGGGAGAGAGGGGAACTGGCAATCTGAATTTGTGCCAGTGACTGGTGTCCTAATGCAAATTTCTCTTAGCCTATAATTAAGTCACTGCCCCTTCCTTAGGCAATAGTCTGTTTTCCTGGGTGCTCCCAGCTTGCAGGGGCCACTGCTGGGAATTTGGCAGCTTGGCAGAGGGTGGGGGGTCGCTGATGCCATCCAGGCCAGACATTTAGATACAATCTAACTTCCCCATTCTGATTGACTCAGGAGGGGCTGTGAAAGGCCTCCAGAAAAGCCCGGTAGTTAGGAAACATCGAAAACAAAGAAGTTTAGGAATATATATATATAAGGAGTAATCTCATTGTAGAGGGGGTTCAGGCTTTGGATCTTCTAATCTCTTGAGCCAGCAACGCTGCTTTAAATAAAGGGTTTTTCTTTAATCTCCAGGTACTCGTGTATTTTCCAGTTGCCTGGTAAATTCTACAACATGACTATTTGAGGCCCCTTGCAATTCCATATGAATTTCGGTATTGGCTGTCCAATTCCACGTCCTACTATAGGTGAGGAAGTATCTCATTGTGGTTTTGGCTTGAATTTTCTTAATGACCAGTGAAGATAAGTATTTTTTCATGTGCTTATTGTTGGTCAGTTATGCAAGGGTGGGCAAAAGTAGATTAACAGTTGTAATACAATAATTAATAACCAATGTTCACATATTCATAACTATAAGCTTACTTTTGCCCACCCCATATATCAACTTTGGAAAAAAAAGGTCTTTTCAAGGCCATTGCATAGAGACTTTTGTCTTTATTGTTGAATTAAAAGAATTCTTTCTATATTCTGCATACCAGATCTTTATCAGATATCTAGTTTTCAGATATTTTCTCCCATTCTTGTGAGTTGTTTTTTAACTCATTTGACAGTGTTTAAAGTTAGGTTTGCTGAGGTGCAATTTATCTATTTTTCCCCTTTACGTACTTGTGTTTTTGTGTCATATCTAAGAAACCATTGCCAGCTCCAAGATCATAAGTTACCCCCTTATGTGTTTTTCTAAGAGTTTTACAGTTTTAGCCCTGAAATTTAGGTCTTTGGTATATTTTGAATTTTTATATATGGTGTGAGATAAGAGTCTAACTTCATTCTATTTCATGTAGATATCAAATCACCCCCCCTTTTTTGTTGTTAAAGAGACTATTCTTTTTGCATTGAATTGTCCTGCATCCTTCTCAATAATCAGTTGACCATATCTCTATCCTGATGCCAGTACCACACTATTATTGTAGTAGCTTTGTAGTAAGTTTTGCAGTCATAAATGTGACTTCTATTTTTTCCTTTTCAATCTTGTTTTGACTATTTGTGGCTCCTTGTAATTTCATGTGAATTTGGAGTTGACTTTTCCATTTCTGCAAAAAAGGCCATTGACATTTTGATAGAGATTGGACTGAATCTATAGATAGCTTTGGGAAGTATTGCCACAGTAGCAATATTACATAGTCTTCCAATCCATGGGATGTCTTTCCATTTAATTTTCGCCTTAATTTCGTTCTTTATTTAATTTTTATTGATTCGAAAGAGTGGAAGCGGGGAGAGAGAGAGAAAGAGAGAACCATCAATTTGTTGTGCCACTTATTTATGCATTCATTGGTTGATTTTTTGTATATATGCTGACTGAGGGATTGAACCCACAACCTTGGTGAATCAGGATGATGCTCTAACCAACTGAGCTACCTAGCTAGGGCTTCTCCTTAATTTATTTCAGCAGTGTTTTGTAGTTTTCAGTTACAAGTCTTTAACACCCTTGGTTAAAATTATTCTTAGGTACTGCATTTTTTCCATGTATAAGATGCTATTTTTTTCTAGAATCGTTAGACTGAAAATCGAGGGGCATCTTATACACAGAAGTCAGCCTAGGAGGGAGCCGCACTGGTGCGTACTTATACACAGAAGTCAGCCGAGGAGGGAGCCGCACTGGTGCGTAGCTGCCAGTACCTTATCAAACAGGCTTCCTCTAATCACGAGCCTTATTGTTACTGATGTCAGCTGATGCCATATTTGGAGGTGGAGGTGGAGAGTGCGCAGATGCAATAGGGACCAAGAGCGTTCCTAGCCCATAAAGATGTCAAAAAATAAAAAGACAAATATCAGTAGGTGATTGTCTTACTCTGCAAAATTCAAACTAATTGTAATCAGCTATGCAAAAGAGCATGGAAATAGAGCTGCAGAGAGACAATTGGACCTCCTCCCACTGAGTATATGATTAGACAGTGGAGAAAACAGGAAGAACAACTCCTTAAGATGCCAAAAAAGAAAGCCTTAAGAGGAAAACCAGCAAAATGTTTACAATATTGATTTCTTAATTTTGGGTTGGAAAAGTGGGGGCGCCTTATGCATGACGGCGTCTTATACACAGAAAAATATGGTATTTTATTTTTTTGATGTTATTTTAAATGGAATTGCTTTCTTAATTTCATTTTTGGATTGTTCATTGTGGTAGAAACACAGCTGAGTTATGTATGTTGATCTTGTATCCTGTAACTTGGCTCAATTCATTTATTAGCTTCGTAGTTTGTTGATTCTTTGGGATACTCTTTATATTTAGGATCATGCCATGTGCAGCTAGAGATAATTATACTTCTTTATTTCCAATATGGATACTTTTAATTATTTTTCTTGCCTAATTGCTCTGGCTAAGACTTCCAGTACAATGTTGAACATTATTGGATCTCCTTACCTTGACCTCCTGGTTCATAGGTTGACACTCAACCACTGAACCACACTGGCTGGGCTGGATCATATTGGCAATATTTTTAAATCATTTTGCCAATCTGTGTCTTCTTTTTGGTGTGCTTAAGAAGCCTTTTACATTTAAAGTATTAACTGATAAGAATTCCTGCCATTTGCTATTGTATATATGGTCACCGAAGCCCATGTTCTATTATCTTCATGGTCAGCCAGTGACCTGGCAGGTCCTTGAGTTCATGGATCCAATAAAGAAAGAAGGAAAAAATTGTTCTACTGCCCAGGACACTACTTTAGCCCAGTAGGGTTGAAAAAGTGGCCAGCCTCTATGTGCTATTCTCTCAGTTATCTGTTTGGCAGATCACAGCACAATCCCAATTTTTGAAGAGACTATATTCTTGTTGACCACACTGGTATCAGTAAATTGCAACAGGTATGCATTGCAGGCTGCCATATCCAGAGGGGCCTGCCTCAAGGCTAATGGATGGGGGACAGTAGCTGTTACAGAAAATGCAGAAATTCATGAAAGTTTAGCAGCCTCTTTATTAAGCACTCTTATGGACACGGCAAGTGGTCCAGAGTTCTGAAATAGTTGATTCTAATAGTTCTTGCCAGCTCAATATTGTTTTGGTGGAGGGACCAGTGTTTGGAGATTTTTTTTCTCTGTCCTCTTTGGTGATGTCACCTCAGCCTTTACTTTTACATATTCACATTTTATCTAAACAGTTTGCTGCACTAATATCTATGAATGAGTTTGGATAATTGACGTGAATTTTAATTTTAATTATAAATGAAAATATAACAACTTATAAAGCTGTGTTTGCTGAAATCATTAATGAAATGATTTAAGTTTAACATTAGCCACTATTGGTTGGAAATAATTTTAACAAGTAGTGATATTTATTTTAAAAAATAAGTGTAAAAGAATAACCATGTTGGGTTTGAAACAATAATTAAAATTTAATTTAATTTGTACAGTAAAACTGGGGGGGGGGGCAAACAAATAACTCTTCCTATTTTATGATGTTAATTAGTAGACTTCATTTGAAGTTTTTTTAAAAAAATATTTTTATTGATTTCAGAGAAGAAAAGAGAGGGAGAGAGAGATAGAAACATCAATGATGAGAGAGAATCATTGTTCGGCTGCACACCCCCTACTAGTGATTGAGCTTGCAACCCGAGCATTGCCCTTGACTGGAATTGAACCTGGGACCCTTCAGTCCGCAGGCTGACGCTCTACCCACTGAGCCAAATCAGCTAGGACCATTTGAAGTTTTAATGGGTAAAAAGATGGATTTGTAAAGTGACTCTCCCAAAAATAATAGCAATCTTTTATTGAGTTACTGCTGTATTCTTAGAACACTGAAAGATGTATTGGATGATCTATTTTAATTCTCAGGGCATCTCTATAGGATAGGAATTTTCTTTATTTTTTCAGTTGAGAAAATTGATGCTCAGGAGGTCAAGTATATTTACATGAGGGGAAGGGATATCAGCTATTAAGTGGCAGAGATAGGAAGCAAGTTCAGGTCTTTCTGGGTCTTTGTACTTCTGAGCTGCTTTTTAAAAATGTTTTTATTGATTTTAGATAGAGAAAAAGGCAGAGGAAGAGAGAGAGAGAAACATCGATGAGAGACAAGCATCAATTGGTTGCCTCCTGCACGCCCCATACTGGGGATCGAGCCCGCAACCAGGGCATGCACCCTTACCAGGAATTGAACCAGCAACTTCTGGGTGCATGAGTTGATGCTCAGTCACTAAGGCACACTGGCCAGGCAATAAACTTTATTTTTTTTAGAGCAGTTATGAGCTCACTGCAGCCTGAGCTGCTTTTGAAGATAGGGTTTGTTACATTAACTTAAAATATTTGAGATAGCACATTTATGTCTTTTTAAATTGTTCTTGAGAGAACTAGTGTTAATTTCTTGCTAATAATTCCATTATAGATAACAGAATTGTTGGTTCATATATATTCTATAAATAGAAGTGGTTTTTGAAATAATTAAGTCCTATTATTTAACAGATGAGAAAACTCAGTTTGAAAGTTACTGAGACTAGTAAAACACTTTAGTGATTCTTTTTCTTTAAGTTTTAAAATTTTAAGTGCTTAATTGCTCAAGAGTAGGAATGGAGGATAGCATGAGCATCCAGAAATAATTTTCTATAAATGCCAATTCTAGGTAAAGCTTTCTAGACAGAGAAGAAACAATTTGGGAGGCACGCCAAAAAGATAGAAAAACATAGCACATCAAAGAAAGGGAAGAATAAACCATTCCTTTTCAACAATAGGACAACTTTGACTATTCTAAAGTAAATTTAGAGGTATTGACAAGCAAGAGGAAGAATGGAGGTGAAGGGGAGCAGAGAAATATCTATGTGAGAGAGAGATATCCATTGGTTGCCTCCCACATGACCCTGGACTGGGGCCTCAAGGTGGGGTTGGGGTCAGGGATCTAACCTGCAACCCAGGTACATGCCCTTGACCGGAATTGAACCTAAGAATCTCCAGTGATTGAGCTACATGGGCCAGGGCTAAGCTGGTTGTTTTTAAAGCCCAAGGGCTCAGGAACAACTTTTGACCTTCCCCTGTCTGAAAGAATTTAAGTTGGAAAGGCTTAATTCAAGGAAGGAGCCATCCAGCTATCACTACAGATAACTATAGTGTAATAGGAACTAAGTATGGTAGACAGGGAGGAACCTAGCAAGGTCCATTTGATCCAAGTCCTCTGTGTCTTTTTGTCCCTTCATGGCCCAGCAAACATGTTTATCAAACATTTACTTCCCCATCTTCATGTGAATTTCCTTTCTCTCTCCCCTTTGAAGTCCCAAACCATTAGGCCATCCTCTCTTTAGCACAAGATAGCAATTAAGCCTCAACTGCCTGATTTGTCCTGGGGCCTCATATTCTTATGGAACCCTAGTACATATTCCCATAATTAACTTGGTTATTTTCTCCTGTTAATCTGTCTCATGTCTATTTAATTCTTAGGCCAGCCAGAAGAACCTAGAATGGTAGAGGAAAATCTCCCCCGTCCCCCGCAAAGAGATATAACATGGTAAAAAGCATAAACATTTTTAAATGGTCATATGTAGACATGATGTGGCTATTTGGTAGGATCCTTTTTATTAGGAGCATTCAAACCTATTTTCTGTTAACTTTTTACTGGTCCCTCTGAAAATATTTTTCTCTTGATGTGTAGAGACTTACAGATTGTGGATCACAAGCTTTAGTCATTTTGTACATTTTAATTCAGTGGCTGTCAGTGTAGTGACTGGGTTGTATTACATCAAAATTGTCTAGGGAGGTTTTTCGGAAAGCAAGTATCTATTTATGTCTTCCTCTCGTAAATCAGAATGTGTAAAAATGTAAGGTCAAGGTAAAGAAGAGCATACTATTTATATTTTGGAAATACTACCCAGGTGATTTTTCTGCATCAGTTCCCTATCTACTTTACAAAAAAGAGGTTGAAAAAATTTTTTTTTTGTCAAAGACAGGAAAGTAATTTGTCAGGAGTCTGGTTGATCAAGAGAGCTTTAAAATAAGAATGAGTTTTAAAATAAGTTTACTTAAAACTGAAACTGTTTTGGTGCCTGGGATAGGAGATAATGAACATAGACTGATGTGTTGCAAAGGAGGACTTGTTGAATTATCGTTAGGAATAAAAATAGAAGGGGTCAGTGGTGAATCATATAGGTAGACAAGTGAAATTGGGGTAGCAAATGAACTATAAATACAAATGTTAGTGGAATTAAGAATGGCCTTTTTTATTTAAAATTTGACAGGTTCTATTCCAGATAAATTGGTGTCCTAATGGAAGTTACATTTCAGTTTAGGGAGGAGAGCAAGGTATAAATCCCGGAAGTAAATTAAATGGTAGGTGATAACTAATGTTATAAAAGAAAAAAGTAGAGCAAGTTAAGGTAAATGAAGAGTGTTGGGAGACAGAGATTTCAATTTTTATTAGAATGTTAAGAAAAAAACAACAACACCTATTGAGCACCAAAGACCTAAAACAGTAACTATCTGATGTAAATATATGGTGGTGGGGAAAGTAAGCTTTGTTGATATCTGGTGGTGATGTCTGTGTAGGAAGTTGCATAATACAAACCAGGAATTTGGAAAAGATTTCTAGGCTAAAGATATAAAATTGAGATTATCAGTTTACATGATATTTAAAACTAAGACTAAATGCGGTCATCTGCAAGGACAGTGTAGATATTGAAGGGGAACAAAATATACTGTGCCAAAATATGCTTTTTTGGCATATTGATTATTTAAACTGATTAAAGAAACAGCCTACACTGCTGAAGCTCTAAAACTGAGAAGTTAACCCTTTTGTAAGAAACATTTACCTTTATAAGGAAAACCTTTATTTGTAAGGATGCCTCCCTCTCTGTACTATGAAGAAAAGGATGATTCTAAATCTCTAGAAACTTCTTTTCAAATCCTCACCCGAGATATGTTTATTGATGAGAGAGAGAGAGAGAAAGAGAGAGAGAGAAATCGATTTGTTGCCTCCTATAGGTACCTTAACTAAGGATCGAGCCCACAATCTTTTGGTCTGTGGGACAAGGCTCCAGCCAACTGAGCCACCCAGCCAGGATTACAAACTTAAAAATATATATATTTCAGAGAAGAAGGGAGAGGGAGAGAGAGAAACATCAATGATCAGCTGCCTCCTGCACACCCCCTACTGGGATGGAGCCCACAACCTGGGCATGTGTCCTGACCAGGAATCGAACCCTGACCTCCTCTCCTGGTTGATGCTCAACCACTGAGCCACACTGGCTGGGCTAGTGTGGTGAGCCAGCATGGCCATGGCATACTCAGCCCCACGTTGGGTGCCATATGTCCTGAGCCTGCTCAGCCAGGTTCGGTGAGCCTGTGGGGGCGGTGAAGGATTGAGAAAAAACAGACAGGAGAATAAAGCTGGGTCTTGGTGGGACGCTGTCCTCTCTAATGGAGAGCTAGCGACAGCACCACAGCCTGAAAGCCATGTCTTTATTTTATAGCCAGATTCCACGAGTCAAAGGGCGTGGTTACAATGTTCTCGTGGGTTTTGAATCTACTCAATTACATGTACCTGATCAAGCTTTGTTTACTTGCTGCACCTCCTGCAGCCTGTATCACTCAGCCATGTGGGACCACAGGTTTGGACCATAAGGTCAAGCTTACAACTATAGCCTTTGAGACTTGCATGTGGCCATGAGAGGACTGTGCCCTCTCATTAGTCCGAGGCTTGAACCTGTCCAAACACTGTGGCCGCTCCCCACAGGCTAGAAACGTTTTATTAATGGAGAAGGCAGTGATTTAAATTTGTGTAACAACCTTACCTTTGTTTACTGTGCTTTTTCAGGTAACCTCCATAACTTAGTCTTCATCCCAATATCCTCTTTTCTCTGTAGCTGAAGATGGTATTTAGGCCATTTCTGGGAGTTTCTACTTTACTGAGTTTCTCCAGGGGTACAGGAGGTAGTCACAATATGTATTAAACTTTTGTTTTCCTCTGGTTAATCTGTCCTTTATTAATTTAATTATTAGACTAGCCAAAGAACCTAGAAGGTAAGGAAAGAAACATTTGCATGGGAGTATATATTCGAATCTTAAGTGGTGGGGGAGGGGAGGAGGATCCAGTAAAAGTTGGTACCAGCAATGAAGGACAGCTAGAAGAGTGTTCTGGAAGCCAACAAAGGTTTTCAGTTTTGACTGTGCTGCTAATAGTCAAGCTAAGTTGCAGGCTGAGTATTAACCATTAGATTTAATGATGGTCTTGATTAGCTGTTTTGGTGGCGTAGTGGGGAAAAATAACCTTGTAGTATTGGGTTGAAGAGAGAATGGGATAAGATATTTTGGAAAAAGCAACATAGACTGGTTTTTGAGACATTTTGTTGGAAACAGAGCAAAGATAGAGGGACTCTAGACTAGAAAATTGACTCTAGAGAGGTTTTTAAAAGGTATCAAGTAGTGAGTAAAAATGATGTAGGAAAATGATTGAGCAATTGTGGCAACACATCTTTGACAGAGTAACTGCAGCAGAAGCAAAGTATGTGGGTGCAGATGCTGGTGGGTGGGTAGATGTAGAGTTTTCAGTCTGTGGAAGTTTTTTTTTCTTTCAGTTTTCTCAGTGAAGAGGGAAGCTGAGCAAAGGTAGAAGGTTTGTTGTAGCAGTGAAGAGAAGTTTATATATGAGTAGGGGCCCAGTGCACGAATTCATGTACCTGGAAAGGAACTGTGGACCATGAGGCTGCGGAGGGAACAGGAGGGGGTCTCGGCCCATTGTCTGTGGCCACTCCCGCCACAGCCCCCGGTCCCCTGTCTGCTGGTCCCCAGTCTGCCGGCAGCCCCGCTCCCTCTGCTTCCAAGCGCTGACGGCTCTGGCCATGCTCGCACCCACTGGCGGTGTGGAACAATTGAGGCTGGCATCTGCAGCGGGTGTGAGAGGGGCTGGCACTGTCAGCAAGTGCAAGCGGCCTGCTGCCCCGATTGCCCCTTAGGAGCAGGGGGAGGTTGAGAAGCCGTAAGGGGTGATTGGGGCCGGCAGCCACTGCTCGCACCTGCTGATGGTGCCAAGTGATTGGTACCAGCGCCAGACACCAGAGTGGGTGTGAGTGGGGCCAGTGCCAGCAGTGGGTGTGAACGGCGCCGGCAGCAGGTGCGAGCGGTGGCTCGGCACTGGCTGTGGGTGCAAGGGGGGTTGGCACTGGCAGTGGGTGCAAGTGGTGGCTCCGGCAGCGGGTGCAAGCACCGGGCGGGACCGTGGTGCGCGAGAGCAAAGAATTTTCTGTAACCAGCAGAGCTCACCCCGATGACAGCAACTGGCACCCCGCCTTGGTCTGATGCTTCCGCTCACCTGCTCTACCATCCCATTGCGGCCGACGCCTGCCATGTTCCACGCTCTGCCGCCTGCTGCCGATGCCCGCCATGTTCCACATGTGCCCCCTGGTGGTCAGCACATGTCATAGTGATTGGTTGTTCAGTTGTTCCGCCATTCAGTCTGTTTGCATATTAGGGTTGTGTGTGTGTGTGTATATATATATATATATATATATATATATATATATATATATATAAATAAATAAATGGTTGTATAGTACATTTAATTTTTTTCAGGGGTACAGTTATGGGCCACATAATGATGCTCTTGTCATTGACAGACAGCATATGCAACAGTTGTCTCATAAGATTTTAATAGATTATAAGCAAAAGGTATGCTTGCAGTGTTGAAAGAAAAGGCTGTACTCAATTAAGGTGTTGAATTTACTACTAGCTCTTGGTGGTTTAAAATAAAGAGGAGACTCAGTGTGCTGTCCACCCACCCTTGTTGGTCTGAGGTTGGGCCTAGAGTTGGCCAGTGTTGGGGATGAGGGGAGCCTGGAGCCCACCCACACCCATCCCTGCACATGCACATACACACACACTCTTGTGCACAGACTCACTTCCCTTTCTTCAGTTTCTCTTTCTTTTTATTCTTGTTTCTCATTCTCTGTTACTCTTTTACTCTCCTTCTCTCCTTTTCTTTCCTTCGCCTCCCTTTTATTATTTCTTCTCTCAAGCTTAATCTGTATGGGTCTCTTGATCTCTGCCCTCCCTTTCTCTCCTCTTCCTTTCATCTCCTCTCTTCCTTCTCCTGATGTTTACTCTTCTTCCAAGGGTGCTTCTCTTCACAGCTCTCCCTCAGCACCCCCACCCCCTAACGTGCCTGCACGTGTGGATACACACACACACACACACACACACACACACACACACACTCTTCATCTTTTATACCTTGTTTTTACTGTACCTTTTTATGTTACACTAGGGGCCCAGTGCACGAATTCATGTACCTTGAAAGGAACTGTGGCCAAGAGGCTGCAGTGAGCACAGGGGCGGGTCTTGGCCCATCCTCCATGCCCCTGCCCGACCCCTCCCTCCGAGGCCCCCGGTCCTGTCTTCCCCCCGTCTGCCGGTAGCCCCGCTCCTGCCACCACTGCTCCCATGTGCTGACGGCCAGCGCCATCAGTCGGTGTGAATGGGGCCAGTGCCGTCAGCAGGTGCGAGCGGCGGCTGCTGCCCCGTTCGCTCCTCAGGAGCTGGGTGAGGTGGAGAAGCCCTCAGGGGCGATGGGGGCTGGCAGCCGCCGCTCACACCTGCTGACTGCGCCGAGCGATCGTGGCCAGTGCCGGGCGCTGGCAGCAGGTGCAAGCAGCAGCTCCGGTGCTGGCTGCAGGTGCGAGTGGGGCCGGTGCTGGCAGTGGGTGTGAGTGGCAGCTCTGGCACCGGGTGCAAGTAGGGCCGTTGCTGGCAGTGGGTCTGAGCGGCAGCTGCTGCCCCGATCACCCCTCAGGAGCTGCCCCGATCACCCCTCAGGGTGAGGTGGAGAAGCCCTGAGGGGCGATTGGGGCCAGCAGCTGCTGCTCGCACCGGCTGACAGTGCGGAGTGATCGGGGCTGGTGCTGGGCGCCGGCAGTGGGTGTGAGCAGCAGCTCCAGTGCTGGCAGTGGGTGTGAGCAGGGCCGGCGCCAGGAGCAGATGCGAGCACCCAGCAGGACCACGGCACGCGGGAGCAAAGAATTTTCAGTAACCATGAGAGGCTTGCCCCTATGACAGTGACATGTGCCCTACCTTGGTCTAGTGCCCCTGCTCACCTGCTCTACCATCCCGCTGCGGCCAGCGCCCTCCATGTTCCATGCTCTGCCGCCTGCTGCCAATGCCCGCCATGTTTTGCATGCACCCCCGGTGGTCAGTGCACATCATAGCAACATAGGTGGTTCGGTTGTTCTGCCATTTGGTCTATTTGCATACTAGGGTTTTATATGTATAGATGTGTTTATATGCACAAATACTATTGTGTTAGAGTTGGCTACAGTAGTCAGTATAGTAAAAATGCTGTATAGCAAGGGTGTACAGCAGGGGTGGGGAAGAATGTTCGGCCCATGGGCCATATAAGGCCGGCAAAATCATTTGATTTGGCCCTGCCAAGGCATTAGGTGTGAGTTAATTAAACGTTTGGCAAAATATAGCAGGCTAATTTTTAAGTTGATAATTTTGAATGGCTTTCAAATGATGTTATAAATATCCAAATGGCCTTTGGCAGAAAAAGGGTTCCTCACCCCTGCTGTACAGGCTTGTACCCCAGGAGTAATAGGCTATACCACACAACCTAGGTATGTAATAGGCTATATCATCTTTGGTTAGTCTAAGTACAGTCTCTGATGTTTGCATAGTGAAGAAATCACCTATGAAACATTTCTCAGAAACTATCCCTGTTAAGCAGTGCATGACTGTATATAAGATAGAATATGAGAATTTGCATTTGCTTCTTTTCCTAAGAGGTAACTATTGTTAATGGTTTTCTCTGTATCCGTACCTGCCCTTTTTCCTAGCTACTTACAAATATATGTTCATACATATGCAGTTGACCCTTGAACCACTTGGGGCCTAAGGTGTGTGTCTGTCTACCTTCTGTGTAGTTGAAAATCCTCTTATAACTACATTCAACCCTTGGCATATGTGAATTCCTAACCATGGAGTTGACCCTTGAAAAATGCAGGTTTGAACTGCAATTAATTGGGGAGAAAAACCCCTGTGTATTAGTCAGGGGTGGGGAACCTTTTTTCTGCCAAGGGCCGTTTGGGTATTTTATAATATTTGCGGGCCATACAAAGTTATCAACTTAAAAATTAGCCTGCTATGATAAAAGTTCTTAGATTTATTGAATTTCAAGTCATCACTGTGGTTTTCTTGGCAGGGCCAGACCAAATGACACAGTCTGGCCTGGATGGTCCCCACCCCTGGTATAAGTGACCTATGCAGTTCAAGCCTGTGATGTACGAGGGTCAACTGTATGTAATTAAAAGCAAAATGTAACTGGGCCACTCTAAAATATGACCAACTCTTTGGAACCTGTGAATGTGACTTGGAGAAAGCGTCTTTGTAAATATAATTCAGGATCTCAATTGGGTTAGGGTGGACACTAAGTCCAATGACAAGACAGTCTCCTTAGAAGACACAGAGAATCCGGCCATGTGAAGACAACAGACACAGGAAAAGGTGATGTGAACTTGAGTCAGAGGCTGAAGTTAAGCAATCCATAAGCCAAGGAACACTTGGAGCCAACAGAAACCGGAAAGGAAAGGAAGGATTTTTCTCTATAGGCTTGGGAGGATGCAAGGGCCCTGCCTACACTTTGATTTTGGACTTCTGTCCTCCAGAATTGTGAAGATCAAATTTTTGTTATAAGCCACCAAATTTGTGATAATTTGTTATGGGAGCCCAAGGTAACTAATATAGATTAATACTATACATTTTGTTCTACAGCTTTTAACTTTTTATTGTAAACACTAGAGGTCCAGTGCACGAAGTTGGGCACAGATAGGATCCCTAGTGGCTATTGGCTGCCGGCCAGGGCCTTCCTTCGTTCTGTGTCACCCCCTGGTGGTCAGTGCACGTCATAGCGAGCGATCAAACTCCCAGTCAAACTCCTGCGGGGACAATTTGCATATTAGGCTTTTATTTATATAGATCTTTCATGTTACTGTATATGGATAGATTTTATTCTTTTATAACAACTGGTTTGTATTACATAGGGTGAATCTACTATGCATGGTGTACTATGGGCATTTAGCTTATTTCTAAATGTCGTTGCACAAGTACATTTTTGCCTGTTAAATTCCTAGATTTGCCAAATATACCCTCCTAAAATACTGGTTTTATTTATACTGCCAACAATGAATATTATGAACCTTTAATTTTTCTTATATGATGGGTGAAAGATAGTATATCACCGCCTTGTTTTACTTTTCTCTAATTGATAGTGAAATTAAATATTTTTGTCATGCTTGGCCATTTGTAAGGCCTCCTAAAAATGCAACTCATTGTTTAAAAGAAAATAAAGTTTAATAACCTTTAAGTATGCTATTTTTTTCTTATAAATATGTTTTTATTGATTTCAGAGAGGAAGGGAGAAGGAGAGAGAGATAGGAATATCAATTATGAGAGAAAATCATTGATTGGCTGCCTCCTGCCACATCCCCTACTGGGGATCCAGCCCACAACCTGGGCATGTGCCCTGACCAGGAATCAAACTCTGACTTCCTGGTTCATAGTTAAACGCTCAACCACTGAACCACACCGGCTGGGCTAAGTATGCTTTTAAGAGACAAGTGTATAACATTCTTTTAGTTCAGCTATTTTTTTAAATAAGTTTAATCAATTTTAAGAATAAGTTTGATTGAAGGGGTTTAAGACCAGCCCCCCCGCCAAATGTGCCACCTTAACATGTGCATTATTGCAAGCTGAAGGTATATCAAGACCCAGCAGTTTCAAGAAAAACTTTTTTTTTAAAATATATTTTATTGATTTCTTACAGAGAGGAAGGGAGAGGGATAGAGAGTCAGAAATATTGATGAGAGAGAAATATCGATCAGCTGCCTACTGCATACTCCCTACTGGGGATGTGCCCCCAGCCGAGATACATGCCCTTGACCGGAATCGAACCGGGGACCCTTCAGTCCGCAGGCGGACGCTCTATCCACTGAGCCAAACTGGTTAGGGCTCAAGAAAAACTTTAACCTCTTATTTAATTACCTAAAAGAATTTAGATGGGGGCCCTGGCACAGAGAGGTAACTGTTTATCCGAGTTAAGTGACCTGTCTGTATTGCAGGACAAACATTTAATTAGTAAACATCTGCTCTTCTTACTCTGTGAATCAGTCTCCTCCCCTATGAAGCCCCAGGCCCGTATCTCATTCCTTAGTTCAGAATGGCATATAAGCTTCAAGTGCCATCCTTGTCCTTGACTCTCATTGTCTTTGTGAGGCCTCTGTTTGCACAGAATTAAGTTAGCTTTTCTCTTGTTAGCCTGCCTGTGTCATTTTGATTATTAGACCAGCCATTAGAACCTATAAGGACAGAGGAAAAATTTTTTTCCTACCATACACTTAACATAAAATGGTAGAAAAACAGGTGGGGGGAACTTGGTAACCTTTGAAGGCAAAAGTAGAACTTGTGAATGTAGTTTTACTTATTGAACTTAAATACAAGTAGTCCTGCATAAGATGGAATTGCTTAACTTGCAGAAAACTGGCACTTTGTCACTAACCATGAGACAACCGCTTTTGTCATGAATACAACTCTTACCACTTAAAATCATGAGTTCTAGATAGAACTTCTCACATCGCTCTTCTCTGAACCCTATACTTAGATTTCTAATTTTTTAAAATTTTGTGTGTGTGAGTAGACTTAATGTCTGAAATATACCTTTTATCTCTTTCTCATAACTTTTGGAAAATTGTCCTTTATATTTTCTTCAGGAAAATTATGGCTTAGTTTGTCATTGAAAATAGGGATATAAATCATGAGTAAATGGACCTTTCCTAATAACAGTCCTGTATCTTCTGAAAATCAATGAAATCATGGTAATCTTTCATTATTGAAATTTAAAAATATTTAGGGCATCTTAAGTTCTTTTAAATGAAGATAAATAATCAAAGAAAAAAGACTTATTGCTCCTATAATAATAGATTTAATGGATAGTGAATTGAATTGCCACATGTTCCCCACTCTGAATTAAGTAGTGAATTAATCAAGAAACTCCTATATAAACTATCCCTTCCAACACTAAGGATTTGATTGATACCACGTTTTTTCTTTGCACTAAGTATACCACTGTTAATGGTAGTCTGTTGAGTCCTAGGTCTGTGAAAGATGGTCCAGATTAAGTATGCTCTCTTTGCAGCTACTATCCTAAGAAATTTATTCAGAATACTCTATATAAAGTTTTGTGAGTTTTGTTCAGATCTTGGAAAAAAATTATTTTTCTTTTTCTTTATTTTTTCTTACATCTGTCCAGAGTAATGGGTGAAAAATGGTAAATTGTCATGAAGTTAATTAAGAAAGACTAAACAATACTTTGGAAATGTTGTATGATAAGACAAGTCAATAGCATTTAGGAGTGAAAGTGAATGAAAAAGTTAGCTTTTAAAGTTCTTTGTCCTGTTGGATGTGAACATAGTTATGAAAAACACTGAAGGACATGAAGAGCATTAGGCCAATATCATCAAGTGATGATGAGAAAATGCAGTTGACTAATCCTCTAAGCAGGAACAGTTTTGATTATGTGGCTGATTAAGAAAAACACTCCTATATTTCTCCTCTCCTTTATTACAACATTGAGTACATTGTGATCATATGTGTGGGTTTTCCATATATCAAGTAATTCCAACTGGATTTCCTAAAATTTTAATTCTGGCACAATTTTTCTGGAGTTAGCATCAGAGCCCACAAGTTAAGAATTCCATTCTGCAAGGAAACCCTCTCCCCCTTTCTTGTTCAGGCTCTTACACAAAACTTCAGACACCAGTAGTAGCAAGTCCATATTGTTACTTATGCTTCTGACCAACTGACTATGAATTGGAGGCTCCCATGACACCCCTCTTGGTTTGATTAATTTGCTCATAAACTCAGGAAAATAGTTTACTTACTAGTATGGGCTTATTCTAAAAGGATACAGACAGATGGAAGAGATACACAGAGCAAGGTAAGGGGGAAGGGGCATGGCACTCTCCTAGCGCCTGTAAGGGTTCACCTACCCAGAAGCTCGCTCTACTCCATTATAATTATTATTATTATTTTTTTGTGGAAGCCTCATTAGGTAGCAGTGATTAAATCATTGACTGTTCCTGATGAATTCAGCCTCTAGCCCAGCGGTTCTCAACCTGTGGGTTGTGACCCCTTTGGGGGTCGAACAACCCTTTCACAGGGGTTGCTTAAGACCATTCTGCATATCAGATATTTACATTACGATTCATAACAGTAGCAACATTACAGTTATGAAGTAGCAACGAAAATAATTTTATGGTTGGGTCACAACATGAGGAACTGTATTTAAAGGGCCAGAAGGTTGAGAACCACTGATCTAGCCCCTCTCCTTTCCTTTCCCTGGAGTTTAGGGGATGGGGAATGTCTGGTCCGAGGGCCATATAAGGTCTTCAAAATCATTGGTCTGGCCCTCCAAGGCATTAGGGATAAGTTAATTAAATCTTTGACCAAATATAGCAGGCTAATTTTTAAGTTGATAATTTTGTATGGCCCTCAAATGATTTTATAAGTATCCAAATGGCCCTTGGCAGAAAAAAGGTTTCCCACCCCTGCTCTAGAGGTTGGTTCCAGAGAAACAAGCCCCCTCCCCCCACTCTTCAGGACTTTCCCAAAATTCATCTCATTGACAGAATTCAAGTGTTGTTGAAAAGGGCTTGTTATGAATTACAAAAGATACTTTTATCACTGATCACTTGGGAAATTAAAAGGGTTTTAGGAGCTCTGTGCTATGAAGACCAAATATATATTTATTACAAGTTATATCACAGTGGATAAACAGACATAGAATCCTTAAGTATTTGAATAAAGCCGTGATCTCAGTAAATAATATCTTTCTATAAAATTGAGTATGCTAGGGAGACATTACAGGAAGACATTTATAACAATATTTTATTGATAGTTTATCTCTTTTCTGTTTTTAAAAATATTTTAATTGATTTCAAAGAGGAAGGAAGAGGGAGAGAGAATAGAAACATTAATGATGAGAGAGAATCATTGGTTGGCTGAGTCCTGCAAGCCTCCTACCAGAGGTCAAGTCCACAACCCGGGCATGTGCCCTGACCGGGAATTGAACTGTGACCTCCTGGTTCATAGGTCCACGCTCAACCACTGAACCATACCAAAGGGAGGAAGACTTTTATTGATTTCAGAGAGGAAGGGAAAGGGAGGGAGAGATAGAAACATGAATGATAAGAGAGTATCGTTGATTGACTGCCTCCTGCACACCCTCTATTGGGATCTAACCCGCAACCCTGAGCGTGTGCCCTGACCGGGAATTGAACTGTGACCTTCTGGGTTCATAGGTGGATGCTCAGCCACAGAGTCAAACCAGCCAGGCGAGGAAGACATTTTTAATACGAGCTAAAGATGGTTTGATCTATTCTGTAAGACAACTGGTTAACAAATCAAAAGGCTGTGAAAACTATAAGCACTAATACACAAAGTATTTTCTAAAGTAATGTTCAGCTGTTTAATGTGAACAAGATGTGAAACAATTTTTTGATTCTTGATTGTAAAGCAGGTATGGTTGAATTGTTAGATACAGAAGCTCAGGAATGTAGATTTTTGCCTCCACGGGAACAGCATTTCTACCAGCATTTATTAGACTCAAACCTTCTAAGATGATCTTTTACAATGAGAGATTTTTTACAAAGGGAATCTCTACAAGAAACTACATTTCCTGAAGCAATGATTTCCCATGTTTTATGTAGGTTGAAATAACAAGAAAGTGTGTTCTCCACAAACTTGTTTACTATTTTATGATATGAAACATGATTCCAATAAGAGAAAATTATACTTTCAGAAAGTAAGGGATACTCTAAGAATAATTACTTTGCAACTGTTATTCCAGGAGCCAATAGGTCTTAAATGGCGGTTAATGACCGGTCTTTAGGAATTAATCTAATGGCATTTGGAGGCAGAAGAGTATATTTAGTCTTGGGTTTGTCACTTCTTATTTGATTTTTGGGCAAGTCATATGCCTCCTTTAGTCACAGTTTCCTGTTTTGTAAATTGGCAATAATGTCTGAATGAAGCTGAGGGAAGGTATTACTGGAGAAATTAGGGTATTCAATTTCTCCGACACTAGTGGGTGTGGAGTGGCTCTTGTAATATCCTCAGAAAGAGAATTTTCTAAGATTTGCATGGGAGAATGAATGGTTTTTATTGTTGTTGAGTTACATTCCTTGGGTTGTAAAGTTCCATGCTCCATGGACCAGTCCTGAAAAAAGGTATGGTTGGGATTCCAGTAGAGCCAAAAGCAAGGCCAATATCCAGAGCTTCCAGTCGGTCTTGCAGCCGGGTCTAGGTCTAGTTCAGTATCAGGCTAATTAAAGTCCATTAGTCCATTGTCTGGAGCCCACATGGCTGAGATCCATGTGGGCACAAGGGAATCCACCCCTGCAACTGGAGAGGCCTTGTGTGTGAGAGAACTCCCTTTGTTTAGAAGTTTAAATATTCAGGTTTTGTGCCCTGCAGTGGCCGTACCTATTCCGGCCAACTACCTGTTCCCAGGTGTGATTTACACACAGGTGAGCATCTTCCCACTCAGACCTTATTGGGCATGCTTCTAAACTGCCTTTGTCCAGTTCCTTCCCCCATGGATCAGCGGTGAACAGACTCTGAGAGTGTTAAATTAGCAAAGCTGTATAAATGGCATGCCTATATTATCTACTCTTCCCTTTACTCCTTTCCTGTTAAATAATAACCAGGTTATAATGATATCAAAGGTATCTGAAAGTGATATAGAAACTGTCAAATGATATATATTTAAGGATGTTTAGTTATATATGTTCTGCTTTTAAAGACTGTAAATGGAAAGCTAGGGGAAAACCGAAAAAAGGTAAAGAAATGCTTAACAGTGGAGTCCTATTAAAATTCCAAATCAAATTTTTTTTTTTTTTAGTTTTACAAAGAGGATTTAATGTCATGAATTACTTTTGGCAAAAGTTGACAATTGGCTCAACTATCATTTACTTTTCTTCGAGAGTTGTTTTTTAAAATTTGAAACAAATAGGACCTGTGCTAGTATTAAATGTTTAATTGTGGGGTTTTCTGTAGTTATGTGTATTTCATTTTTAAAAAGACTGAATATCTGACTTGTGCTAAATGTACCTCATGTTTGTTTATTGAAATATTTGCTGTGTAGTTCTATTTTTAGAAATATATTCTCTAACTCCTGTATTAAACAAGATATCCAGAGAATACCACTTTTGTTCTCTTTATTTTCTATTTCCTTATTTGTATAATTCCACATATGAAAGTGTCTGGGTTGTGTCTAATTTCAAAAGTTCAAGTAGATGAAGTTACCATAATAAAAAAGTACAGTGCACAGTGGTAGTCAGTATTTGATTGAAAAAAAAAAAAATCAGAGATCCTTAGACTACTGACATTAGAAACAATGGGGAGTGTTTGTTAAAATTTTGACTTCTGATGCTCACCCAAGACTTACTGAATCAAAATCAACATTATTACACATTGGAATTATGTGGGGAGTTTACAAAAAGACTGATGCCTGGTTTCCAACCCCAGATCATCTGATTTAGTTAGTCTGGACTTGTGGCTAGCAGTTCTTAAACTGTATTAGAATTACCTAGAGGGCTTCTTAAAATAGGAATTGTTTGTGACTTAGTTGGTCAGGGTTGGGGTCAGAGATTTTGCAGTTCTAATAAGTTCATAGGAGATGCTGATGCTAGTCTAGGGACCACACTTTCAGAATTGTACTCTGACCATTTAACTTGGAGGATATGTAATATTAAATGAGGAAACTAAATTCATAAACATAGGAAATGTAATAGATTTCGAAGTGATGTGTGGTAAACTCAACTTAGAAAGTTAAAATTTTATCTTTCAAGTGACTATATTCATTACATTCATAAGTCTGAAATCTTTTTCATTTACAATGAAAAGTCCTAAACATTATAAATAATAACTTACCCCCCCCCCCCCAATATCCAGAGAGATGTTAAATAAATAAATGTTTTTGTCAGGTTTGTTGTGCTGTAATTTGCATACGGTAAAATTGATTTTTCATAAGTTTTGACAAGCGTGTCAACTTTGCAGCCATCAACAGAATCAAATTCAGAGTTATAACAATTACTCATGCCCCTATGTGGCAGTTCTTTAGCCAACCCCAGCTCTTGGCAAGCACTCATTTTTTTTTTTAATATATTTTATTGATTTTTTACAGAGAGGAAGGGAGAGGGATAAAGAGTTAGAAACATCAATGAGAGGGAAACATTGATTAGCTGCCTCCTGCACACCCCCTACTGGGATGTGCCTGCAACCAAGGTACATGCCCTTGACTGGAATCGAACCTGGGACCCTTCAGTCCGTAGGCTGACACTCTATCCACTGAGCCAAACTGGTTAGGGCTCATCTCTTTTTTTACCTTATAGTTCTGCCTCTTTCAGAATGTCATATAAATGGAATCATGAAATATGGAACTTTGTGATTCCAGCTTCTTTCACTAAGTGTAATGCGATTGAGAGCCATCCATGTTACTGTGTTTATCAACTCTTCTTCTTCTTGTTCTTCTTCTTCTTGTTTTTTGAGAGCACTTTAGGTTTACAGCAAAATTGAGATGCAAGTGCAGAGTCCCCGTATAGCCCCTATTCCCACACATGTACATCCTCCTTTACTAGTACAGTGTAGTTCATGGTTAGAGTCGGTGGACCTACATTGATATGTCATCATCACCCAAAGCCTATAGTTTACATTAGGATTCATTCTTTCTTTTTATTTATTTATTTTTTTTTAGGATTCATTCTTAATGTACATTCTGTGAGTTTTGACAAAAGTCTGATCACGTGTATCCACCATTGTACTATCATACAGAATAGTTGCAGTGCCCTAAAAATCTGCACCACCTATTCATCCTTCGCACTTGCTTAACCCCTGGCAACCACTGATCATTTTACTGTCCTCCATCATTTTTCCTTTTCCAGAATGCCATATATATAGTTGGAATTATACTGTATTTAGTGGTGTTTTCAGATTGGCTTCTTTCACTTAATAATATGCATTTAAACTTCCTCCATGTCTTTTCATGGCTCAATAGCTCATTTCCTTTTATTGCTGAATAATACCACACTTTATCCACTCACCTGCTGAAGATGTCTTGGTTGCTCCTAAAATTTAGCAGTTGAGAATAAAGCTACTATAAACATCTGTGTGTAGTTTTTTATGTGAACAAAAATTTTCAGTTCATTTGGATAACTTTCAAGGCTGGAAAAACATGGTCAGCCTGTTTAGTTTTGTAAACTGCCAAAGTATTTTTCAAGTGGCTATATTATTTTTCATTCTTGTCAGCAGTGTAAGAGAGTTCCTGTTGCTCTATATCCTTTCCAGCATTTGATATTGTAAGTGTTCCAGATTTTGGCCATTCTGATAGATGTATAAGTGGCATTCTGTTATGGTGTATGATGTTAAGTATCTTTTCATATGTGTACATGTGATCCATGTATCTTGTGGTGATACTTGTCTTTCTCTGACTGCCTTATTTCACTTGTATAGTTCTCTCCAGGTCCATCCATGCTGTTGTAAAGGTAAGATTTTCTCCTTCTTTATGGCCGAGTAGTATAGCATTATGGAAATATACCAAAGCTTTTTTATGCACTCATCTACTGATGGACACCTGGGCTGCAACCAAATTTTGGCATAGGTAGTAAATCTTGGAAATTTCTTGTAGCAGTCTTTTTCCTGATATATCTCCTCAAGCAAGAGAAACCAAAGAAAAAATAAACAAGTGGGCTACATCGAGCTAAAACGTTTTTGTACAGCAAAGGAAACCATCAACAAAATGGAAGAACAGCCACTGAATAAGAGAACATATTTGCCAATGATACATCTGATAAGGGATTAATATCCACAATTTATAAAGAATTTATAAAATTCAACAGCAAAAAAACAAACAATCCAATTAAAAAATGGTCAAAGAACCTGAATAGACACTTCTCCAAAGAGGATATACAGATGGCCAACAGACATATGAAATGATGCCAATGTCATTAATCATCAGAAAAATGCAAATTAAAATCACAATGAGATATTACCTCAAACTTGTCAGAATGGCTATCATCAATAAGTGAACAAACAACAAGTGTTGACAAGGATATGGAGAAAAGGGAACCCTTGTGCACTTTTGGTGAGAATACAGATGGGTGCAGCCACTGTGGAAAACATTATGGAGTTACCTAAAAAAATTAAATATGGTGCTGCGGTATGAGCCAGCGATTCTACTTCTGGGAATATATCTGAAGAAACCTGAAACTATAATTTGAAAGAATATTGTATCCCTATGTTCATTGAAGCATTCTTTACAATAGCATATTTGTTTTTAACTATATTTGTTTTGTCCCCTGCCGTCCTCCTCCTCTTCCTCCTCCTCCTCCCTTTTCTTCTTTTAACATTTCTTGTTACTGGTTTGGTGGTAACAAATTCTATTAGTTTTTTTTCTTGTCTGGAAGTTCTTCTCAAGTTTTAAAGGATAGCTGGGTAATGTAATCTTGGTTGTAGGTCCTTGTTTTTCATCATCCTTGAATATTTAATGTTAGTTGCATGAGGTAGGTTCTTGCTGAGTCGCCAGATAGGGGCGAGTGGTGTTCACCAGATTAATACAGGCACTAGCTCAGTTCCTGTGCTGGGTCTGAGGTCACTCAGCAAATGTCCCAGGGTATACCAAGTGTAGTTGCCACCTGTTAGGTCCTCACACACCTTTGTGATGGACATGGTCTTAAGGGAGTTTTCAGGGTGAGGTCAGCAGAGTTTATCAGGCACACAGACCAAAATTTGGCTGTATGAAGAAGGGGCTCTTCACTGGTTGTGAGTGCAAGGGAAAAATGTCCCCTATGCTAGAGCCACATAACTCAGTCTGTCCCAGTTTCTGCCAGGAACATGATCTTAGCTGGGTGGGGCTGATGGGAGTCTAGAGGATGAGCTAGTGGATCTTCCGTGTGGAGGAGGTACCAGTGAGGTTTATCAGAAAGTGAGTGGAATGGCTTCTGCCCCCAAACCCTTCTGCCCCTCAGTCACTGACACCCTCCGAGTTTGCCTGGACCTCTATACCCTGCCCCAGGCAACTGACTTCTCAGCAGGGTGAAAGCTCCACAGGGTGGGGCAACAGGGAACCCAGAGGGTAGACCGTTGCATCCCCCCTTTTATGGAGGGGAGTGCTCCACCAAAAAGATGGCATTTGTGGTGTGGGAGAGGAACTCAGCTCAGGAATCCTGGGGATGTCCCTTCAGCTCTCTTCCCAGAGCCACAAACCTCACTCTTCTCACACTACTCTAATCTGCACCAGCCTCCCTCCACCAGAGCCCAGGGTCGGTGGCTGTGAACGAGATTTTGTGTGTTGGCCCTTTAAGAGGACGCCCGTGTCTCTAGTGGACTCCTGTCTCCTCCCTGCTGACAGAATCCCCACTAATTTTCACAGCCACATACAGTATTATGTTGGCTCTTCCTCCCAGCTTTGGTGCTCTGTGCTGGGAAGCTCAACTTGGGGTTGGGACCCCATGTTTGTCAGGAGGAATCTCTGCAGCTGAGATATCCCTCCAGAATTTCATCCACCTCTTGGAGTGGGGCCCATACCTTTTCATGTCTCTGCCTTTTCTACCAGTCTCATTATGACTTTTTTTGTAAACTTTGTGTTACAAGATTTCTCTTCAGCTAGTTTTCAGTTGGTTATTCAGGTTGATTGCTCTTTATTTTAGTTGTATTTACAGTTTGGTCCTGGGAGGAGGTAAATGTAACATTCAAACCTACTCCATTGCAGTCTTGAAATCCCTCTGAGACACAACTGATTTAAGTGTTGATTTTGTATCATGCAACTTTGTTAAAAAAATTTTTTTCTTTGCCAATACTCTTTATTACTGCTGTATAGTATTGTGCAGTTTATCCAATCATTTTCTTTTTTTTTATCCTTAATTTCTTTATTGGTTAAGGTATTACAAATGTGCCCTCATCCCCCCATTAAACCCCCCCCCCCTCATGCTCTCATCCCCTGTTAAAATTATTTTTTAAAATATATTTTACTGATTTTTTTCAAAGAAGGGAGAGGGATAGAGAGTTAGAAACATCGATGAGAGAGATCGATTAGTTTCCTCCTGCACGCCCCCCACTGGGGATATGCCTGCAACCAGGGTACATGCCCTTGACTGGAATCGAACCAGGGACCCTTGAGTCCGCAGGCTGACCGCTCTATCCACTGAGCCAAACAGGTTTGGCTGTTAAAATTTTTTTAATGGTAAAATTTATTTTGTGTCGAGTCCTTTTTAGTCTATATAATAAAAGGGTAATATGTAAATTGACCCTAACAGCAGAATGATTGGGAATGACTGGTCACTATGACACACACTGACCACCAGGGGCAGACGCTCAATGCAGGAGCTGACCCCTGGTGGTCAGTGCACACCCACAGGGGGAGTTCTGCTCAGCCACAAGCCAGGCTGATGGCTGCCAGCACAGCGGTGGTGGCGGGAGCCTCTCCCGCCTCCTCAGCAGCACTAAGGATGTCCGACTGCATCTTAGGCCTGCTCCCAGCTGGCAAGTGGACATCCCCCGAGGGCTCCTGGGCTGCCAGAGGGATGTCTGACTGACAGCTTAAGCCCGATTCCCCAGGGAGCGGGCCTAAGCGAGCAGGTGGACATCCCCTGAGGGGTCCCAGACTGCGAGAGGGCACAGACCAGGCTGAGGGACCCCTCCCCCTGGAGTGCACAAATTTTTGTGCACCAGGCCTCTAGTATATAATAAGTTTTTACAAGCAGAGAGAGTTTTACCTTTCTATTTTGGAAACTATTTTTTCTTGCCCAATAGGTATGGTTTCTAGTACTCAGGATTTACAGTACCATGTTGAATAGAAGTGCATCCTTGACTTTTTCCAGATTTTAGAGAAAAGCTTTCAGTTTTTCACTGTTGAGTATATATAAGCTGTGAATTTTTTTTCATATTGGCCTTTATTATGTTAAGATAATTTTCTTCTTAGTTTAAGTGTTTTTAATTATGAAAGAGTATTGAATTTTGGCAAATGCTTTTTCTGTATGACTTATGATGATCATGTAATTTTTCTCTCTCATTTCATTAATGTAGTATATTGCCT
Source organism: Myotis nattereri (assembly GCF_964212035.1). Taxonomy (NCBI): domain Eukaryota; kingdom Metazoa; phylum Chordata; class Mammalia; order Chiroptera; family Vespertilionidae; genus Myotis; species Myotis nattereri. The sequence goes on from NC_138089.1 coordinate 33,141,467, forward strand.
TGGTTGGTTTTTATATGTTGAAACATCCTTGCTTTCTAGGAGTAAATGCCATTTGGTTTTATGGTATGTAATTTTTTTTACTAATTTATTGAATTCAGCTTGTTAGTGTTTATTTTTAAAACAAAGATATTTTTGTTTATACAATACCACTATTAATAAATGGCAGGAGCTATGTTCACTTAAATAAAAGGCTCAATTTTACATGTGAAAGTTGCTCATTTAACTTATAGAATTAAATAGTTTGATAGTTTTCAGTTCCAGTATGAAAAATTCATATTTTGCCACTAGGGCTATTTTCAGATAATATAATTTTAGCGATATCACAACTTTAAATGATTCTCTTTTCCTCAGTATAATTTTATATTTCATATTAATATATTTTTACCACTAATTTTTTTGAATATGTTACAGCAATTGATGCTTAATTTAGTTTTCTTCATTATATATAATTAATTCTTTCATCCTTATATTGACATTTCTATCTTGATATATCTCCTTAAATTAAAACAATTTTTAGTTTATTTTTTACATAAAGTCAGAAATGAGAATTTATCCTCTTGTACCATTCTCTTTTTTTTGTACCATTCTTTTTGACTTGGCTCTCAACTTTTCCTTCCCACTGCAGCAGAACTACCCCACCCCATCTTAAATCTGTGTTAATAGCTTTGTATATTGCTCCATATTTATCTCTCTTTTCATATAATCTTATGCAGATATTTGTATTCCCAATTACATATATAGGCTTGTTGTGATGATGATTTTTTTTTAAATGGTGTCATTATATATACTTTTCTTCAGCTTTCTGTTTTCACTAAATAACCTCAGAGAAATACCCCATTGAAGGCATAACTCTAATTATTTTCATGACTCCATAACAGATTCTTCATATTGCATAATATAATCCTTATTTAACCATTTCCACATTTATGGTAATATTCTGTTTCCAGTTCTTTGCCATTTTAAACAGTGTTATATCTTTGAATATATGTCCTTAGTTTTAGATGCTTTCATTTCTGTGGGATAGATTTCTAGAAGTTGAATTGCTGGGTTGAAGAGTTTTTATATTTTTTATTTCAGTAAATGTTGTCAAATTGCTTTCCACAGAAATTTTTCCACTAGCAATTTGTGAGAATACTCTTTCTCCTGCACTGCTGCCAGGAATTGTACTATAACTTTTTAAACATTTACCAGCCCAATAAGTATAATGTTATATCTCATTGTTACTTTTAATTTTCTTGAGTACTTATGAGTTTGAGCATCTTTACTTTATGGTTCATGGACATTTGGTTTTGATCTTTTGTGAATTGTTTTTTTGAATTCTATTTGGGTTGTTTGCCCTTTTCAAATTGTAGGAGCTCACTGAGTATTAAAGCATTAATACTTTGTTATCTTTGCAAATGTTTTTATTTTCCTCCAGGTACAAAAACTTTTAGTATTTATTTATTTACTTATTATTTTTATTTTGATCCTCACTTGAGGTCATGTTGTTTTTTTATTGATTTTAGAAAGAGGGAGTGAGGGAAAGGAGAGAGAGACAGACAGACAGACAGACAGACACAGACACCAATAGGTTGCTTCCCATTGCAAGCCCTGACTATGGATTGAACCTGCAACCTAGGTATGTGTGCTGACTGGGAATCGAACCTTTAAACCTTTTGGTGTACTGGACAACGTTCCAACCAACTGAACCTCCTGGCCAGGGCTAACCTTTTAATTTTTGTATGGATTCTTTAGACTTTTTAGTTTGAATTGTAAGATGTTGCCCATACTCTTTCCCACAAGATTTTTATTGTTTTTGTTTTTTACAATTCACATTAATCTCGAAGTTTTTATATGTTTTATAATACTGGGTACTCAGTTTTTCATTCTAGAAGATTACTAGCACTTTTAAAAAACTATTTCAACTGATTTGAATGATTGCCATTATTAAAAATTTTATTTTTATGGCAATCTTTCCTCAATCGTATACTATTACATTGATATTATTCTGTTTCTACATTAATAATTATGCTGAGTTGTTTTCTGTGACTGTTGAATATTTGAAGCTTGTTACAATTTACCCTTTTTCAAAATCTTTGGCTGGTCTGCAGCACTAGTTCTTATATACGTTTGATCATTTTTTGTTTTTTTTTTGTTAATCCTCACCAGAGGACATTTTTTCCATCGATTTTTTTAGAGAGAGTAGAACAGAGGGAAAGAGACAGAGAGACAGAAACATCAATTTGAGAGAGACACATCGATTGGTTGCCTCCAGTATGTGCCCTGAACTGGGGCCGGGGATGGAGCCTACAGCAGAGGCATGTGCCCTTGACGGGAATCCAACCTGCAACCTTGCAGTCTGCCAGCTGAGACTCCAACCACTGAGCCAAACTGGCCAAGGCAGATGTGATCATTTAAAAAATATATAGCAAAAAGCCTTTTGTATTCTTTGTTGCTGTTGTAATGAAAACCTTTTAATCTCACTTTTTTTTTATTTTATTGATTTTTCACAGAGAGGAAGGGAGAGAGAGAGAGAGTTAGAAACATCGATGAGAGAGAAACATCAATCAGCTGCCTCTTGCACATCCCCCACCGGGGATGTGCCCACAACCCAGGTACATGCCCTTGACCGGAATCGAACCCGGGACCTCTCAGTCCACAGGCTGACGCTCTATCCACTGAGCCAAACCGGTTTTGGCTTAATCTCACTTTTTAAAGATTATTGTTTCTGTAGCACAGAGATTATTACTTTTTTGTATATTGCTCTTTTCTTTAACCATCAGTTGGTAAATAAATAGGCAAAAATGTGATATATTTATACAATGAAAAATTTGACATAAAAATGAATGAAGTGTGCTGATTTATGCTATAGGATGAACCTTGGAAGCATTATGCAAAATGAGAAAAGCAAAACCCAAGAGTTCATATTGTGTATGAGTCTATGTGGAATATTCAGAATAGGAAAATCCAGAGAGATGAAAAGTAAATTAGTGATTGTTAGGATTCAAAGATAGGGGGAATGGGAATTTAATCTGTACTTTTTGGAATGATGAAAATGTTCTAGACTTAGATATGATAATGATAAAACAACTTTATGAATAAGGTAAAACTACTGAATTGCATGCTTTAAAAGGGTGTATTTTATGGTATGTGAATTAGATCTCAATTTTAAAACAAAAATGGTGGCTGTAATTGTATTAGAGTTGAATCTAACATTAGATAACAGAAAACTTCACTAGATTGATAAAATAGGACTTTATTTTTCTTATAATTGTGAATATTGATTCACTGGTAAGGTGATATCAGAACAGATGTCTCCATGATTAATTCTTGGCATCTCTTTCATGTTTGCATGTGGTTGTTATGGTTCCAAGCACTCAAAGATAGAGGAATGGGAAGCAACAATGACTGTTCCAGGAACTCCAAAGCAGTCTTCCCACCTCAATGGCTGGAGTCCCATGGTCGGCAAACTGCGGCTCGCGAGCCACATGTGGCTCTTTGGCCCCTTGAGTGTGGCTCTTCCTAAGCTTTAGGAGTACCCTAATTAAGTTAATAACAGTGTACCTACCTATATAGTTTAAGTTTAAAAAATTTGGTTCTGAAAAGAAATTTCAATCATTGTACTGTTGATGTTTGGCTCTGTTGACTAATGAGTTTGCCGACCACTGGCCTGGACCATGTTAACTGGTTATTCTTGGCTGGAAGCTGGTTGGGGAAAAGATGGTGGTGAGGAATGATGTCGGAGTCACAAAGTTCTTGCCACATCTATATCCTTATTTTAACTGTCATTTAATGTTTCCCAATTTGAAAGGACATTTGTTCTTGCCTTTTCTTTATGGAAAGGGAAAGAGGGAACTAATTATTTAAAACTATAGTTAGCTTTGCTTATAACAGCTTAATTGAATTAGAATTGACATACAATAAAGTGTACATATTTTAAATGCACAATTTATTAAATTTTATGTAAGTGTACACCTATGGAAACACCAAATACCACTTAAAGCCCCCCCTTTTTTACTAGTTCCTTTTTTCTTATTGGGGTATAATTGACATATAATAGCATATTCATGTGATACAACGATGATTTGGTCAACAACAGACTGCATATATATACTAGTATGATGACAGTCCCATAAGATTATAATGGAGCTGAAAAATTCCTATTGCCTAGTGATGTCACATCTCTAGTAAAGTGATAGCACAATGCATTACTCACATGTTTGTGGTTATGCTGCTGTTAACAAACTTACTGTACTGCCAATCGTAGAAAAGTATAGCACATAAATTTATGTAATTTATGTTACTTTAGAGTAGCGGTTCCCAACCTGTGGGTCACAACCCCTTTGGCGGTCGAACGACCCTTTCACAGGGGTCGCTTAAGACCATCCTGCATATCAGATACTTACATTACGATTCATAACAGTAGCAACATTACAGTTATGAAGGAGCAACAAAAAATAATTTTATGGTTGGGTCACAACATGAGAAACTATATTTAAAGGGCCAGAAGGTTGAGAACCACTGCTTTCTACTTACAAAAAATATTTTGCTATAAAACATTATGCCTTGTTATGCAGGAAGCAGCCTCATGTTTACCACATCTCTTGATTACATCATTTTTCTTGTCCTTGATTTAATCTCAGGTTGTTGGCACAGCATCATTCTATATAGGCTTGTAACTTAGGAGCAATAGGTCATACCATCTAGGTTTATAAGTATATTCTAATGTTTGAACATCAACAAAAAATGGCTAACAATGCATTTCTTAGAATGTATTCATGTCAAGTGACACATGACTGTATACCAGTTCAGGTGTACAACATAATTCAGTATTTATATGGATTGTCAGTAATAACCACAATAAGTGCAGTTAACATCCATCACCACACAGTTATAATTTTTTTCTTGTGGTGAGAATTTTTAAGAGATAACTCTCACCAACTTTTAGATATACAGTATTATTAATAATACAGTATTATTAACTATAGTCATTGTGCTATATATTACATCCCCAGGACTGACTTTATAACTGGAAATCTGTACCTTTTGTCCACCTTCACTTATTTTGTTCACCCTGACCTTTCGTCGCCCCCCCCCCCCCCCCCATCTCTGGTAACCACCAATCCACTCTCTGTTACTTTTTGTTTTTTTAGATTCTGCTTATAAGTGAACTTGTACAGTATTTGTCTTTCCCTGTCTGACTTCAATTAGCACATATCCTCAAGGTGCATTCATGTTGTCAAAAATGGCAAGATTTCCTTCCTTTTTATGGCTGAATAATATTATAGTGTGGAGAGAGAGAGAGAGAGAGAGAGAGAGAGAGAGAGAGAGAGAGAGACAGACACACGGACATTCTCTTTATCCATTTATCTGTTGATGGAGACTTGGGTTGCTTCCATGTCTTGGCTACTATAAATAATGCTGCAGTAAACAGGAGAGAGTACTCTATATAATTTCTTCAAAATAGTGTTTTTGCTTCCTTTGGATAAATAACCAGCAATTTAATTGCTGAGTCATATGTTAGTTTTAGTTTCAATTTTTTGAGGAATTTTTTTTACAGTTTTTCATAGTGATTGACCCAATTTACATTCCTACCAAAAGGGCACAAAAGTTCTTTTCTCCATATTCTGGCCAACACTTATCTTGTGTCAGTTGTGAGATGACATTACATTGTGGTTTGTTTTGACTTGTATTTTCATGGTGATTAGTGATGTTGAGCATCTTTTCACATACCTCTTGGCCATCTGTATGTCTTCTTTGAAAAATGTCTATTTAGATCCTCTGCTCATTTTTAAATCAAATTGTGTTTTGTTTTTGTTTGTTATTGAGTTGTATGTGTTTTTAGATAATTTGGATATTAACCTCTTATCAGATATACACTTTGCAAATATTTTCCCCCATTTGGTAGGTTTCCTTTAATTTTGTTTATGGATTATTTGTTGTATAGAAGCTTTTTAGTTTGATACAGTCCCAATTGTTTATATTTACTTTTGGTGTCAAATCCAAAAAATTGTCACTAAGACTGAAGTCAAGGAGATTACCACCTGTGTTTTCTTCTAGAAGTTTTATTCTTTTAGGTTTTATGTTCAAATCGTTAATTCATTTTTAGTTAATTTTTAGTGTATGCTGTAAGATAGTGGTCCAGTTTGTTTTTTTTTTCATGTGTTTGTCCAGTTTTTCACCATCATTTATTGAAGAGACTATCCTTACGCAATTATGTGCTCTTGGTGCCTTTGTCATACATTAATTGATCATATATTTGTGGGATAATTTCTGGGTTTTCTGTTCTGTTCCATTGATCTTTGTATCTCTTTATAGGCCATTTCCATTCTGTTTTGATTACTATAGCTTTGTAATATAGTTTGAAATAAGGAAACATGATGCCTCCAGCTTCATTTAAAATACTGTTCATACATTTAAAATACTGTTTCCATCTTCACCAATGCATTTAGCAAGAGCAATACTTTATAGCTTTAAGTTTCATTCCGTGGGCTCATCTGAATTCTAATAACATTTCTAATACTGTTATTAAGTGCATGTGCATTGGCTAGAATGCCAGCTACAGATCAAGAGAATCCTTGCTTTGGTAAACAATAATAAAAAGAGAAGTGTTTGAGCGAAACTGTAGAAAGGTACTTTATTGGTGAATGGGTTATGTGAGTCAGTTCATGTTTCAATACCTTAACTTATTACCTACCTAACCTTATAAGTCACTGAACATGAAAATATTAATTTATACCATTATTTTTTGGTTCTGCACTTACATTATTGAGTTCATTTATATTTATCATTTCAATATATTACTTTAGCTTTAAAGTCCTTCAAAGCCTTTCTACTACATTTTTCGAGCCTCAGTTTATCTTTTAAAATTTCTTTAATGCTATCAAAGGAGTTATGTACAGATAGATGGGGTCAAGACATTAGCTTTTCACCTTTATTTCCTATCTATTCATATTTTTAAGTTAGTAGGCTAAAAAGTGTATGAAGCAGTTAATGTCTATCATAGGTATATGAAGCATGTGTAAGGGAAAAAACATCAGATATGTGGTATATACACTATTTTTAAAATAATTTTTGTTTTAGAGTGAGAGAGAAACATCGATGTGAGATACAGTTGCCTCCCATAAGTGCTCCAACAGGGGGATTAAAATCTGCAACCTAGGTATGTGTGTTGACCGGAAATTAAACCCTTAGCCTTCCCGTGCACAGGATAATGCTCCAATCAACTGAGCCACACTGGCCAGGGCTTTAATAATTTTTTTTAAGATACACATATTTCATTAAAAAATTAAGAGCCACTTCATTTTTGTTTGTTTCAAGCCTACTTATAGATGCAAAACAAAAACAAAATCCACCAAGACCTGGAAACTCACCCATTATTGAAACCCCCAGTGGTGTCAATTAACATTTATTCCAGCATGTATTGGGATACATAATTTTTCTTTGATAATACAAGTTGCTAAAAAGAAAAAGAAAATTTAGATTTTTTTTTTCTAGCTCTTTAAAAATGAATGCACTATGATTCTGTTAATATACGGTTCTGGTTGAATGTGTGTGTACTACAGGAGCCTTACCAGTGAAGTCTAAACATCACTTAATTATGAATCAGTGCTTTTCCCTGGCATTGCCACTTATCCGCTTGGTGACCTTGGCTTCATACATCAAATTCTGCATTTATTAAATGGGAACACTAGAAGCTGTCTTGCCTACATGATTGGGAAAACTAAGAGAATAATATGAAGTTATGTGCTTTTTACCACAGACCTTGCTGATAATACTGAATGATTCTATAAAACTGAAATGATTTGTGAACTATTTAAATTATTTCTGCTAGTTATGTATTGAAAACATTGAAAATTTCTTGAAAATTATGTAATATGGTTTAGTTATTTCTGGGCTACTAAATGCCATGATTTCATTAGCTAAATGTAAAAATGTTTTATGTAAAAATTAAAGTGTATATATTATGTCTTAAAGGCAGAGCACTTTTTGAAGTGAATGGTATAGTTTGTAAGTGTGATTTTTGTTGGTTTGCTATGAGTTAATAACAGTCCAAGTAATTTTCTGTAGTAATAGAGCTCTTAAGTTCTGAGAAGGGTCAGTTTGTTAGTTGAGAGCTTTTTTTTTTCACATGAAATTTTAAGGTAGTTTACTTTTCCCTATTACCAAAACTTTGTAATGTAAATTGTAAAAAGTACAGAAAATACAGGTAAGCACAGAAGCTTTCATCTCACTGCCCAGTAGGTAACCCCACTGTTAAAACATTTTGGTGTTTGTTCTTCCAATTATTTTGTGTGCACATTGCAGGCTCAAGCTTACACAAAAGCATAAAAGTTAATTTTAAACACACATGCTTGTTCCTGCTTTCAATTAAAAGTTATTTTTGTGACAGATTATTTTTTAAATTCTTTTTAGCAAAGCAGTCTTGTTCAAATAGCTCGTAAGGAAAAATGCAGTATATCAAACAGCTAAAAGTGGAGCTGCTTTGGTTGAATGTGGTATGGGAATGCAAAGCCTCAGTGGTTAGCTTTGGCTTTTGTCACTAGCCTGAATAATCTACCTCGGAGAGGTATCTCTGAAAAACTCTAGGGCTTAACCATAGGAAGCATAGTTGAACATTACTGCTGTCTAACATTTTTAATGGCTGCAGAGTATTCCCATATATACTTATATACACTGAGTGGCCTGATTATTATGACCACCTGACACTTGGAGGCAAATTAGCTATAATTTTGCGCTAAAGTTGCTAGAGGGCCAGATCATTATAAACGTCTGAATAGCACAACATACCTAAGTATCGTTGCTGATCAAGTTCATCCTATCATGTTGATGGTGTATCCCAATGGAGATGGCTTCTTCCAACAAGACAATGGGCCATGCCACGGTGCTCGTATTGTGCAGGAATGGTTTCAAGAGCATGAGGGAGACTTTACCTTTCTTAGGTGGCCCCCACAATCACCAGATCTCAATCCAAATTGAGCATTTGTGGGACGAAGTTAAAAGAGCCATCAGGCAGCTGGTTCCACAACCATCAAATCTCACAGAACTGGACAGTGCTATTCATCAGGCATGGTGTCAGATTCCTCGCATCACCTTTCAACATCTCTGGAGTCAATGCCAAGAAGAATTGCCGCAGTTTTGAAGGCAAAAGGTGGCCCAACTGATGGGGTGGTCATAATAATCTGGCCGGTCATAATATCTGGCCACTCAGTGAATAAGAGAGGAATATGCTAATTAGCTGTTACGCCCCGAGGCGTAACGACCAAGTGCGTCACAACCAGATCATGGATCAGCAGGAGGGTGGGGCAGCGAGATACAAGCGGGCTTCGGAGAGCTACAGGAGGGGGCAGGGGAGCAAGCTATGAGGGGGTAAGGGGGCAGGGGGAGCTACAGGAGGGCGGGGCAGCAGGTAGAGAGCTATAGGAGGGCGGGGCAGTGGGCGGAGAGCTACAGGAGGGCGACAACTACCTGCTGGTGCATGGATTCGTGCACAAGGCTAGTAGAGTGTGTGTGTGTGTGTGTGTGTACTGTATATATGACATCTATGACAGCCCTGTAGGTGTTCTGCTTAGATGTCCCTTAGCTGACAGCCTCCAGTTACGGAGCTTTTGAGATTTGCTGCAGCATTGAGCCATGGCCACATTCTCCCTGGGAAGTTCCCTGCCGGTAACTGAGCACAGCAGGATAAATAGGGTTTAGCCATTTCTTCCCAACATGGGATTTCTCTAAGGGCAATCTTTGCACCTAAGCTCCCTATTGGCTTGGCAGACCACAGTTGCACTGGTATGAAGATCACGCAGTTGTCGGACCTTCACTGAAGCCTGAAGGCGTTCTCTGCTTACTCACCTCTGCTCCTTCTCCTCTTCATTCTTCATGGTCATTTTTTACAATGAAGAAGTTCTTACATTTTTTTACTTCATCTTGGATCTGCTTCTCAGAAAACCTGACCTGACACACATCCGTGTGTGTTTGTGTGTTTAAAATAAATATTTTTAAAAGTTATATGTTCATGGTTTTAAAAAAGCAGAGAAATGTACAAAATGAAAAGTAAAATATTCACCCCTTCTCCAAATCCTCAGAAAAATGACTTTACATGTTCATTTTTATACATATGTCATATTTACATATTACTATTTCTTTATCAATTTCAGGTAGCACTTATCTTACTGTTCTGAAAGATAAGGGAATTAGCTATCCATTCCTTTTACCTTCCTTATTATCTTTTAATTTTTTTAAACTAGTGATATTTTCACGGCTTTGTTTATAATTAATTATATATCTATAATTTAGACTGTGCTTGACCATAAATTGTTTTTAAAAATTGAAAATCAACATTAGCATTTGCCATAATTATGTAAATATAATTTAATTGTGAGCCAAGTGATTTGGTTGAAATATAAAGGAGGAATGTAATTCTATATATCTTAGTTCTACCAAGGAAAGTCTTCAGATTTCATTTCAGATGCTCACCTATCTCTGTTCCTTGTTGCTCATGTTGTCTTCTTCAGTAAGAACACAAAGTGTATCCTACCAGCACACCTTGTTTTATTGCACTTTGCTTTATTGAGCTTCACTGATGATGATGTGTGTACTTTGTTTGTTTGTTTATAAATTGAAGGCAAAATCCTCTGCCAGCAAAAAGGTCATGACTTGTTTTATTGTGATACTTGCTTTAGTGCAGTAGTCTGGAACTGAGCAGTATCTCTGAGGTATGCTTGTACTTAATACTTATTGTTTAATGTGACCATGAGCAAGTTACTTAAGCTCTTTGTGCTTAAAGTTCCTGATCTGCTAAAGAAATAAATTATCTCCTCCAAAAATACAGTGGTAGGACAGTAACAGACAGTTAGATTTGAAAAAGGTTAAAATATAAAAAGGAGTCACAAGTCCCTCAAAATTTCTAAAACCAGCTGGGGGAACATGACTAGATTGGTTTTTAAAAATTATTTACTTTTTAGGAACAGTAAAAAAAAAATTATTTACTTTTTTAATTTTCAGTTACAGTTGACAGGTGTACAACATAGTATAGACACTTATATACTTACTAGAGGCCCGGTGCATGAAATTGGTGCATGGGGGGGAGGGGGTCCCCTCAGCCCAGCCTGCACCCTCTCCAATCCAGGACATCCCTCTCACAATCCTGGACTGCTGGCTCCTAATCACTCACCTGCCTCCCTGCCTGGTTGCTCCTAACTGCCCCACCCCCGCCCGCCTGGTCACCTCTAACTGTCGCCCCTGCTGGCCTGGTTGCCCCCAACTGCCCCCCTCTGCCAGCCTGGTCGCCCCTAACTGCCTCCCACTAGCCTGGTTGCCCCCAACTCCTCCCCACCTCCCCCACCCCGCTGGCCTGGTAGCCCCTCACAGCCCCCCTGCCGGCCTGGTCACCCTATGCAGCCTGCTTGTTCAGTTTGGTTGTCCCTCACTAACCCCCCTGCCGGCCTGGTCGTAGGCAGCCATCTTGTGAGGGCGTATTATCTCTTTATTATATAGGATGAAGTGATCATCCCCCATTAGGAAACAAACACGACCAAATTTCAAGGCCTGGGAATAATCGTCTGTAGTTGGCAGCTTTACCCTCTATTCTCTGTTTGTTTGTTCTTTTGTTTTTTGGTGTGTGTTTTTTAAATTGATTTTAGAGAGAAAGGAAGAGAGAGAAATAGAGGGATAAGAGAGGAATGATTGGCCATCTCCTGCATGCTTCCCCACCTTGGATCGCTCCCCCATCTAGGATCGAGCCTGCAACCCAGGAATGTGCCTTGACCAGGAATCTAACTGCAACCTTCTGGTTCATGGGTAGATGCTCAACCATTAAACCATGCTAGTCAGGCTCTCTTTGGTTATTTTTGTTGTTTAATTCAAATTTGGTAATTCTTGGTTGTTTATCCATACTCATATAAAAAAAGAGTAAAGTTGGTCATTTTAGGTAACTGGAGTGAGGTTCTCTGCTACAAGTTTGTTTCATTCATAGGTCTTTCCTTAGACTGTGGCATGTGGTAGGCTTATTTACGCCAAGGAATGCATTCTCAAAGGGGTAAAAATTAGGGGGGTAAAAAAAGGAGTGGCCCTTTTTATGTATAAGCCACAGATATATAGTATATGTGTGGTATTAAAATTCATGGGGAACGGGGCAATTAAAGGGAAAATATCTAAAAATGTTACTTGGGTGGGGGTTGATAATGGTAAGAAAGGTAGAGAAATAGTGCTCTAACATGAATGATTGAGGAGGAGGCAGGCTGTTAAGAACCCACAGTTGCCAAACTAATTATGGCTTATCTGGGGAGTGAAATGCTTCAGTATCTCAAGTGCTGCTCTGCTTTTCTTTCAGGCCTCAACAACCACCCTAGGAGTTCTCCACAGATCTGCACACTTTATTTGGAGCACTAGTTTCCAACTTTCAAAACTGATCCATAGTATAAGATGTTCTGTATTGCAGCCTAGTACACACACACACACACACACACAAACACACAAATTTATAAATATATAACCAAACAAAAGTTCCATGAGACAGTACATACCCTCACTTTATATTTTCTAGATTATTGAAAATTGCTAGTTATAACCCATCAAAATTATTTCAAACATTGAAGAACGCTTTAGACTACCATGTGTATTTAATCCTGATGTTGACAGCCATTGCTCTCAGCTCTCTCTTTGATCAGGGAGAGATGGAGAGGCCTAGTTGGCTATGTCATTTGGAATGCAATTCTTTAATTACTGACTTACTGATTTATATCCTTGATGATATCCCACCCCCACTTCCTGCTCTTTGTTTATTTTAAGTTTGAATCCTTTCTATGCCTTCGATAGGAAGACTCAAACTGGTATCTTGATTGCAGTTTCCTTTGCTCACTTTTTGATAATCTGATCTTATTTGTTTTTATATTTTCTAGTTGTCACCCAAAATTTTTGATTTGATGATGAATGCTTTTTCTCGCAAACATTTTTTATTTGATTTATTTTCTTTGTGAGTTTGTTTAAAAACAAAACAGATTTCTAACACGGAGAAAGGCACATTTGTTTGCTCAGTCTGCCATCTTCAATTGGAAATCCTATAGTTTATTTAGCAGCCCTAAAGTGTTATATTTTGGTGTTTTCCAGTTTTTCTAAAAGTTCTTGCTAAATCTGCATACATAGCTGTGACTATTTTTTTGTTTTGTTTGTTTTACTCCTCACCCGAAGATATGCTTTGTTTTTTTGTGTGTTTTTTTTTAAATAATTCTTTTTTAAAATATATTTTATTGATTTTTTACAGAGAGGAAGGGAGAGGGATAGAGAGAAACATCGATGAGAGAGGAACATTGATCAGCTGCCTCTTGCACACCTTCTACTGGGGATGTGCCCGCAACCAAGGTACATGCCCTTGACCAGAATCGAACCTGGGACCTTTCAGTCCGCAGGCGGACGCTCTATCCACTGAGCCAAACCAGTTAGGGCTGCTTTGTTTTTTTTAATTGATTTGAGAGAGAGATAGACAGGCATTGATGTGAGAGAGAAACATAGATCCCTTGCCTCCCATACATGTCTTGACCAGGGATCAAACCTGAAACTAGTTATGTTCTCTGACCAAAAGTTGAACCTGCAACCTTTTAGTGTACGGGATAATGCTCCAAACCACCGAGCCACCTTGTCAGGGCAGCCATGATTATTTTTAGGAATGATTATAACATGTTGACTGGCTGTGTGATGTATCTAGTTACTTGTAAAATATTGAATTTCCCTTTTCACCAGTGGTAATTATAATTAGTTGGATTATGGTTAAGAATGAGGCTATCTCTGAAGTAGTCAGGTTTTTGAATTTCATTTCTGCCACTTATTAACTGTGTACCTGTTTGCTTATTCTAAAGTAGAGATAGTACAGTAAGTCCTCACTTAATATCATCAGTAGGTTCTTGGAAACTGTGACATTAAATGAAATTATGTACTATAATGAAAACCTATTTTACCATAGACTAATTGATATAAACAAGAGTTAAGTTACTATAGCATATTTCTAGTCACAGAAACATTTCCAAACTTCTAAATAAAGAACCCAAAACACTTATAATATTAAACATTGGAATAAATGTGAGCTAATTTAAGAAAGATTAATATAAACAAGTAAGATCATTATTTTCCAACCCACTCTTCCAGTTCATGATCTTGGATGGCTGGAGCCTATTCTGGCAGCTCAGGGAGCAAGATGGGAATCAGTGCTGGACAAGATACCATTCCATCACAGGGTGCACTAATATACACACAGTCACTCATGTTGAGACTGTTTAGACATGAAAATTAACTTAACTTACACATCTTTGGGATGTGGGAGGAAACCGGAGCACTGTAGAAAACCAATTTGGACATGAGGAAAACTTTGCACTGACAGTTGGCCCTGGCCAGAAATTGATTTTTTTTCTTCTTCTCATCAACATGATAATGAAACAACATTGAACAAAACAACATTATTTGAGGAGAGGACCTGTTTTATGTACTTCATAGGGTTGTTGTGAGAATTAAATGTTAGAGGATATAAAGAAAGTCTTAGACCAGCAGGCATGTAGTAAGCATTAAATAATTTGTGTATATCATCATCATAACCATACTAATCCATACATTTATGTCTTTTTGCTTAAAAAAATCACATACAGGGGTGGGCAAAAGTAGGTTTACAGTTGTAATACAAATAAACACAATAATAAATAATATAAAATTAAACTTTATTTGCAGTCTTAAACCTACTTTGATCACTTTGTGTATATTTTATCCTCTTAGATAATTTTATTAGGCTTCATAGTTGAGTCAGTTGCTCGTTTTTTGTTTGTTTTTAACCTAATTGATTTTTATCTTAAAATATCTATTTCCTGGAATTATTAAGCTGGGAGATTAGCATAGCTAATAATGAGTTAGCTAAACTAAGGAGAGAAGGGGTGAGGGGCAACTGGAGAAACATCAGTTTGTAGGGATGAAGGGTTGTTGTCACTTTCATGGGCTTTGTGGATAATGTTAAAGGTAAGGGATGTAGAGTCAGACTGTCTGGTTTAGAACATTAATTACACAGCTTACTGGCTGTGTGACTTTGGGTAAGTTACTAAACTTTTGTATTAGTCAGTTTCACCATCTATAAAGTAAGGATTATTAGAGATATTGTGAAGATCCCGTAAGTTAACACATATAAATTGCTTAGAAGTACTTAGCTATTCGTAGCAGTAATATCTGTTAGAATTCTTAATTCAATGTTTGATTATGTTCAGAGTTTGTGTAAGTACAAGGAATACAGGGTTGAAATAAAAGGTGAGATTTTTATATTGAAAGGAGAAATGTGCTACATTTGCCACTACTTAGAGATAGAATAGCATTTGGTACAAAGGAATAATGAATATTTCATTAATACAATAATACTTCAATCATTGGTCCTTGTAGGGTTGTTCTGGGGCCACACCTAGCCATTGCTGTGGTGACTTGTTGCTGGTTCTCTCACTAAACAGCCATTAAAAATTTGTGCTTTCATCCTTATTATACCTTACTTTCTGAATATTTGCCATAATAATTAATAGTATTTAGTCCCCAGTTTTTAAAAATCCTCCCTTTGAAGTACAAAATTTAAAGTTAGAATATGTACAAAACAGTCTTACGTTCAGTGTGTGTGTGTGTGTGTGTGTGTGTGTGTGTGTGTATTTATTTAGAATATGTTGCTCAAAATATTTTTCCAATTTCTTAAGTATTGGAGTATGTTTATTAGTAATTTCAGTGTATTTTATCTAGTTATCCTATTTGTAGTGATTTTTTCCCCCTGATTAAAAAACACTTGAGTAATACTTCTTAAAATTTTTTATTTATTTTTTAACCCTCAGGGGAGGTTATTTTTTCCATTTCTGTTTTAGAGAGATTGGAAGGGAAGGGGAGGAGAGAATGGGGCGGGGGAGGGGGCGGCGAGCACCAGATGGGGGAGGAAAGGGAGAGAGAGAAACATTGATGTGAGAGAAACACATGCCTCCTGCACCTGCCACAACCGGGGCTGTGGATCAAACCTGCAACCCAGGTTCCCTTGACTGAAAATTGAACCCCAGACCCTTTGGTGCGTGGGTCGATGCTCTAACTCAGTGGTTCTCAACCTGTGGGTCGCGACCCCTTTGGGGGTCGAAGGACCCTTTCACAGGGGTAGCCTAAGACCATCGGAAAACACATACATAATTACGTAGTGTTTTTGTGATTGATCACTATGCTTTAATTATGTTCAGTTTGTAACAATGAAGTTGGGGGTCACCACAACATGAGGAACTGTATTAAAGGGTCGCGGCATTAGGAAGGTTGAGAACCACTGCTCTAACTGTTTAGCAGCACTGGCCAGGGCTTGAATAATACTTTTTATGCATTCTGTTTATTTACATGAATTATATGTTTGAGTATAGTTTTAGAAATAGATTTTGCTAAGTTTTATTTACTCTTTTCCTTTAGTCATGGACATTCATTATCAATTTTGAAGTTATTTTTCAGAGACAGGTTTGTTTTTAAATTTTATTGCAGAATTGCACACTGTTCAGATGACTTCATTGCTTAATGCTGGCTAGCTCTGCACCTCTTTATGAGAAGGAACTTCCTCAGGATAGCCTTTGAAGAAGAGATGTCTATTTCTGATAAACGGCCAAAAGAATGATTTTTTTCTTGAAAACAGTAGAATGTCTTTTATGTTTACTACTTGACTGCATATCTTTTTATTATCAATGAAGTAGGTGTCATGCACGCACATACACCCCACACACCATGTATGTTGGAAACATTTTAGTCTACCACATTTAGGCCCAACTTTTTCATTAGTAAAATTGTAT
Organism: Myotis nattereri; assembly: GCF_964212035.1. Lineage (NCBI taxonomy): Eukaryota > Metazoa > Chordata > Mammalia > Chiroptera > Vespertilionidae > Myotis > Myotis nattereri. The sequence goes on from NC_138089.1 coordinate 33,158,251, forward strand.
ATGAAAATTTAGCAGTTAATTACAGCATATAATCATTCTTTATCCTAATGATCCATTGCTAAATGTAGTCCTGATTCTTCTTTCCTTTACTGTAGCAATTTTGTGTATTACTAATTGGTATGCAACTATTATGTGTTATTAATTATAGGCTTGATTTTGAAATTTAAAAACTAAAATAGCATTTTAGTTCAAGAAAATCAAATATCCCTTTTGTTGCAATGGTAGTTGCCCTGTTAAGGTTGTTGAGTTTTTAGTTTCATTTGGGTAATACGCTGTATTGAGCTTTGGTTGTTAATTGATAGATGTAGTATCTTCTCTGTGAGCTTTTAAAATGCATAACACGTATTTCAGAAAGCAGCTGTTGCTATGGCAACTCTCAGGTCACTTGCAGCTCAGCTTACATGATTGGCTGTTAATGGAGTCTAATATGCTTGAGAAGAGAATTGAGCAAATGAAAGAGGGTTTTGAAGGAATACTCTCAAACCTTGAAGTTTAACAGAACAGCACACAAAAATTTAACACTTATATTGCTGTTACATAATTTTACTGGGGATAGTTTTATAAATAATAAAGGTGAGACAGGACAAATTTTTGGCAAAAATAATTTTCGGAATCCTTTTAAGACTGTTGGAAGCTTTTGTTGTCACTCTTCTTCATTTTACTACTGTTTAAAAAAACACTCTGACAGCTATCAATTGCATTCTGGATTCTACCCTCTATAGCACCTACCTAGAGGAGTTAATTAGATTGAGACATGGGCAGGTTGTTAATTGTGCAGTGTCAGAAAGAATGGTAAAACCAGGAATAATGTCTAAATTAACTGTGGTTACATGAGTTAGAGTCTGCTCTCACTTTAATTCTTAAGGTAGTCCCATGATCCTGACCTAATAGTCTTAAGGGCATGTGAAAGGCATGAAAAGGGAGGTGGTGATGTATACTTTGGATTTTAAGGACTGTGAAGTAAGTAAAATCAAGTTTAAGAATTAGAACTACCATAATAAAAAATTAATATAGCCATGCAAAAATGTCACAATAATATCTGTTTTGAAATGATGGAGTTTTAATCCGTGTCTACCCACCACTTCTTTTGTAACCATGGTGCTAGAATGAGGGCAGTTTTACTAATTTTGGCAGTTAAATACCAAATGTAAGGAGAGTAAATTAAGGAATTTAACATTCAGATATAATGTGTGATACAACAAGTTAATATCACCTTGGAAGTGATTTCACTTTGTAAAACCAACTCAGCTAGTTAGTTCAGCTAGTGTAGTAAATAGGTCTAAGACATACATGTAGCTTATTTTAAGTATTTGCTGTTTCTACTTTGTCAGAATTGTAAAAATATTATGATAGTGTCAAATTGCTACACTAAATAAGTTATAGATATGTTAATATGTATAGTTACATTTTGCTAGCAAAAATAACATGATAAAAATTAATCAGTACTGACACCCTAAATTACTTTTGCATTATTATTTCCTTTATTAGGGAAATACTTTGAGATACTAAAGAAAAATTTTTTATAATAGATTACATAGAAATGTAGGGTACCCCCAATAATTTTTTTGACAAAACACTTTAGAAAATTAATAATGCCTTCTAAACTCTAAAAACTCTATGTCCATTAGCAGTATGACATTTAGAAATTAAGCTTTTTTTTAAATTTATTTTTTTAATGATAGTGTCTGTTTGACCTAGCAACATAGGTCCTGGTCTGCCTGGGGCAGTTTTGGTAATACTGGATTATTCTGTTACCTAATGTAATTATTAATAGCATTTCCATTTTGTATTTTATACCAGGAAATATAAAGAAAATTATGGGAAATCACATATAAATATGTAACTCATTGATGGCCACTATTAAAATTTTACTTTTAAGCACTTCCTTTTCAGTATTCTGTGCATGAGTGTAGATAAAAATATATAGTAGGGGGTCATCATTTATATGTTTTTCTTTCTATATTATAAATATTTGATGTTTAATTTTTTACAAACATTTATTTTAATGGTACATAAAACATTATACAAGCAACTATTCTCCATTTGTACGCCATTAAATTGTCTCAGGTTGTTGTTGTTTTGCTATTATAAATAGTTCAGGATAGGTGGACACCTTTACCTGTGAATATATTCAGAGTTTCTTATTTAAGGACATTCATAGAATAGGAATTGCTGAATCAAAAATTATTGATATTTTAAAGGTCTTGATATGTATTTGTTGCTTTATAGAAAAATTTGTAATATTATTGACTTTGAAATTATTTTAAATTTACTTGCTGGAACTCAAATGCAGAGTGAATTATTCCTTTCCTGGTTCATGGTTATTATTGGTCTTGCTTTCATCTTATTTATTTCCTTTTATCTGCATTATTTATTCTTTCCTCTCATCCTGTAGCTATTCATTTAACATCCTTGAGGTACACACACACACACACACACACACATTTATTTGTATGCAGAAGTTCTCTGTTCATGTTGTTTTATGCCTGTCTTGCCTATTTAATCTACTAATGGTGTCTTAGTATTACATAGTATGCATCTTCCATGTTTCACTTAACCATTACTTTAGTGCAGTTATGTATACCGTGATTTCCCTAGCTCTCTGCTATTACAAGCAATGCTAAAAAGAGCATCCTCTTATATGTCCCCTTATGGATATGTATTCAAGAGTTGGATGCCTGAGTTAGGTATGCTCAAACCCATTGCACTAAATACTGCCAGGTTATTCTCCCAAATAATTGCAACAGTTTATATCCCCCACCAGAAGAACATGAGAATACCTATATCTCCACTACAGATAAGTCCCAATAACCAGTATGGTTATTCCTATCAGAATTAGTAGGAAAGGTAGCCAGAATTTTTTTCATCTAGCTGACTACCTCCAAGTTCTAGGAGTGTAATTGTTTTCCAGGTACTTGTCTTCCAATCTTTCCAGGGTTATATCTGCAGTGTTTTGCCAGGTGGGATAGTGAAGTGGTTAAGAGCATGTGTATTCTGGATCCAGTTAGCTTGGGGTTGAATTCTGGCTCTATTGTCTAGTAATAAGGTGATCCTGGGCTTGCTTACCCACTGGATGCTTTATTTTTGTAATTTGTGAAGTGAAGTTAAGAGAAGTTTTCTGCCCTTGTAAGGGTTAAATTTCTGGATTTGTGATAGTGTTAAAAAATAGTGGCTGGCCTATAGTAAATGCTATATAAGTGGGTTACTGTTAACAAAGTTAAAAGAAACAACACAGCTACAATTAGAATGAAATTTCACTGAATTGATACATGAAAGAGAAATCACATCCTAAGTTGCCCTTCCAAGAGCATGGAATGGCTCTCCTTTGGATAAAACTTTACATGTATTTTAATAAAACTAGACTTTCTTTTGTTTTTTCATAATATTTATTCTTGATCGCTACCGCCCCCTAAGACCATTTGCATTGCCTGGAGACATTCGGTTGTGACAGTTTGAGAGATCTACTGAATCTAGTGGGTAAAGGTCAGGAATGCTGCTAAACGTCCTACAATGCACAGGCTATTCCCACACCAAAGAATTATTCAACCCTGTATGTGAATAATGCTGAGGTTGAGAAACCCTTTTTAGATATATGGTTTTTGTTGATATGGTTTTTGTTGCCTTTGTGAACGGTGTTTATTTTCTGATTGGTTATTGCTATTGGAGGGAACTGTTAGGGATTTTTCTGTTGCCTTGTATCTGGCAATCCTGCTGAACTCTTTAGTTCTCACTCTATCTATAGATTTTGATTATTTTTCTATGTAGATGATTCTATCTCTTCCTTTTTGATTTCTCTCCCTCCCTTCCCACTCTCCTTCCTTCTTCCCCCCTTTTCCTTTTTTCTTTTTTATAGCATTGGCCAGGACCTTTACTGTTATGTTAAATAGTCATAGTAGGCATCTTTGCAGTGTTTCCCACTTTATGGAAGGAGTTTGAAGTTTCTTAACATTGTGTAACACCAGAAATATGAGTCGATCTCATTTTACCTTGCTATTATTGCATATTAACCCTTAAAATATGTTCTTGGGAGAAGAATGCTTAATGTAACTATTGATCAAAGAAATGCCATTTAAAGCAATAATGAAATAATGTTTGTATTTCACTAGAGATATCAGGACTTTTTCTACAAGTGCATTAGCCATTTTTCCTGTGTCTTTGTCCTTAGTTTTTATGTGCAAAGTTTTAATTTTTATGAAGTCAGATCTACTAACCCTTGGTAAGATCCTTTTTTGTTCTTATGCACAGACAACCCTTCATTTCCTTCCCATGAGCTTTCCACTTCTATCTGTGACATTTTCCTGGTCAAATAAGGGTATATTTATGAATCCTTTTTCCTTTTTTTCTGAATTATTCAACTGACTTCAGGTTAACTTCTGCTGAAGTAATAGAATTGAAGGTGATCATAAGTGATTATCCACTCTGTGTTGTCATCCCCTCAGCTTCTCCCCGGATTCCAAAGCGCTCAGGATTTTATGAAAGTATTTCAGAGGCCATTGGAGATACAGCACTGAGATGTGCGATTGATAAATGGGCAGGGCTCCAGACTTCCTACCCATATTAACTTAGGTTCAATCCTTTTATGCTGATATTCTGTATATGATTATATAGGTGGTCTGCTTAAGGTTATTTGTAAAAAGGTTGATCTGCCATAAAGAGAGAGAAAGCAAAGTTTGAAACATATATTGATCTAGCATGAGAAATCAGAGTTTAATTACCAGGTCACAAGATTAGAATCTGTGTTTCCTGAATCCAAATTCAGTTTTCCAGTTTCCTATACATTACATGATACTTCTGCCTTTGTGTTGCACATTTCTGACAATGATCTGTCACCTCTCAGTTCTAAAACTGATGCCATTATCTTAACCCTTCCCGGGGAGGGGGTGGGGGAGGGGAGGTGTTGCTTCCTTCCCTCCCCAATTCTTTCTTCTTTTGTTAATCCTCACCCAAGGATATTTTTCCATTGATTTTTTTTTTTTTAGAGAGAGTGGAAGAGAGAGGGAGACACAGAGAGAAACATCAGTGTGAGAGAGAGACTCGATTGATTGCCTCCTGCATGCACCCTGGGGCCAGGGAACCTGCAACCAGGGTACATGCCCTTGATTGGAATCGAACCCAGCACCCGTCAGTTGCGGTCCAACACTCTATCCACTGAGCCAAACTGGCTAGGACCCCCCAATTCTTTATCCTTACTTTTTTTTTATAATGTCCTACCACCATTCTCTAATGTGAGGACTTTGAAATATGTCACTTTCATTGGCTCTTTTTAATCCACCATATCCAGTTAACTGCTAAGAGCTGCCTGTTTGGTCTTTATATTTTTTCTTGAATTTATCTCTTGTGTTGTTTGCCTGCTGCTAGCACCTTAGTTGAGTTTCTTAACATCTCCTGCTAGTACTATTATAGTAGCTTTGTAATTAGTTTGCTTATATTTAGGCTTTAATTCCTCTAGTCTTTCCTACATCCAGCCTCAAATTAATATTTATGAAATACTAGTGTCCCAGTGCATGGATTTGTGCACATTGAAAGGAAATTAATTAGAAGAAATATTTTAATATCACAATTTGCATCTTGCTAATGAAAAGAAAATAGGATTCTACCGAGTCTCCTATCTACCTACTCTAGGACTTCTGTGAGGATCAAATGAGATGAGGCACAGGAAAACGCTTCGTAAACATTTGGATAAACTGTAAAATGTTTGCACCTGGCCAAAAAGCAGGTCTGGTTTCTGGGCTGAAAAAACTCAAAGAAGGCTAGTCACTAGGGAGAGGAAGCTGGGCATTGCTATGTGATGTCATTAACCGGCGCCCACAGCAACCGTAGCTGGGCTGGGCTTTGGGCCGCATTTTGTGCCATGGGGTCTTGGCAGTATTGGCTGCAGTTTGGAGGGGTGTCACTCCGGGGTGGTGGCAGGGCCTTGTGTCCCACTTGGGGGAAGCCGAGTGTTGGTTTGTCAGTGTCAGGTCCATGGTGCCGTTTATTTTTAAATGGCCAGTGTGCGTCATGGCAGCTCCTGTGCTGAGCGTCTACCCCCTGGTGGTCAGTGCGCGTCATAGCTACCGGTTGGATGGATGGACACTTAGCCTTTTATATATACAGATAGCTTCTTTGGATAAAGTCTTAACTTTCCTGAACTGACATTGAAGGCCTTTCACAATTTGGCTAGGTTCTAGGTATATGTAAATGCAGGTATATATGTTTGTAACTTTATAGTAGTTTATTCCTGTCTGTATAGGTCTATACAAATATATTTTTAAAAAATCTTATAGTTCTTATTGTCTATTAATACTTGTTTTATAGTAAGTACAGAGAAACAAAAGTAAGGGATAAAAGTTGTCCATAAATTCACTCTTCAGAGATAATCATTAGTCAAGTCTTTTAAAATGAACTTCAGAAGAGTTGACTATTTTTATATTTATCCTGTGTATGTTTTGATAAGTTTATATACATAACTTTTTAATTTTTGTATTGCTATTATGAACTTCAGAATCTTTATTTTCTATTCAGTTTTTTTTAATGAACCATTTTCCTAAATTTTATTGCCTACCTTGTTAAGTGTTTATTTACTCTAACTTGAATCTTTTAATATAACAATTAAAACGTGAATAGACTATTTCAGGGAAGAAATAGTATGAGCAAAGACATGAAGATGTGAAACAGAAAGTGTTTGCAAGTAGTTTGATACCACCAGTGACATATAAAATATCAGGGAGAGATTGGAGGTGAGGCTAGGGAGAAGCTAGATCATTAAGAATTTTTGCTTCTGCCCTAACCGGTTTGGCTCAGTGGGTAGAGAGAGCGTCAGCCTGTGGACTGAAAGGTCCCAGGTTCGATTCTGGTCAAGGGCACGTATACCTTGGTTGCAAAAGGTTGCGGGCACATCCCCAGTAGGAGGTGTGCAGGAGGCAGCTGATCGATGTTTCTCTCTCATCGATGTTTCTAACTCTATCCCTCTCTCTTCCTCTCTGTAAAAAATTAATAAAATATATATTAAAAAAAAGAATTTTTGCTTCTGTGCTTAGGAATTTGAATTTTATCCTAGAAGTAACAGGGATCTGATGTGATTAAATTAACATTTCAAATACACCAGTCTGGCTATAGGATGGGGGAGGATTGCATTGAGGGAAGCAAGAAGACTAAGGAACTATTGAGATTCATGGGGACAGTGGGAGCCTTTATTAAAGGAAGTGTGAGTAGAATTAGAATGGAGCATTTTACTATTAAAATGGGCAAGATTTTAAGGGGGAATCAAGGCTGATCTCAGGGTTTCTGATTTTCCAGCTTGGGTGACAAGATGATTCTATTAGGTGAGGTGGATGATTTGGAGGAAAAACAAAATTTTAAGATTTAATTTTATTAAATCAATTTCTTTTTCAAAAGACAGGGAAGTGGGGCACTATTGAGAAGGGAAACTCAATTTATGATAGGAATGCCATGACTAAAGACAATTTTCTAGCTAAGAAATTGTATATTGGAAGCAGTAATAAAATCAGATCTGAAATAAAGATTTTAGAGCCATCAGGTACTTTAAAAATTAGCAACAACAGCCCTAGCCGGTTTTGCTCAGTGGATAGAGCACCTGTGTGGACTGAAGGGCCCCAGGTTTGATTCCGGTCCAGGGCATGTACCTTGGTTGCACGCTTGATCCCTGATCCTTTGGTTGGGGCTTATCCAGGAGTCAACAAGTCCATGTGTCTCTCACATCAATGTTTCTCTCTGTCTCTCCCCTTTCCTTCCACTTACTCTAAAAATCAATGGACAAAATATCCTCAGGTGAGGATTAACAAAAATAAAATAAAAAAATTAGCAACAACTTTTAAAACTGCCTAACATGCCTAAAAGTTGTATCACAACCCATTGGTTGAAGCAGTTTACTGTTACATGAAGACAAGGATTGGGGAATGGTTTTGAAGCTTCTGGGAGACGTATACTCCCCCAACCGCCTGTTGCAGTGACTTCGGTGGTTGTTAAAAACCATGGTCTTGCTGAAACCGGTTTGGCTCAGTGGATAGAGTGTTGGCCTGCGGACTGAAGGGTCCCAGGTTCGATTCCGGTCAAGGGCTTGTACCTGGGTTGCGGGCACATCCCCAGTAGGAGATGTGCAGGAGGCAGCTGATCGATGTTCCTCTCTCATCCATGTTTCTGACTCTCTATCTCTCCCTTCCTCTCTGTAAAATATCAATAAAATATATTTAAAAAAACAAAACAAAAAAAGCCATGGTCTAGTTGAAAGGGATACTATAATGTAGAGACCTGTGTTTTTTATTATTATGTTTATTAAGGAAAATTCCAAGCATAAACAAAAGTAGATGCATTTGTATAGTGAACCTCTATATAACTATTTCCCATCTTCAACATTTATAAGCTCATAGCTAATTTTGTTTCATCTGTACACCTCAAATCCTTTATTCATTTGAAGCAATTCCCTGATACATAATTTCATCTATAAATATATATATTTTTTAATTAACTTTTAGAGACAGAGGGAGGGAGAGAGAAAGAGAGAGACACAAAAAGTGATGCGAGAGAAACGATTGGCTGCCTCCTGCATGCCCGCTACTGGAGATGGAGCCCACAACCCAGACATGTGCCCTAACCTGAATGGAACTGGCGTCCTTTCAGTACTGCACAGGATAATGCCCAACCACCTGAGCCACACCGGCCAGGGTTCATCTGTAACTTAGTGTGTATCTATAAAATATAATAACTTTAAGAATTATTAAGTCCTCAATAATTTATAACATCATAGAATATTTCCTAGTGTGTTTTTAAAAAAATATATTTTATTGATTTTTTCACCGAGAGGAAGGGAGAGGGATAGAGAAAGTTAGAAACATTGATGAGAGAGAAACATCGATCAGCTGCCTCCTGCACACCCCCTATTGGGGATGTGCCCGCAACCAAGGTACATGCCCTTGACCAGAATCGAACTGGGGACCCTTCAGTCCACAGGCCGACACTCTATCCACTGAGCCAAACCAGCTAGGGCACCTAGTGTGTTTTTTTTAAAAAATAATTTTAGCAAAGAATTAGGGCTAAAATAATATATATTTTTTATACTAGAGGAGGGAATGAGATGCGAGGTGGCAACAGTGAATATAAGTTACTTTTCTAGGAAGAAAAACAGGAAGTGTGGTACTTAGTGAAGATAGTGGCTATAGTTTTTATGTTTTAAGTGATAGACGGGGCACTTGAGTGGTTTGTAGATTTAGGGAAGGCACTAGTAGAGAATGAAATATGGACCAAGGATGGACCAAGAGAAAGGACACTTTATTTTCTGAGGTAATATTGAAGGACAAAGAATAAGTGAAGGAGAGGCAAAACATTGAGTAGATAGTTCATAACTATTGACCTCTTTGTTTGTTTAAATGAAGTTCAAGGAGGATGGAAGTTGGCTGTCCAAAGGGTTTTTGATTAGTGAAAATTTAGAATACTTGTTGAAGACAATGGGAGAGGGAGCCCAGCATAAATAACAAATAAAAAGATTACTTTAGTGGGATTAATATTCTACCTGAAATTGGATAGAGTGGTATCAATTTTCATGTCTCTGTGATCCTTTAACAGTATAAAAACTTGGATGTTTAAGAGAAGATAGTTTGTGTAATTATTTTAGGCTTAGACTTTTGCATGACACGTCTTGCAGAATGACCAGTGGTAAATAAGTGTTGGTGAGGAAGTAGTTTAGGATCATTCATGTGTAGATTAACTAAGGAGATGATGAAAGGACAGATAGACAGTGTAAGGAGTAAGTTTTAAGCTGTGATTGAGGAGCAAATACAAGGATAGTTTGGGCAGGAGAGAGCTGTGAATATTGGAAGATTAGGTTAGATTGGCTGTGAAAATTGGTACATTCCAAAAGCTGTGTGTGAAGGTCTTTGGAATTGAAAGGTTCAATCATCTTGAGACTTGGGTTTTAGATAGACATTGCCCATGATGGTAGGGCTTATGGTAGGGCCGAAATCTGACCAAGATGCAAACATCTTCAGCAAATGTGACGAGCAGGGGTAGGTGGTCAGGAAGTGAGTAGATAACTCTGATGAGTGATATTAGAAGGTGGTGTACAGATGGAGGATGGGAATGAATAATGGTTTAGGGGAGAGAGTGGGTAATTAAGAGAATTCAGAGCATGGGAGAATATTTGTCCTAGTGTTCCTGATAGCATAGATGTTTCTATATGAAGATGTCCCAGACCTTGGCCTTAACATTATGCTCAAAATAGTAATGTAGAAATATAAAACAAGGCATTTTGTAAATAGGTGCCATGTATGGCATGGGTGGTACTATTCTAGGAAACTTTGAAAGAAAAGATCACTTCATTCTGTGACTCTGACATTGGAAATGTCAAGAGATTACAGAAATGCATGAAGAGGGATGATCTATAATAAAAGTGTAATATGTTAATTAGACCAGACATCCTTCCGGACAACCTTTTGGACGAAGCTGGGGCTGCGAGGGAAGCCTGGGTCCCGGGTGCCTGCCAGCGGCCGGAGGTAAGCCTGGGTCCCGGCTGTCGGAGGGAAAAATTTCGTGTATTGGGCCTCTAGTGGTGGTATAGGTGAACTGGAGTTGTGGAGTGGAGCACTGGCAATTGGGGCTGAAGACATTGAAACTTACCATCCTATATAATAAAAGAGAAACATGGTAACTGACGTACGACCGCTACCCTTCCCATTGGCTAATCAGGGCGATATGCAAATTAACTGCCAGCCAAGATGGCGGCCTGCAGCCAGGCAGCTTGAAACTAACATGAGGCTTGCTTGCTTCAGTGACGGAGGACTCCAACGTTCCCCTCCTGCCGGTGCAGGCCTCTGAGCTGGCAGTTTGAAACATAGTTACAAAAATAAAAGCTAAACAAAACTCCAGAAACCAGCTTTCAGCTAGCCGGGATCTCAAACCTGGAATTGATACAGAGTTTTGATTGTAGAACCTAAACAAACCAGATACCTGCTTTCAGGAGTGGAGGCCTAAGAGCTGGAGCCTCAGAGCTAAAGCTGGCTCAGAATAAAAAAGAAAAAAGAAAAAAAGGAGCAGTTGCGAGCTTCAGTCCCAGCCTGAAAACAGCCCTCAGCCCCTCACCCGGACTGGCCAGGCACCCCAGTGGGGACCCTCACCCTGAAGGGTGTGTGACCAGCTGCAAACAGCCATCATCCCCTCATCCAGGCTGGCCAGGCACCCCAGTGGGGACCCCCACCCTGATCCGGGACACCCTTCAGGGCAAACCAGCCAGCCCCCACCCATGCACCAGGCCTCTATTCTATATAGTAAAAGGGTAATATGCCTCCCAGCACCGGGATCAGCGGAGCCGCGAGGTCTCCCGGCACCGGGATCAGCATGACAGGGGGCAGAGCCCAAACCCCCTGATCGCCCTGTGGCTCTGTGTGTGACAGTGGGCGGGGCCACAACCTCCCTATCGGCCCTGCTCTGTGCCTGGTAGGGGGGAGCTCCCCAACCTCCTGATCGCCCTGCGGCTCTGTGTGTGACAGGGTGCGGCGCCCCAACCCCCCCACCCCACGGGCCCTGCTCTGTGTGTGACGGGGTAGAGCCATAACCTCCCCATTGGCCCTGCCCTGAGTGTGACAGTGGCGGCGCCCCAACCGCTGATCGGCCCTGCTCTGTGAGTGATAGAGGGCGGCGCCCCAATCCCCTGATGGGCCCTGCTCTGTGCGTGACAGGGGGGAGCTCCCCAACCCCCTGATGGGCCCTGCTCTGTGCATGACAGGGGGGAGCTCCCCAACCCCCTGATGGGCCCTGCTCTGTGCGTGACGGGGGAGCTTCCCAACCCCCTGATCGGCCCTGCTCTGTCTGTGACAGGGAGCAGCGCCCCAACCCCCTGATTGGCCCTGCTCTGTGCATGACGGGGTGGCACCACAACCTCCCCATCGACCCTGCCTTGAGTGTGACGGGGGGCGGTGCCCCAACCCCCCAATCGGCCCTACTCTGAGCGTGACTGAGGGTGGCATCGTAACCTCCCGATCCGCCCTGCTCTGTGCATGACAGGGGGCGGCGCCCCAATTCCACAATCGGCCCTGCTCTGAGCCCGACCAGGGGCTGCACCTAGGGATTAGGCCCGCCCTCTGCCACCCGGGAGCAGGCCTAAGCCAGCAGGTCGTTATCTCCCGAGGGGTCCCAGACTGCGAGAGGGCACAGACCGGGCTAAGGGACCCACCCTACCCCCCCGAGTGCACAAATTTTTGTGCTCCGGGCCTCTAGTTTTACTATAATAGAGCATGGGGGTATGGGTAGCAGAAGAAAGATAGTAGGTTATTACCCCCAAATCCCACCTTTATGTGTTTAGCCTTTTCACCAGATTTTCCCAGCTGAAACGTACCTCTCATAAGAATATCCCTTATACCCCTTTGGGAGTGAAAATATAAAAGGTGTAGCTCTGAGCAGTGAAATCAAGGGAAACTTTAGTATAATTTATGTTTCCCATTCATATGCTTAAGTGTTTTGTCCTAGTCACTTCATAAATGGAATCACTCATATTCTACAGATTTTAGTTAATAGAGGTTTTGTTGTAGTCTCCAGAATACCTAATGTTTAAAAAGAGCACATGACAGAAATACTGCAGGTTTGTAAGAATTGAGACATAAGGCCGAAACCGGTTTGGCACAGTGGATAGAGCGTCAGCTTGCGGACTGAAAGGTCCCAGGTTCGATTCCGGTCAAGGGCATGTACCTGGGTTGCGGGCACATCCCCAGTAGGAGATGTGCAGGAGGCAGCTGATCGATGTTCCTCTCTCATCAATGTTTCTAACTCTCTATCTCTCTCCCTTCCTCTCTGTAAAAAATCAATAAAATATATTAAAAAAAAAAAGAATTGAGACATAAGAAATGAGTGTAGCAAACTAGTAATTCTATTATAAAAGGCTAATGTGCAAATTGTCCCCTCGACTGGGAGTTTGACCAGGGGTCCTGCCCGCCAACCGCCTGTGGCCCCTCTCCCCTGCCAGCCCATCCAATCAGCCCCCATCAGGTAGAGCTGGCCAGACCCCACCATGCATGAATTCGTGCACCGGGCCTCTAGTTAAATATATAGTCTGAAACCAGATCAAGGTGTTAAACTATATTAAACTGCAACAATGATAATATTTTAGAAATTTGTACTCAGTACAATAGTTATTGCACTTTCACTAATTCCCAGAATCACTACCTTCAATGGTAGTGATTGAAGGACTTTATCACCTAATGAGGATGGCATTAGGGAATACTAGAGACATAAGAGAAACCTGATTAGAGGCATCACTGGAATATATTTAATCAAGATGATTGCCTAGGGCAGCTGGCAAGCATGGTGTTCCAGTAAGCAGTGATGAAATGGTATGGTTATGATTGTTCCAAGACTTACACATACACTTTATGGAACTTTCTGCTGCACCCCACATTACATAGTCAGTGGATTCTGAAAAGCCTTCTATTGAGGGAATACTGTAGACTGTTTTTCAATTTCTGTTAAAGTTTTATTCCCCTCAAGTTAATTTTTTCCTAATTATGGAACACAGTATTTATTAAACAGTAAAAATACAACTATTTAAGTTGCACTTTTTTATTATAAAAAATGCTACTTTGTTATGGTAGCCCTAGGAAACTACAATGAAAGAGCCTTGGAAATGCAAAGTACAAACATAAATGATGAAAGAACAATTGCTCCCAATTGTTGTAGCCTGTGGCTTTTAACATTTAGTAATTTTCTTCACGGGATTGAACATTTGTGGCATTTTGAGGCATGTGGACGGATCACGAAAATTCTTGTGTTTTCTGTTATTACACAGTGTTTTACAAAGTATCATACTTTAAAAAGACATTAGCTTGTAAGAACATGTAATAAATAACTTCAAAATGCAATGGGTATTTAATTTTAAAGCAAGCCTTTAACATGTATGTAAAATGTTTCTGTACTCATTTAATAGAAACTTATCTGGCCACTGGGTAAAGCTAGCAATAAAACTACTCATCCGCATTGTGTTAAGATATCATTGCTTTTATCACATGATGTTTTTTCCCCTGTAAGGATTTGTTGAAATTCCACTTATTGCACAATTTACAGTCCCATGGAACTCCATGGGATATGCAAATAACTTTAAGTGTAATTTTATCATAATTGAGTTACAATAGTTATCATAATCTCAGTCTTCAAGAGGTATAGATTATGTTGGGTGTGGGGAGCAGAGAGAGTATCTACATAGCACTGATGATGCCCAGTATTAAGAATAAAGAAATATTTTGAACCCTGGGGAGAAACTGTGACGAACATTTGACAAAATACTTCACCTGTCTTTTCCTTTATGTTCTTGGATCTTTTAATGAGTTGTATTGTAGTGTACAGTTTGGGAATTAGTTCAGATTCTTCTCCTGAACTAATTTTAGTCTTCAATAAAGTTTCAAAAATAATACAGAGGTTTTCCTCTGTACTCTTCATTAGCTTACCCAGATGCTGATATCTTACATACATACATAGCACAGTTAGCAAAAGCAGAAATTAACTGATATCATACTAGTAACTAATATGCAGACCGTATTCAAATTTCATCAATTGTCCCACTGATGTTCGCTTTCTGATCCAGTGTCCAATTTAGGATTACACATTACATTTAGTTGTCAAGTCTCTCCTCTAACATGGCACAGTTCCTGAGCCTTTTTTTCTTTTTTCTTTTTAAATATATTTTTTTATTGTTGACAAGAGGCTCAGTGCGTGAAATTCATGCGTGTGTGTGTGTGTGTGGGGGGGGGGGGGTGCCTCTCAGCCCAGCCTGCTCCCTCTTGCAATCTGGGCTCCCTTGGGTAGGGTCCGTAGGCCTGGCCGGCAATCAGGGCCTATTGGGACTTTCCTTCCCCTGGCTGCTGGCAGCTGGCTTCACCCCCACCACTGCCACTGCTTGCCATCTGTGTGGCGCTGTACTACCCCCCCCCCCCCCCCCCCCCCCGCCTGCCTGCCTGCCACCAGTTGCCTCCCTCTGCAGGTGACAGACGGGTGCAATTGCTTGTCTGGCCTGGGCCTCCCTCTGTGGGGCGATTGCTGGCCGGTTCTGCACACACGCCTCAGTGCTGCCTGCCGGGTAGCCTGGGCCTCCCTCTTTTTTCTTTTTATAAATATATATTTTTATTGATTCCGGAGAGGAAGGGAGAGGGAGGGAGATAGAAACAACAATGATGAGAGAGAATGATTGATCGACTGCGTCCTGCAAGCTCTCTACTGTGGTTCGAGCCCACAACATGGGCATGTGCCCTTGACCAGAATCAAACCCAGGACCCTTCAGTCTGCAGGCTGATGCTCTATCCATTGAGCCAAAGCAACTAGGGCATGGGCCCCCCTCTTTGAGGCAGTTGATCATGGGGCTCCACAATCAATCGCCCAGCAGAGGGAGGCCCCACCCACCTGCTGTAGCGCCGCCAGCCAAGGTAGCCTGAGCCCTCCTTTTTGGGGGATCGATCTTGCAGGGCTCTGCAATCGACCGCCCAGCAGAGGGAGGCCCAGCCCACCCGGCTGGGGCTCCACGATCGATCATAGTGCAGAGGGTGGCCGGGGCCTCCCTCTGCGGTGCAATCGTGGGGTGATGGCGGGGCCCCCTGACCAATCGCATCGCATCTGCCTTGGCTGGCCTGGCACCAGTGCATGTCATAGGTGGTCATCTGGAAGATCGTCTGGATGGCCATTCTGCTGTTCGGTTGATTTGCGTATTATGCTTTTATTATTATAGATAGTATCACAGATATCTCCTGTTTACCCCCACCCTTTACCCTCCTCCTCCTCAGCTTCTCCCCCCCACCCCCCCGCCCCAGGTCTTCACCACCCTATTGCCTGTGTTCATGGCCTATGCATATCTTCTATATATATAAAAGGCTAATATGCAAAGTGTCCCCTTGGGAGTTTGACCAGGAGTTCATTTGCTTGCTATGACGTGCACTGACCACAAGGGAGTGGTGCGGAATGAAGGAAGGCCCCGGCCGGCAGCCGGCAGCCAGAGAAGGGAGGCCCCGGCCATCAGCCGGCAGCCAGAGAAGGGAGGCCCCGGCCATCAGCCGGCAGCTGGGGAAGGGAGGCCCTGGCCAGTAGCCGGAAGGCCCCGATCAGCCCTGATCACCATGCAGGCCTAGGGACCCTACCCATGGAATTTCATGCACCAGGCCTCTAGTAAGTATATAACTTCTTTGGTTTATCTGTTCTTGACCCTTCAACCCCACATCGAGGTATGCCAGCCTGTTCCATACCTCTGTGCTTTGGGTCTTATTTTGTTGGTCAATTCATTTTGTTCATTAGATTGCAGAAATAAGTGAGATCATGTGATATTTGTCTTACTCTGGTTGGCATATTTCACTTAGCATAATATTTTCCAGGTCCATCCATGCTGTCCCAAAGGGTAAGAGATCCCTCTTTTTTTACAGCTGCATAGTGTTTCATAGTGTAAATGTTCCATAGCTTTTTTATCCAGTCATCTACTAAGGGGCACTTGGGCTGTTCCAGATTTTAGCTATTGTAAAAAACGCTGCTATGAACATAGGGTTGCATATATTCTTTCTGATTGGTTTTGGGGATTTTAGGATATATTCCCAGAAGTGAGATCGCTTGATCAAATGGAAGTTCCGTTTTTTATTTTTTGAGGAAACTGTTTTCCATAGTGGCTGCACCAATCTGCATTCCCACCAGCAGTGAACTGTGTTCCCTTTTTTTCCACATCCTTGCCAGCATTTGTTTTTTGTTGATTTTTTGGTGATAGCCATTCTGACAGGTATGAGGTGATATCTTTGTGGTTTTAATTTGCATTTCTCTGATGATTTGTGACTTTGAGCATGTTTTCATATGTCTCTTGGCCATTTGTATGTCCTCTTTGGAGAAATGTCTTTTCAGGTCTTCTGCCCATTTTTTAATTTGATTGTTTTCCTTTTGTTGAGTTGTATGAGTACTTTAAATGTTTTGGATGTTAACCCCTTATCAGATATATCATTGGCAAATATGTTCTTCCATACAGTGGATTCCTTTTTCATTTTGATGGTGGTTTCTTTTATTGTACAGAAGCTTTTTATTTTGATGTAGTCCCATTTGTTTATTTTCTCCATAGTTTCCTTTGCCTTAGGAGATGTATCTGTAAACATATTGCTACGTGAGATGTCCGAGATTTTATTGCCTATGTTCTCTAAGATTTTTATGGTTTCATGCCTTACATTTAAGTCTTTTATCTATCTTGAGTTTATTCTTGTGAATGGTGTAAGTTGATGGTCTAATTTCATCTTTTTGCATGTGTCTGTCCAGTTTTCCCATCACCATTTGTTGAAGAGACTGTCTTTACTCCATTGTATGTTCTTGCCTCCTATGTCAAATATTAATTGACCGTAATGATGTGGATCAATTTCTGGGGTCTCTGTTCTGATCCAGTGGTCTATATGCCTTCTCTTGTGCCAGTACCAAGCTGTTTTGGTTATAATGGCTTTGTAGTATAGTTTGATATCTGGTATCATGATCACTCCTACTTCATTCTTCTTTCTCAAGATTGCTGCTGTCTTTTATAACCTTGACTCTTTTTAAGAATATTAGCCAGATATTTTGAATGTCCCTCAGTTTGAGTTTATGTGATTATCCTTGTGATTAAATTCAGGTTTTTCTTTCTTTTTTTTTTTTTTTTCTCGCAAGAATACACACAACTGAAGTTCTACCCTTCTTTGTTCATCATACCAGGAGGCTTCTGTTGATATGTCTCTTTATTAGTGGTGTTAACTATGACTTCTTCATTAAGGGAGATTTTTGCCAGGTTTTTCCATTGTAATATTACTATTTTCCTCTTTTTAATTAATTAGTTATAAAGGAACTTTTGCTAAACTAGTCCAAAAAGTACTGAGCCACTATACTTTTATATCTTTTTTTTTCTGTTTTGGACCACACTCTTTAAAGTTTACATAGTCATAAGGATTTGTTAAGAACCCATATCTTCCTGATCAAGGTTCCATAGAATTTATGCTTCATCAAACTTAATAGGTATATATTCTTCACTTAAGAAGCATAAAGTCCACCTATCATGGATTCTATACTTTTTCTGTCTTGCTGAAATTTTAAGTTCCTTAAGAGCAGGCATTTATTACTAGATTTTAAATACCAGTTGGAGGTATGGAATGGTTGGCACCAAAAGAAGATGGTGTTGGCTTTTTAACTTTGTGTGTGTCTCTCCCTCCCCCCCTCCCCACCTCCCCCGTGAAACGAAGCATATAGAAAACCATTTTAGAATATCTCTTGGAGACTTAAATTGGAGATTTATCCCTAGCCCAGAGAACAGAAATGTGCACAATACAGTGAGAAAGGTTTTTAATATTGTTCATGTTTCAAAATTAGAATTAGTATTGTGGATTTAGTTTTGCAAATTAATATTTTATAAACAGTTAATAAACTATGGAGAAAGTATATGGAAAGATAGTTAAGCTTTAGCTATAAATTATGGGTGACATGATAATCTTTTTTTCTGCAAAGCTTTATTTAATGGATTAATATAATTCACACATACTTTAAGGGAATTGAAAAAAAAGGTTGGCCTTCAGTGATGTTTTCTTCATCATATTAAAATGAAAAAATGTATTTTTGTTAAACTTCACAAATTTTTCTTAGGACGGTGGTAAAGTAATGGTTGTTGTTTCCACACTTTTGAAATAATTTTTATATGAAAATCGTAGTGCTATATAATTTAATTATTCATAAGGTGTTTTTTTAAAGCATTTCCCATAAGTATTTTTATTTTTTCAGAAACTTTTTAACAGTAGATGTTTATTTGCTTTAGGTAAAGGTCATACTCTGAAATATTTTTATTGTTCCCTGTGTGCAGTTATAAATGGGTGATATACATGAAGCTATTACAGTTCTTATTTGTATGAGTAGGTATGTTCATTAGGAAAATATCTAAAAGGATGTCATTTTTAGTGGGGAGAGGTTAAGTGGTGGTGGTGGTGGTTGAATTATGGAAAATATGTAATTTTTATTTATTATTTTTTAAAATATATTTTTATTGATTTCAGAGAGGAAGGGAGAGGGAGAGATAGAAACATCAATGATGAGAGAAAATCATTGATCGGCTGCCTCCTGCATGCCCCCTACTGGGGATCAAGCCCGCAACCTGGGCATGTGCCCTTGACCTGGTACCCTTCAATCTGCAGGCTGATGCTCTATCCACTGAGCCAAACCAGCTAGGGCGAAAATCTGTGATTTTTAAAAATTACAATGCGGTTTTAATATAAAGCAAATGAAAACATAAATTCCTGTACTTTTGATAGGCAAGTCTGTCAGTTTTCTATTTGCAAGTATTCTCTCAAATATTTAGTGCAGGGTTATTTAATATAGGCAACTTAATTTCCTTGGGGTACCTTTTTACTTGTTAGTTATTTTAAAAACTGATGGCATTTTAAATGCTTTTTAAATTTAGAACACACCAATCAATAACATTTATTTGTGATCAGTGAATTATATGATTTAATATGGTATAAGAATAGTTTGGAGGGCTCTATATTTAAATAAATTTATTTAAATTAAAAATTTTATCTTAAAATGGTAATGAACACAACTGTAATCCTTTTTTTTTAGTTGGATTAATAATAGAGCTATGAATGAATATCTTGACTCTGCCACAGATCCATATATTAAATCCCTGCAGTCTTTGAACTTTCATTATTGTTTCCAACCTGTTCTAGTCTTGATAAAGTACTTTATATTCAGTTCTTTTCTCTTGGTTCCACTTTGGGTTTATAATTTTACTGTTGTTTATTAGACTTGTTATTTTGCATATGACTTTTGATTCTGATCCTTCATCAATGCTCTGGTTTGGATATGTCCAATTGATACTCTTAGATTTTTCTCCCTTTTTCACATAGTGCAGCTGTCGTACCTTAGGTGGACACTGACACACAATGTATATATTACCAGGAAGCAGTATTCTTCTCCAGAGAGAAACCAGGGATGGAGCTTTTTTTAGCTTCAGTGTTTTACAGATTTCCAGAAATGAAAAGTTGTATTTAAATTAAAAGGTAAATTATATAACAGTTATGTAATTGCATAATTCGAAATTATGGTGGTAAGATCCTATGCACAATAGCATTAAAAACAAACTTACTGTTGAATTAGCTATTTACCACTTTATTAATGTTAACTAGTGGCAATGTATGTCTTTATTTTTAGACTTGCTAATTTTTCTGCCACTTTTGGGTGCCAGGTACTAGACAATTTGTTAGGAACAGAAAGGGAAGACAGTTCTTTCTAAAAGATCATGTGGCAATTGCTGTGAACTTACAACGGTTCTAAAAATTCAGTTTATTGTTCACTCTGTGTGGTTCAGTGGTTGAGCGTCAAGAGGTACATTTGATTCCCGGTCAGGGCACATATCTGAGTTGTGGGCTCGATCCCCAGTAGGGAGCGTGCAGGAGGCAGCTGGTCAATGTTTCTAACTCTCTATTCCTCTCCCTCTTTCTCTAAAAACAAATAAAACCATATATAATTTTTAAAAGTCAACATAGAGTAGTCAAAAGGGAACTGAATGAAATTTATTACAGTTTGCAGAGTAATATATGCATGCACACAATATATTGCAAAAGTATTGAGTTGTGTTCGTGTACAAGGTAGAATGAAAATTTATAGATGTGAGACCTAATTCTACCTAGATTTCAGAAAGGTTGGAGATTTCCAGTTTGTTTCAGGAAGAGTCAGGTATGGGGCATGAGCTAGTATGTACACATCAGAAAAGCAGAAGAGAGTTGGTTTTGTACAGGAAATAATCACTTTGGTATTAGAGTAATGGGAAAGGAATAGTGAAAGATGAGATTACTGGAGAGCATTAAGGTTCTAGGTGCCATTTTATGATGTTGGAGTTTATAAGAAGATAAAATTAAGAGAGTAGTGTTAGTAAGGAAAATTGTGACTAGATATGAAGATAATATGGAGGCAGCATTTGGGGAAAGCTTGAATGTGTTTATCATGGAATTGTATTTTCAGAGAGTAAAGTTTCGGTAGAGATTGATCAATACAAAAAACGTAAAGCTCTCTTCATCTGAGAGTCATTTGGCTTGTCATTTTTCTTTAGACCGTGGACAGTCATCTGTGTTGTGGGATGGCATCCTATATAATAAAAGGCTAATATGCATATTGTCCCCTTGACCAGGAGTTCGACTGGGAGTTCAACCAGAAGTTTGACCAGGGCACGGGGCCAGCCCGCCAACCACCCTCGGCCCCTCCCCCTGGCCGGCAGACCCCACCCATGCATGAATTTGTGTACCGGGCCTCTAGTAAATATATAAAAGCAGAGGATGCAAAATTGAACATGAGGAGAACTCAGTTAACAAACTAACCAAATTTAGCAGTGTTTTATTTAAAAGATAAACAGTTGAGGATTGCATTCTTACTGTGACTCACGCTGGTGAAGGGGGAAGATGGCAGGCCAAGCAGGTATTAGGATGTGAGATAAAGGAATAGGATTTACCAAAATGGAGGACTGTTAAATTTCGAAAAGCCTTCATAAATGATCTTATGTACACATGCCATCCCACAACACAGATGAATGTCCACGGTCTAAAGAAAAATGACAAGCCAAATGACTCTCAGATGAAGAGAGCTTTACATTTTTTTTCCCTGTTAATGGGCCATACTTTTCTGTTTCTTCATATGCTCATGATTTTTTGTTTTTATTGTTAAAAATTGGACACTTTGAATATTATAATGTGGTAACTAGACACTGATTCTGTCCTCTTCCAAGGGTTTATTCTTGTTACCTCTTAAGGACTGCAGTCATCTGTTTAGTGACATTTCCAAACTATTTTTGCAAAGACTAATCCTTGTCATGTATAATAAATGAAATTTTATCTCCATCATAAGCAATGATCTCCCGAGCCAGTGGTAGTCAAAAGGAAAAAATGTTATCTCTTGGTGTTTGCATACTGTTACTTAGCTGAGGTATTCCTTCAAAGGTTAGCTAAGTAGTCTTGATCTTTACCTTGTGATTTCACACAGCCCAAAAATCAACTAGAGTTGAAAGCTTATGCTCCTCTCAGTTTTTCTCTAAGTATACATCCATCTGTGGGCTTGCATGTAGTACTCTGGATTTCCTGGTGTACAGATAGCCCTTTAAAGCTCTTATTTCTCACAGTATCTTCCTTCTCAGCCTCCTTATTTCAAGGCTTTTCATATGTTCTGCCATTTGTCCCATCCACTGTCTCTTGCTTCAGGCAGCTACTTGTAGTGTCTGTATTAAAAATTTTTTTGAAAGATGACAGCTGGGAAGCCCTTCAAAACACACAGTTTCAATTTTTTTAGAATACTATGATCCATGTTTTTCTTTTTGGCACTAGCAAGCTGTACCAGGAACTTGAACTGCTATTCCTATGGTCACCATTGAGCTGGGGAGGGTGGGTGGTAGACAGATAAGCTAAATGCCTATAGTACTTTCTTAGAAGATTTCATAGATTCTTTTAAAAATATGTTTTTATTGATTTTTAGAGAGAGGAAAGGAGAGAGAGCAAGCAAGAAACACTGATGCGAAAAATAAATGTTGCTGGAACCGGTTTGGCTCAGTGGATAGAGTGTTGGCCTGCGGACTGAAAGGTCCCAGGTTCGATTCCGGTCAAAGGCATGTACCTGGGTTGCGGGCACATCCCCAGTGGGAGATGTGTAGGAGGCAGCTGATCAATGTTTCTTTCTCATCGATGTTTCTAACTCTCTCTCTACCTTCCTCTCTGTAAAAAAATCAATAAAATATATTTTTTTTAAAAAAAAAAGAAAGAAAAATAAATGTTGATCGGCCGCCTCCCACTTGTACCCCAACTGGGGTTGTACCTTGACCAGGAATCAAACAGGCAACCTTTCAGTGCATGGGACGATGCTCAACCAACTGAGCCACACTGGCCAGGGCTAATAGACTCTTTTTTTTTGGTTAAAAACTCCTTTATTTACATTTTTATTAGGTCCCTTAAAGTTGATTTTTGTCCATAAATGTTGTTTTTGTCTTTATTTTTTTTCCAGCCTAAGAATTGCTTCATTGAAGGGCTTATTCTTGGAGCTGCCTATTTCTCCATTTTTCATGGCATCACTCTTTTATTTCATTTTTGAAAGATTATTATCATTGAGTATATAATTTAGGGGTCACTTTGTTTCTTCTCAGCACTGTAAGGATATTATTCCATGTCTTTCAGCTTACATCGTTTCCAATGAAAAGTCTGATGAAGAATTTTATTTTTTTAACTTCCTTTTGAATTTTCTCTAACTTTTGGTTTTTAGCAATATTTATATTTTAAAGTATTTATTCTGTTTATAAATCTATTTATCTGTGTTTTAATATCTTAAATTATTTTTGACAAATTCTCCTCTATTTCATCAAATATTTTTTCTGTCCTGTACATTCTTTTTCTGGAATTCCAGTTGAACCTATGTTAATCCATTTGTACATCTTGTCCTGTCTTAGATGCTCTGTTTTGTCCTACTTCCCCTGCTACTTTTTAAAAATAGATTTTATTTTTGAAAATATGTTTTTATTGATTTCAGAGATGAAGAGAGAGGGAGGGGGAGATAGAAACATCAATGATGAGAAAGGCTCATTAATTGGTTGCCCCCTGCACCACCCGCACCGGGAATGGAGCCTGCAACCCAGGCATGTGCCCTGACCAGGAATCATTCCGTGACCTCCTGGTTCTTAGGTCGATGATCAACCACGGAGCCACACTGGTCGGCTTAGGGTTTACTCCTGATATTGTACATTCTATGGGTTTTAACAAATACATGACATATATTTGTGTCCACCATTGTAGTTTTATACAGAATAGTTTCACTGCCCTAAAAATCCTCTGTGTTTACCTATTCATCCCTCTCTTCCTGGAACTCCTGACAACCATGCATCCTTTTGCTATCTCCATAGTTTTGCCATTTTCAGAATGCCACATAGTTGGAATTACATGGTATTTAGCAGTTTCAGATTGGCTTCTTTTCCTTAGTAATAAGCATTTGAGCTTTCTCATGTCTTTTCATGACTTGATACCTCATTTCTTTTTAGTGCCAAATAATATTTCATTTTCTGCTTATAGCACAGTTTATTTATTCATTTACCTCCTAAAGAACATCTTGGTTGCTTCCATGATTTGGCAATTTTGAATAAAGCCGCTATGAACATATTCATGCAAACTTTGGTGTGGGCATAAGTTTTCACTTCATTTGGGTAAATACCAAGGAGTATGATTACTGGTGGTATTGATTGATTGTAGTCCATATAGTTGAGATTTTAATTTCATAATAATTTTTCTTTTCAAATGACCTAAATAGACATTTTTCTAAAGAAGACATGCAAATAACCAACAGGTACATGAAGAACTATTCAACATCACTAATCATCAGGGAAATGCAAGTAAAAAAACACTGTCACCTTACACTTGTTAAGATATCCATTATCAAAAAGACAAGAGAAAAATGCTCTGAAGACATGGAGAAAAGGAACCCCTTGTACACTGTTGGTAGGAACGTAAACTGGAAAAAACAGTATTGAGATTTCTCAAATAATGAAAAGTAAAAATACTATATGATTTGGCAGTCCCACTTCTGGGTATATTTTCAAAGGAAACAAAATCATTATTCCAAAGAGTTATTTGTACTCCCATGTTCATAGCAGCATTATTCACAAATTGCCAAAGTATGGAAATAACCTAAGTGCCTGTCTATAGATGAATGAGTAAAGAAAATGTGTGTGTGCACCTGCATTTATATGCACAGATATAAACACAGAAAAATATTTCTGTGTTTTTAAATAAAGGAAATTCTGTCATTTGACAACATGGATGATACTGGAGGACATTATGCTAAATGAAAGAAGCCACTCAAAGAAAGACAAATACCACATGGTATCATATATGTGAAATCCCGGGGGGAAAGAGGGCAGTAGAACTCTTAGAAACAGAGTGAAAAAGTGATTGCTAGGGACCATGGACTGGGGGAAATAGGGAGAGGTTGGTGCAAATATACAAACTTTTACTTACAGGTGAATAAGATCTGACAATCTAATGTATAACATGGTGTCTGTAGTTAATAACATTTTATCGTATAATTGAAATTTGCCTAAAGAGTAGAACTTAAATGATCTCACACAAAATAACAGTAAATATGGGAGGTGATGGATGTGTTAATTAACTTGTGGCGAAGCCCTTCACAATATACATCTATATCCAGTAATCACATTGTACATTGTATATTTTAAACATCTTAACAGTTTTGTCAATTATACTTCAATAAAACTGGAAAAATATATTTTTTTTTATTAACAGGATTGCCTTTGAGGTTATTTTTAAAGTTTTGAGTTGTACAGCACTTGATTCTTTTGCTCCATTGTGGAAAGATCTCTCCAGCAATGATTACTTCGGAGTTACCAGTGTTACAGTAAGTATTGTAATTTTCTTATTTTTTAAAATGTGTATAACATTTTTCTATATCAAAATGTTCTCTTTTATGAGACATATCAAATATGTTCTCTGATATATTTAGATAGTCAGGCAATATGTTTGAATTCAAAGAACAATTAGAGTGCATAACTACCATATCCATCCTTGGCCCATGGTATTATAATGTCAATATGTTCTGTGGTATTGAACAAAAAATAAAGTGTTAATTTAAAAAGAACCATATTCATTCCTTTATAGATTGTTTATGATTTCTCTTGTGCTACAAGTTGTGATAGAGAATAGATTGCTTGTAAACCATATATATTTTGTTTGGCTATTTACAGAAAATGTTTGTAGACCTTTATTCTGTATCACAGTTTCTCTATCATACCTCCCACCTCCGGTTTGTTTTCCCTGAGATTGAGATTCTTAGTCTATTCTGGTTGCCAGAAGTAATCTGAAGGACATACCAGTTGACATTTCTGGTAACATCTCATTAGATTTTTTGGAGTTACAGGACCAATCTAGAATTGAGTCTAATTTTTGGATTTTCTTGGAAATGTGATCATTGTAATGGCAGATACTTTTCCTTTCATAGGTTTCATCAAGGTGCTAATTAGGAATATGTATACTATGATCTTATGTGATAACAGTTTAGATACAATGAAAGGAATCAACAGTTTACACAATTATACACACACACACACACACACACACACACACACACACACTAGAGGCCCGGTGCAAAAGTCTGGGAGCCCTTGGGAAATGTCCGACTGACAGCTTAGTGCTGCTGCAGAGGCAGGAGAGGCTCCCGCCACTGTTGCTATGCTTGCCAGCCATGAGCCCGGCTCAGGGCTTCTGACTGAGTGGCCCTCCCCTTGTGGAAGCACACTGATCACAAGGGGGCAGCCTCCTGCATTGAGCATCTGCCCCCTGGTAGTCAGTGCGTGTCATAGCAGCTGGGTCGTTCCACTGTTCGGTCAATTTGCATATTAGCCTTTTATTATATAGGATGTTTATCATCCCAGTTTATTTGTTTTATATTTTAGTGCAAAAGACTTCTTTAATTTTTATTTTTTAATTGAATTTATTGGGGTGACATTGGTTAGTAAAATTATATAGGTTTCAGGTGTACAAATCTATAATACATCCAGCTTATTTATATACTTTTTTCCCAAGAGATTATAGTTGGCTTTCCATTGGTCTACTGGCTCTCTGTTTTTCCTTCAGAGCTCTAAGATAAAGAACCTGTCCAAACTACTTTACCTGCTTGAAAAACCATCAATTCTTGTCCTCCTTTCCTCCAAATATCAGAGATACAATTTAAGCATTTTCTAGTTACTTACCTCAAGCTTCTTTATTCACCCTTTACTCGAACATAATACCGATTTTTGTAATGTAGGCACTAGAAAGGTCACTGTAGTGAGTGACCTCATTATTTCTTGGCTTACTTAAATATTACAATTATCAATGAATTTGTCATCATAGTGTTGCTTACTATTAGGCATTGTCAAATACTATGAATTGCCATATATATTCCACCACATAATGCTGTACCAGGAAGTATGCCAGATTTTAGGGAGAAAGAGTATGTAAAAGAGAATCAGTCCTTGCCCTAGCTGGGTGGCTCAGTTGTATTGTCATTGGTACACCAAAAAGGTTGCAGTTCTATTCTCGGTTAGGGCACATACTTAGGTCACAGGTTAGATCCTCTGTCTGAGTGCATACGGGAGGCAGATGATCCATGTTCCGTTCTCACATTGATATTTCTCCCTTTCTCCCTACCTTCTCTCTCCCTCCCTTCCTCTCTCTCTAAAATAAAAAACAAACCAAAACATATCCTTGGGTGAGGATAAAAAAAAAGAAGACTTGAGTCCTTGTTGGCATAAAGCTTATTATAGATAGATACTAATCAAATAACTACAAATATAGATCTAAATGCCTTCAGTGCTATGAAGGTAAATCAGAGGATTTTATGAGAATTTTAACACATGCCTTGATTTAGTCGACTTTTAAAAAAATATATATTTTTTATTAATTTCAGAGAGGATGGGACAGGGTGAGAGAGATAGAAACATCAATGATGAGAGCATATCATTGATTGTCTCCTGCACACCCCACAGTGGGGATCAAGCTCACAACCTGAGGATGTGCCATGATCTCCTGATTCAAAGGTTGATGCTCAACCACTGAGCCACGTCGGCTGGGCAAGTCAACTTTTCTAAGGGTGAGATAGTTCACGTGATAGTAAATGGAGTGAGGGTTTGGTGAAAGAATAGATCAGTATATAAATTCAAGACTGAAGGAATGGCACGTGCAAAGACCCTGAAAAAGGAGAAGTTATGGTATGTTTGAGGGACTGAAATAAAGCTGGGTTTTGTTTGTTTCCTTCCCACCCCACTCCCCAGTTTGGGAATAGAGAATGACATGAGGTAAGGCTTGTGACTAGAGTGG
This sequence comes from Myotis nattereri, assembly GCF_964212035.1. Taxonomy (NCBI): domain Eukaryota; kingdom Metazoa; phylum Chordata; class Mammalia; order Chiroptera; family Vespertilionidae; genus Myotis; species Myotis nattereri. The sequence continues at coordinate 33,186,075 of NC_138089.1, forward strand.
GGCTATATCATACAAGAATCTGCTAAATCATATTAAGATTTGGAGTCTTTCTTCCTAGGAATAGTAGGAAACCACTGTAGAGTTTTTAAGCATGGAAGAGAATTAACAAGACATACCTAGAAAAATCATTCTTAGTGCAGTATAGTGATTAAATTGTAAGGGGCAACAATAGAAGCAAGAAGACTTAATAGGAGGAGGATGTTGCAGTATCCAGGCCAGAGATGTTGACAACTTGAACTAAAGTCATTACAGTGGAATTAGAGAGAGGTAGATAGAATTTTAAAGAGTTTTAGGGAGGAAAAAAAATCATCTATACTAATAAAAGGGTAATATGCTAATTAGACCAGATAGACCGGACGTCCTTTTGGATAAAGCCATGGTGGCGGGGGCTGAGGCAGAGGTGGTTAAGGGTGATGAGGCAGACAGGTGAGCAGTTAGGAGCCAGCGGTCCTGGATTGCGAGAGGGATGTCCAACTGCCGGCAGTCAGACATCCCCCGAGTGGTCCCGGATTAGAGAGGATGCAGGCTGGGCTGAGGGACACCCCCTCCCCCACACACAAGTTTCGTGCACCAGGCCTCTAGTCCTATATAATAAAAGCCTAATATGCTAAGTGTCCGACTGTTCATTCAACCATTCGACCAGTTGCTATGACATGCACTGACCACCAGGGGGCAGACGTTCTGACCGGTTGGTTAGCTTGCTGCTGGGGTCCAGCCAATTGGGACTGGGCGAGACGGGCTATCGCTAGACATGCCCTGGAGCTTCCCACTGTCCCTCCCCAGCCCCGATCTTGCACCCGTGGGGTCCCTCAGCCTGACCTGTGCCTTCTTGCAATCTGGGACCCCTTGGGGGATGTCGGAGAGTCGGTTTCGGCCCTATCCCACAGGCCATGTCGAGGGACCCCACTGTGCACGGGTCCTCTAGTTTTTATAATAATTGATCTGATTTTTCCATTCTCTTAATATTCAATAGTCTTATAAATGTGAACATTAGCTATTTACAGGGTTTGTGTAGAGCAGTTGGTTGAACTTCAAATTAGCATACCCTTCACACCCAGCATTCTATTGTGTCTATCCTAGAGAGATATTTACTGGTATATAGTAAGAGTTAATGTACAAGGAAAGTTGTTTCAGCTCTATTTGTAATAGTACAAAACTAGACACAATCTAAGTGCCTTTGATAGTGAAGTAGTTAAAATAAATTTCATATATATTATGCAGTTACTACTATTCAGGAATTCTACATATTTGTATGGAAATTCCTATTTAAAATTTTTAAAATTGAAATATAGATATTTTATATTTTTATATGTAAAAACAAACATTTATTGAAAAGTATTGATCAAACTTAATGTTATTCTGCATGTTGGAATTCAGAGTTAGTGTGGTGAAGTGAAACTCTTCTTTGTATTCTTTTTTTTTTTTTTTAAATATATTTTATTGATTTTTTACAGAGAGGAAGGGAGAGAGATAGAGAGTTAGAAACATCGATGAGAGAGAAACATCGATCAGCTGCCTCCTGCACATCTCCCACTGGGAATATGCCCGCAACCAAGGTACATGCCCTTTACCGGAATCGAACCCAGGACCTTTCAGTCCGCAGGCCGACGCTCTATCCACTGAGCCAAACCGGTTAGGGCTCTTCTTCGTATTCTTATATCTTCTCTATTACTTGACATTAAAAAATTTATGTAGTATATATTCTCATAAACATTCCTACATATACTAATTGGAGTGTATTAGCTTATTTGTTGGTAATAGCATTCACCTTTAAAGCTGATGTAATTAGCAGAATTAGAAAACAAATGGTACTTTTCTCTTTTGTCAGTAAACTCTTGTTCAAGGATAAATTAATTTCACTAATGGGTCACATATTATAACCTGGAATTAACCAGATCCTGTAGTTGCCAGGAGATTTTTTTTAAAAATATATTTTATTGATTTTTTTACAGAGAGGAAGGGAGAGGGATAGAGAATTAGAAACATCGATGAGAGAGAAACATCAATCAGCTGCCTCCTGCATGCCTCCCACTGGGGATATGCCTGCAACCAGGATACATGCCTTTGACCGGAATTGAACCTGGGACCCTTGAATCCCCAGGCTGATGCTCTGTCCACTGAGCCAAACCGGCTAGCGCAACCAGGAGATTTTTATAAGCATCAAAAGTGGGTTCTGTTTACACAAGAGAAATACAAAACATAAAATTTGCATTCTAGTATCCTGACATGGAGATAGAAAATTGAAGTTCACCTTGATAACTAAGTGGACTCTGCCACTTAACTAGGTGTGTGTTTATGGACAGGATATCAGGTTTTCATATCTTTTGTTTCCTCATCTAGAATTGGGAAAATAGTATGTTTTTTTTACAAAGTTTATGTGCATGTTTTATATAAACTGGCACACAGTATATGCTGAGTATAGTCTATTTGAACTGTAATGAGGAGAAAATATAATATGATTTATTGTCCTTTAGAAGAGATGAGTAAGATCAACTAGATCAGGAACTAACAAACTACTGCTAGTGACTCAGATGCCTGTTTTTAAGTATTATTGGACAATGGCTATTCATTTATGTATTGTCCTTGGCCACATTCATGCTATGGTGCCAGAGTTGAGTAGTAGACATAAAGATGTGGAGACCCCCCTCCCCCAAGACTAAAATATTTACAGTATAGTTTTTTAAGAAAATGTTTGGTGACCCCTGAATTAGATCAATATTATTTATAGTTTTTGGTACTAGATTACCTTTGAAGATTTGCAAGTAGGGAGGTAACATGCTATAAGAATGTTACTGGTAGCATTGTACAGAATGGCTTGGACAAGGGAATTAGGAGAAGCAGGGAAATGAGATTAATTCAGGGAGTGGTGATTATAGGTAATCATGGAAAGAATGAGAGACAGAATTTTTATACTGAGGACAACTTACGAGGATTTGTTAGCCAATGGCTCAAGGAAGATTGATGTGATTCTAATAATTTGAGTAAGACAGGATAGTGGTGTGGTGACAGTAATAAATTTTATGACAACTTAAAGCACATGCATGCATTAACTTAATTAGGTAATTAGTGGTATGGCCATGAGCATAGAGCTAGAAATAAATCAGTATTGAACATAGTTTTACATGTGGTATTTGGTGAACTTGAGGTAGAATTCAAAAAAGCATGTTACACATGCAGTTAAAAATTTTGAGCAACAGATGGTCAAGACTATTGACAATATATAGTTACTGATGTAGAATTTAGTGAATAAGTTTTTGTTCAGATTATCCATACCTTTTCAGCACCATGCTGGAGCCAACTTATATTGGCCTGGAGGGCTAAATATTTAATTTCTAGGAATTTTCTGACCCTGATTGAATATAACATAGCTATTTAAAAAAGTTAAATCATATAAACTTAAAATTAAATAATATTATAAGTAAAAGTAATAATAGTCAAAACTCTTCACTTCCTAATTACATAGTATTTTCTGCTCTTTAATTTTTTATTTACATCTATTCTATCTATATGGTGAAAATACTTTTTAGTGGTGTACTATTACTGTTCATTACTTCCCACTTCTGATGATGTCAATTTTGTAGTTTGAAATTGGTTGTGGTGGAAATACTTACATTATGAAAATCAGTTAATTGGCTGTGGTGGGAATACTTACATTATGAAAATCAGTAAATATTGTAAATCAGGGCTCAATTTATTGTTTTATAAATTGGTTATAGATTCAATAAAGTGATAAATTAACAATGAGATTAAACTTGTATCAAGTCTATAGCCATTACATTATGAGAGCACAAAAAATTGAAGCAGTCCAGTATTTGAGATTTGTTATCCAATTCAGTGAAGACGTTGTTTATACCACTGTACAATGATTTAAGTTCCAACAAATGTCTTTTTCATTTCACTTGCATTTCATTCATTCAAGTGAACAAAGGTATAAACCATCTTTCATGTCAAAACCCTATTTGTTTTTCACTTGCAACCTTAGGTTAGTTATGAATACAGGACTTTGGCAAAATTATCGAAATCATTTTGTGTGAATAAATGAGCGACATGGAATTTACCTTTATATTGGTAACATTTCTAAGTTTATGTGCATATATATATATATATATATATATATATATATATATATATTGAAGAGCCAGTTGTTAAACAATTACCAGCCCACCACTGATTTTCATGATTTATAAAACGAGTAAAATTCTTCCCAAACCTTTCTTTTTATATTGAAGAATTAGTCTTTTCCCATTGTATTTTACATTTATATTTTGTATAGCAGCTGCCATTTCCATAGTCATTTCCTCCTTTTTATTTCTCTATTTGGGAGCTTCATTTCACTCAATGTTATGTGATATTAGCCAGGGAGGATAACATTTTTGATTTGCTAAAGTAGAAGTATAAACCACTTCTAAGCATCCATATAATAGGAGGTAAGGAAAATAGTGGAACAATACTGCATTGTATTTATGAATTAATTTGTTCACTAAAATAATATATCACATTTTCTAGGGATTCAACTAATGAAACTACTGCTCATTCTGATGCTGGCAGCGAACTTGAAGAAACTGAAGTCAAAGGGAAAAGGAAAAGGGGTCGTCCTGGCCGGCCTCCAGTATGTATTATGCTTCTCTTCTTTGTTTCTATAATGATGACCAAGTAAAGGAGCTTGATAAGAGCTGTTGGTTAATTCTAGTACTGTTAATACTTTTAGTGACTACTAAAGATTCTTGGTAACTTTACTTCATAAATTGCCTTAGGTAGTAATCACAAAAGGGATCATGGTCATAGTATCTTTCTTGCTTTCTGTGTTTCTCTTACAAGTAAATGGTACTCTACGTGAAGACATAGAAATGATTTACATGGATTGAGGTATAGTTAGTTATGACTTCCCTGGTTTTTATTTTTTTTATTTATTTTTTATTTTTTTAAATATATTTTATTGATTTTTTACAGAGAAGAAAGGAGAGGGACAGAGAGCCAGAAACATCGATGAGAGAGAAACATCGATATGCTGCCTCTTGCACACCCCCCACTGGGGATGTGCCCGCAACCAAGGCACATGCCCTTGACCGGAATCGAACCCGGGACCCTTCAGTCCGTAGGCCGACGCTCTATCCACTGAGCCAAACCGGTTTCGGCTTCCCTGGTTTTTAAATGCAACTCTGATTTCTTGTGAGAACCTATGTTTGTAGTTTGGTAGTATTAGTTTGGGATTTGGGGCCCGTCTCAGAATATATTCTCATTCATACATGATTGAGAAGTTTAGAAGAGCTCTAAGCATTCTTACTTTGAGGGATATCTTTATGTATTCTGAGTACGTGAGTCATCATTTAAGGCAGTATAAGCTCTTTGAGACAATAGTATGAATGTGTCAAGGAGTTAAAGCTTGTACTATTTACACTACTTTTATGATATTTGCCATTAGCAATTTTATCTGTTTTATAAAAGTTCTTATTATAGAATATTTCAGCCTCTTTTTTAGGATACATAATAGCATAATGAACCCTTCATGTAACCATTGCCCAGCTATAGCAGTTATCAAATCATGGCCAATCTTGTTTTATCTCTCTACCCCTGTTTTCCTTTCCATGTTATTTTGAAGGTTATCTTAGACATCATTTCATCTATAAATATTTCAGAATGTAGTACCAAAAGATAAGAACTTTACACTCTAGCCATTTTGGCTCAGTGGATAGTGTTGGCCTGTGGGACTGAAGGGTCTCAGGTTCAATTCTGGTCAAGGGCACATGCCCAGGTTGCGGGCTCAATCCCCAGTAGGGGGCCTGCAGGAGGCAGCCGATCAGTGATTCTCATCATTGATGTTTCCATCTCTCCCTTCCTCTCTGAAATCAATAAAAATATATTTTTTAAAAAAGGCTTTACTTTCTCTATTGTTTTTTTTAAACATCACTCTAATATCATTATCATGTCCCAAGGTAGCAATATTTTATTAATATCACCAAATAACCAACTTAAAGTTTATAATCATTTCATAAATGTTATCACTTTTAAAATACAGTTTGTTGGTTTGAATTATGACACACATGATCTACCTTTTTTAATTGATGATTGTTATTTAACCAGGTATTTATATATATGTCCTTTGTAGTGACTTAGGATTTATACACACACGCACACACACACTAGAGGCCCAGTGCACAAATTTGTGCACGGGTGGGGTCCGGCTGGTCTGGCCCCAATCGGGGTGGATCGGGGCCGGGCCTGTGGGGAGGAAGAGACAGCGGGAGGTTGGCTGGCAGGCCCCAACCCCAATGGGGTGGGGGGATGGAGCTGGCTGGGGGGAAGTGTTGTGGGCCATTCGTGGTGGGGCCTGCTGATCGGGGGTGGGGCAGGCCATGGGGAGGAGCTGTGGGCAGTGGACCAGCTGGCCCTGTCCCGAAATGGGGTGGAGGGCCGATCAGGGGTGAACGGCCTGGGGGAAGGACTGCAGGCAGTTGGCTGGCCGGCCCTGCACCTGATCCGGGGTGGGGGGGATGATCTGGGGTGGGGCCGGGCGAGAGGAGGGCCTGCAGGAGGTTGGCTAGCCGGCCGCCCCTGCCTCCTATTGGGGTAAGGGGCGCGATCAGGGGAGGGGCTGGTTGGGGGGAGGGACTGTGGGCCTATTGGGTTGGGGGACCCCATCGGGGGGCAGGGTGGGGCTGGGCAGGGGGAGGGCCTTCAGGAGGTTGGGGGGGCAGCGATCAGGGGTGGGGCAGGCCTGGGAGATGGACTATGGGCTGATGGGGTGGGGAGGGGCTGGCCAGGGGAAAGGACTGCAGGGTGGGGCTGGCTGGGGGGAGGGACCACGGGAGGTTGGCCCCCGGCCCCACCCCCTAATCAGGCCGGTCTCTGGCCACAGTGGGCATCATAGCAACCGGTCATTCTGGTCGTTCTGGCGTTCTGGTCGCTATATATATATATATATATATATATATATATGTGAATATATATATATATGTATATGTATATATGGAATAGATAGATATATATCTTCTTTGTAGTGACTTAGTATTTTTTTATGTGTTTGCTGTTTCATCAGTGTTGATTTGTTTGCCACAGTTTTTAATTAACTTCAGTGAAACTTCATACCCTTTACCTTTCCAGGATGACTTCTACCATTTTTCTCTACCTTACTTTTATCCTCCACGTTTATTTAAAGGGCAAAATATTATGGAGGAAAAGATATGCATTGTAATCACTCTTTATAATTCCTCTTAATTTTGTAGAAGTATTTGGTGGTACAACATTGTTTACAAAAACATTTTGAGAAAAGTGAAAGAGTCTTGCACTTAGAAGCTGAGACGATTCTAGCTCCCCTTTGTATGATTTTTCTGAGACTCTAGGCAAATTACATTGCTTTTTCTGGGACTCATGGATATACAAGCAAAATTGGAAATCAGACTAAACTTGCTTGAAGGTAGGAGAATAAACTTTTGCCTATGTGATTTCTTACTTGAATTTGTAGTAAGTACATGTTCATCTCATGTTTATAAAAATTTAAAAAAAAATGTTGACCAGGTAAGATAATAACATTCTAGAGACTTGTGTTAATTAGACTTTAGTCCATATTTTCATACTCGTTAACTCACATGGCTGTCTAACTACACTTCCACCTGACACAGGATTATGTCTTGATCTTGGAAACAAAGAAGACTTTCTGGAGTTTGTACTCTGGACTTTGCACTGAGATGGTAATTTTTATGTCACTTAAATCCTCACACCAATATTATGAAATAGGTCTTATATACAGTTAACGAAGTACAAAACAAAAATAGAAAGTGGTAACTTTCCTAATGTAATTTGCCACAGACTTACTTGTTGTAGTATTATTTATAATAGTAAAAGATTCTAACTTCCAAACTCTTTTTTTTAAGAATGCCAAAATGCCAAGCTATTACTTAATATTGAGAGGTATAATTGTCAGAATGGTCAGATTTGAGTTATGCCCCAGTACCTGTTCTGAAAATTGCATGGAGATTTTCTTACAAAAAATAAAAAATTATTAAGTAATTTGAGAAGAAAGCAAGAAAGTGAGAGAAAAATATTGATTCATTGTTTCACTTTCTTATGCATTCATTGGTTTGTTAATGTAAAAAACCCGGGTGAAACCTGTAAAGAATTTTTGTGAGTTTATTTGAGCCAAACTGTTGACATATGCCAGGAAGCAGAACCTCAACAAATTGAGATAATACTCCAGAGAATGGTGGGTTACATCTGTATTTACTAGTATACATTGCAATCAAAGGAAAGGCACATAGGTGGGTTACAGGAAATCCATTGGTATAGACTAGAGAGGCAGGAGAAAGCAGAGTAGGGAAATCCCTGGGATTGGATCAAAAGTAAAATGATAGACACATACTTAGGTGGGTGCAGGGACAATTAACATAACAATGAAGGAATCTGTGGTATCTGTCCTGAAGCCCAGGCACATTAGGTTGTGCCTCAAGGGGTCCAGATAAAGGGAAGTTACAAGTTACCCAGACATTTCAAGGGTATGTTATCATAGATGCAAAAAGACAGATAGGCTCAGTTAAGGTAAAGGTTGACCTTGTCAGTGAAGATACTGGCCTAGGATGTAACTACCCGCACCGCAGGTGGCCATTCGCCTCATAGTTACTGGTCCAGTGGTCATTCTGGTCATTCTGCTGTCAGGGTCAATTTGCATATTACCATTTTATTATATAAGATTTTAATACTATTTATACTTTTGAGGAAGACTTCATGGATTTCTGGTTTTATTCATTTACTCAGTCATTTACTCAGTCCAGTCACATGATAGTAATAGTATATATAAGGACTTTCTGATATGGGCAATATTGTTTTCCATTTCTTAGTTCTTAGGGGACATCTCGCTTTTGTTATTTCTTTTTGGTGTACTGTTATTTCAGAGACTTTTGCTACTTATTAAACCACCCTTATTTTGCAGTTGTCCTAATTCATATTTGTTATAGCTCTCTACGCAAGTAATTACTGATCTCTAAGTAAACACTATATAGTATCATGTTTATACTAACTCTATGATTGCATTAACAAATAATGGACATCATTTTCTCTTTCTACACACACTACTCTTTTGATGATCACATCCAATCTCATAACTTAAAATAACACATCTAAGCTTATGTCACTTAGATTTATGTCTCCGGCCTGGACTCCAGACTCATAACCAAATGTTTGTTGAACATCTTTACTTAAATATTTAATGGGCCAAAGATGTTTTAAAAACGAAACTCCCAAGCTTTCTATTCCCCTGCCCACCTCTCTTCCATATGGCAACTTCATCTCTCTGGCTGCTCAGGCTATAAATCTTTTAGTCATTTTGACTCTGTCTTTCTCAGCCTATATCCATTCTATCAGCAAATCCTATCCAATTGATTTGAAGATAAACATAAATTATTTTTTCTACAAAACTAAACTAACCCACCATCATTATGCTTTTGCTCAGTCCTTTCAGTCTTGCTCCTTGTTTCAGGGCCCTCTGTTTCATCTTCTTGTTGAGGCCTCCCCTAAAGATTTAAAATGGCAAATCCTCACTCCTACTCAAGGGGACTTACAATTCCTTTCCGTGTGCGTGTGCATGTGCGTGTGCGTGTGTGTTTGTGTGTGTGTGTGTTTTCTCCTTTCTTTAGAGCACTATTGCCATCTAACATAGTATACATTTTATTTACTTACTGTCTCTCTCCCTCTAGAAGTTAAGCTGTATCTTTTTTAACTGTGTCTGACTTTTCCGTACATGCTTATTTAATAAATGGTGTTTAATTCTGTTAAATCACCACTCTTTTTTTCCTTTTTAAAATTCTTTTTATTTTGAAATAATTTCAGACATAGAAGAGTTACAAGAATGCAGATTGTCCAACTGTTAGCATTTTACTAGATTTGTTTTATATTTTTTATGTATACAAACACATATGCATATATATTATGTATAGTAGCATCATATATAAATATATATTATATACCTCTTATTTATTTTTTAACTGTTTGAGAATAAGTTGCAGACATGATGCCACTTTATTCCTAATGCTTCAATATGAATTTCCATGGACTAGTTTTTAGTTCTGACTTCTTAATTTTCTTAAAGTATACCAAAATTTTTCCAGAAACCCAGAATTAAAACATGAGTCACTATTGAATTTTCTACTCCAAAGTTTCTTCCCCTTTCTACTATATCTAATGAGATTGTACATCTGATGAAATTTTATTTCACAGTGTCTTCTCTGTAATTCCCTTCTACTATTTCTCTACTTTTAATCTTTTTTGTTTTCCCTTTCATCCTTTTAAATACTTCCAGGTTCACTTTTTTAAAAAAACATCGGTTGCCTCCAGCATATGCTCTTACCAAGTATCGAACCCGGTACTTGATATGTGCCCTGACCAGGAATCAAACCCACCAACCAACTAAGCCACACAGGCCAGGGTACCAGGTTGACCTTTGCAAAAACTTGTTCAAATAGCAAGAAGTGTCTTTGTTTTGGGGAATGTTCTTTTGACTTACCTTACACCTAATATTTTACTGTGTTTCCCTAGTGATAGCCTTTCATTCAGTCAGATACACATCTTTGTCCTTCTGCACGTGGCTTGTGCTTTCCTACTTCTACACCTTAGTCCAGTGATGGCGAACCTATGTCACCTCTGACACGCGAACTCATTTTTTTGGTTGATTTTTCTTTGTTAAATGGCATTTAAATATATAAAATAAATATCAAAAATATACATCTTTGTTTTACTATGGTTGCAAATATCAAAAAAATTCTATATGTGACACGGTACCAGAGTTAGGTTAGGGTTTTTCAAAATGCTGACACGCCAAGCTCAAAAGGTTCGCCATCATTGCCTTAGTCTATGGTGTTTTGTCTTTCTGGAATCCTCATTTCCTAAGTTCTATTTATGCTGATCTTACTAATTTTACTAATTCATTAAATTCCAACTTCCAGCTCATCTATTCTGTGAAACTTTTCCTGTTCACAGCTACTAGAAGTAATCTTTTCCTTCATAGAGCCCTTTCAACACTTGTCTTGAACCAAATTCCTTTACAGAATATTTTTATATACTATAGTTTACTATATTATATTGTAGTTATTTGCGTTTCTGTTTTTCTTTCAATTATATGTATTTAAAGGTTTTGCACTAAGCTGTTGCAGTTACGTTTATACATTATTTGTGAAAGGTAGGGGTTATTTCATATTTATAACATGAATAAATACAGGTAAGACACAAAGGTAAAGAAAGTTGGTGTCTCTGTGTCTCTTAAAGCTTATAGAAAAGTTATGGCTCATTCATACTGCAGTGTATCCTATTCATAGCTTTGGGATAGAGTAATTTTGAATAATTTTCCTATACTGCCATACTAACTTTTACTTAAAACTGTTTACCAGAAGTGTAAGTATACATTTAGATTAAATAGTATATAGTTGTAGTAAGGCATTTGTCTTAAAGATTAATTAAAAACCTCTGACACTAAATTGCAACATTTTCACAAAGATGCAGTGAAGAGTGTATATCTTTGTTACTTCCTGAGAATATTGTCCATGACATTCATTACATAATACATTGAGGCAGGCTTTGTTTTAGGTAGTTTTATTTTTCTACAGATATTTATTAACATCTTTTTCTCCCTACTGTTTGCTTTGAATTAGCTACAGCAATGAACATATAACCCTACAGTCTATATTATTTACTCTGTGGACCAAAGAAATCTTTCTTACACCAATGTTTATGAAAAAGAAAGCACAAGCATTTCTCCTCCACCATCAATTGACAATTGTATTAGAATGTTCAAAAGTACATCTTAAATACTGTAAGCTCTTTGAAAGCTACTAGAGGCCCAGTCCACGAAATTCGTGCACTCGGGGGCAGGGGGCAGTTTCTCAGCCCAGCCTGCGCCCTGTTGCAGCCTGGGAGCCCTTGGGGGATGTCCGACTGGCGTGGAGGTGGGAAAGGCTCCCACCACCACCGCTGCGCTCGCCAGGCATGAGCCCGGCTTCCGGCTGAGAGGCACTCCCCCTTGTGGGAGTGCACTGACCACCAGGGGCAGACGCTCAACACAGGAGCTGCCCCTGGTGGTCAGTGCACGTCATAGCAACTGGTTGTTCTGCCGTTCAGTCGATTTGCATATTAGCCTTTTATTATATAGGATGTGTTGTGCTATGTGCAAGGGTCAATGTTTTTATGTGTCTGGTACATAGTAACTACATGATGAATAAAGAAATCAAAGTTATGTTTCCTGAGCAAAAATATCTGGTTTCTAATACCTTGTATTCTGTAAATTGAATCAAATTCAAATTATGCATATTTAGCAGTAATATCACATATGTATCATTTGGGCACGAATTATGAAAGGTAAAATAAGTGAGACTCCAGGAGTCAAAACATAAACTACACATGACTACTAAGTTGAAGCAGTATTTGGGAAGAGTTCCATTTGCTATTAATGGAAGAAAGATTTCCTAGGTTGGGAGTAGATGGAGTAAGCTGATCTTTTTCCATGAAGAAGACTATGTCTCTGGGATCAGTAAGCACTTAAAGATCTGTGTTGAGCTAGAAGAGCTAGTGTGTATGCAGGTCTGGCAGACTGTTGTGGACTGGGATTCAAGGATAGGACTTTAGTCCCTGGAGTAAATGGATAATCTACACTAATAAAAGAGAAAAATGGTAATTGGTGTACGGCGATACCTTTTTCATTGGCTAATCAGGGCCATATGCAAATTAACTGCCAACTAAGATTGGCAGTTAACTGCCAACTAAGATTGGCAGTTAACTGCCAACAAGATGGCGGCTAATTTGCATATGTAGGCACAATGCAGGGAGGCGAAAGGGAAAGCAGGAAGAAGCCCCCTGCCACTGACAGTGATCAGAAACCCAGGGGGGAGCTAAGAGCTGGGGGGCAGGGCAAAGGCAGCCCGGGGGCCTTTGCCCTGCCCCCCAGCCATGATAGGAGAATCAGGCGCCTTTGCCACCCTGGCCAGTGATAGCAGGAAGTAGGGGTGGAGCCATCGATGGGAGCTGGGCACGGTCGAAGCTGGCAGTCCCAGGAGCTAGGGGTCCCTTGCCTGGGCCTAAAGCGAAGCCCACGATCGCGGCGCCCCCCGCTGCCACTGCAGGTCCCTGCTGCCCGGGCCGGGCGCCTCAGCCAGCGGCATTAGGCCTGGGCAGGGGCGGAGCCTGCAACCGCGGGGAGCTGGGGGTCCCCTGCCCAGGCCTGACACCTCTGCCGGAGGCCTCAGGCCTGGTCAAGGGGCCGATCCGGTGATTGGTGATCGGAGGGTGATGAGGGTCAACTCCTCTGGCCGAGGCATCAGGCCTGGGTGGGGGGCGGAGCCGGGGATTGGGGGGATATGATAGTCCCCTTGCCCAGGCCTGAAGCCTGGGTCAGAGTTGTCAGGCTTGGGCGGGAGGTGGAGCAAGCGATCAGAGGGAGATGGGGGTCCCCTGCCCAGGCATGATTCCTGGGCCAGAGGCCTCAGGCCTGGGCGGGGGCCAGAGCCAGTGATCGGGGGGAGATGGGGGTCCCCTGTCCAAGCCTGACACCTCTGGCGGAGGCGTCAGGCCTGGGCAAGGGGCCGATCAGGCGATCGGAGGGTGATGGGGGTCAACGCCTGAGGCTCCCAGTATGTGAGAGGGGGCAGGCTGGGCTGAGGGACACTCCCCCCCCACACACACACACCCAGTGCACGAATTTCGTGCACCGGGCCCCTAGTCCTATATAATAAAAGCCTAATATGCTAAGTGTCCGGATGTCTGGTTGTCCGTTCAACCAATCAAAGCATAATATGCTAATGATATGCTAAGGCCACTCAACCACTCGCTATGACGTGCACTCACCACCAGGGAGCAGACGCTCCAACCGGTAGGTTATCTTGTTGCTGGGGTCCGGACAATCGGGACTGAGCGAGACTGGCAGGACATGCCCTAGAGCCTTCCTGTGTTCCCTCCCCAGCTGGCCAACCTCCCACATGCTTCCCCGGCCTTGATCGTGCACCAGTGGGGTCCATTGGCCTGGTCTGCACCCTCTTGCAATCTGGGCTGAGGGGACACTCCCCTTACCTCCCCCCCCACGAGTGCACAAATTTCGTTCACCAGGCCTCTAGTAGTAGGATAAAACTAGTTCAAGAGGAACTGTGTTACTGAGTAGATTACTAAGGTATTATTAACCTGCAAATTAAGGCCAAGACTCAGCTCTTTATTTTTTTATTTTGTTAAGCCTCATTCATTATTTTTTCATTCATTTTTAGAGAGAATGGAAAGTGAGAGTGAAGGGGAAAAAAGAGGCAGACAGACATTGATTGGTTGCCTCCCGCATGCTCCCTGACCAGGGCCAGGCATTGACCCTGCAACCTAAGTTGTGCCCTGGAATGGGGAACGAACCCTTGACCCTTTAGTGCACGGGCCGGTGCTCTAACCACTAAGTGACACCATCCAGGACAAAGACTCAGTTGTTAAGATGGCACAACATGAGAACTGGACCAACTAAGCACGTTTTACATAGAACATCATCCATTTCTTTCATTTGAGAGCACCTTTGGTCCTTGTTCAGTAATGGGACTACAGGTGGCCTGACCTGTGTGGCCAAAAAATATAGGGAAGGCAGCCTGGCAAGTCACAAGTAATTAAAGGATTGTGTATGTATTATTACTCTTTAAATTGTACTCCTTGTATATAAGCTAAAGATTGAGTGAGCCCTGTTATGATTTTCCCTCTACCTTACTCTTTCAATAGTGACAGTCTTTCTGAACATCAGCTTTCGGGTTGTCTTTCTGCATCATCCTATCTAATAAAAGAGAAACATGGTAATTGGCGTACGACCGCTACCCTTCCCATTGGCTAATCAGGGCGATATGCAAATTAACTGTCAGCCAAGGTGGCGGCCGGCAGCCAGGCAGCTTGAAACTAACATGAGGCTTGCTTGCTTCAGTGACGGAGGAAACCAACGTTCCCCGCCTGCTGCTGCCGGCCTCTGAGCTTGCAGTTTGAAACATTGTTACAAATATAGAAGCTTAAAAAAACCCCAGAAACCAGCTTTCAGGGAGCTGGGATCTCAGAGCTGGAGTCAGAGCTGGTGTTATACATTGTTTCGAACTGAAACAAACCAGATGCCTACTTTCAGCAGCGGAGGCCTAAGAGCTGGAGCCTCAGAGCTAAAGCTGGCCCAGAATTAAAAAAAAAAAAAAAAGACAAAAAGGAGCGTTTGGGAGTTCAGTCACCCCCAGCCTGAAAAGAGCCCTCAGCCCCTCACCCAGACTGGCCAGGCACCCCAGTGGGGACCCCCACCCTGATCCAGGACACCCTTCAGGGCAAACCAGCCAGCCCCACCCATGCACCAGGCCTCTACCCTATATAGTAAAAGGGTAATATGCCTCCCAGCACCGGAATCAGCGGAGCCGAGAGGCCTCCCAGCACCGGGATCAGCGTGACAGGGGGCAGCGCCCAAACCCCCTGAATGCCCTGCAGCTGTGTGTGTGACGGTGTGGGCCACAACCTCCCTATCTGCCCTGCTCTGTTTATGACAGGGGAAGACTCCCCAACCTCCTGATCAGCCCTGCTCTGTGCCTGATACGGGGGAGCTCCCCAACCTCTGATCGCCCTGCGGCTCTGTGTGTGACAGGGTGCGGCGCCCCAACACGCCCCCCACGGGCCCTGCTCTGTGTGTGACAGGGTAGAGCCATAACCTCCCCATCGGCCCTGCCCTGAGTGTGAGAGTGGCGGCGCCCCAACCCCCTGATCGGCCCTGCTCTGTGGGTGATAGAGGGTGGCGCCACAACCCCCTCCGCCCTCCCCCACACGGGCCCTGCTCTGTGTGTGATGGGGTAGAGCCATAACGTCCCCATCGGCCCTGCCCTGAGTGTGACAGTGGCGGCGTCCCAACCCCCTGATCTGCCCTGCTATGTGTGTGACAGGGGGCGGCGCCCCAACTCCCCTACCGGCCCTACTCTGAGTGACAGGGGGGAGCTCCTCAACCCCCTGATGGACCCTGCTCTGTGCGTGACAGGGGGGAGCTCCCCAACCCCCTGATGGGCCCTGCTCTGTGCGTGACAGAGGGGAGCTCCCCAACCCCCTGATCCATCCTGCTCCGTGCGTGACAGGGTAAGGAGCCCCAGCCCCCCTGATGGGCCCTGCTCTGTGTGTGACACGGGGCAGCACCCCAACCCCCAGATTGGCCCTGCTCTGTGCATGACGGGGTGGCGCAGCAACCTCCCCATCGACCCTGCCTTGAGTGTGACAGGGGGCGGTACCCCAACCCTCCAATCGGCCCTACCCTGAGCGTGACTGGGGATGGCATCGTAACCTCCCGATCCGCCCTGCTCTGTGCATGACAGGGGGCGGCGCCCCAACACCCCAATCGGCCGTGCTCCAAGCCCGACCAGGGGCTGCACCTAGGGATTGGGCCTGCCCTCTGCCACCCAGGAGCAGGCCTAAGCCAGCAGGGCGTTATCTCCTGAGGGGTCCCAGACCTCGAGAGGGCACAGGCTAGGCTGCGGGACCCCCCCCTTCCCCCTGAGTGCACAAATTTTTGTGCACTGGTCCTTTAGTCTATATATATAAAAGGCTAAGTGACCAACCATGTCTGTCCAACTGACTGACCGGCTGGCACATATGACACGCACTGGCAATTTAAAAATAAACATTGACTCAAACATGTGCGATACATATAAACCTCCCGCTGGCGCCAATCTAGACAGTAGGAATATTCCTACCTGAATCCATTTTCAGACATGGTCAGTTATATGTTGCTTTCTCTCAAGTTCGAAGAGCATGTGATATTAAAGGTGTAAATACTTCATCACAAGGGAAATTAGTCAAGCACTCTGAAAGTGTTTTTTACTCTTACTGTGGTATACAAAGAGATATT
The DNA here is from genome assembly GCF_964212035.1 of Myotis nattereri. Lineage (NCBI taxonomy): Eukaryota > Metazoa > Chordata > Mammalia > Chiroptera > Vespertilionidae > Myotis > Myotis nattereri. The sequence continues at coordinate 33,202,918 of NC_138089.1, forward strand.
AGAATAAGTTTAATCAATGTATCAGTCACTGTTTTTATCAGTGTTGTTTTTATATCATATCTTTGTTGTTATATCATGTGTTATTTATTAGTCAATTTAAATATTATTTACATACACATTTTGCCAGTTTTCTTTCATCTCTGACACTTCTATTATCTATTATAAAGGGCAAATAGCGATATTAAAATATTTTTCTAATTGCCTTTCGATGTGCACCAATTCGTGCACCAGGCCACTAGTTACTATATATTACTGTCTAGATCTGTACTAGGAAAATCATCCTTCTGATAATGGGGAAAATATGGATAGAACCTAGATAAGATCAAATGGGTTTTTTTAATCTATATTTTTTGCCATATTTATAACCAGTGCTAAAAGGCTTTTGAGTGTGAGAATTATGGGTATTTTACTTTTACACACACAAATATTCCTAAACATACACAGGCTTATTTGTTGTATTATTATTTGTAATAATAGAAGATCCCAAGCAAAATAAATGTCCATCAACAGATTAATGGCTAAGTAAAGTAACATACATCTCTGCTGTGGAGCATTGTAGCTTTTAGAAAATGATGTTTTCTAGATCTTGATTGAAATTGACTACAAAATATATTGATAATGAAAATAGGATGATGCACATCTGTGCATAAGATATCTTTTGAGACCCTGCTTGCAGTTCTTTTAGTTTTTTTCTCAATATTTTTATTGTTGAAATACATGTAAGATTTAACCAACTTAATCATTTTTAAGTGTACAGTTCAGTTGTATGAAATATATTCATAATGTTGTGCAGTCATTACCACCATCCATCTTTAACTCTCCATTCTTTCCTCCCCTTGGTCTCTGGCAGTCACCATTCCACTTGTTGACTCTGATTTTGACTAAGTATCTGATATAAGTGGAATCATGCAGTATTTGTCTTCTTGTTACTAACTTACATCATTTAGCATAATGTCCTCGAAGTTCATCCATGTTGTACCATATGTCAGAATTTTCTTCCATTTTAAGACTGAATTAACATTCCAGTGTACATGTATAGCACATTTGGTTATCCATCCACCAATGGATTGCTTCCAAGTTTTAGCTATTATGAACAATGTTGCTATGAGCATGGTTATATAGATATCTTTTGAGACTCTGCTTTCAGTTCTTTTAGATATATATCCAGATATATAAATTGCTGGATCACATGGAATTCTATTGTTAATATTTTGAGGAACAGCCATACTGTTATCCACAATAGCTGTACCATATTTTACATTTTCAGCAACAGTGCACAAGAATTGCAATTTTTCCAAATCCTCCCCAAGACTTATATTCTTTTTTTGGTAGTAGCCACCTGCCAAGACTTGGTTTCTCTTTTTTTGATAATAGCCCCCTGTAGGTATAAGGTGGCATCTCATTGTAGTTTTGATTTTCATTTCTCCATTGATTAGTGATATTGAGCATCTTTTCATGTGCCTATTGGCCATTTGTTTATCTTCCTTGGAGAAATGTCTATTCAAATGAGTCCTTTAACCATTTTCAGATATGTTGTTTTGTTGTTTTAAGAGGCTTTTATATATTCTGGGTATTGATTTCATATCAGATACATGATTTGCAAATACGTTCTCCTATTCCAGTGATGGCGAACCTTTTGAGCTCGGCGTGTCAGCATTTTGAAAAACCCTAACTTAACTCTGGTGCCGTGTCATATATAGTGTTGGTACTCTTGTCAAAAAGTATTTAACCATGTATGTGAGGGTTTATTTCTTGGGTCTCTATTCTTTTCAATTGGTAGGCTTGCCTTTATGTTAGCACTACAGTTTTGATTACTATAGCTTTGTAGTAAGTTTTGCGATCAGAAAATGTGTGTCTTTCAGTGTTGTTCTTTATTCAAGATTATTTTGGCTACTCAACATCCTTTGAGATTTTCTATTCAATAAAAAATTTTTTTTCTATTTCTCCAAAAGGGTCATTGGGATTTTGATAGATATTTCATTGAATCTGTTGATCGCTTTGGGTGCTATTGACATCTTAACAATACTGAGTCTTCCAATTTATGTACATGTGATAGGGTTTCCATTTATTTATGCCTTTTAAAAATTTTACTTTTGCATTTTTTTATTATGTTTAAATGTCTCTGGAAGGACATATAGGAATGAATGATATGTCATTTGAGAATTGCAAATTAAGAAAGATACCATTACACATCTGTTAGAATGGCTGAAATTTAAAACCTGACTATTAACAATTTCATGGCAAGCATGTGAAGGAACAGGAACTCTTATTTTTTGCTGGTGGATAAACAAAATGGTACAGCCATTTTGGAAGGTAGTTTTGCAGTTTCATACAAAGCTAAAAATAATTTTACCGTATTATTCAGTAATCATCCTTCTAAGTGTTTATACTGCTTTGAAAATAACATCCACACAAAGCCTTGCATGTGAGTGTGTATAATAACTTTATGCCTAATTACCAAAAATTGTGTTGATAATGATGAGGAACTTAAAAGTAACACTTCATCTCTCAGATCATCCCAAACCTACAGTTCCAGTCTAGTCATGGGAAAAACAAGAGACAAACCCAGTTGGGAAGCATTGTGCAAAATACTTGACCAGTAATTTCTCAAAACTGTCAAGGTCACCAAAAATCAGGCAAATCTAAAAACCGTCACAGCCAAGAGTAGTTTATATATTCTGGGTGGAGTCCTTAAAATGAAAAAGGTCATTAGGCAAAAACTAAGGAAGTCTGAAGTATGGACTTTTGTTAATGTACCAATATTGGTTCATTAAATTGTAGCAAATGTATCAGACAAATGGTAACTAGATGTGATGTATATGGGAATTCTCTGTACTGTCTTCACCATTTTGAGGGGGTAAATATAAAACTTCTAAATAATATAATTAAATAAGCAGTAAGCTCACTATGTATAAATCCACACACAAAAGTGGTTGTAAGGCTATTTATTAAAAGGAGTGAAAGTGTACTAAGGACACAGGAATATAAAATGAAGGGAACAATACTGTAAGCTGGGAGAGAAGCCCCTCCATGTTACACGCTCTCTAGTATTCCTCCAGTGCCCTCTAGTTAACAAAGCCTAACACTGCAGCAGATGGCAAAAGGTAAATGTTTACAGGGTTCAGCTCCAGCATCACAAAGTGGGACAAATAAGGGTGGATTTGGAGGTGAAGGGCAATAAATTAATAACTGAACAAGCTATTAGGAAAATAAGTCACTCAAGAGAATATAAATACTGAGAACAGATGCTCAAGAGCAAGCATGTCAAACTCAAAGGCTAACACGGGCCAAATAAACAAGGTTTAAGTTTATGTGGGCTGCAAAAAAACAAAAGCTTCAATTTTCATAGAAACATAGGTTTATTTCGATAGAGACATGCTGAATACAAAGGGCTGAAATAAATGAGTAATTATTAACATAAAATAAGAGAACATTTTAATAATTTAGCAATTGGCTGCTAAAATACTTGCTGCTAGTATTAGTGGAGAGAAATGGTGCGCCTGCGCATAAGGTGCATAAGGGAAATGAATGCAACACTATTATGGTAATCAGTATTATTGAACATTGTTCGTTATTAATAATTATATATAACAGGATTTGTAAAAATTAAGTTATGAAATCTTTATTGAAATGTTTCTTACATACTGTTATATTGGCTGGGCCGCGAAAATATTCGTTGTGGGCCGCGAGTTTGACATGCTTGCTCAAGAGAGACCTAAGGTAACACTAAACAGATAAGGAATATAGGGAGGGAGAAGGTATCTGAAATGAAAGGAAGATATCATGAGACCTGTTGAGAGTTTCCAGAAATATTTATTACAATTAACAACATTAATTTCATAGGTGAGTTTGGCAAAGCAGCAATCATGATGCGTTTATATATAAATGAAATTTATGCGAATAATAACAGCAAGTGCAAGCAATTCATAGGTAAGGTGGTAGTTAGTGTTGATTTTTTTTTTTAAACTGGTGACATGAGCCCTAGCCAGGTAGCTCAGTTGGTTTGAGTGTCCTCCAAGGTTGCAGAGCACATACAAGAATCAATGATATACCAAGGTTGCAGGTTTGATCCCCCGTCAGAGCACACAGGAATCAACCAAATAATGAATGCATGGATGGGTGGGGCAACAGATTGATGTTTCCCTCCATCTTTTCCTTTCTCTCCCTCTCTCCCCTCCCCTACTCTCTGCTTTCCCTCTCTCTAAAATCAATTTTAAAAATTTGAAAACTTGGGGCATGAGATGGGATGTTAATTGAAGTTTGTAAACTCCAGCAAGGCAGGAATGTTTACTTTGCTTATTTCCATATTTCCAGTACCTAGAGTGGTTCCAAATATGTTCAGATGTATAGTTGTTGCATGAGTGGCAAAGAAATACTTGTGCACTTAAGTAGAAGTCAAATATACACTATTTCCAAGTAGTTTTATTGAGCAGGGTTTCTGAAGAAGGAGAGTATTGAGGAGGGTACAAAGAAGGATATGTCAAGAGGGGACATGGTTAAAATGTTCAACCTTGGCATTATTGTTGTACAAAATACTAAATCCTTTTTCTTTAACTTTATTTTCATGCCTTTCTAAATTAACTTGTGCATTTATCACTGAAAACAATTGTAAATCTTCCTATGGTTAGATTATGTTTCTTGCCTTTAGTTGTATAGTGCTAACTACCTTTCACAGGATTAAACATAATTTGAGATCATTCTGCCTAAAGCAAAGTATGCCTGCATTTATTTTTTTTCTTCATCTTTTTATTCAGTCTACAAATAAGAAACCTCGAAAATCTCCAGGAGAGAAGAGTAGAATTGAAGCTGGAATTAGAGGAGCAGGCCGTGGAAGAGCTAATGGGCACCCTCAACAGAATGGTGAAGGGGAGCCTGTCACATTATTTGAAGTGGTGAAACTGGGGAAAAGTGCAATGCAGGTAAATTTTAAGTGTTTTTATTTTATTTATAATAGTCAATATATAGTAATAGTCAATTTATGTGGAACTTGTTAGTGTATAGATTGATATTTTATATACTCTCTTTTTTGAAATTTATAATTCTACTTATCTATAAAATTCTTTATTGATGAAAGTATTACATAATGTCCCCTCCCCCCCTCCCCCACCCCAGTCTGCCCCCGCTCCCCGCCCCAGGCCTTCAGCACTCTATTGTCTGTGTCCATGGGTTCTGCATATATGCATACAGGTCTTTGGTTGATTATCTCCCACCCATCCACCCTCCCCCACCTTCCCTCTGAGATTCCGCACTCTGTTCCATGCTTCTGTATCTCTGGATCCACTCTGTTCATCAAAACTTAGATTCCACATATGAGTGCAATCATGTGATACTTGTCTTTCTCTGACTGACTTATTTCACTTAGCATGATACTTTACAGGTCCCTCCATGTTGTCTCAAAGGGTAAGAGATCCTTTTTTTTCTTCTCGTGCCTGATTGCTGTGGCTAGGATTTCCAGTACTCTGTTGAACAGGAGCGGTGAAAGTGTTAACCCTACTCTTGTCCTTGATCTTAGAGAAAAAGCTTTCAACCTTACTAGTATATCACTGAGTATAATGTTGGCTGTGGGTTTGTTATATATGGTTTTTATTGAGGTTGGATATGTTTCTTCTGTACTCTGTTTTTTATCATGTATTTGAAAAAAAAGTTTTTTTGCACCTATTGAGAAGATCTTGTGATTTTTATGTTTCTTTGTGTTAATGTGGTATATCACATTTATTGATTTACATATGTTGAATCAGTTTTGCATCCCAGGAACAAATCCCACTTGGTCATGGTGAATGCTTTTTTTTAATGTGCTGTTGAATTTGGCTTGGTAATATTTTACTGAGAATTTTTACATCTATACTCTCCATTCAGTATCATCTGACTTTGTTATGTGTATAATGCTGGCCTCATAAAATGAATTTGAGAGGGTTTCCTCCCTTTTCATTTTTTGGAAGAGATTGGTTTGAGAAGGATTGGCATGGATTCTTCTTTAAATATTTGGTGTAGTATTCACCAATGAAACAATCTGGTTCTGGCATTTTCTATTTTGGGAGGTTTTTGATTACTGATTTAATCTTCATAGCAGTAATCAGTCTGTTAATATTTTACATTTCTTCGTGATTTAGTCATACTTGTATGTTGCTATGAATTCACCCATTTCTTCTCGGTTGTTTAGTTTGTTGGCATATATTTGTTCATACTAGCTTCTCATGATCCTTTGTATTCTGTGGTATCAATTTATAATATCCTTTTAGTTCTAATTTTATTTGAGTCATCTTTTTTTCTGAGGAAGTTTAGCTAAATGTTGGGCAATTTTTTTTTCTCTTCAAAAACTCCAACTCTTAATTTCATTGATCTTTTCCATTTATTTCTCCTCTGATCTTTATTTAGTTTCCTTCCTTCTGCTTGTTTGGGTTTAGTTTTTCTTTTTCTAGTCCTCTGAGGTGTATAGTGAGGTTGATTATTTGAGATCTTTTTTGTTTCTTAATATAGGGATTTATTGTTGTAGCTTTCTTAGAAATGCTTTTGCAGCATTCAATTGGTTTTAATATGTTGTGCTTCCATTTTTGTTAGTTTCAAAGCATTTCTTGATTACCCGTTTTATTTCTTCTTTGACTCATTGGTTGTTCAGTAGCATTTTGTTTAATCTCCACATTTTGTGATTTTTCAATTTTCTGTGTTACTGATTTCTAGTTTCTACCATTCTGGTCAGAAAAGATACTTGATATGATTTCAGCTTTAAATTTGCTAAAGCTTGTTTTATGAAATATTATGTGATTAGTCCTGAAAAAGTTTTCATGTGTGCTTGGGAAGAATGTGTCTTCTGCATCTGTTGGATGGAATGCTCAGCATTTGTCTGTTCCATTTGCTCTGAAGTATGTATGGTTCAAATCCAACATTTTCTTCATTTTATGTTTATATGATCTATCTATTTTTGAAAATGGGATATTGAAGTTCCCTAATGTTGTATTGAAGTCTGTTTTTCCCATCTATTAGTATTTGCTTAATATAGTTAGGTGCTCTGATGTTTGGTGCATATATATTTATGATTGTTATAGCTGTCTCTACTTTATTCTTTCATGGAATATTTTTTCCATCTCTTCACTTTGAGTCTATATGTGTTCTTGAAGCTGAGGCAAGTCTTTTGTAGCCAGCATATATAGGGTGTCCCAACATTCACGCAAGAAGTAATTTTGATAGAAAACACAGGTTTATAATTAAAAATTGTAAATTTTTTATTGATTCATAAAGTATACAGAATAGGGTTTTGTATGGAATAGCACATCGGGTAAATGGCCTCCACGGCTTTGCTGGCACATACGCAAAGCCGTGGTCTTCATTGTCCCTGCTCCTGGGCCATAATTGGTACTTGGTAATGCTTATCAAATTGAAGGAATTAAAATCAAAGGGCAACAGATATTAGAATCTGATTCAATAAACCAAGTAAAATTAGGCTTTTATTTTTTGTTGTTGTTGTTAATGCTCACGCAAAATTCAAATCTTGCGTGAATTTTGGGACACCCTATATTTGGGTCTTGTTATTTATCCTTCCATCCATCCACTCTAGCTTTTGATTGGAGAATTCTGTGCATTTAGATTAATTATTGATAGGCAAGGACTTTCTCAGGCTGTCTATTTAATTATTTTCTGGTTGTTTTGAAGTTCTTTTTTCCACCCTCTTTCTTTCTTACTGCTTTCCTATGTAAGTTGATGGTTTTCCATAATGATATGTGTTGATTCCCTTCTCTTTATCTTTTCTATCTCTTAGAGCAGTGGTCGCCAACCTTTTGGACCTCACAGACCACCAGTGGTCCGCAGATCACCGGTTGGCACCCTCTGTCTTAGAGCACTCTGGGCTTCCATCCAGATGGCAGAGTAGAAATTAAATAAAAAAATAAATCAAGAAACAAAACGATTTTGCCCTGTAGTTCCCATGAGATTTACATAAAACATACACATATAATAGTCTATTTTATGCTAATAACAATTCAACTTTGATTACATACCAAAACAACCCTTTTATTCCACTTCCCTTTTATGTTTTTCAGTCATTTTTTATATTGTGTATCCATTAACGAACTATTGAAAGTATTTTTAATATTTTTTTTCCTTCAACATTTATACTAGAATTAGGTAGTTAACAGAGCCCCATATCACTTACTATATTAGGGGTTCAGAATCTGACTATGTGCTTATATAACATCCCATTCTCCTGGCCTATAAGGTCTCTGGTGAGAAATACACTGATAGCCTTATTGGGGTTTCCTTTGGAGAGAATTATTTTTTCTCTTGCTTTAAAATTCTCTCTTTAGTTTTGGTTCAGAGTTTTGTTCTTATGTATCTTGGAGAATAATGTTTGTTTGTTTGTTTGTTTTGCTAATCCTCATGCAAGGATTTTTTTTCATTGATTTTTTAGAGAGTGGAAGGGAGGAGAGAGGGAGGAAGAAATAGAAACACCAATGTGAGAGAGACACATCTATTAGTTGCCTCCTGAACTTGCCCCAAACAAACCTGCAACACAGGTTCGTGCCCTTGACTGGAATTGAACCCACGACCCTTCGTTGCATGGGGCGGCACTCTAACCACTGAACACCACTGGCCAGGTCATGAGGAAGTTTTTGTGTGTGGTTGTTTTTTTTTAAAATATTTTTATTGATTTCAGAGAGGAAGGAAGAGGGAGAGAGAGATAGAAACATCCATGATGAGAGAGAATCATGGATCGGCTGCCTCCTGCAAGTCCCCCACTGGGGATCAAGCCCACAACCTGGGCATGTGCCCCTGACCAGAATCGAACCCAGGACCCTTCAGTTCGCAGGCCGACGCTCCATCCACTGAGCCAAAGCGGCTAGGGCTGTGTGTATTTTTTTAAATTGATTTCAGAGAGGAAGGGAGAGAGGGAGAGAGATACATCAATGATGAGAGAGAATCATTGATTGGCTGCCTCCTGCATGCCCCCAACTGGGGATCAGGCCCAGAACCCGGGCATGTGCCCTTGACCGGAATTGAACCCAGGACCCTTCAGTCCCCAGGCCGATGCTCTATCCACTGAGGTAAACTGGCTAGGGCAGGAAGAATGTTTTTGATTGAAGATTTGAGGTGACCTATTTGCTTCATAATGTTGGATGTCCAAATCTTTCTCCAGGTTTGGGAAGTTCTTTGCTATTATTTCTTTAAGTAATATATGTTATTACTTTTTTTATGATGATATCTCATAATTTCTGTGGGCTTCCTTCCTTTTTCTTTTTGCTCTTCTGATTGGAGAATTTCAGCTGATCTGTATTCTAGCTCAGTGATTCTACTTTCAATTTGTTCAAGTCAGCTATTGAAACTCGATTGAATTCTTCATTGCAGTCATATATTCTTCAGCTCCAAAATTTGTTAGTTCTTTCTTGTGTTTTCTATTGCTTATTGAACTTCTCGTTTGTTCTTGTATTTTTTATATCATTTTAATTGTTTATCTGTTCTTTTGTAGCTCTCTGACTATCTGTAGAACAGTTGTTTCGAGTTCTTATTCGGGCAATTTCTGAATCTGTTTCTTTGGCCTAGTTACTGGAGATGTACTATATTCCTTTGGTGGAGAAATATCTCTCGATTCTTCTAATCACTGTGTCCTGCTTTTGTGTCTGCACATTTGAAGAAGTAGTACCTCTTCCAGACTTTATAGACTGATTCCAATAAGGGAATTCTTTCACCTATTGTAAGGGCACACTGGATTATGCTGTGACTTTGAGTCTAGTGGTGCAGAGTACCAAATGCAGGGGCATGTGGCAGCACTGGGTCTGGCAGAGAACGGGGGTTCATAATGTCTCTTTGGCTCATGCCACTTGGGTCCACAGCATTGACTGTGGTTGTTGGCGGTGTAAGCAACAATCTGCAGTTACTGCAAGCGTTGTTGATATGTTAGCACCTTCAGATCCAGTAGCTAGGCATGAGGTCAGTCAGTGATGGTGGTTGGAGCTGGTGGTGTGCACACACTCAGCTGTGGTTTTCAGCTGCAGACACTTACGTAGTGGTAGAGGCCAGTTGCATACACACTTGTAGTGATGAGGGCCAATGCGGGTAGCAAGGACTGGAACTAACTGGTTTCACTGGCAGCTATAGAAGCCCTGGCTAGTAGCATCCTCTCCTGTGGTTGCCAGGTTTTTCCCCAGACATGTACACTACAGTGGAGACTCATGACAGGTTATGGTGTGCAGGTACACAGCTTGGTTGGGGGTAGTTATAGGTAGGCATGGTGATGCTGGCTAGTTACAGAAGACAGAGCCTGATTGGGGCCTACAAACAGTGACGGGGTACCTTGGCTGTCAGTGCATTCATTGTTGTCTGCATATCTCCTCACCCCCCTGCATTTGCACTGCAGTGAAGGCCAGTGATTGGTATCAGGTTAGTGGAGCAAAGCTGGAGGGGTTACCCCAGACCATTGGCACAGTGGTGGTGGTGGGGTTGGGCACTAGGCTGGTATCTTGCAATTGTGAAGCTACAGAATCCCAAGTTGGCTTTGAGCCGTGGCTCCCATGGCAGGGGGTGGAAGGGTGACAGGCTGAGGAAGCTGGATTATTACACTTGTGCAGCAGTAGAGTTCATGGGTGGCTGAGGTGCTGTCTTACAGTGGCAAGTGGGAGCAGGAAGGACTCCAGTAGCTGGCATTTGTGAGTGCAAATACCTCTGGGAGGAAAGTAGACGGTCTGCAGGGGTTCACAGTGGTCCTGCTGGCCTTTGGCTTCATCAGTGGCAAAATCTGCTGAATTAGTCTTCAGAGCTGGTCTCTGAACTGTGATCACACCTGCTGTTTGTCTGCTAATAATAACCTCTGCTTTTATTTCTGTTCCTAGCCGGCTTACCACATTGCAGCTTTGCTGGTCTGGGTGGGGTGAAACTGAAGTGGGACCTGTGTGCAGTGTCCTGTAAGGCTGTTTAGAGGAACTCTTCTTGCTGGGAAGTTTCTTCTTAGCACTGAACAATTATCAGTTTGGAGGATGATGCAGGTTAAAAAACGATGTCTTCCTCTTTTTCTTGTGTGATTATTCTCAGTTTTGTTGTTAAAATTTCCTTGGTGGACTCTAGAAGTCTCCCAAAACTGTTTTGTTTGTAGATAGCTATCCAATCTTTGATCTTTGTGGGGCTACAGGGAAGCTGGGTTTTTCCTCCTACTGATGGGCAGTTCTTTTTCAGTATTTTAAATATGTCGTTCAATTATCCCCTGGCTTTCATTGTTTTTGATGAGAAATGTGCCATATTTTTTATCCTTTGGTTCCCTGTAGGTTTTTAAATTGGTCGTTTCAAAATTCTCTCTTTTTTTAAAGATTCCACAGCAAGTTGATTTTGATATGACTTATGTAGTTTTCTGTTTTATCCTGCTTCCTGGTTAAGGCCCTTATATATAATCATCCATCCACCCATGCCCATAGTTGGCAGTGCCTCTAACTATCACCAGTTTCCGCCAGTTCAAGAAGGGCTTATCTCGCTGGAGTTTAGTTCTTTAGAGTCCTTTGCTTCCACACCTCTCTGATAGCTTTTTAAAAGTGTAGGGTGCTTACTTCCAAATGAATAATCAATTACATCAGTTATCATTTATTAAGTAATTCACCCCTATTCCTCTAAAATTGAAAAATTTCCTGTGTCATAGCTTAAGTTCTATGCTTACATGGATTGATTTCTATTCTTTAATATTGTTTTTCTAGTCCTACATTATTTCCAGTCTGTTTTATATATATATTATAAAAAATATATATATAGGGGAAAAACAATAAAATAAAAATGGCTTTCCCGGTCCTTGCATCAACGGGATGCCACATTTCATAACTGTTTTTAATGGTTAAAAAAAAAAAAGGAAAAAAAATACAAAAAAACCCCTCTGAAGGACAAAAAAGGTGAACTGTATGTGGTTTATTGTTGTACATTCACAATCTTGCAGAAGCCGAGAAGTTCGAAGTTGTGGACAGACCCTGTTCACTAGAGAGGCCTGTGCAGTAGAGTGTAGACCCTTTCATGTACTGTACTGTACACCTGATACTGTAAACATACTGTAATAATAATGTCTCACATGGAAAAAGAGAAAAAACCGCTGGGTCAGCAGCAAGCTGTAGTTTTTAAAAATGTTTTTAGTTAAACGTTGAGGAGAAGAAAAAAAAGGCTTCTCCCCCAAAGTATCATGTGTGAACCTACAACACCCTGACCTCTTTCTCTCCTCCTTGATTGTATGAATAACCCTGAGATCACCTCTTAGAACTGGTTTTAACCTTTAGCTGCAGCCACTGTGCTGCCACGTGTGTATATATATGACATTGTACATTGCATATACCCTTGGGTCCCCACAGTTTGGTCCCCCTCCCAGCTACCCCTTTATAGTATGACGAGTTAACAAGTTGGTGACCTGCACAAAGCAAGACACAGCTATATAATCTCTTGCCAGACATCGCCCCTCCTGGCGCGATGCTGTACAGGTCTCTGTAAAAAGTCCTTGCTGTCTCAGCAGCCAATCAACTTATAGTTTATTTTTTTTCTGGGTTTTTGTTCTGTTTTGTTTTCTTTCTAATCGAGGTGTGAAAAAGTTCTAGGTTCAGTCAAAGTTCCTGATGAAGAAACACAATTGAGATTTTTTCAGTGATAAAATCTGCATATTTGTATTTCAAACAATGTAGCTAAAACTTGATGTGAATTCCTCCTTTTTTCCTTTTTTGGCTTAATGAATATCATTTATTCAGTATGAAGTCTTTATACTATATGTTCCACGTGTTAAAATTAAATGTACAGAAGATGGCGGCATAGGTTAACGCCGGAGATTGCTGCCTCGAACAACCACTTCAAAAATCAACTAAAGACGGAACGGACATCATCCAGAACCACAGGAAGGCTGGCTGAGTGGAATTTCTACAACTAGGAGGAAAGAGAATATCATACCCAGACTCAGAGGAGGCGCAGTGCTGAAGTGAAATACTGAGGTGCGGAGTGTGCGTGGAGTGGGCTGGCGGCGGAGGGCGCGGTTGTTGTTTTCAATCGGGAGGGAGTTTCAAACTCTGAGCTCCAGATCTGGGCGAGTCTCTAGGGACCCAGACTCAAACGGGAGAAGCGGGACTGTCTGGCTTCGGTCGGAACTCGAAGGCAGCTTTCTCTCCGAGGTTTGCAGCGGTTGCTGGGACTCTTTGAGGCAGAGCCCCTAGGGACGGAACTGGCTTGCGCCGCCCGCCCTGTAGATCACCAGGGACCCACCCCGCCCAAGCCCTGCGCAGAGCCATTTGCCGGATAGCCTCAGGCAAACGCTAGATTAGCACCGCCCTAGAGATCCAGCACAGAAGCTCTCCCACTGCAGACACAGCGGACTCTCATAGCCAGTTAGCCTGGAGGTCAAATCACCCCCGGTATTGCCGACAACAATCAAGGCTTAACTACAACAAGACTTCGCACAAAGACCGCTAGGGGGTGCACCAAGAAAGCATAAAAAAATGCGGAGACAAAGAAACAGGACAAAATTGTCCATGGAGGATATAGAGTTCAGAACCACACTTTTAAGGTCTCTCAAGAACTGTCTAGAAGCCGCCGATAAATGTAGTAAGATCCTCAAGAAATCTAATGAGACCCTCGATGTTGTGATTAAAGAACCAACTAGAAATTAAGCATACACTGACTGAAATAAAGAATATTATACAGACACCCAACAGCAGACCAGAGGAGCGCAAGAATCAAGTCAAAGATTCGAAATGCGAAGAAGCAAAAAACACCCAACCGGAATAGCAAAATGAAAAAAGAATCCGAAAATATGAAGATAGTGTAAGGAGCCTCTGGGACAGCTTCAAGCGCACCAACATCCGAATTATAGGGGTGCCAGAAGATGAGAGAGAGCAAGATATTGAAAACCTATTTGAAGAAATAATGACAGAAAACTTCCCCCACCTGGTGAGAGAAATGGACTTACAGGTCCAGCAAGCGCAGAGAACCCCAAACAAAAGGAATCCAAAGAGGACCACACCAAGACACATCATAATTAAAATGCCAAGAGCAAAAGACAAAGAGAGAATCTTAAAAGCAGCAAGAGAAAGAAACTCAGTTACCTACAAGGGAATACCCATACGACTGTCAGCTGATTTCTCAACAGAAACTTTGCAGGCCAGAAGGGAATGGCAAGAAATATTCAAAGTGATGAATACCAAGAACCTACAACCAAGATTACTTTATCCAGCAAAGCTATCATTCAGAACTGAAGGTCAGATAAAGAGCTTCACAGATAAGGAAAAGCTAAAGGAGTTCATCACCACCAAACCAGTATTATATGAAATGCTGAAAGGTATCCTTTAAGAAGAGGAAGAAGAAGAAAAAGGTAAAGATACAAATTATGGTGATCATAATAGAATCAGGGACATAGAAAGGGAATGGACTGACTATTCTTGGGGGGGAAAGGGGTGTGGGAGATGCGGGAAGAGACTGGACAAAAATCGTGCACCTTTGGATGGGGACAGTGGGTGGGGAGAGAGGGCGGAGGGTGGGGCGGGAACTGGGAGGAGGGGAGTTATGGGGGGGAAAAAAGAGGAACAAATGTAATAATCTGAACAATAAAGATTTAATTAAAAAAAAGAATAAAAGTACATTAAATCTTGGAAAATATATATAATTTATATATATATTTGTATGCAGTTTTAGTATTTCTAATGCAAGCTCTTGCTCACTAGTCTTATTCAACATGTTTTGGGCTCTTCGTACATAACAGGTGAGATTAGAAATTGATATTATCACTTTGGGAACTAAAGAAAATTTGGTCACCATCTTCAGTGTGCCTTCATAATTGCTAGGCCTCATGTAGAAGTGGGGAAATGACTTTCTCCTTATTTTTGTGCCACTCTTTGTTACCTGTGTCACAAATCATTTCTCCTTGGGTCCCGAGTCTCAGTCACTCTTGACTTGCTCTTTTCATTCTTATTTGCACTTACTACAATAGTTAGCCCATGTGGTTTGACACATTATTCAGTAGAGCTGAATATTGAACAGACACCATGCCATTCTTTTTCTTTTTACCCTCTCCCACAACCATAATATTCTTTCTTCTTTTCTATTTATTTTTAAAACAGTACCTTCTGGACACTAATGTGATGAGATAGAGAAACAGTGTTATGTATATCAGCAGTTAACAAAAAGTTCTCTTTGACATAGAAAAAGGGAATGTGGTTGCTCCTCAGTAGACTAGGTAATAAATTAAACAAGGTGTATTTTCAATCTGAATGGGTTAGATTAAATGGACTGACAATACCTAGTATTGGTGAGGATATGGAACATCCAATCTCATACATTGCTAAGATGTTATACATTGTTGGTGGAAGTACAATTTAATGTACCTGTTTTGGAAAATTATTTGGCATTATCTCCCAACCCTCAATGTACATATTTTCTCTATTAACAAGTCTGCTATTTGGTATATATACAACAGAAAAATGTGTATGTCTATCAAAAGATGTGTACAGTTATATTCATAACAATTTTGTGATAGCCTAAAATGGAAACAACGCTCATGTTCATGGACAATAAAACTGTCATAAATTGTGGTATATTAATACAATGGATACTACCCAGCAACGCAAAAAAGGAATTACTGATAAACATAGTAATATGGCTGAATCTCTCTTTGATTGAAAGAAAGCAAACAAAAGATGATAGTGTTTATATGAATTTTAACAACATGTCAAATGTTAAGGAAAAATAATTAAACCATATGAGCTGGGGATAGTTACTGACCGGAAGGAAACTTGCGAGAACTGTTTCGGTTCTAGAAATGTTCATCTTTGTTATAGTTACATAGGTACATGTAGTATTTATCCAATTTCATCTAGGTATAACAAGATTTATGCATCTTATTGTATATAATTATACCTCAGTACAAAAACAGAAAAATTTTGTCTGATTTAAAACTTATTTTTACACATTTTCTCTCACCCAAGAAAATCCCCAACCAATTTTACCCACTAATATGCTAAGTGGAATCACATTAAATTTGCCTAACAACTTGGAGAAACTTTAATGATACAGTACTAAGCCTTTTTTAGATTCAGATTTAGTGTATGATATGTGTTTAGGTAAGTTTTTATAATTTTCTTTATTAATACATATACCTTTTAAAAATGTATTCTTAGATATTTTTTGTGAACAGGCTATCATGTTTTTCACATATTGCAAGTATTAAAAAGTTATTTTGTACACTTATCCTTTGCCAACTACCTTAATTTTTTAAATTATTCATCTTTTGAGTCTGTTTAGTACAGACTAAATAGTTTTGTGTGTGTGTTTTTTAATCAACTTTAGGAGAGGAAAATTGTCTTTACCAATATTTTACTGATTTTTTATAAATTGAATTATTTGATTTTTCTAAAATTAAGCCATCCTTACATTCCTGAAGAAAAATACATTTTGTTATATATAGTGTATACTCTTTTTATGTACTAGTAGTAGTGGATTGGATTTTCTGATACTAAGAAAGTTTATATTTATGGATAGGTAAAATTAGTTTTTGTGTTATTTTTATAATATGTTTTGGATATTAGTATCTATAGTTGCTAACTGTTGAATTCATGGGATTTTGAACAAATTTTTGAAAACTAGTGACTTTCAATTGTTTTATTAAAAATGAGGGAATCACACCCCAGCTGATTTGGCTTAATGGATAGAGCATCGGCCTGTGGACTGAAAGGTCCTGGGTTCGATTCCAGTCAAGGGCATATGCCTTGTTGCGGGCTCCAACCCCAGTAGGGGGTGTGCAGGAGGTAGCCAGTCATTGATTCTCTTTCATCATTGATGTTTCTATCTCTCTCTTCCTCTTCCTTCCTCTGTAAACCAATAAAAATATATTTTTAAAAAATGAGGGAATCTCTATTTTTATTTGGCTACAGAGAAATAATTTCAGGTAAGTAGTTATTTCTTTGTTTGAATAAACACACAGAGAGAGCCACAAAGTGTTTTAAAAATTTATTTGCTCTAATACTTTTTTCTGAAATTTTCATTTTTATATTTTCTTTTCCACAGTCCGTGGTGGATGACTGGATTGAATCATATAAACAAGACAGGGACATCGCACTTCTGGATTTAATCAACTTTTTTATCCAGTGTTCAGGATGTCGAGGTACAGAATGTTGGAGTAAATGATGTACATTGAGCCTGTCAGTCCAGCAATGTCAATTTATTTCACCTTCCATTAGTCATACATAATTCATCATAGGATTATGTGCTATTTTTTTCTGATAAAGAAGATTATTGTTAAAATTTTTAAGGATGTTTCATTTTGTTCTGGTTTAGCTTTGCTCCTGTGAAATAACATATTTCTAAATATTTTCAGCCCTAGCCAGTTTAGCTCAATAGATAGAGAGTTGGCCTTCGGACCTAAGGGACCTGGATTTAATTCTGGGCAAGGGCACATAACTTGGTTACAGGCTCCTCCCCAGCCTAGTCAGGGCTCATGCAGGAGACAACCAATTGATGTGTTTCTGTCTTTTTCTGTCTCTTCCACTCTCTCTAAAATCAATGGAAAAATATCCTCGGATGAGGATTAACAATAAAAAAAAATATTTTGAATTTTTGAAGGGAATCAGAAATTCATTTAAGGCAGCGGTTCTCAACCTGTGGGTTGTGACCCCTTTGGTGGTCGAACAACCCTTTCACAAGGGTCACCTAAGACCATCCTGCATATCAGATATTTACATTATGATTCATAACAGTAGCAACATTACAGTTATGAAGTAGCAACGAAAATAATTTTATGGTTGGGTCACAACATGAGGAACTGTATTTAAAGGGCCAGAAAGTTGAGAACCATTGATTTAAGGAATTTATGAATTGAGCTTTTATAATTAATATTTACTGGTATTATTTGTACCTGTGCTCCATATCAGGAACTGCGCTAGTTGCTACCATTGGTTATATTGTTTGCTTATCAGTATTTTCATCTTGATTTTATCAATGAGGTACTTGAAGCTCAAAGAATTTGCTTAAGGTTATGTAAGTACCAGAATCGGGTTTTTTAAGTTTATAGTTGGTTGGAAATCTGTCGGAAGTTTGTTAAAATGAAGTTTTACTTTTATCATGTTAATGGTTAACTGATATTTTTCATCCTTAAAATAGATAAGTCTTAACAGATTATATTTTACATGGGTGAAATCATTTTGTATATCAGCATTATTTTCTTTCCAGTAGAGAAAGAACAGTGATCGTTTATTGAGGTCACTAATCAAATTAATTTCTTAAAGGCTCTCATTTATGTTCAAGTTACAGCTCACCATATTGATATAAGTAGTTTAATAAATATTTACAGAGCACCTACCTTGTACTAAGTACTGTTCCTGAGCATACAATTGTTACCAAGAATCTCTACCTCTCCCCTCTCCCCACCAAGTCAATATTAGGGGATACAAAATTTTTTTTTAAATCCTCACCTGAGAATATGTTTTACCGATTTAAGAGAGAGAAAGAGAGAGAGAGAGAGAGAGAGAGAGAGAGAGAGAGAGGCATCTGTCAGTTTTCTCCTGTATGCACCCCCACCTGGGATTGAACCACAATCCTTGGTGCATAGGATGACACTTCAAACAGCTGAGCCACACCAGCTAGGGCAGGGGATTTGTAATTTTTAATGGAGGCTTTATTACAAGGAACAATGAGGGATATATACCAATAGTTCAGTAAAGTGCTCAGTGCCATCATAAGAGTAATAAAGTTGGTTACTATTTAGTGACTGGATATGTGCCGAGTTGTGTGTACTTTACGTACATTAGCTCATCCTAATATATAAAAACCCAGGGTCTGTAATATCCAAAACAACCAAAGGCTCGACCGACCGGAAGGCACCACGACCCAACACTGACTGCTGAGGGGGCTGCGGATCAGGCCTGAAGAGAGGCCTGGCGGGAGAAGCAGGTTCTGATGCGTAGCTTCTGTGGCAGCTGTTGATCAGCACTTGCCTCTCTCTCACTCTGGGCCTGGCCAGCAGCCGTGCCTCTCTTTCTCTCGGGCCTCCGCTAGGGCTGCTGATCAGCCCCACCTCTCTGATCAGGCCCATTGATAGGCCCGGAGATGCTGACTGGCATAGAAACCAATCAATCAGAACCAAATCTGGGTGAAGTGCAAGGAGCCAATGGCTCCCTAGAAGGCGGAGCTTTTGTCACTGACTGGCATAGAAACTGACCAATCAGAATCCAATCTGGGTGAACTGCGAAGGCAGAAGCTAAGCTGGGGGCTGAGGAGGGGTTCAAGGGCAACAGCTATTTGATATAAGATGTAAGAAAGCAGTTCAATTTTTTAATCACTAGTTTGGCAGTATAGTGCATATGGCTGGCTATCCGTCCAGATATAGGGATTATGTATTTTTGTCTGCCAAGAGCATCTCCTCTTGATGAAAAAGGCCTTTTCCCCCGCTTAAGCAATCCTATCCTATATAATCTATCTCTATACTACTAAAAGGATAATATGCTAATAAGACCAAGTCGACCGGCCATCTTCTGGATGTCCGACTTCCTTCCGGACAAAGCCATGGTGGTGGGGGCTGAGGCAGAGGCTGTTAGGGGCGATCAGGCCGACAGGGGAGGCCAGTTGGGGGCGAGATCAGTCTGGCAGGGGAGGGCAGTTGGGGGTGAGATCATCCGGCAGGGGAGGGCATTTGGGGGCGAGATTAGGCCAGCAGGGGAGGGCAGTTAGGGGCGATCAGGCAGGTAGAGGCAGTTAGGGGTGATCAGGCCAGCAGGGGGAAGCAGTTAGGGGTGAGATCAGGCCAGCAGGGAAGGGCAATTGGGGGTGATCAGGCAGGCAGAGGCAGTTGGGGGCGAGATCAGGCTGGCAGGGGAGGGCAGTTAGGGATGATCAGGCAGGCAGAGAGGTTAGGGGCAGTCAGGCAGAGGCAATTAGGGGCAATCAGGCAGGCAGGCACATGAGCAGTTAGGAGCCAGCGGTCCCAGATTGCAAGAGGGATTCCACAGGGATTGGGCCTAAACCGGCAGTCAGATATCCCGCAAGGGGTCCCCGATTGGAGAAGGTGCAGGCTGGGCTGAGGGACCCCCTTCCTCTCCCCCCCCCCCCACAAATTTCGTGCACTGGGCCACTAGTTTAATATGAGTTCCTGATTTTATCAGGCAGATGTGATCTTTATTTTGTAGATCAGGAAACTGAGAATAAAGGGCTTAGATAATAAGTGTTTGGACATCATGCAGTTTGTAGATTCCAAATTCAAGATTCAGAGTTTGTCTCAATCTGTGATCTATATGCCCAACCACAGAACACTCTGGGAATTACAAGGAGGGATTCTCATCCAGCCCGGGCTCTCTGTGTATGTGAGGATATTTGTAAGAAAGTGCATCGAATAAGAAGAAACTGTGATGAGACTGAGGTTGAGTAAAAGAACATTAATGGGGAGAAAGACCAAAGTTAACAAGTTGTGCAAGCCTGAAGACAAAAAAGCACTGTACACTATAGGACATAAATTGAGTTTGTGGCTGAATCCAAGACCATAGAAATGGGTGAAGAGTTGCAAGAGATTAGGCTATGTGATAGAAAGGGAGTGTTAAATTTACAGCCTTTAAATGAGCAAGGCAAGCACCAAGTGATGTACTTTACACATTTTATCTAATTTAATCTATATGTGTCCTATTAGATTGAGTGTTTTTCTTTTCACTTTTCTCTTTTTTTAAAAAAAAACAACTTTATTGTTGAGAGCATTGCAGATGGTTCTCCCCCCCCCCCATTCCCCCCTTCATCGGGTTCCTGCCCCACCCAGGTCTTCACCCCCCTATTGTTTATGTCTATACGTAATGCATATATGCATATGTTCTTTAGCTAATCTCTTCCCGCCTCCTCTTCACACACACACACCCCTTCCCTTTGAGATTTGTCAGTCTGTTCCATGTTTCCTTGCCTCTAGTTCTGTTTTATTCATCACTTTATTTTTTCATTTATTTTGATTTTTAGATTCAATTGTTGATAGCTATGTATTTATTGCCATTTTATTGTTTATATTTTTTATCTTCTCCTTAAAAATACCCTTCAGTATTTCATGTAATACTGGTTTGGTGGTGATGAACTCCTTTAGCTTTTTCTTATCCGTGAGGCTCTTTATCTGACTTACAATTCTAAATGATAACTTTGCTGGGTAGGGTAATTATGGTTGTAGGTCCTTGCTATTCGTCACTTTGAATATTTCTTGCCACTCCCTTCTGGCCTGTAAAGTTTCTGTGGGAAATTAGCTGACAGTTCTATGGGCACTACCTTGTATTTTCTAGGTGCAGTTGTGTGCATTAGGTTAAGATTGTTCAATAATTGTGTTAAAATATTTTATATTCTTCCCATTTATTATTTGCTTTTACAGTAAAATCTCGCATCATGATTGTAGATTTATATATTTCTTCTTGATTTCTCCTTGAACTCCTTTCCCCTCCCTTACCATCTTGTTCATGTCCTCACTTAACACCTATCCTCTGCTATGTATTAGGTGCATGCAAATATTCAAATATATCTTATAACTAAAATATTTTGTTTATTTAATGTTCCTCTTTATCTCTGGCAAAGCTTTTTTCTGAAAGTCTCTTTATTTGAATATCATGACATAGAAGAACCTCAAAGGAATTGAGCTATATGTTGTTCCATGGATTTTTGACTTAACCTTTTCAATGTTTTTCCTTTCATTGTTTGTTTATCCTTACCTCTTAGATGCTTTTTGTAAACAACATATAGCTGGATTGTGTGCTATGCCAGCACAGCTAAGGGTTCGGTGAGCCTGAGGGGCGTGGCGGAGGATTAAAGAAAAGACAGACAAAGAGAATATAGCTGGGGCTCAGTGGATCTCCTGTGCCTGGATGAGGCCACAGAGAAGGATCCAGCCAGCAAGCCAAGACTTTATTTTATAGTCAAAGAAAAATAAGGTAGTGGTCAACATAATTACAATGTTCTTGTGAGTTTCACTTGTTTTGGCAGCACTTGCTGCATCTCCCACAGCCCATTAGCTACCCAGGAAAGATCTAGGGTGCGGCCATAAGGTCAAGCTTAATTATGCTAAGAGGGCTTTGCCCTCTAAGCTGGGACTTGTTTGTGGCTCTGCCACAGGTCAGTCCGAGGCTTAACTCTATACCCGCTCCCTACAGGATTGTATACTTTTTATTCAATCTGGATACTGCTTTAACTGTATCACTTAATTCTTTTTATATTTAATGTAGTCACTGGATATTTGGGTTTATGTTGAACCAGCTTAAGTTTTCTCTTTGTTTCTGCTGTTCTGCAGTTTGACTATATTCTGTTGTAGGTATAAAACATATTTCTTTGGCTTGGTATCTTTCATCAGTTGTGTCTTTAAATATTACTTCTTTTATTTCTCTTCTCCCTTAGTACCGGTCTTCTATGTACCTTTCTGTACTTTTTAATTTCTGGGCTGCTTTATACTTTTTCCCTATCTTCTAGTTCATGTACTCTTTTTTTCACCTGTACCAGTCTGTTGCAGTTACTATTTTCATTTCTAGGAATTATAGCCACTTGGTTCTTAAAGAAGTCTATGGAATTGTTCCTTGTGAATATCCAGTGTTGTATTTTCCTTTTTTAATACAGTAGATTTATTTCTTTTATACTCTATCTCTGATCATTCTAATAAGTCTTTGTGGGTCTATTTTTGTGGCCTTTTTTTTTTTTTGCTTGTTTTTTGGTATATTTACTTACTTTTTATTCCAAGTTCTATATTTTCTCTTAAATTTATTTGAAGTCTGGAATAAATGTACATTTTACTAGAGATGATTTAGCATTTGCTTGACAAGTGCCCAGTGACACTACCAATCTAGGACCATTTGCAACTTGAATACAGTTTGAAGTTTTCTTGATCAGGATATGGGAATTTAAGATATTTGCAGGTGTACTAATTTTTTTAAATTAAATCTTTATTGTTCGGATTATTACAGTTGTTCCTCTTTTTCCCCCTATAGCTCCCCTCCACCCGGTTCCCCTCCCACCCTCTGCCCTCACCCCCCCACCCCCACTGTCCTCATTCATAGGTGCACGATTTTTGTCCAGTCTCTTTCCGCATCCTCTACACTCCTTTCGCCCCCAAGAATAGTCAGTCCACTCCCTTTCTATGCCCCTGATTCTGTTGTAATCACCAGTTTATTCTGATCATCAGATTATTTATTCACTTGATTTTTAGACTCACTTGTTGATGGATGTGTATTTGTTGTTCATAATTTGTATCTTTACCTTTTTCTTCTTCTTCCTCTTCTTAAAGGATACCTTTCAGCATTTCATATAATACTGGTTTAGTGGTGATGAACCCCTTTAGCTTTTCCTTATCGGTGAAGCTCTTTGTCTGACCTTCAGTTCTGAATGATAGCTTTGCTGGATAAAGTAATCTTGGTTGTAGGTTCTTGGTATTCATCACTTTGAATATTTCTTGCCACTCCCTTCTGGCCTGCAAAGTTTCTGTTGAGAAATCAGCTGACAGTTGTATGGGTACTCCCTTGTAGGTAATTGACTGTCTTTCTCTTGCTGCTTTTAAGATTCTCTCTTTGTCTTTTGCTCTTGGCATTTTAATTATGATGTGTCTTGGTGTGGTCCTCTTTGGATTCCTTTTGTTTGGGGTTCTCTGCGCTTCCTGGACTTGTAGGTCTATTTCTTTCACCAGGTAGGGGAAGTTTTCTGTCATTATTTCTTCAAATAGGTTTTCAATATCTTGTTCTCTCTCATCTTCTGGCACCCCTATAATTCGGATGTTGGTGCGCTTGAAGCTGTCCCAGAGGCTCCTTACACTATCTTCGAATTTTTGGATTCTTTTTTCATTTTGCTTTTCCGGTTGGTTGTTTTTTGTTTCTTCGTATTTCAAATCTTTGACTTGATTCTTGCGATCGTCTGGTCTGCTGTTGGGTGTCTGTATAATATTCTTTATTTCAGTCAGTGTATGCTTAATTTCTAGTTGGTCCTTTATCACAACATCGAGGGTCTCACTAGATTTCTTGAGGGTCTCATTAAGTTTATCAGCGGTTTCTAGAACATTCTTGAAAAACCTTAAAAGTGTGGTTTTGAACTCTATATCCAGTAGTTTGCTCTCCTCCATTTCTGTCATTTGTGTCCTGTTTCTTTGTCTCGGCATATTTTATGCTTCACTGTTCAATAGAGTGGCTTTCTGTGCTAAGTGTCCTATAGGGCCCAGTGGCTCAGCCTCCCCAATTACCTGAGGTAGACACTCTTGGTGCATCCCTTTGTGGGCTTTGTGCACAGTCTTATTGTAGTTAAGCCTTGATTGTTGTAGGTAACACTGGGAGGAATTGACCTCCAGGCCAATTGGCTGTGAGAATCAGCTGTGTCTATGGTGGGAGAACTTCTGTGCTGAAGACACCCTTATGGGGCAAGACTTGCTTCAGTGGGGCTTTGGTGCTCACTGAGTCTGCCCCCTGAGTGTGTCCCTTATAGATCTGAGGAGTTGTAATTGGATGGTCCCACTCTGACTACTAGGTACACTGGCTCTTGGATCTAAAGAGGTGCTAATCTAGCCTCTGCCTGAGGCTACCCAGCAGAAGCCAGCTGTAAAGCAGTGCAAGTTGCCGTGGGGTCTCGGGCCAGCTGCAGTTTGTTAAGTAATTTTCAGATTACAAAGGGCCTGGCCTTTCATATGCAAAAGCCTCCGTGCAGGGCTTGGTCGGGGCGGGGTCCCAGGGAATCAACAGGGTGGGCAGAGCGAGCAGTATGGCTGCTCTCAGTCCTGCCCTCAGAGGCCCCAGCAATCGCTGGGAGCGCCTCCGAGAGAAAGCTGCCTTCGAGTTCCGACCAATGCCAGACAGTCCAGTTTCTCCCGTATGAGTCTGGGTCCCCAGAGACTCTCCCAGAACTGGAGCTCAGAGCTTGAGACTCCCTCCCGATTGAAAAAGACAATCATGTCCTCAGCCGCCAGCCCTCTCCGCATGCACCTCCGCACCTTTGTATTTTACTTCCGCACCGCACCTCCTGAATCTCGGTATGCTTTTCTCTTTCCTTCTAGTTGTAGAATTTCCACTCAGCCAGCCTTCCTGTGGTTCTGGATGATGTCCGTTCCGTCTTTTAGTTGTATTTTTGAAGTGGTTGTGCGAGGCAACAATCTCCGGTGTTTACCTGTGCCGCCATCTTGGTTTCCCCCAGGTGTACCATTTTTGATTATTACTTCTTAGGTACATTTATCTTCCTCTACACAGGACCAAAAAATCCCCTTTATTTGTATTCCACAGAGTATAAGGCGTTAGATTTACTGCTGGTTTAACCTTAACTTAGAGATGAAATCCTTTGAGCCCCCGCTTCATGAATGAGTTGTTTCTCTTAGAACCCTATACCTCAGAACTCACAATTCATTCATGTGTAGGTTTACCAAGTGTTATTAGAGAAAAAGTTATTTCAGTGCTCCTTCTGTATTTTAGGTTTCTGCTTTTAGTTAGTTATTATCCCAGTAACTTCTTACTACTTCATAGTGTTTCACTTTTCAAAGTGAATTTCTAATTTTAATTAGAATTTCAGGAATAGCATTTATGTAAATAATATTGGTTACCATATTATCATAACAGAACTTGTATATATCAGTTCAAATGATTTCTTCCCTTGGATAGTGTGAGAAAGGGCTCATGTGTCCACATTTCAAGTGACAGACTCAGAAACAGAAGCATGGCGAAAATACTTTTAATAACATTCTCAAGAGCAGGCATCCATTTTACAGGCACTCATGTGGGGCAGGGAACATAGCCTCTTTATTTAGTCCCTCCTCAGGTTCCTCATTGGCTGAGTACGATGAGGTCACCTATTTCCTCATACGTTGCCCAGGTCTTGCTGTCTCCCATTGGGCCATTTAAAAATACTGGGCTGAGGTTTTTCTAGCTACCTCTACCTCCCCTGTCTAGCTGAGGCAGACACCTCAGGGGATTTCACCATGTTGGCCCATGTGCACAGTTCTTTGTTCCTCTTCTCTCCTCCTTACATTCTGGGGAAATTCAGTAAGTTCCATCAAAAGCTGACCATGCTGGAGATGGATCACAGAGGTCCATTTCCTACAATAGTGTGTGTGTGTGTGTGTGTGTGTGTGTGTGTGTGTGTGTGTGTAAGCATAACTCATAATTTTGAAGCTTCCACACGTCGGGCATATTTTGCATTTTTATATATTATGTTATTGTAAGTCAATATCTGCTTTAATGGACTATGAATTTCTTGGGACTAGTAAAAAGTCTTAGTATCTTATTATTCTGATGTTTCCAGAAGAGCTCATGAATATGGACATATACAGTACTATTTTAGGTAGAGTGAAGTGAAAAACCATAGATAATCCTGATGGGTCTGTCATTTAGGAAAAATTGTGAGATATGCAAAGAACAGGATAAAATTATTAAAATAAGAGAATGGAACATGAAATATTTTGGAATATTTTATCCTCCTATTCATAATGGTTTTCTTTTCTCCAGAGTTGTATATATTATTCTTTAAAAATATTACAGGAACCACACAAATATAGTCAACTGATTTTTAAAAATAAAGATTCAAAGGCAATTAAATTGAGAAATAATCTTTTTTTTTTTTAATTATGCTGGAACAATTGGATGTCCATAAGTAAAAAAGGAACTTAAACACAGGTCTTACCCCTTTACAGAAAAATTAACTTATTGTGTAAAATGCAAAACCACAAACTTCCAAGAGAAAATGTAGGAGAATGTCTGCATGACCTTGTGTTTAGTGATGAGGTTTTTAGATATAACAAGCGAGAGAGCACAATCCATGAAAGAACAAATTATCAAGTTGGGCTTTATTAAAATTAAAAGTTTTGTGCTCTGTAAAACAAGCTTAAGAAAATGAAAAGATAGCCTGGGAGAAAATATTTGCAAAGTATATATGATAATGGACTTGTATTCAAATAGACTAAGAACTCTTAAAAGCTCAGACACCTCACTAAAGAAGGGATAGAGATGGCAAATAAGATATGATAGGTGCCCAGCGTTGTGATTAGATCAATGCAAATTAAAGTAACAAGATATCACTACTTGGCTATTAGAATGGCTAAAATCCAAAACACTGACAATACCAATTACTGCCACGGATGTGAAGCTGCAGGAATTTAATTTTTGATGGGAATGCAAAATAGCATAGCCACTTTGGAAAACAGTCTGACAGCTTCTTACACAGCTTACTATAAAATCCAGCAATTACATGCTTTTAGGTGTTTACCCAAATGATTTGAAACTTATATACACACAAAAAACTGCATGTTACTGTTTATAGTAATTATATTATTCTTGCCCCAAACTGGAAGCAACAAAGATATTCGTCAGTAAATAAAAATGGATAAACTACTCGTATAACGATACAATAGAATACCATTTAGTGATCGGAAGGAATGAGCTCTTAATCCACACAAAAGCACAGATAAATCTTAAATGGGTATTGCTGTGTGAAAGGAAAGAAGCCAGTCTGAAAATGCTACATATTATATGATTTCAGTTATATGACATTCTCGAAAAGGCAAAACTGTAGAGATGGTAGATAGGTCCGTGTTTGCGAGGGTTTGGGGAAGGGGAGATGTTGAAATAAGTGAATCACAGTGTAGGGGTGGTGAGAGTATTCTGTATGATACTGTGCATTTCTCAAAACCCATAGAACTTTACGGCACAAAGAATACACATTGATACATACAAATTTTTATTTTAAAAATCACTTATGAGTTAATCCCAGGCTGAATGCACTATTACAAAGTAATCTAACTGTACTAAAAATACAAGAAATAACCTCACCCTGAAGGGGTTTGGGCAATAGGTGCTTTTCTAAGTAACTGAAGAAATGAGTGGTGATTGTGAGAGTAAAGGCCAAACAAAACTATACTAATAATAGAGGAATATGCAAATTGTCCAGGATGCCGTCACAGTAGCAGTAATGACCAGCCGGCTGTGTGGGGAGACCAGGCCGGCAGGGGTGTTAGTGAGGGACGACCAAATGACTGAACAGTAGGCTGTGTGGGGAAACTAGGCCGGCAGGGGGGCAGTTGGGGGTGACCAGGCTGCAGGGGGGAGGCAGGGGCGAGCAGACCGGCGGGGGGCGGGCAGTTAGGTGTGATCAGGCCGGCAGGCAGAGGCAGTTAGAGGTTTTCAGGCTGGCGGGCGGGGCGAGGGGGGCGGTGCAGTTAGGGGCGATCAGGCAGGCAGGCAGGTGAGCAGTTAGGAGCCAGCGGTCCCAGGTTGTGAGTGGGATGTCTGACTGCCGGTTTAGGCCCGATCCCCAGGATCAGGCCTAAACCGGCAGAAGGACATCCCCCAAGGGGTTCTGGATTGGAGAGGGTGCAGGCTGAGCTGAGGTGACACCCCCCCCCCCGCCCCCATGCATGAATTTCGTGCACCAGGCCTCTAGTACAGTATAAGCACTGTAGTCTAGTTGGCAAAGTTGTTTCCCATAGAATTATGGGTTACCAATTCTGAAGTTACTATACATGTATACTGGAGTTGAAAAGTTCAGTAAATAGGTGGTTGATGGTAGGAACTAGATTTTTGACAGTTGTACGAGTAGGAGATTTTGGATAAGCAAGGGAGGATGCTAGAATAATCCATGTCATAATGGGGTAGTTGAAAGCGTTAGTGTAACTTACAGCTTAATATGGGCACAAATGGCTAACATATAGAAGTACTTATAAATATGTTTGTATACTCATAAGTATGTACACATACATATGTATATTTATATACATATTTTATTTATTTATTTTCCTTGTTCTTTCAGCTGAGGTGGGCCTAAAAGAAATGGCATTTTTCTAGCATAAAGCCAGTAGCAATAAGCACACCTAGCACCTAGATCTTGGTTTCCAATTTTATTCTTCCATAAAAGAAATCAAGGCTGCTTTAACAAATGTTAAATTCTAGGACTGGGACAGGAAATTCACAAGGTGATCCTGGAGCATTTCAGTGTCAGAATAAACAAGTGCTTCAGAAAAACTAAACAACATGTAGATATGTAAAAGACACAGGAGTTAACTTAAAGAGCCCTCAATGGCCAAAGCTGTAAAAATTTGAGCAACAACATAAATATCATAGACTTGAATTATAACCCAGAGTGTAAAATATTCATAGGTCTATTCTGATAGAAATAAATGATTGAATAATGATACAAATGGTTGAGAATAGACAAATCTTCCATGTAGAATTCAAGATAATTTATGTAAGTACCTACATAAAGCTTAAGGAAATGAAGCTTAACTCCCTAGCCCTTAACTATGGACTATACAGCATGACTTCCTTCCAAAGAGTACATTATTGAAAAAGGGAAAAAGTGTAATTTGTAACAGTGGAAAAATGTGAAAAATACTACCTCAGCTAGATGATCATGATTAAGTTAGTAGTATTTAGTCATGTTGATAGCATGTATCCTTGTTTTGATGTGATGAGAATGGCACTTTATCTCTTTCATCTTTCAAAAACCCATAAACTGGCTCTGGCTGGTGTGCTCAGTGGTTAGAGTGTCAGCTTGCACACTGAAGGGTCACAGGTTCAATTCCCAGTCAAGGGCATGTACCTGGGTCACCGGTTTGCTTCCCTGCCACAGGTTAGGGCATGTGCAGGAAGCAGCCAGTTGATATGTCTCTCTCATATTGACGTTTCTCCCCCTCCCTCCCTTCCATTCTCTCTGAAAAGCAATGGAAAAAATATCATCAGGTGAGGATTAACAAAAAAGAAAACAGAACAAAAAACCATAAACTTTATCTACCATGAGAAAATACCAGACAAACCCAAATTGAAAGACATTCTATAAAATATCTGACCGCTGCTCAATGAAACCATCATGGTCATCAAAAAACATGAAGTCTGAAAAAGTGGTCACAGTGTAGAGGAGCCTAATGAGACATGAGAACTTACCCCCTTTTGTGGTATTCTGGATAAAATCCTGGAACAGAAAAAGGACATTAGGTAAAAACCAAGAAAATCTGAATAAAGTATAACTTTTAATAATAATGATATTATTATGGAGGGAAGGGGTACTGGAGAAAGGCAGTCAAAAGGTACAAACTACACTTGCAACATAAATAAGTACTAGGGATATAATGTAAAACATGGTAATTATAGTTAATGCTGCTGTATGATAAAAAGGAAAGTTGTGTTAAGATGGTTCCTAAGAGTTCTCATCACAAGGAGAAATTTGTTTTTATTGTGTCTGTATGAGATTATGCATGTTAACTAAACCTATTGTAATCATCCTACAATATATGCAAATCAGACCATCATCTGTACACCTTAAACTTACATAGTCATGTATGTTAATTATTTCTCATTAGCACTGGGGGGAAATAATAATGTTATCAATATGGCTCATTAGTTGTGACAATCGTACCATGCCAATGTGCGATATTAACAATAAGAGAAACTAATTGTGTGTATAGGAGAACCTCTGTACTGTGTTTATAACTTTTCTGTCAGTCTCAAACTTCTTTTAAAAAGTATATTTTAAAAATACTGGAGGATTCAGTTTAAGGAAAATATTTTAAGATTCTTTTATTAAGCCCAACCCTATCGGTTTTCTCCCCTTCCTTTAATCACCTACTTAAAAGTTTGAGAAAATAGGAAAAGGGGTATTCTAGGTAAAAGATGAGTTGAGAAAGTCTTATTATTAGTACATTAAAAAAATTATAAGAGGACTTCATAAAAGTATACTTGAGCTTATTTGGGACCAATTAAAGAAATAGGTCTTGGTCATTTGTATGCAGTTTGATAGGAAACTGCCAAATAACCCTAAATAATTTTAAGTCCTAATTATCTTACATATATTATGTAACTGGAGTCAAATATGTAGTGTTTGCTGTAAACAAGATACTTGATGAATAAATATTTTCACTCTGTAATTTATGTAGCCCTGTAACATTATGGGCAATTTTCCTTGTGCTTTTTTTTTTTCTGTTGACACTTTAGAGATGAAACCTGACTCTTTTTAAATGATGTCATTTCACTCATGGCTCAATTTATTAGAAAGGGAAAGAATTTACCCTTTTCTCCTCTCCATTCCCCAGCTCCAGAGTCTTGGCTTTTCTACAACTATTTTTTACTGTCACCATTTTATTTCCCCTTTCACTTTCCTAAGACCAAAAGTCTTTAGCCAATATTTTTTCTCTAATGTGTAACTTTAACCTTTTCCATCCTCAAATTCCTTTAATAATGTTCTGAAATATTTGGGCCTTTCTCCACAAAAGTTTCCAAAACCTAAATTTTCATAGAGTTTCAAAAGGTTCATTAGATGCTTAAGAATCCATGTGCCACAGATTAAAAAGCCCAGCCTGTTTTGAATCATATTAATATTATTCATAGAGCCCTAGCCGGTTTGGCTCAGTGGGTAGAACGTTGGCCTGCAGACTGAAGGGTCCCGGGTTCGATTTCGGCCAAGGGCACATGCCTGGGTTGTGGGCTCGATCCCCAGTAGGGGGTGTGTAGGAGGCAGCCGATTAATGATTCTCTCTCATCATTGATGTTTCTATCTCTCTCTCCCTCTTCCTTCCTCTCTGAAATCAATAAAGAAATATATTTAAAAATATATTATTCATAGAGCCCAAATAGATTTATTTTCTTCTCTGTTCTTTCCTTTGATTCTTGTCTTATGTGAACGGCATTAGTACTGATGGTGAGGTTATTTTAATAGTTGTTCAAGATTCGATAAAAATAATTTGAAAGGTTATATAACTCTAGGACAATAATTATATTTGCTTTTGGCCCTGTGCTACACTAGCATCACTTAACCTCAAAATTTGAAATACTAATATTGAGTAAATTTATCTGTTCTTGATATGTATGACGTGTACCTTGTGCAGTCTTGAAAGGGTATACATTTATTTGGTGCTCGCATATTATGTGCCAATGTGATTGTTTTTTTGAGCGCTTAGTTTGATGTTTCACTTGCCTTTTGTATTTACAGAGACAGAAGTTCCCACTTACCCATGATTTTGTTTTCTACTGTTTCAGTTACCAGTGGTCCAAAAATATTAAATGAAAACTTTTAGAAATAAACAATTGATAATTTTTAAATTGTGCAGCATTCTGAGTAGTGTGGTGATTTCAGTGCCATCCTGCTCCATTCACCGGGTACGTGAATCATCCCTTTTCCCAGTATATTTACGCCATATACCCTATCTGCCTGTTAGTCACTTAGTAGCCACCTGGATTATCAGATCAACTGTATCGCAGTTCTTGTGTTCAAGTAGCCCTTATTTGTGTGGTGAAGGCCTTGGGTGCAGGGACACGGTGTAGGGTGGAGGTGATCAGTGGGGAAAAAGGGGGGGGGGACATCTGTAATACTTTAAACAATAAAGATAAATTTTTTTAAGTAGCCTTTATTTTACTTAATAATGGCCTCAAAGTACAATAGTGATGCCGGCAATTTGGATACACCAAAGTGAAGCCATAAAGTGCTTCCTTTAAGTGAAAATTTGAATACAATACAATAAGATATTTTGAGAGAGAGAGAGAGAGACCATATTTGTGTAACTTTATGGTATATTTTTATAATTGTTTTATTTTATTATAAGTTGTTCTTAATCTTTTATTGTGCCTAATTTACAAATTAAACTTTATTATAGGTATGTATATATAGGAGAGAGCATAGTATCTTAAAGGGTTCGGTACTATCTGCAGTTTCAGGCATCTACTGAGGGTCTTGGAACATATTCCCCATGGAAAAAAGGGGTTTACTGTATCTGCTGTTCACAAGGAATATTACAAAGTGCAGGCTGCCATCTAGAGACAGGCTCATCACTGGAGATACAATCGTAGTAATTTCTGTTTATAAGGCATTCTGAAAGGTTTACAAGTTTTCAAACATGTTTCTTCTTATTATAACCTTTGAGGTAATTTTTTCCATTTTTGCATTAAAAATTTACCTAGACAGACCACATATATCCCAAGATACTATTAAGCTTTAAATGCTCACCAAAAGGCCACCAAAGTGTCTTGTCTCTCTACGTTTTCCCCACTCTCCTCAAATCTTGAGAATGACTATTAAATATAGTCATTGCAATCCGAGGTAACTGTTAAGTCCTACATTTCTGGTATTCAAATGTTTCTTGAGTGAATCCTTCTTCATTTTAGTAGCCTCAGCATTTTTTCTCCTTTTCTTACTCAGATTTTCTCTACTAATTTATCGAGATTTCTTTTCAGTCTTTCTCCATTTTATTTTGGTTTACAACCTACTGTCTATTACATAAAGTAAAAAAGAAACAAAAATGAGACTGCCAAAAAATTGTCCTGTCCTATGCTTGGGTTATCTCTAGTCCAGTGGTCGGCAAACCGCGGCTCGCAAGCCACATGCGGCTCTTTGGCCCCTTGAGTGTGGCTCTTCCACAAAATACCACGTGCGGGCGTGCACATACAGTGCAATTAAAACTTCTTGGCCCATGTGCAGAAGTCGGTTTTCGGCCTGGGTGAGTCTATTTTGAAGAAGTGGCGTTAGAAGAAGTGGGGGGTGTCGGGAGACGTGGCACAGATGGGCCGCGGGATATGCAGCATGGGGGAGACGCCAAATATCAACAGTACTTAAACTATATAGGTAGGTTAAAAACAGTGTACCTACCTATATAGTTTAAAAAATTTGGCTCTCAAAAGAAATTTCAATCGTTGTACTGTTGATATTTGGCTCTATTGGCTAATGAGTTTGCCGACCACTGCTCTAGTCCATCACCAGATTAGCTTTTATTAAGATAAGACTCTATAATCCACTTTTAAAAGAAAATCCATTTAAAGGCAAAGCCATTTCACACATGGAACAGTTATGCATTTATTATTTGGAAGACTCTCTGCTAAGTGCCCTTAGGCAGCATATTTGAGCCACACCCAGGCTCAGTAATTTTGAGTGAGCCAGAATGTTATAAGGTGTCAATAAAAGCTATTAACTTAAAAGGGCCTTTTGTTATATTTGGATCAATTATTTTGCTGCTAAGTTCTGTCTGCCTTCAGCTTTCTCTTCTACCTGCTTCTGTATCCAGTTGGAAGGATACAAACAAGGCTAGAGTTCTGTTGTAGCTGTCATAGACCAGAGGAGGGATAGAATTGAAAATGGTGAGGGCAGCCTGGCCACAGTGGCGCAGTGGTTGAGCATTGATCTATGAACCAGGAGGTCACGATTCAATTCTTGGTCAGGGCATATGCCCAGGTTGTGGGCTCAATCCCGGGTCATGCAGGAGGCAGCCAGTCAATGATTCTCTCTCATCACTGATGTTTCTATCTCTCTCCCTCTCCCTTCTCTGAAATCAATCCAAATATATATAAGCCTAAGCAACCAGCCGACCATTCTACTGGCCGACAGTCCAGTAGCTATGATGCGCACTGACCACCATGGGGCAGACGCAGCTGCCGAGCTGCGGTGACTTGGCAGCTGCAGTTCTCAGGTGACACACCCGGAACCAGAGAGGAGGGAGCCCAATTCCGGGGTGCATCACTTGAGAACTGCCCTCTCGCAATCCGGGATCCCTTGGGGGATGTTGGAGAGTCAGTTTCGGTCCAATCCCCGCAGGCCAGGCCGAGGGACCCCACCGGTGCAGGAATCCATGCACTGGGCCTCTAGTAAAAATATATTTAACAAAAAAAGAGAATAAGGATAAGGTGAGACAATTCTCTAAGCCGTGGATGGGTTCATATATATGGGGTAAGACAGTTTTGTGGGTTCCCACTTGGCTTTTCTGACAAGGTCTTCTTTATTCCCTTAACTTACCCCTGTGGGGGTTCTAGGCATTTGGAGATGGATGTTTAGTGCTATTATATCTGATCATTGCTACTCTGGAGGTGGAGGCTATACATCTGAGTGATGGGAAAACTACTGGAATGATTTTCCCTGGTTGTGGAATATAAGAGGTGACTCGTTTTATTCTCCAAATAGCATTAATTTTGCAACATGCAGTTAGGAATCTGGCTTTCAGTAGAGCTCAACTAAACTAGAGCTTTTAGCTTGCTTGCAAAATGTGCAGGCTAATTATAAAAAGTAAATAAATATAAAGTAGAAGAACCTTATACTAACTGAGCATCTTATAATATGCTACAGGTATATTGCTAAGTACTTTACATTTGTTATCTCATTTACTTCTCACATCATCTTTAGTCATTTTTTCAACAAACATTTTTTGAATTTCTCCTAATGAAGCACCTTTTTAGGCACAGCATTGAACAAAATAATATTCCTGCTTTGACGTGGCATTAACACCATTTTTAAAGATTAGAAATCTGAGTTTCATAAAGAAAATAGACTTTTCTAGTGCCCTATATGTAACTTAGTAGCTGGTGTAATTGAAATCTAAGTCCTACTATGTCTGATTCAAAGTACTTTAAACCACTCTAGGACAACTTCTTTAGGGTTCTACTATATGTTGTGATTGCTGTAACCACAATTATCTCTTTTGACTGCCTATATCACTAATTACACAAATATGTATTCTCTAGTCCCATTTTCACATTGATTTTCATCTTTTGTATCTATAATAGCTATTAACAAAAACATAAACTTTTGCATTTCTGGCAGACTTACGTTGATCATCTTACGCTTGCCCTCTAATGAGTGCATATTGATACTGACTACACAAAGCTCTGTAGGTAAGGTTTAAGAGCAATCTGTCTTTCTGTTTCATCTTTAACATTTTATTTTCTACTAGAGGCCCGGTGCATGAAATTCATGTATGGGTAGGGTCCCTAGGCCTGGTTGGCGATCGGGGCTGATCAGGGCCTTCTGCCTGCCGGCTGGGGCCTTCCTTCATTCCGCGCTGCCCCCTGTTGGTCAGTGCACATCATAGTGAGCGATCAAACTCCTAGTCTCCCAGTAGAACTCCTGAGGGGACACTTTGCATATTAGTTTTTCATATATATAGATAGGTTGGAAATGTATTCCTTTGTTATTTCACTTGAATACTATACTCATATAGTTCAGGTTTTAGGAAATGCAAAGGGTACGCAATATAATGTTTCCATTCATCCCTAAACCTCAACCACATATTTCTCTTTCCTAGAGGCAGCCAATGTTGCCAGATATTTGTATATCTTTCCAGAAATATTTTAATGCACACACACACACACACACACACACACACACACACATATCCTTTCTTTTTTATGTATGAATGTATCCTATAGAACTTTACATATCAGTCATGGATAACTTTATTATTTTGATAGTTCCATGGATTCTATTGACTTTAAAAGTCAATTGAGAGTAGTGATTAGTCGTAGATCCTGTGTGCAGACTACTTGCATGTAGATTAACGATCTGCTACAGGGAAACCCCTTTTGCAAGTTGCTAAATTTCTAAGTGCCTCAATTTTCTCATCTGTAAAATGGGAGAAAAATAATGCATTCTCTATAGGATTGTTGTGAAGATCAAATGTGTTGTGAAGATTAAATTTGAAACTTCAAGGGCTTATTCAGAACAGTGCCAGGCAGATAGTGAGCACCCAAATTAGCTGCTACCACTATCATCATTATCATTGCCACTTTTACTTATTTAATCAGATTTTTATATATGAAATCTGTATAGGGATATATGGGCTTTGTTTTCTTTTCGCTATTACAAACAGTGCTTCAGGAAATAACCTTCTACATTAATTATTTACATGTGTGTGAGTTTAGGGATGCTTTGCAACAAGTACAATATCAAGGCGAAAGAAATAGTATGTTATAAATTTTTAATATAGACATTTTCCAAATTGCAGGCCACAGGGATTGTATCAACTTTCCCTCTCACCAGCTGTTTGACATAATTCAAATAATCAAGAACTTGATTGTAGTTTTCTGATGTTACATCTATTTCTGGAATTATTCATAGTTACAGCAGCTTTGGAGGAAAAGTTTGGAATTTTTCTTCTATCTTTATCAGAAGTACAATCCTGTCAAACAACCTTTTATTTTTATTTATTTATTTTTTTTTTGAGAGTTGGTATTTTATTTTGTTTCAGAATTGAAAAAGGTGCAACAGCTTAGCTGGTCTTGCTGATAACAAATTCCAGGAACGTAAGAGATCAACGCAATCCTCTGTCTCTCTTCCCCTCCTCCAACACAGCCCAGCCAGGGAGGAAAAAAAAAAGAAAGAGAGGGAGAGAACAGGAGGGAAGGGGGTGGAAATAAACTACGGCAATAAAAGCCTTGGTTCGAGTCAGCCACCCGGCGCATGCGCCCACAACCTTTTATTTTTTAACTAGAGGCCCGATGCACGAAATTCGTGCATGGGGGGGGGGTGTGTCCCTCAGCCCAGCCTGCACCCTCTCCAATCTCGACCCCTTGAGGGATGTCCGACTGCCCGTTTAGGCCCAATTCTGGTGGGATCGGGCCTAAACGGGCAGTTGGACATCCCTCTCACAATCCAGGACTGCTGGCTCCCAACCGCTCGCCTGCCAGATTGCCCCTAACTGCTTCTACCTGCCAGCCTGATCGACGCCTAACTGCTCCCCTGCCAGCGTGATTGCCCCTAATGCCCTCCCCTGTTGGCCTGGTCGCCCCCAACTGCCCTCTTCTGCTGGCCTGTTGCCCCCAGCAGCCCTCCCCTGCAGGCCATCTTGTGTGGCCATCTCTGACCACATTTGGGGTGGCCATCTTGTGTGTTGGAGTGATAGTCAATTTGCATATTTCTTTATTATATAGGATATAAATCATGTATGTTGGTAGATTATTCTTGCAGGATTCTCACAGATATCTTGTTACAAAGAGGAAGATAATCTTTTTCCTCCTAAATAATTATTTAGTGTCATATATTTGTGTTTCTATGAATTTGAATTATTTCAGATTTTTTTAAAAAATATATTTTATTGATTTTTTACAGAGAGGAAGGGAGAGAGATAGAGAGTTAGAAACATCGATGAGAGAGAAACATTGATCAGCTGCCTCCTGCACATCTCCTACTGGGGATGTGCCCGCAACCCAGGTACATGCCCTTGACGGGAATCGAACCTGGGACCCTTCAGTCCGCAGGCCGATGCTCTATCCACTGAGCCAAACCGGTTTCGGCTATTTCAGATTTTTATGTATCTTTATTATTCATCTTTAAAAAACCAAGAATGTGCCCTGACTGGTTTGGCTCAGTGGATAGAGCATCGGCCTGTGAACTGAAAGGGCATGTACCTTGGTTGCGGGCACATACCCAGTGGGAGGTGTGCAGGAGGCAGCTGATCGATATTTCTAACTCTCTATCCCTCTCCCTTCCTCTCTGTAAAAAATCAATAAAAATATATTTAAAAAATAATAATCTCAATAACAAGCTTTTGTTCATTTCAAAATTCTGGCTTTAAATACCTGATTTTATTTTATTAGTAATTTTTTAAATATATTTTTTATTGATTTCAGAGAGGGAGAGAGAGATTAAAGCATCAATGATGAGAGAGAATCATTGATTGGCTTCCTCCTGCACAACCCCTACTGGGGATTGAGCCTGCAACCCTGGGCATGTGCCCTTGGTCGGAATCGAACCTGGGACCCTTTGGTCCGCAGGCTGACAGGCTTTATTAATTTTTATTTGAATATGGTAGTCACCTTTAAAGATGCTAAGCATGTGGTTTTGTGTGTGTGTGTTTTAATATTTCTTTTAATGCTAGTTACTGTTTGGTTGCCTTTCCTTTTTGTAACATTAAATTAATGCAGCAAAATAGTAATCCCTTTATGAACTAACAGAGCTAGTGCACTGAAATTATAGTTAAGATTCCACTGTATGTAAAGCTGTCATATCAATCATGGAAATAGAGTGGATCATTATTTGCACTGGAAATATTTTAATAATGATATAGGTAACTTACTACTAAAATAATAATTAACGTTGTCCTTTTTCTTGTTGGTTTATTTACATAAGCTGAATGAGTTATATCATTTATTCAAAACTATTCTATTTAAGATTTCACCTTGGCAGATTCCTCCCCAACAAACACGCCACTTACTGAAATCTGTAGAAACAGTGAGTTGATCCTTATTTGTCAGTCATAGTTACAATAAAATATAATGAAGTCAATTTAAGAGAGTCTTCCACATGTATATTGTATATGCAGTATTCTCATTGATATCATCTGGCAATTTTCCTTTGCCCACAATTCCCTTCTGCTTCAGAAGAGACCTGATTCTGCTTAAAGAATTTGGCAGCCCAAGATTTCTTGTCTTTTTGTTTGTTGGTTTTTCATTAAATTTATTGGGTTGACATTGGTTAATAACTTTTTCTTGTTTTTTTTAATCAACTTTACACATTTTAATCAAATTCACACATTTTAAGTGTACAGATTGATGACTTTTGACAAATACATACAACCATGTAATGACATTCCAGTCAATATATATATTCACCTTCCAAAGAACAACTAAATTATCCCATGTTTAATGACCTAAAGATCTAATTTTACTTATTCTTGTTTAGTTCTTATGAATATAATTTTACTTATCAGGAATACCTTGAAACAACCCCTGAAATTACATGCTTTTTATCTATGGGAGTCCATTTCAGATTGACAAAATAGTTCATGACCCAAACAAGGTTAGATACAGTTGACCCTTGAATGACAGGTTTGAAATGTGCAGATCTACTTATAGGTGGATTTTCCTCCCCCCAAAAAATGCGTAGTCAGCTCTCTGTATCTCAGAGTTTCATATCCACAAATTCAACCTTTTGACAATTGAAAACAGTATATTTGGTCTTCTGTTGAGAATTGGATGGTCCTTGGGGCCAATACTGCATGGATACCGAGGGATGCCTATAAGTTACATTTGGGGGGAGTAAAATGTTATACATGGGTTTTTGACTGTGTGAGGGTTCGATGTCTCAAACCCCTACATTGTTCAAGGTCAACTGTATTATTAAACAGTTTTGTTTAATTTGATTCTAAGAATGTCTGACACAAAGTAACTTTTAATTTAGACAATTTATAATTAGTAATTTAATGTGTTTTCTGTTTATTTAATTTTTAAAAATTGTCTGAAAATAAAGGTTATAGGCATCAAGAAAACTGTTAAATACTATCTATAGTACTGCTTTTGGGGCATTAAAAAAACACATATAAAGTTTTTTC
Source organism: Myotis nattereri (assembly GCF_964212035.1). Taxonomy (NCBI): domain Eukaryota; kingdom Metazoa; phylum Chordata; class Mammalia; order Chiroptera; family Vespertilionidae; genus Myotis; species Myotis nattereri. The sequence goes on from NC_138089.1 coordinate 33,242,858, forward strand.
ATTTTGTTTAGGAAATTGGATGTTGTGGTAGAACTCTTTAAAAAATTTTTTTTATTCACCCGAACCTCCCAATCTAGACTCTCTCATCCCGACAGCTGGTTATAGGGAATACCTGTCGGTGGTACATAACTCAGCATCCTAAAAAGGAATGAGAGAGCTATATAGTATGAGGCAAAAGTAGGTTTACAGTATGAGTACTCGAAACACAGAGTTTATTCTTGTGTTATTGATTATTTTCCATACAAACAATGGTAAACCAACTTTTGTCCTGTCCTGTATATCAAGTAATTAAAATGTGCTTTAAGATGATTTTGATTAAAAGAGAGCAGGTATGACTTTTCTCATTTTACAGATCAGTAAAAATTAAGTCAGATTCAGTTTAATGTGCTATTATAGTTTATGAATTAAGACCATATCTTGATGACTTTTAGTGGCTGTTTGGTTTCATCTTGTTTCCTGTAAGAGGGGACAATACATTTCAGAGACTTCCCCACATTACTAAATGTGATTTGAATTGGTGCTGGTAATCACTGGCAAGGAGCCAGACAGAGGTTATAAAGTTATTATTTTCTTACTGACTCATTGAGTTGTTAAGTTTTTTTCCACATTGCCTTCTCTCAGTCTGTTGAGTTTTTAACTTGAATGTTTTATATTTATACAGTTGAAATTGAACATTGTTTAATTATTAGGCCAGGGTTCTTTGTCTTTAAGGTTGACTTTAAACCTTATTTTAATATTTTTAAGTTATCTTCATTTTTAACTGAAGTTTTTGGTATAAACCAGACATCATTATTCTTTTTTTTTTTATGATAGTATTTACATAATCATGTTTGAGATAAAAATAAAGTAGCTAAAAGTAATATGAAAGAAAGATGAAAAAGGGGTTAACTTTTTTTTTTTGATTGTTTGATATTTATGTATAAGTTACTGAGAAACTTTTTTTTTTAAATCCTCACTCAAGGATATTTTTTCTATTGATTTTTAAAGAGAGTGAAAGGGAGAGGGAGAGACAGAAACACTGATGTAAGAGAGTCATATTGATTGGTTGCCTCCCGCATGCCCCAACCAGGGCCAGGAGCCTGCAACCGAGGTACGTGCCTTGATCAGAATCGAACCCTGGACCCTCCAGTCTATAAGCCGACACTCTATCCACTGAGTCAAACTAGCTAGGACCCTGAGCAACTTTTCATGAAAAGTTCAGAGAAATTATTTTAACTAAAGTGTGTTACTAAATTAAGGGACATTTCATTTTAATCTATAGAAGAATATTCTGGTGATAAAGAATATCACAAAGAGCCATGAAAGGAGATACCATCCAGATGGATGTTATTCAGACTAAGGCAGACACCTATATGTCTGGATAATGCCAACATATGTCTAAGTCAATTTTTAGGGCTCTTCATACAATGTAAATTTGTTTTATGTCTTCATTTTTTTCTTTCCCAATACTCCTCAGTATTTTTTCTTACACTTACCTAATTCACAGAATATTCCATTTTTTAAAAAATATCTAAAGAACTTTGAACTTCTTACGATATTTTTTTGGTATAGATAGGAGGTTGTTGGAGGAAAGAAAAACCCAAGCATATGAAACTTTCCAAACAATGGTCAGATAAAATTTAATTTTAGCATGGAATAGAAAAAGATTAACTGTAAAATCTGTTGTTTCACAGGTACTGTGAGAATAGAGATGTTTCGAAATATGCAGAATGCAGAAATCATCAGAAAAATGACTGAAGAATTTGATGAGGTATATAGCATTTCAATATTTATACAAATGTCCTACTTATACTTTTAAATGTTGATTATTTTAAGTTTTGTTTTGATTTAGTGTTTAGTATAAATGAAGATACACTATTTCCTCATGTATATATGATAGTCCATGCTACTAATTCCAAAATTAATGATCTCTGAGAATTTGATTACATTGCATGGAGGATGCACTAAATAAACACTAAGGATAAGAATATTAGTGGTATGAGCTAGAAGTTGATCCTTGACACTCATTCTTGAAGATCACCTAAAATCCCCAAATTTAAAGAGGTATCTCCAACAGTTTAATATTCTGTGCAATGCTAGTCCTATTAAATGCTTAAAGAAAAAGGATTTGGAGGACAAAGAAGTGTGAACAGATTGCGTATGTTTTTTAAAATTCTAATGGAGAAAAAACTGCTAAACTGCAATCCAAAATTCCCAAAATTATTTTATGTGGACCTTTACCACATGCCCTTCCCGTGTGTGTGTGTGTGTGTGTGTGTGTGTGTGTGTGTGTATGCGCGAGCGCACCTCTGTGTATAAAACTTAAGCATGTATTAAGGGAAACTGAGAATATTGTGATTTATGATACATGTTTTCTTTGCTAGTCTTAACAAATTACTCATGCAGAACTCAATTTCTACAAATTTTTTAATTTTCACTGAAATAATTCTCAAGTAGTTTTACACAGATTTTATGTTGAAACACTTACATAGTTTTATTTCTGCACTAGTGGCCCAGTGCACAGAATTCGTGCACACTAAAAGGGAATTAAATAGAGGAAATATTTTAATATTGCTATTTGCCCTTTCTCTATAATAGAAGTGTCAGAGATGAAAGAAAATTAGTAAAATGTATATGAAAATCTCCCTCCTGTCAGAGTCTGGGACGCACCACAGGACCCAGCGTCAAGTCCCCACCCACCCACGTGCCTCGTAATCACGCAAGACTCAGACCCAGCCAGCCCCACCCCTGTCAAGCCCCGAAAGGTGGGGGCAAAGCCTCAGGTTCCCCAGCCTAGCGCCAGGGCGGAGGGCATGGCCTCAGGGCCCCTGGCCCAGCGCTGGGGTGGGGGTGCCGCCACTGTCACACTCAGGGCAGGGCCGATGGGGAGGTTATGGCTCTACCCCATCACACACAGAGCAGGGCCCGTGGGGTGGGGGTTGGGGCACCGCCCTCTATCACCCACAGAGCAGGGCTGATCAGGGGGTTGGGGCGCCGCCACTGTCATACTCAGGGCAGGGCTGATGGGGAGGTTATGGCTCTACCCCGTCACACACAGAGCAGGGCCAATCAGGGGGTTGGGGCACCGCACCCTGTCACACACAGAGCCGCAGGACGATCAGGGGGTTGGGGGGCTCCCCCTATCAGGCACAGAGCAGAGCTGATCAGGGGGTTGGGGCGCCTTCCCCTGTCACGAACAGAGCAGGGTGGATAGGAAGGTTGTGGCCCCGCCCCCTGTCACACACAGAGCCACAGGGCGATCAGGGGGTTTGGTCGCTGCCCCCTGTCACGCTGATCCCGGTGCTGGGAGGCCTCGCTGCTCCGCTGATTCCGGTGCTGGGAGGCATATTACCCTTTTACTATATAGGATAGAGGCCTGGTGCACGGGTTGGGGCCGGCTGGTTTGCCCTGAAGGGTGTCCTGGATCAGGGTGGGGGTCCCCACTGGGGTGCCTGGCCAGCCTGGGTGGGGGGATGATGGTTGTTTGCAGCTGGTCACACACCCTTCAGGGTGAGGGTTCCCACTGGGGTGCCTGGCCAGTCTGGGTGAGGGGCTGAGGGCTGTTTTCAGCCTGGCGAGTGACTGATGCTCCCAACCGCTCCTTTTTTCCTTTTTTTTTAATTCTGGGCCAGCTTTAGCTTTGAGGCTTGGCTCCAGCTCTTAGGCCTCCACTGCTGAAAGCAGGTTTCTGGACTTTGTTTACCTTCTATATTTGAAACAATGTTGCAATCCTGCTGGCTGAAGCCCAATGGACTAAAGCAGGTTTCTGGGGTTTTGTTTAGCTTCTATATTTGTAACATAGTTGCTTAGAGTTGCAGCTCAGAGGCCTGCAGCCGTAGGCAGTGAACGTTGGTGTCCTCCGTCACTGAAGCAAGCAAGCCTCATGTTCACTTTAAGCTGCCTGGCTGCCAGCCGCCATCTTAACTGGCAGTTAATTTGCATATTGCCCTGATTACCCAATGGGAAGGGTAGCGGTTGTACGCTAATTACCATGTTTCTCTTTTATTAGATAGGATAGGATGCCATTGGTATTTTGGTAGGAATTGCATTGAATCTGTAGATTGTTTTGGGTAATACAGATATTTTAATAATGCTTATTATTCCTATCCACGAGCATGGTATATGCTTCCATTTATTAATATCTTCCTCCATTTTTTCTCCAATGTCTTTTATCTTGATTAAATTTATTCCTAGATATATTTTTTATACAGTTGAAAATGGGATTGTTTTCTTAGTTTCCCTTTTTGGTAATTCATTATTGGTGTATAAATATGCAACTGATTTCTGAATGTTTACTTTGTATTCTGCTACTTTACTTATCAGTTTTACTAGTTTTTTGGTGGAATCTTTAGGGTTCTATATGCATCATCTGCAAATACTGACAATTTTACTTTTTTCTTTCCTATTGATATGTCTTTTACTTTTTTCTTGTCAGATTGCTGAGGCTATGACTTCTGTTTATGTGATGTTTCGAGATAGTTGGTTTGCTGATAGTGTATGAACTTTGCATCCCAGGAATAAATCCCACATGATCCTGGTGTATATCTTTAAATTGTATTGCTGCATTTGATTTACTAATATTTTTTTGAGGATTATGACATGTGTATTCACCATTGGCCTATAGTTTTCTTTCATTATAGTGTCTTTATTTGGAATTAGGGTAATGCTGGCCTCATAAAATGAAAGTGAGAGTCTTCCTTCCTCTTGAATTTTTTGGCATAGTTAGGGTAAGTGGTAGGTCTGAATGTTTGGTAACATTTACTTGTGAAGCCAGCCAGTCCAGGATCTTTGTTTATTGGGAGTTTTTTTGATGGCTGCTTCAGTTTCATTAGTTGTAATTCTTCTGTTCAGATTTTTTGTTTCTTCTTGATTCAGTTTTTGGAGAGTGTATCTTATAGGAATTTATCCATTACTTCCAGGTTGTCCAATTTTTTAGCATATAGCTGCTCATAATTTTTTCATAAAATCCCTTTTATTTCTGTGGTGTCAGTTGTTACTTTTCCTCCATCACTTCTGACTTTATTTATTTGGGTTCCCTCTCTTTTTTTCTTGGTATGCCTGGTTAAAGGCTTGTCAATCATGTTTATCTTATCAGAGAACCAACTCCTGAATTCATTGACCTTTTGTGTGTTTTTTATCCTTACTGGGGACTTTTTTTTTTTTTTTTTTAGAGAGAGAGAGAACAGAGGAGAGAGAGAAAACATCTGTGTGAGAGAGACACATTGATTGGTTGCCTACCACACATACTCCGACTGTGGCTGGGGATCGAGCCTGCAAGTGAGGTATGTTTCCTTGACTGGTAATAGAACTCGCGACCCTTTGGACCACAGGCCAATGCTCTATCCACTGAATAAAACCAGCCAGAGCTGTATTTTTTTTTCTCTATTTCTTTTATTTCTGCTTTGATCTTTATTATTTCCTCTCTTCTACCCACTTCCGGCTTTGTTTGTTCTTTTTTTTTTTTTTCCTTCAAGTGTAAGGTTAGATTGTTAATTTGAGATTTTTCTCTTTTTTTGAGGTAGGCCTGTAATGCTATGAATTTCATCATCAAGGAATATTTAAAAACTACAGATACCTGGATCCATTTTACATCCTTCAGACATTCTGATGTAATTTGTTAGGTATGCACCAGGGCATAGGGATTTTTAAAAGCTCACCAGGTAATTTCATATACAGCAAAGTTTGTAAACATCTGTTCTAAGGGACATAAAAAGAGAAAGCCAAAATTTAAGTTAGAAAAGCACTTCATAGCCCTAGCCGTTTTGGCTCAGTGGATAGAGCGTCGGCCTGCGGACTGAAGGGTCCCAGGTTCGATTCCTGCCATGGGCGCATGCCTGGGTTGCGGGCTCAATCCCAAGTGGGGGGCATGCAGGAGGCAGCTGATCAATGATTCTCTCTCATCATTGATGTTTCTATCTTTCTCTTCCTCTTCCTTCCTCTCTGAAATCAATAAAGAAATATTTTTTTTTTAAAAAAGAAAAGCACTTAATATATGAAAATAGAATAAGGGGGAAACGAATATACTGTGAAAATGCACAATAACACTAAATAGTTGCTTTTCTAAGATTTTGGGATAACTAGAGAAAGAGGAATAATTCAGAAAAATAAAATTCATTATATACCTTACCTAAGAAAATATTCCTGTGAATGTTGTCAGATATTCAGGGTTTCTTGGAGGAATAGTAAACTATTACCAAAACTGATGAGTTACATATAATGAAATATTTTAAGATGCACTTATTTCATATTCCTAAATATTTTTCTCTCTCAGCATTGGAGCTTACTTAATGAAAGAAGAGTAACAATCACTGTTCTCATTTTTTTCTGTTTGACATTGCAATTAAGTCCTTATTATGATTAGAAAGTATTTGTTTAAAGCACAGTTATATGATATATTAGATCTATCTTCCAATGCTGTTTGTTCATTTTATTTTCAATCACTTTAGCAAGTATTACTCTTTTTGATACTTTATCTGTACTTAAGAAACTGCATTTAAATGCCTGCATATTGTTAAAATTTACAATTTTTTTCAAAATATTATATAGGTTATTTGGTCTCCTGGGAGAGGAGGGAGGTTAGTTTTGGTAAATTATATTTTGTGGCAATATTCTGAATCATTGTATCCCAAGAGCCTAGAAAAGGGGTGGGCAAACTTTTTGACTCGAGGGCCAGAACAAAAGCATGGATGGAGTGTTTGTGTGAACTAATATAAATTCAAAGTAAACATCATTACATAAAAGGGTACAGTCTTTTTTTTTTTTAGTTTTATTCATATCAAACGGGCCGGATTCGGCCAGCGGGCCGTAGTTTGCCCACGGCTGGCCTAGAACAATGTCTGTTTTACAGGGAATAGCCATTCAAATTTTGTTAAATGACTTATAGATAGAAAGCAGCTCTGGGGGGCATTGTGGGGGGGGATGCATGTTGTTAGGGAGGAGGGAGGAATTGAGCAAAGAAGGAAAACAGAAAGAACTTATGGGCATGGACAACAATATGGTGATTGCCAGGAAGTTGGGGGCGGGGGGTGGAGGTGGAGGAGGTAAGAGAGGGGATAAATGGTGATGGGAAAAATAAAATAAAAAGGAAATTCTATTAAATGAGTGAATATAATGTATATAAAGTAAAATAATGGTGAGATGAGTTAGAAGTGGCTTAGATGCAAGGTATTTATTTAAATTTTGATGAGGTGTAGTCCAAGAGTATGTCGTTGCCTGCAAAAGTGTAGTGTAGCTTTTGTTTCTTATTATTACAACCTGGTTTTAATGTTACCAGAGGCCGGAAGCTCGAAATTCATGCAAAGGGCTTGGCCCTCGCACCCCTGGCTGCCTCAGCTCTCATAGCCCTGGCTTCATCCTGAAGGTTGTCTGTACCATCGTTCTGTTTGGCCTAATTAGCATATTAGCTCTTCATTATATAGGATTATTAGATAAATTTTTTAAAACTTCTACAAACCTGCACTCAGCCTAAAGTACTTTGTAATTTTAATGTCAACCATATTTATAAATATGCTAATTCCCAAAGCAGTCTTTAGCTCCTCAGAGTTAAGAGATATACTTGTTTCCTGTTGGAGCCAACCTTTTGTAGGTAAAGCAAAATGTAATGGCATTTCTTCCCCAGATTATTAGAATCACATTTCCATATGTAATTTCTTAGCTGTGTTGCCCAAAGGTCAGTTTTTATGTATTAATTATGGCATCTGTGTAGGGAAACCCTCACAGTACAGCACATTTGATATATTTACTTAGTGCCTTCAATTCTTCTGTGTTTGTTTATATTGTATCGCTCTCAGCACAGAGATTTTGCTGATTGTGCTCTTTTGTAATGATGACAGCTTATCCAATAGTTTTTTTCTCTTGTTTTGAATATGTGCGTTTGTAAATTTAAATATAGAACTTTTGATTTATTTATCCATTTCAGCATTTATTAGTCGATTAAAATTTTTAAGAAATGTAAAAATACTTAAATAGTATACAAACTGATAAAATGTTAAGGAAATATCAAAGATTCAGTAGAAGAAAGCTCAAATTATCTCCATTCCAAAATTAAAGTCTTGACATTTTCTTGATTGTGCATCCAATTAAAACATTTTCCAGCCTGTATTCTTAATAGGGAATACCTGTGATATGGCCAGTTTTATTTATAAAAGTATTGTTTCCTCGTCTGCCTCTTTCACACACTCTCAAAAAGCTAGAGTTTTTCTGGTGATTATTTCAGACTTTCTTAGTTCTGTATTAAGTATGTCTCTTTCATAAGTATCTGTTAAATAAAAAATAAATAGTTAAGTTTCTTTTCCTTCCACACTTGGTGATCAGAATACCAAGTGTGTAATTTTTGTTTATTATATTACAGTATAGTTTGCAGTATATGTGTATTTTATTTATAGAATTAAATGCACATGCTACTAAATCTATTTCTTGTCAGAAGTCATTAAATTGTCATGGCTTTAACTTTTATAATGGTCTAAGAAGAGCTTCTGTGGCAAGTGCCAGTACTGCCACGGTTTATTGTTACTCATTTATGATTATACTAGAGGCCTGGTGCACAAAATTCGTGCATGGGGTGGAGTGTCCCTCAGCCCAGCCTGCACCTTCTCCAATCTGGGACCCCTTGAGGGATGTCCGACTGCCCGTTTAGGCCCGATTCCGGTGGGATCGGGCCTAAACGGGCAGTCGGACATCCCTCTCACAATCCAGGACTGCTGGCTCCCAACCGCTTGCCTGCCTGCCTGCCTGCCTGCCTGCCAGATTGCCCCTAACTGCTTCTACCTGCCAGCCTGATAACCCCCTAACCACTCCCCTGCCAGCCTGATCGACGCCTAACTGCTCCCCTGCCAGCCTGGTCCCTCCCAACTGCCCTCCCCTGCTGGCCTGGTCCCCCCAACTGCCCTCCCCTACAGGACTGGTTGCCCCCAACTGCCCTCCCCTGCAGACCTGGTCCCCCCTGCTTGCCCTGCCCTACAAGCTTGGGTCCCCCCCCCCAAATGCCCTCCCCTGCAGGCCTGATCGCTCCCAACTGCTCTCCCCTGCAGGCCTGGTTGCCCCCGACTGCCCTCCCCTGCTGGCCATCTTGTGTCCACATGGGGGCGGCCATCTTGTGTGTTGGAGTGATGATCAATTTGCATTTTACCTCTTTATTATATAGGATATTAAGATATTTTTTATGTTTTCTTCAAAAATCTTTGTAAAGAGTTAAAAAATTATTTATACCATTAATCCATTGCATTGATCATAATGAAAATTACAAAGTGAACAAAATCAGTGAAGAGTACCTTAATGTCAATCTCTTTGAGCATTTAATTCTTCTTACTTACTCTTCTCTTGGGATATCTCAAATACCATTGTGACAGAAACAGTCTGAAATTTGGACCTAGTTAGGGAATTCCAAGCTTATTCTGTATATTAAACATTAGTAAAAATTAATTTGTTTCTTATTTTTAGGTAAAAATAAGGAGAAGTTCTAATATTTTCTTGAAATACACAACTTAGTTTGTTTTGTACATATATTACTTTGGAGATGGCTCCAAGTTGAGGAAGGTAGACAATGTTAAAGGAAGCAAATTTGGAAATGAGAAATCGGAAAAGACAAAGGAATACTCAAGTAGAAAACCTCATGAAGTCAAGAAATTATAATCAATATGTGAAAAGGAATAACTAAGGCAATAATGTTATAACTGTGAACCTTGCAATACAAATTACTGAGACAAAAGGAAAAATATTGAATAATAATAACAGAAAAACACGTCTGTGTGCCAGGCACTGTTATAAGTACTTTACATATATTTAACCCTTACAACATTTTTATGAGGTAGATCTTTTATGTTATTATTATCTTCATTTTCCAGGTGAGAACACTGAGACAAAGGGGGCAAGAAATTTGCCTAAGTTCACATAACTAGTAAATGACACAGCTAGGGTTTGAACCCAGACTATCCAGGTGCTTAAGTCCATACTCATGTAAACCCAAATTAATTTTAGACTCTAATAAAGAATAAAAAGCATTTATTAAAGCAAAAGCAGCTGTAATCCAGGAGACACAAGGTAGCAACCTAAATTGTGCTTGAGGAAGAACAATGGCAGGCAGGTTTTATAAAGGCAAAAATTACAAAATCTAAGGAGGAAGAGGCAAAGTCCATGTGTTGTCCATGCAACATTAATTGTTCTAGGATGTTTATGGTTCAGCCTTGAGCTGACTTTAGCAGCCTGGTTTAGCAACTTAATAGCTGCTCAGAGAACTGAGGTACAAAATGTGTATAGGCTGTATAGGCCTCATAAACCCCACTTCCTTAAGAGCCTCCTGGCTCCATTTTAGGGAACCTTGATATTCACCTTCACCCCTTTTTGATTGAGATCTTTCCTTGGAAAGCATTGATAATCAACCATTCTGACATAGTTATTAGGAATACTTGGTTTCTCATCACCAGGAAAGCTCATTTCCAGTGTGTCATGTACCACATAGTGGGGGGTGTTACACTATAGCAGAAGTCATAATCACAGGGCTGACAGCCACATTTGAGCAGTAAGGAAGCCCCAGTAAGGAAGTGAGTCTTAGGGATGGTCCTTATCTGGAGTTATATTCAATCAGACTCTCAGTTGAAGCAAGTCATTCTTCCCAGGAGAAAATTTCAATTAATAATCTAGTCTTTGTGTAAACCTTTATCTGAATTTTTTACAGGAGACTTAAAACATTTGGATATATAAAACATCAAAAGTTTAACAATGAGCTCATCAAACAAATCAGAATAAATGAGTAGAGCAATTTGCACTTGTAATCACTACCCTGTTTTGTCTAATATATATCTGCAAATGTATAATCTAAAATACATAGCTGGCGAAATAAAATAGCTGGGGACAAAGTAACAGTTGTACTCTCTCTGCTTGAACACCTTGGGTCATAAAATAAATTTCTGCCTATTTTTATTGCCCATTGTCTTACAACTGACCAAATGAGTTGTGGAATTAAACTACTATTTTTTTTTTTTAGAAAGACCAGTTATAGCAGTAATGGCGAACCTATGACACACGTGTCAGAGGTGACACGCGAACTCATTTTTTTGGTTGATTTTTCTTTGTTAAATGGCATTTAAATATATAAAATAAATATCAAAAATATAAGTCTTTGTTTTACTATGGTTGGAAATACCAAAAAATTTCTATATGTGACATGGCACCCAAGTTAAGTTAGGGTTTTTCAAAATGCTGACATGCCAAGCTCAAAAGGTTCGTCATCACTGAGTTATAATCTGTTGGTTTATATTAAACTAGAGGCCTGGTGCACAAGATTTGTGCACTGGGTGGGAGGTCCCTCAGCCTGGCCTGCGCCCTCTTGCACTCCAGAACCCCTCGGGGGATATCCGCCTACTGGGGGGGGGATCGGGCCTAAGCCAGCAGTCAGACATCCCTCTCGCAGTCCGGGGCTCTCACATTCCAGGACCCCTCGCTCCTTACTGCCCACCTGCAGTGGAGGCGGGAGAGGCTCCTGCCACCACCCCTGCTTTTGCCAGCCATGAGCCCAGCTTCTGGCTAAGAGGCACTCTCCCTGTGGGAGCGCACTGACCACCAGGGGGCAGCTCCTGCATTGATTGTCTGCCTCCTCCTGGTCAGTGCACATCATAGTGACCAGTTGTTCCACCGTTTGGTCGATTTGCATATTACACTTTTATTATATAGGATTGTTTTGGATAGAGTTAAACCTTTCCATTACATTCATTATGAGAAATTTTTTAATGAGCTATTCATAAGTATGACTCAACAATAACATTTGTATCAGTGGGTACTAGATTAAATAAATTTCCATCTGGATTAGTCATAATCAACTACATACTGAGTTTATAATTATAAGCTGGTAATTTCAAGATTTTTATCCATCATATTTAAAACATCTACAAAAGATGACTTTAAAGTGATAAAAATGAGTCACATTTTTATTTTGTAATATAATTTAACTAGAGGCTCGGTGCACGAATTCGTGCACAGGTGGGGTCCACCCAGCCTGCCCCGATGGGGGCCCATTGGGCCAGGCCGGTTGGGGGGAGGGGAGGAGCCGCAGTCGGATGGCCAGCTGGCCCCTGCCCCCGACCCTGATCAGGGTGTTGGGGGCCAGGCTCGCCATGGGGTGGGGGGGGGGGGGCCGCGATCAGGGCCCGGATCAGGCTGGTTGGCTGCTTCAGTGCACATCATAGCCACCTGTCATTCTAGTCACCACCTGTCATTCTAGTCATTGTGGTCATTTCACCGTTCCGGTCACTGGGCATATATATATATTATTTATTTATTTATTATTTACTAGAGGCCCGGTGCATGACATTCATGCACTGTGGGGCGGGGTGGGGGGGGTGTCCTTCAGCCTGGCCTGTGCCCTTTTGCAGTCTGGGACCCCCTCAGAGGATGTCCCCCGAGGGGTCCTTAGCACTGCAATGAAGGCAGGAGAGGCTCCTGCCACCGCCTCTGTGCTCACCAGCTGTGAGCCTGGATTCTGGCTGAGTGGCGCTCCCCCTATGGAAGTGCACTGACCACCAGGGGGCAGCTCCTGAATTGAGCGTCTGCCCCCAGGTGGTCATTGTACGTCATAGCGACCGGTTTTTCTGCCATTCGGTCGATTTGCATATTAGCCCTTTATTATATAGGATTACAGGCCCAGTGCATGTATTCGTGCACCAGTGGGGTACCTCGGCCTGGCCTGCGGGATTGGGCCGAAACCAGCCCTCCAATATCCCCTGAGGGGTCCCAGATTGCGAGAGAGCAAAGGCCAGGCTGAGGGACCCCACCGGTGCATGATTGGGGCTGGGAAGGGATGTCGGAGATTGGCTAGCCAGGGAGTGACTGCAGGAGGGCTCCAGGGTGGTCTGGCCCATCTCGCTCAGTCCTGATTGGCTTGGCCGGACTCCAGCAGCAAGTTAACCTACCAGTCAGAGCATCTGTCCCCTTGTGGTAAGTGCATGTCAAAGTGAGCAGTTGAGCAGCCTTAGCATATCATTAGCATATTATGCTTTGATTGGGTGAACGGAGAACTGGACGACTGGACACTTAGCATATTAGGCTTTTACTATATAGGATAGATAATTATTAAGACCTACTAAATGAACTAGCAAAAGCCAGGTATTAGTTTCTATACCTTTTAAATTCATTATAGGTATGTTTTTTTTTAATTTTCTTAAAAAATATTTTTATTGATCTCAAAGAGGAAGGGAGAGGGATAGAGATAGAAACATCAGTGATGAATGAGAATCGTTGATCAACTGCTTCCTCCACATCCCACAATGGGGATTGAGCCTGCAACCCGGTCATGTTCCCCCCTGGGAATTGAACCATGACTTGATTCATAGGTAAACACTCAACCACTGAGCCATGCTGGCTAGGTTTAGGTATAACTCTTTATTTTATCAAGTCTTGAATAAATTAACTATTTGGTCTTTCAGACTTTTTGTTGTTATTGTTGTTAATCTTCACCAGAGGATATTTTTCCATTGATGTTTTAGAGAAAGTGGAATGGAGGGGGAGAGACAGAGAGAGAAACATCAATGTAAGGGAGACATATAGATTGGTTACCTCCTGCATGTGCCCCAACTGGTGCCGACCTGTCCTGGGAATCAATAGGAGAGTAGAGGCCCAGTGCACGAATTCATGCACCAGTGGGGTCCCTTGTCCTAGCCTGCGGAACTGAGCCGAAACTGGTTCTCCAACATCCCCTGAGGGGTCCCGTACTACGAGAGGGTGCAGGCCAGGCCGAGGGACCCCACTGGTGCATGATCAGGGCTGGAGAGGGATGAGGGAGGTTGGCCAGCCAGGGAGGGCTCCAGGGCGTGTCCAGCCCATCTCACTCAGTTCCAATCGGCCAGATCCCAGCACCAAGCTAACCTACCAGTCAGAGCATCTGCCCCTTGGTGGTCAGTGCATGTCATAGCGAATGGTTGAGCAACCTTAGCATATCATTAGCATACTAGAGGCCTGATGGATGAAAATTCATGCACTCAGCTTGTGGCTGAGCAGAGTTCCCCCTTGTGGTCAGTGCACGTCATAGCGACTGGTTGTTCGCCATTAGGGTCAATTTGCATATTACCCTGTTATTATATAGGATTACGCTTTGATTGGTTGAACGGACTACCGGACACTTAGCATATTAGGCTTTTATTATGTAGGATTAGTTTATTTTTGTGTTTTGTCAATAAATACCTTCTACTGAAAATGTATGTCAAACATTTAGTTAGGAATGTATATTTAGAGGTCAACAAGATTATAAAATGCTCTAGGCAATGAGTTCATGTTAAAAATGGGGAGAGATCTTTATATACTAACTAGAGGCCCAGTGCACGACATTTGTGCACTGGAGGGGTGTCCCTCAGCCTGGCCTGCGCCCTCTCACAGTCTGGGACCCTGAGGGATCCTTAGCACTGCCACGTAGGTGGGAGAGGCTCCCGCCACCGCCTTTATGCTCACCTGCCACCAGCTGTGAGCCCAGCTCCTGGCTGAGTGGTGTTCCCCCTATGGCAGCTCACTGACCACCAGGGGGCAGCTCCTGCATTGAGCATCTGCCCCCTGTTGGTCAGTGTGCATCATAATGACTGATCATTCTGCTGTTTCGACAATTTGCATATTAGGGTTTTATTATATAGGATTAGAGGCCCAGTGCACAAAAATTTGTGCACTGGTGGGGGGGGGAGGGTGTCCCTTAGCCCCACTTGTGCCCTCTCACAGTCTGGGACCCCTCGGGAGATAACCACCTGCTGGCTTAGGCCTGCTCCCCGGGTGGCAGATGGCAGGCCCGATCCCTCAGTGCCTGCGCTGCCTCCCCGGGTCGTGCACACAGCAGGGCCGATCGGGGTTTGGGGCGCCAACCCGGGTCGGGTCGCACATGGGATGCCCCAGGCAGGTCGCACACAGGAAGCCTGGGCAGGCCAGCCGATCGCTGCTGCCCCGCCCGGTCACCCCGGTCGGGTTGCACACAGGATGCCCGGGTGGGCCAGCGGATCGCTGCTGCACCACCCAGCCGCCCTGGGTCGGGTCGCACGCGGACACCTGCTGCTCCGGGTCGCAGATAGCAGGCCCGGATGGCGCTGTCCTGCCCCACTGCCCCAGGTCGCAAATAGCAGGCCCAGATGGTGGCAGAGCAGGCGGGATGGCGCTGTCCCGCCCTGTCTACAGTATGCAAATTAGCCACCATCTTTGTTGGCGGTTAATTTGCATATCACGCTGATTAGCCAATGGGAGGCGTAGCGAAGGTACGGTCAATTACTATGTTTATCTATTATTAGATAGGATAGTATTAATACCTTGACAAGTGCAATATTTAAGAAATATAAGACCCAGTGAAAACCCAAAGGATAAATTAATTATCTGAGGTCGAGGGCCTCAAAAATAGCCCTAAATCTAGGTATTTAAAGATGAATAAGAATTCACCAGAAAAGCCAGGAAGGAGCTTATAGGAAAGATGGAGTTTAGGATGTATAGGAGGAACAGTGAGATACAAAGTTGAAGAGAATGAAATTGAATTTAATATCGATAAATAAGTGATTCCTAAAACATTGTTCTCCTAAACATACTAGACAGTGTCCTAGATAAATGCTAGAAATACAGAGATTAGTAAGAGATGGGCTTTGAAAATTATATTAAAATTTTTATAGCATTGACATGTGGAAATGTTACTTCCAAATGTATTTTTGCATTATTCCTTAATTGGTGTATATATATCTCTATGAGCCAATTGAATTTCTTGATATTTTAAAGTCTGAGGTTTTGCCAGAATTGGAAGAATTAGCTTAGGCTTAATTAGCAACAGTCTATCTATATAATTAATCTTGATGATTCCTTTTTTTCTTAAATGTATGGTAGAACTTAAAAACAAAAATTCAAAGAGTATATTTAATGATAAATTTTATTTAATTCACTCATAGTTTTATTTTGTAAAAGTATTTTCCACTGGATCTTTCTAAGAATAAGTTGTTTATCCTTTTCCTTGTTCCCCAATGCAGTTTTTATGCATTTGATATACATAGATGCATATATGTAGCATGTATAAGCTATGTTAGTCTACCACCTCCAATTTAAGAACTGAAATATTAATATTACTGTAATACCTTTGTATTCCTCTGCTCTCTCATTCTAGTGCTTCTCAGAGATAATCAGTATATTGGATTTTATTTTAAAAAATTAATAAAAATTTGATCATTTACCACTTTTTATGAAATGTTTGTGAAGATCCATAGATGAGAGTAGAGACCAGACATTTGGTAGCACTTCATGGAACTAATTAATGCCTTTGGGCAGGACATATTTAAATGGAGTGATATTGGCAGTTCCATTGCTGCTTTGACTTTATGTATTTTCCTAATATATATCTGTGGCTAAGGAAACATGAGTTTTCAAAATGTATGATTGAGTAAGTAAAAAGTATCTATAGGGTTAAATTAGATATCCTTACCATTATTTTAGACCCATTTTGAACAGTATCATTTATGTGATGATTCATTTGATCAAGAAATATTTGAGTGTCTGTAAAACATTCCAGGCACTAAGGATATATATAGTACTAAATAAAACAAGCAAAAATTCCTGCCCTCATGGAATTTACATTTTAGTTGAGGGAGAAAACCAATGAATAAAATACATATGACAAATGACAATAAATGCTATGCAGAAAAATAAAGCAGAAAAGATAGGAGAGATTGGGTGGGGAAGGATTATTTTAAGTAGGATGGCCAGGGGAATCTCTCTAAGAATGTGACATTAAGTAAAGGCTTGTAGGAGGTGATGGAGCAACATGCATAATTACCTGGGGGAAGAGAAAACAAAAGTGGCCCAGAGGTAGAAGCTTACATCGGGTATTTAAGAGAAAACAAAGCAGCCCATTTGGCTGAAGCCCATAATTTATATATTGCATTTGATTGGTGTGTTTTAGGACTTTTTCAAAATATAAAATTGTTCCTTTGCTTTATTTTTATTTTTTTAGCATGAGAGTAAATTCTAGATGACAACTTAGTTGTCTTGTAATGTATTCCACATTTTTACTTCTCTGACATTTTTCGTCATTGTATCATTTAACGTGGTTTCTATAACTCGTATATTTTATAATTGAAGGTTAGATAGACCTAATGACTTAATTAGATAACAGTTACACATTTTTTGCAAGAAAATTTCATGTGTGATGCTGTGTACTTCACAAAAGGTAACACATGTCAGGTTGTCCACTTATTGATGCTAAGATTCATCAGTTGTTTAAGGTGATGATCATTGAATCTTTTTGTAAAAGTACTTTTCCCTTTTGCAATTATCAAATAAATTGTCACTGTGTAACTAACATTCTGCTTATACCAACTTGCCACTTAATGTTTTTAGTTTTCATTGATGATTTTTTCCTGAAATTTTGGATTTGAATGTACAAGCCAGTGTGGCCTGAAGTTTGGAAAAAGGGTATTATTCTGTACCAATCATATATGAATTAAAGTTGTCAGTTGGCCTCTACTTATGGGACATACTGATTAGGCATCCATAAATAAAAGAGTTGTGCCTCCTACAGGGAGTCGGGGCAGAGAGTTCTTTCTTGTTTTCTTTAGTGAATAAATCCACCCAGTAGACCAAACCAGAAACAGAAGTCATTTTTGTCCATTAATCACTTCCTTCAGTAGAAATATTTGACATTGTCCATTAGCTGGGTTAAAAATCATTTCTCTTGGATTTACTCTGAGAGAGTGTTTTATATCTTTAGACCAAATTGTTTGTGACCAAATTGAGTAGATTTTCTTTAATATTTGACTATCACATTCCTCCCACTTTGTCCATCACCATTACTATCTTAATTTAAACTCTATTTGCACCACTCCTCCTTTGTTTTGAATCTATTGCAGTGGTATGTCTCCTTAGTCCTTTTCCTTCACCTTTACCTTTGACTATTCTCCACATTGAAACAAAAAAATTTTAAGGCTCACATCTCTTCATGATATTTACTTGCTCAAAACCTTTCAGTGGTCACTCATTGCCTCCAAAGTAATGTTTGGCTTCCTTAGCCTCCTTTATATAAATAAGGATCCGTAGGATCTGGCCCCATCTTCTTGGTTACCACCATAGCATTTATTTTAGTGTGCCAAACTTAAAGCAGCACTGTGGTTCCATTGTTATACCATTGTTTAAAGTTCTGTTACTGTTTTTAATTCAGTTATATTACATGACCATTTTCTCACTTAAAATAGAAGTTATTTGATTGGTGGGAGATACGGGGATAAGTTTGTCGAAGGACCTAGACTTCCCGTTATAAGATAAATAAGGTTCTAGGGATCTAATGTACAGCATGGTGATTATAGTTAATAATACTGTATTACATACTTGAAAGTTGCTAAGAGAGTAAATCTTAAATGTTTTCACCAAAAATAGAAATGGGTAATGTGATGGAATGTAGACGTTACATGCTAATGCTATAGTGGTAATCATTTTGGATACATAACTACTGGTATGTTCAGTCAACATGTACACCTTAAACTTACACAACATTACATATCAACTTTATCTCAATAAAGCTGGAAAAAAATAAAGCAGAAGTTTTTAGAAAATTCTGGTTTTGCTCACCTTTGTACACAAGGACCTAGTATATTGCCTAGAACATATATGTTGCTCAGTAAACGTGTGAATAGATGGATGGGTGGGTAAATGGATAGGTTGATGAATAGTTTCTCCAAACAAGTGTTTGCTGATCACTGTTTTAAGCAAGATCTTTGGGTCTGTTGAAATCAGGTAGCCAAAAGCCAATGTTGCACCAAAAATAGGTGACATTTTTGACATCGTCCATTAGCTGGGTTAAAAATCAATTCTCTTGGATTTACCCTGAGAGAGTGTTTTATATCTTTAGATACCTATAGTTTGTGACCACATTGAGTTCCCAAATATTTGTGAGGACCATTCATTGCTATTTCTGTTTTCTATTAATCATTCTTGGCTACTATAAAATTCAAATGCTTTGGGATTAGATAATTAATGTTCTTCTCTCTGCTAGCTGCATAAGCTTTACTTTGCAGTGGATCTCTCATAAAATTGTTCACATCTCAGTCAGAGGTTGTAAATCTTCGAGTTTTTGTTGCTGGCTCTTGTCTCTGAAACTTGGCACCTTTTTCCTTCCTTCCTCCCCCATCAGTGTTCACACAAAACTTATAAAATAGACTTTTCCATTAGTAGCTTGTGTCTGTTTAGTATCAGAACCCCAGTGTTCCTTTCTTGGAAGAGCAGTCCTTCTGTCCTCCAAGGTTCCTTTAGTAAATCAAGTGAAGCTCCATTGTTTAGTAGAGAATACATAGACTTTATATTCCCAGAACCAGAACTTTGTAGCTCTTGGATCTAGGACGAGTTCTTAAGGTCTTATTTCTCTCATCTTTGTATATAACAACTAGAGGCCCGGTGCATGAAATTCGTGCACTCGGCAGGTCCCTCAGCCCGGCCTGTGCCCTCTCGCAGTCTGGGGGCCTAAGTTGGCAGTCGGACATCCTTAGCGCTGCCGCGGAGGCGGGAGAGGCTCCCGCCACCACAACTGCACTCGCCAGCCATGAGCCCAGCTTCTGGCTGAGCGGGACTCCCCCTGTGGGTTCACACTGTCCACCAGGGGTCAGCTCCTGCATTGAGTGTCTGGCCCCTGGTGGTCTGTGCGTGTCATATAGACTCTCCGACATCCCCTGAGGGGTCCCAGATTGTGAGAGGGTGCAGGCCTGGCTGAGGGACCCCACCGGTACACGATATGTGCTGTGGAGGGACACAGGAGGTTGGCCAGCTGGGGACAGACCGCAGGAGGGCTCCAGAGCGTGTCCGGCCCGTCTTGCTCAGTCCTGATTGGCCGGACCCCAACGGCAATCTAACCTACCGGTCAGAGTATCTGCCCCGTGGTGGTCAATGCACATCTTAGTGAGCAATTGAGTGGCCTTGGCATATCATGAGCATATTGCACTTTGATTGGTTGAATGGACAATCAGACACTTAGCATATTAGGCTTTTATTATAGACTAGAGGCCTGGTGCACAAAAATTTGTGCACTCGGGGGGGGGGGGGTCCCTCAGCCCGGCCTGTGCCCTCTCGCAGTCTGGGACCCCTCAGGAGATAAAGACCTGCTGGCTTAGGCCTGCTCCTGGGTGGCAGAGGGCAGGCCCAATCCCTAGGTGCAGCCCCTGGTCGGGCTCAGAGCAGGACTGATTGGGGAGTTGGGGCACCACCCCCTGTCATGCACAGAGCAGGGCGGATCAGGAGGTTGCGATGCCACCCCTAGTCACGCTCAGGGTAGGGCCAATTGGGGGGTGGAGCACCGCCACCTGTCACACTCAAGGCTGGGTCGATAGAGAGATTGCGGCACCACCCCGTCACACACAGAGCAGGACCAATCAGGGGGTTGGGGCGCTGCCCCCTGTCACGCACAGAGCAGGGCCCATCAGGGGGGTTGGGGCTCCGTACCCTGTCATGCACAGAGCAGGGCCGATCAGGGGGTTGGGGAGCTCCCCCCTGTCACGCAGAGAGGAGGACTGATCAGGGGGTGAGGAGCTCCCCCCTGTCACCCACAGAGTAGGGCCGATAGGGGAGTTGTGGCACCGTCCCCTGTCACACACAGAGCAGGGTGGATCAGGGGGTTGGGGCGCCGCCACTGTCACAGTCAGGGCAGGGCCGATGGGGAGGTTATGGCTTTACCTCATCACACACAGAGCCGCCCTCTATCACCCACAGAGCAGGGCCGATTAGGGGGTTGGAGCGCCGCCACTGTCACACTCAGGGCAGGGCTGATGGGGAGGTTATGTCTCTACCCCGTCACACACAAAGCAGGGCCCGTGGGGGCGGGGGGGGCGGGGGTTGGGGCGCTGCACCCTGTCACACACAGAGCAGGGCCAATCAGGGGGTTGGGGCGCCACACCCTGTCACACACAGAGCCGCAAGGCGATCAGGGGGTTGGGGAGCTCCGCCCTATGAGGCACAGAGCAGGGCTGATCAGGGTGTTGGGGTGCCTTCCCCTGTCACGAACAGAGCAGGGCGGATAGGGAGGTTGTGGCCCTGACCCCTGTCACACACAGAGCTGCAGGGCGATCAGGGGGTTTGGTCGCTGCCCCCTATCACACTGATCCCGGTGCCGGGAGGCCTCGCTGCTCCGCTGATTCCGGTGCTGGGAGGCATATTACCCTTTTACTATATAGGATAGAGGCCTGGTGCATGGGTTGGGGCCGGCTGGTTTGCCCTGAAGGGTGTCCTGGATCAGGGTGGGGGTCCCCACTGGGGTGCCTGGCCAGTCTGGTTGAGGGGCTGAGGGCTGTTTTCAGGCTGGTGGGTTACTGAAGCTCCCAACCTGTCCTTTTTTTCTTTTTCTTTTTTATTCTGGGCCAGCTTTAGCTCTGAGGCTTGGCTTCAGCTCGAGGCCTTGGCTGCTGAAAGCAGGTATCTGGTTTGTTTGGGTTCTATAATTGTAACACTGTTGTGGTCCTGCTCACTCCAGCTCTGAGATCCCGGCTGGCTGAAAGCAGGGACCTGCGTTTGTTCTATAATTGAAATAATGTTGCGGTCCTGCTGGCTGAAGCCTGATTGGCTGAAAGCAGGTTTCTGGGGTTTTGTTTAGCTTCTATATTTGTAACAATGTTTCTTAAACTGCAAGCTCAGAGGTTGGCAAGGCAGGCGGGGAATGTTGGAGTCCTCCGTCACTGAAGCAAGAAAGTCTCCTGTTCGCTTTAGCTGCCTGGCTGTCGGCCGCCATCTTGGTTGGCAGTTAATTTGCATATCGCCCTGATTAGCCTATGGGAAGGGTAGCGGAGGTATGGCTAATTACCATGTTTCTCTATTATTAGATAGGATAGCCATCACAGTATATTGATAATACAAGATTATATATGTGAAAACTATATTGTACTTTGCTACATAGAGATTTCTCCCCTTGTATTTGCCTAAACATACTTGAGGGAATTGCTTTCTTACTAGACCTATTTGGTTTGTTCTGTATTATTTTTCTTACAGATTTCTACTTGATGTTTTTCCTACTGTAAGCTTTTTTCTACATTTCTATGCCTGTTTCTTATTTTATATGGATTACTTTTTCACTAGTTTATTAAAAAAATTTCTTGTGCAAAGTGTCATAACAAGACTGCCCTCAAAGAACTTAAATATTAGTTGTAGATAAGGCATTTAGGCTTCTTGATTCTTTTTATTTTATCCTCACCTGAGGATATTTTTTTTTAATTTTATTTTAGAAAGGGAGGAAGGGCGGGAATAGAGCGGGGAGAGAGAAACATCTATCAGTTCCCTCTGCTATGTGCCCTGACTGGGGATTGGACCCACAACCTAGGTTTGTGCTCAAACCCAGAATTGAACCTGCAATTTTTTGGTGTATAGGACAACACTCCAACCAACTGAGTCACTGGGCCATCGCCTTGATTGTCTTTATTTTATTATTATTGTGTTTTCTTAGCTCTCCTAAAAAGAAGACATTACTGTTTTGTGAAGAGAGCTAATATTCAATACCTATTACTTGTCATTAACTAGACAATTCTTTTTACACGGCATGTATAAGTGTATAACAAGGAGAAATTTATAGCTAGTATTAGAATAAAGCAAGAAACTGTCTTGAAGTGGATATGGGAGACTCCTTTCTTTTTCCAAAATGTTTTTCCTCTTAATCGCAATATTTGCATGTGATACAAAAATTAAAAAGGTATGCATTATCAGTCTAGTTAGGAATTGAGCTGAGCATGTGTTCATTATCCTTAGTGTACTACACAGCTTAGATTTCTCTAGTGGTTGGTACTGTTGTGCTTAGGATACCAGAGCTTTTTTTTGTTTTGTTTGTTTTCAGTGTTTATGGTACACCCTCAGCTTTCAGCTCTCTTTGCACTCCTGTGCCACAGAGCAGTTTTGCCCCTCCTAGTGGTAGACTTGTATTAAAATGAGGGCATGTGGATTATCTGTCCTAATCTTGCTTAAATTGTAAGCATGCCTTGTGTGCTTAGAGCAGCCGTGGGCAAACTATGGCCCGCGGGCCACATCCAGCCCGTTTGAAATGAATAAAACTAAAAAAAAAAAAAAAAAAAAGACCGTACCCTTTTATGTAATGATGTTTACTTTGAACTTATTTTAGTTCACACAAACACTCCATCCATGCTTTTGTTCCGGCCCTCCGGTCCAGTTTAAGAACCCATTGTGGCCCTCGAGTCAAAAAGTTTGCCCACCCCTGGCTTAGAGCCACTGGGAGATTTTCTCAGCTTTCATATCCATGTTTCTGTTCTCCCAGTGCTAGTAGACCCCTTTAGTATTGGTATAGGGTTTTTTCTTTTCTACCCCAGGTAATGGATTTTTTTCTTTACCCTTCTCCGAGCTGCAGGTGTTCTTTGCCTGTGCTGTGGTGTAGTGACTTGGTTTGCTGACCTCCCATCAGATTTGTAGGAGATAAAGATATAGAGAAGTGACCTGGGCTTCTTACTCTTCCCCCAATAGTTAAGGGTTATTTCCTGCAGGCCTGAACAACAAGAGAAATACTCTTTGTAATACAAAAATTACTTTTATTTGGATGAATTTGTTGGTCTTTTAGAATTTCTGGCTTTTGAAAAATTTACTAAGTAAATTTTTACTAAGTATTTTCTAAATACTTTTGAAGTATTTAGAAAAATACTTCCCTACTCTAAGAATATTCTCCCATGTTTTCTGCTATTTCTTTTTTGGTTGAATATTTTAAAGTGTTTTGGTTCATTAGGGATTTATTTTGGCGTAAGGTGCAATGCATATCTTGTTTTTTCTTTTTATATATATTTTTTTATTGATTTCCAAGAGGGAGAGGGAGAGAGAGATAGAAACATCAATGATGAGAAAGAATCATTAATTAGCTGCCTCCTGCATACCCCTACTGAGATTGAGCCTGCAATCTGGGCATGTGTCCTTGACCGGAATTGAACCCAGGACCCTTGGGTCCACAGGCCGATCCTTTATCCACTGAGCAAAACCAGCTAGGGCTATCTTGTTTTTTATAATGAACAGCTAGTTATACCAAAATCATTTACTGAATAATTCATCTTTCCCCACTGTTCATAATTTTACCATAATAGGAAGCTGCATTTGTCTGTGAGTAACAGATAGTCTGGTCAACAGTGACTTTAGATTCACAGGAGTTTGTCCCATGCAAAATAAATGTACGAGTAGACAGTACATGGTTGGTTCCACCTCAGGGCAAACACCTAGACTTTTTCCATCTTTCTTCACCATCCTTTATCTTTTTCTTTTTTTAAAAAAAAAAAAATTCAACCGAGGATATGTTTTTATTGTTTTTTAGAGAAAGAGAGAGAAAATCATCCATGTGAAAGAGAAACATCAATTAGCTGTCTCCGGAACATGCGGGTGATAGAACCGGCAACCTTTTGGTGTAGGGGACAATGCTCTAACCAACTGAGCCACACCAGCCAGGGCTAACATGTTTATACTTTAAAATTTTCAGTTAATAATTCTATTAACGTAATTGAAACATGCTGCATAACATAGGTATCATGAATACTTTGATCTGAATTCAATGGCAAATATCTTTTATCTGAACTTCTGTAATAATTTTTGTTTTCTGCTTCAAATTATCTCAACTAAGTCCCAAATGCAACAAAATGGAACTATTATTTTAGATGAATGGCTTAAAACAATTAAATACTGGGTCTAAGTAATAATTTTGAGTACATTAAGAATTAGTTGTAGATGATAAAAATAAACAAAAAAGATAAAGCTGTCTAAGTACCTGTGTACTTAGAAAAATATTTCTCCACTTTCTGTCTACATTTACTTTGAGAAAAAAGTCCCTTTACAGGTAGGAGGAAAATATAAACGTTCAAATTGATATTATATGTCATATTTAATATGTTATTTTTATCCCTTTTAGGACAGTGGTGATTATCCCCTTACCATGCCTGGACCTCAGTGGAAAAAATTTCGTTCAAACTTTTGTGAATTTATTGGCGTCCTGATTCGACAGTGTCAGTATAGCATAATTTATGATGAATATATGATGGACACAGTAATCTCCCTTTTGACTGGTTTGTCAGACTCCCAGGTCAGAGCTTTTAGGCATACAAGCACCCTTGCTGGTGAGTAACCAACATTTTATTTCCTTTTCATTTAGTTTTATTAAATATGTTCTATTCTAATTAAACGTTTAAGTTAAATATTAATTTAAATTTATTACTGTGCTCCTGAAAAATATCATTTCTCTCCCTTTCAAATTCATCTGAATGGTTTGTGTTAATCTGTGCAGGTGAAATATATGCCTATTTTGATAACTAACATTTAATAGCCTTGAGAATGAAAATTTTCTGCCAAATGTCAACAAATATCTCTCTGAATTTATTTTCCTTTATTCTTATTTTATAATTAAAGAAATTTTAGGACTCTAATAGGCCATATTCTTTGATAACCCCAAATAATAATAGTTGAAATTTCAAATTCATAGTATTTTTTTACTTACATTGTTTTATTGCTCATTGTTACTGTCCATAAATGTGTACCTATTTGTTTATATATTAAAAACAATTCCACCTGTTATAATAAGGTAATTGCTACCTAGCTGGCTTTCTTCCTATTTCTAGTACTATACTATCCTAAGCATATCTGAATTTAATGTTTCTCAAAACAGTTCATTTATGTAGACTGTAGATAATCTGAATAACTGATAGTTTATAGTTTTCACTTTTACTTTCATCTTAGAATTATCTAGATAACTTCTCAGCCAAGTACATCAATTTTTTTCCTTGTTTTTTTTTTTCCATAACAAGGTAATTTTGTTAATTTTGTAATTCTGTTTTCCTTCAACTACTTTTGACTGTGCTTACCTAAAATGACTGTTCTTTTTCACCTATGATACAGTGTGTCTGTGTGTGTTTGTACATGCACAGATATTTAAATACTCCCAAATTACATTTTTTTAGTAGCAGTAACTTTGTTTATATTCATCTCATACATTATCAGAACCAAAGCCAGATTTAGTTTCACTTCATTACAGTTCATCTGGCATTTAGATTTCTCATTTATTTAATAAAATTAAAGCATTGATTTGCAAATTTTAGCATGCAGTAGAATCATCCTACAGGGTTTATTGAAACAGATTGCATGACCTTACCCCAGAGTTTAACAGGTTTCTTGGTCATGCTGATATCTTGGTGACTACATACTGCAAAACCCTGATTTAATATTTTGACATTTTTTTTTTTGCTTTAACTGTTATGAGTTACCCATACTTCCCCTCCCCCCTTACTCAGTGTAGTTTAGTTAATCTATTCTATTTGTATCTATTATTCTTAGTTACAGTTCTATAGGAAACAACATGAAACATAGTTGGTATTGGTGTGTTTTTTAAGTGTGTCCTTTTGCACACTATTTGGAAAATACCTTATACCCAATTTTATCTTCTTTAAAAAAGTAAAATAAAACCAATTTATTGTTGAAAATTTTCTGTACAGAACAGACATCAGACAGTTTATTCTGTGTCTTAAGAGTATCTTCTTCCTTATTATTAGGAAGAAAATGAGATATTGTACCAGTTATATCTTTTTTTAAAGTTACTATATATATTATTTATTATTAAGAAATGATGCATTCTTAATAATATGCATTCTTTTCTAATTTCATGACTTCTAGTATTTTCTGCATTTGGTATTTTCTTTTCTTATTTTCTTTATATTTTCTATTTACTTTTCATCTTACTTTCTTCTATCTATGTATAGAATGTCTATTTAGCTGGTTGTCAGATAGATAGCAAATTCAGTGATTGGAAATAAGCAAACTTAAACATAAAATAGAAATTGATTCTGAATAGCCAGAGTTGCTGTTATAAAAAATTATCTGGTTTCCCAAAGCCAAGAGAAAAGGAGAAGCAAACATGAGATGCTGTCTTTCTGATACAATTGTGAAATGATAATTCATAACAAAAAAAGGTCAAAAAGTGATTTACAGATATCAAAACAGAGATCAGTCTGGGTCTTCTGTAGGGGTAAGCTATCTCTCTTTAATCAGAAAGCCACGTGCATTTTGTATAAAAGATTAAATATATGCCACATACTCTATTTAAGACAACAAGAGAAAGAATAATATATTGTAGAAAAATGCAGAATATTTTTCCTTTTAAAATGTTTGAATTTCCTGTAAAATTCATTTGCATTTGTTCTTCACTGCCATGTCAATGAAGTATTACTTTATCACCTACTTCATGATGGTCCATTTCAGTTCTCCTTTATGTTGGCATGTTTTTGGTGACTTTAATTATTGTATTGTTTTTCCCTATATTTATTCCTTTGGTTATATACATTCCTAATTTTACATATACTTAAATATATTTTAATTATGGCTTTCCTCCTGTTCCCTATGAGTTGAGTAGCTCCCTCCTCCTTCCAGTCCTCCTTCTGTCTTTCTCTTTGCATAATTTACCTGTGATCATGATTCTAGTAGCTTTTTAAAAAACTGCTTGATGAACGCTCTATTTTGTCTTACCTAAGTGCTATTTTTATATGATTATCTAGCTTATTTGAATTTGAAATTACTTTTCTAAATCAGATATCAAGAAAAACAGATCATTATATTTATACTGCTTTTTCGAAAGCTAAAACTATTTTTCAAGTCATTCTCAAATTTACTTCAAAATAATACTGTAATTTCCATGTGTCTGTGTTAATGATTATACATCCCAAGACTCCGTTTTATAAAATGTGAGACATATCAGTCATCCTAACCTCCAACAAAGCACAGAGATCTTCTTGCTGAGAAGTTAATTCCAGGGTGGGTAATAATTATCTATCTTTTCAAGGATTTCTGTTCTCATCTTTGCCCTCTTCTTTGTTTTTTGTTTATTATTTTTTTTATGGTATGTGTGTGCGAGGGGGTAGATTAAAAGATAATCATTTTTATTCACTTTGCAGGACAAGTCTTGGGGACTAGATAAAATGGGCAGGAACATTTAACCCTCTGCTTCAAAGACTATGTGCATGGACAGTTACAAGGCAGTTATGGCCAGATATGATTATCGGCTTTGGAATAAAATGCTCCTTGACATTGCTTATATCTTAGCTGAGAAGAGAGACAATCAGGTTAGTTGTTTTGTAGGATACAGATGTGATGAGTTCCAGGCTTCATAGGTCATCACAGTGGTCTTATCAGTAATACTTGTAATCTGTTTCCAAATACACCGTTTTCTGATTATCAATTAAATAATGTGTCCCAATTGTCACTGTTATGCATTGCATTTAATTGTACTTTTACCACATTTCCATTAAAATTTTTCATCCTGTAGTACTTTAGGTCTATTCCACAATTATAAGTAGTATATTTTTTTTTATTGTAGGTAAACAGTGCTTTCTCCCTTTTTTTTTTTTTTAATTCTCTTTACCATTACATTGAAACAGACTATTAGCAATTAAATTTCATATAGCATATTTTTGTTATATTTTTCTGTTCTTTCGATTGGAATTTTAAAACATACTTTATTTATTTGACCCATTTTAATAAAGAAGCTTCACCTTGCAGTACGGTTTTCATTAACTATTAATCTTCAGAATTAAATGTCCTTATTTCTGTTCTAAATAGTTATCTCAGTTGGACATATTAGAACATAGTTTGTGGGTTTAATTTATATAAGTAGTATTGTTATTGTTATTTTGGCAAATTTAAAATCAGAGACTGGGCACATTTTTTTTTTCACCCAATTAGGTGAAACTTACCTGAGAAAAAATTTTTCCCAAGATCAAGAATGGATAAGATTTTTTTGTGTGTTGCCACTTTGTTATTTGGTATTATGAAGAAAATTCTACTCAAAGAATCTATTTTTCCTATTTATAATTATATTATTCTTAGGTGTTTGCTTTTAAAATGTATACCAATACTTTACAAGTTGTTTACCTCAAATTTTTGTTAAATGGCAGTTTGCAGGATGAATAATGTTGCTTTAGTTTTTTTATTTTTTGCTATTTTATCACCTACATAATTTTCTATGATGTTACAAATAAATTAAAATCGACTACCTCTCACTTCTTAATTGAAAATGCTAATTTGAAAAGGGGATTAAGAATACAAAACTGCCAAAACCGGTTTGGCTCAGTGGATAGAGCGTCGGCCTGCAGACTGAAGGGTCCCAGGTTCGATTCCAGTCAAGGGCATGTACCTGGGTTGCGGGCACATCCCCAGTGGGAGATGTGCAGGAGGCAGCTGATCGATGTTTCTCTCTCATCGATGTTTCTGGCTCTCTATCTCTCTCCCTTCCTATCTGTAAAAAATCAATAAAATATATTTTAAAAAAAAAGAATACAAAACTGATATTAATAATGGCATAGTGCCCACTGGTGTGGCTCAGTGATTGGGCGTCAAGCAATGAATCAAGGCCACCTATTTTACTCCCAGTCACATGCCTGGGTTGCAGGCTCAGTCCCCAGTAGGGGGTATGCAGGAGGCAGCCAATCGATGTTTCTTTCTCATTGATATTCCTATCTCTATCCTTCTCCCTTCTTCTCTCTCTAAAAATCAGTACAAACATATTTTTAAAAATAATGGCATGGTGATTGAGTCTGTTCTGTTTTTCTAAAGTGAATTTTGGAAAAAAACTAGAAAATGTGATTAAGATTGTCAGTGAGAGTTAAGTGACCTTAGTATGCTATGCCAGGAGGCCAATCTTTACCAGTAGATAACAGTAGGTCACTCTCACTCTTGGGAAAGTAAACATTTCTATATACCTAATTGTTAAACAGTACTATGTTGACATTTAATTATTTATTATTTATTAACATTCTTTACCAAGTCAATGTCCTTGGACTTCTGAGAAAAAATATGATGTATGAAATTGCTCTCTTCTCTATTCATAGACTGAAAATCATCCAGCCTTAGTAAATTCCTTTGGCTTTCAGTTCCTTAAACCATGTAATACAGTGGTTCATAGAATGGGTTCTGGGCCAGACTGTTTGGATCCATATCCCTTTATGCCTATTATTGGTTGAGTTACTTGGACAAGTCCTTAACTTATCTGGTGGCCTCATTTTCATTATATGCTAAGTGGAGAAGATAATGGTAGCTACCTCATTAAAAGAAATTAGGCGTGTTTGGATCAGTGCCTGACATTTAGTAAGCTACTAATACTATTCAGTAAAGACATAAAGAGCTAATCGTGTTTGCAGTGCTTCATTCATTCATGTTTTTACTCAAAATGTATTAAACATCTACTCTATTTTTGAAATAAAAGACATTACAAGTGGGAAATTAAAAATAAACAAGTAAGTAAATAAATTAGTTCTATCAAAACTGCTATTAAGAAAACTAACAGCATGAATTTTCATTTTTCTTAGTTGTTGGCTCTCAGGTTCCAAATTATATTTATTAAAACAGTAAGATACTTATAACTCTTAACCAGACATAATATTTCTGGTTATCTAGAATATATGGTTATCCCTGAAAAATGTAGCTCATTCTGGCATCATCAAAGAACAGACTATAAAGTATAGATAATCTAACCTCTCCTTGTCTTTATATTTTATGTTTCTTATATATTTTTTTAGCCTAGAATTTGTTTTTTATACTAGAGGCCCAGTGCACGGATTCGTGCACCAGTGGGGTCCCTCGGCCTGCCCTGCAGGGATTGGGCTGAAACCAGCTCTCTGACATCCCCCAAAGGGTCCCGGATTGCGAAAGGGCACAAGCCAGGCCAAGGGACCCCACCGGTGCACAATCAGGGCCGGGGAGGGACCGCAGGAGGGCTCCAGGGCATGTTTAGCCTGTCTCAACCAGTCCCAATTGGCCGGACCCCAGCAGCAAGCTAACCTACCAGTTGGAGCGTCTGCCCCCTGGTGGTCAGTGCACATCATAGCAACTGGTCAAACAGAGGGACAATTAGCATATTAGGCTTTTATATGTAGAGATAAATCTCAAGAAATATTTACATTGTAATTATCATTGTAAACAGTCTTCACATTGGAGCACTGTATTGATTTTTAACTATATATTAATTTCATTTCTAGATACCACCACAAAATATATTTTTCTAGAGTCTTACCTTCTCATTACTTTGTCTTTACACTATTACTTTTTTTTAAAATCACCTTTGTTTTTCTCACTCCTCCGGTATATGTAACACTTTTTTCAGTTTACTAGAGTTTTTGTATATAGTAGCCTTTTGATGTTCTTATGGGACTAATGCCAATAATTGACCAAATTTGCAAATGTCCTTACATCATATAACTGTACCCATAAAATACATTAAACTTTAAGAATGCAATTACTCTTTCAAATCTGTAAGTATGGGTATCTAAAGTAAAATTTAAAATTTTCTACTTTTAAAGAACTAATTTTTTTTAGCATTATCTCTTTTACTTTCTATTATTATGTATGAAAATTAGCTTTCTTTTGAGGGTTTTTGTAAAGAAATTTTTGAGATTTCAGAAAAGGAAAAAATATACAAAAATAAAAATTAGCCATAATCAGACCACCTCATAATTGTGATAGCATGTTGGTATTAAGTTTTTTTCTCATATGCACATTTGTGATGATTTTTTGTTTTATTTTTAAATAAATAATAGGATGTTATAATCATTTTTGTGACATGTATTTTCTTTGCTTTTAAATTTTTCTGATTATGTTTAATATGACTGCCTCATTTTCTAAAATCTAGATGTCTTTAAGTTATTTAATTTTCTGCAATTGTCTGGATCCTTTGCCTTTTGTTGGATTCCCTGTCATCTTTTAATTGCTTGCTTTTATCATTTATTCTCTCCTTTTTGGGTAGCATATTTTTTATAGCTTCTTGATAAAAACAATATTGGAAAAGCATATATTTGAGATGTTATGTGCCTGAAAAGTATATTGTATCCTCATGTGTAATTGTCTGATCCAATATAAAATTCATTATTGAATATTTTCTTCAGTATTTTTCTCAGCTTTTGCGTCCTGATCCCTTTTGCTCATTTCCCTGTGTTTTATTAACTTAATATGGAGTGCTATTTTATGTTTTCTACGAGTTCTTTCTCATTGTCCTAGCGTTTTTTAAAACTTTGTTCCATTGATTTACTATCATTTTATCTCATTGACAATGTTAATTATTACTCTGAAATGTTTTTCTGCTCCCCTCACTGGCCTCTTCTGATTCTCTGCTTTTATCACTGTCGTTCATGTTGGAAACTTTCCTCAAATATTTTTTTTTTTTTTGGCTCTCTAGTCATTGCTGACACTGAGACACTAAAAAAGCTAATTGTCAGAAGTGTGTGCTGTGTTGTGTTGTGTTGTGTTGTGTTGTGCTGTGTTGTGCTGTATTTGATGGAGTAGGGCTGGAGCTCAGGCTTCTTTAGTGGAAATCACTGTATGGTAGTCCTGAGGTTAGCTAGCATTTTCATTGTAGACTAAACTGTTGGTATTGATAATTATTTTCTCTGGGGAAGTTTAGTTTCTTTGCAGAAGTATGTTTCAGTTTACTTAAGTTTGGTTGCTGTCTGCCATTTGCATGTTGGACAGGGTGAAGGAGCTCCCAACAATTTGCACTTCACATATATCCCTCCTCTGTGTCTGGTAATTCCAAATCTCTGGTTTATTTTCTTCAGGGAATGCACTACTTGACTTCCAAGATGAGTGTGTGGTAGAGGAATTGCCTGACTGTCTAGGTTGAAGTGGAGATTTAGACATTTAATTACTTCATATATGAACTTTTAAATAATATATTTCACCCTGGATGGAACTGGAGAGCATTATGCTAAGTGAAATAAGCCAGTCAATGAAGGAAAAATACCACATGATCTCACTCATTTATGGATAATAAAGACCATTATAAACATGAACAAAAATAGATACAGAGGCAGAGCAGCCTCGAACAGACTGTCAGACTACAGAAGGAAGGCCGGGGAGGGTTGGGGGGCAGGAGGGGAAGGTAAGAGATCAACCGAAGGATTTTTATGCATGCATATAAGCATAACCAATGGACATAAGACACTGGGGGGTAGGGGAGGCCAGGGGATTGTCAAGGGCGGGGAAAATAAAGGAGACATATGTAATGTAATACTCTTTGTAATACTGTAGGCAATAAAACAATTCTTTAAAAAAAGAAAATAAAAAATATATTTCACCCTCCATATCCATAGGTTCTGCATTCACAGATTCAACCAACTATGGATGGAAAATATTCAAAAATGTTATATTGTTGCTTATAGAGCCTGTGATGGCTGCATCTGTACTTAACATGTACAGACATTTTTTCTTCTCATTATTTCCTAAACAACTGTTTACATAACATACATTGTATTAAGTCTTATAAGTAATTTAGAGATGATTTGAAGTATACAGGAGGATGTTCATAGGTTATATGCAAATACTACACCATCTATATATATTAGTAGTATAAAAGCCTAAGCAACTGTCCGACCAGTAGCTATGACGTGCAGTGACCACCAGGGGGCAGATGCTCAACGTAGGAACTGCCAAACAACAGCAACTTTGCAGAGCTCCCTCTCACACTCCAGGACCCCTCAGGGGATGTCGGACTGCCGATTTCAGCCCAATACCCACAGGCCTTGCCGAGGGACCCAACCTGCCAGAGGGACCCCCCTCACTCTGCAGACACCCTTCGAATCTGAGCACCATGCCAGGTGCTGCTGGCCCGGGAGGGACTGTGGGAGGTTAGCTCCAGGGCATGTCTGGCCCATCTCACCCAGTCCCGCCCCAGTGGCCACCTTCTAATTAATTTACTTTGAGTGTGCACAAATCCATGCACCAGGCCTCTAGTGTTATATAAGGGACTTTAATTCCTGAATGCTTCTGAGTTCTACAGAGCAAAATAGTTTGTGGGTTTTTTTCTTTTAGAAATAGTTGTCACACTTATTCACAATTTGTTTTGATTTGTGTGCTCTCTGCTCATTCTGCTTTCCATATTCATATATTAATATATTTTCATTTGGCCTTGCAAGTATTGTCTCTTGATTTATTAAAGGTGAAAATTGTTTTTTCCTTATTATTATAGTTGGGTTTTTAAGAGGCACAGGAATTGGTAAATCTTGATTATTTAGAAAGTAGAAGTTTGTTGTAAGCCTTTTTGTTTCTTTAAATAAGTTTTTTTTTTTAAACCAAGAAGAAAAATAATTATACCTCTGTTACAGATTTAGTTTGTACCATTAGCAAACAAATTTCTAGGGTGTACAGTAATAGTTTTCAAATGTATAGTAGCGACAAATATAAATGCAGTTTTTAGTTTTCATTTTTGTTTAGAAAGACATAGGTAGGTGCATTGTTAGATATTGATTGTTAGATATTGTTAAAAGATATTGATTAAAAGAGTCACCCTGGCCAGGTGGCTCAGTTGATTGGAGCATCATCCCACGTGTGCACCAAAAGGTTGCAGGTTTGATTCCAGGTCAGGACACATCCTAGGTTGCAGGTTTGATCTCTGGTCAGGGCATGAGGCAAAACATCAACATTGATGTTTCTATCTCTCTTCCTGACCCCCCTCAATGCCTACAATCTTAATTTAAACCATTTTATTTGCTGGTAACCACTTCCTTTTGTTCCAGTGTTTTTCCTCTGTGTTTCCAGCTCCAGTATTGTTTTTCTTCTATTGGGACTGTAAATCCATTAATGCTCTATTTTTAGTATACTCTTTATGTCTTCACTTCTTCAGTTCAGATTCTGTCCTTCAGATTTTTTATAATCATGTCCTACTCCATACCTGCACCAAAGCAGCTGAAAGTGGCTGATGAAAAACACATAATCAGCCGAAACCGGTTTGGCTCAGTGGATAGAGCGTCGGCCTGCGGACTGAAAGGTCCCAGGTTCGATTCCGGTCAAGGGCATGTACCTTGGTTGCGGGCACATCCCCAGTGGGGAGTGTGCAGGAGGCAGCTGGTCAATGTTTCTCTCTCATCGATGTTTCTAACTCTCTATCTCTCTCCTTTCCTCTCTGTAAAAACTCAATAAAATATATTTAAAAAAAAGAAAAAAGAAAAACACATAATCATAATGTTGGGGCTTTACATTTTTCTCTCAAGTGGACCTTTAATGCTACCTATGAATCCTATTACACTATTCTCCATGGATTTGCCACTTTCTTATGAGATTATTTTATACCTTCTTAAACCTATAATATCTCATATCCTCTTAGCTGATTATCTAGCTTCCTTAGAGACAGAAGAGATTAAGGATTAAGCCTACTTACTAGTATCTAGGTGCAGCTGTATCCATATCTCTAATTACAGTGCCCTCTATCTAAGGTCAGTCCATGCTCTTGTGCAGTGGATCTAATCCCTGTTCACCACCTCAAGAACTTTGCTCTCCAAGATGTTTTTTCTCTCTCCCGACTTCAATTTCCCCTCTTTTATTAGATAATTCTTATCATTATACCAATATGCTATAACAGCTCTTATCTGTTAGAAACATTCTATATCAGTCAGGGCTCTCCACCAACACAGGACCAATAGAAGATATACTTACTTGCGCGTGCGCGCACACACACACATATACACAAAAATAGATTGTGTGTGTGTGTGTGTGTGTGTGTGTGTGTGTGTGTGTGTGTTTGGGAGAAGGAGATTTACTTCAATGAATTGGCTTGTGAGATTGTAGGAACTGCCAAATTTGAAATTTGTAGGGCAGACCAGCAGGCTAGAAACTTAGGCAAGAGTTGTACAGTTTTGAGGCAGATACTGCTTCTCCAGGAAAACTCAGTTTTTGCATTCAGTTCATTGGGTGAGGCCCACTACATTATTGAGGGTAATCTCCTTTACTTAAAATCAACTGAATGTTGCCCAGGCCGGTGTGGCTCAGTTGATTGAGCATCATACCATGCACCAAACAGTTGGTTCCATTGCTGGTCAAGGCACATGCCCTGGTTTCAGCTTGATCCCCAGTAGGGGGCGTACAGGAGACAGCTGATCCATGTTTCTCACTCACATTTATGTTTCTCCCTACTCCTTTCCCTTCCTCTCTAAAATCAATAAAAAATACATTTTTTAAAAATCAACTGAATGCTAATCATAGCTACAAAATACATTTACAATAACACCTACATTAGTGTGTGATTAAATACTATCACCTAGCCAAGTTGACACATAACATTATCATACCTTCCCTTATTTTCTTACATCCCTCTAGCTGCAATTCCATTTCTCTTTTTTTAAGCAGCTAATCTCAAAGAATTAAAATTCACTATTTTTACTCCCCTCCTACTCTCCCTTTTTAATTTTTTTTTTTTTTTTTTTTTTTAGAGAGAGAGAAACTTGGATGTGAGAAACATCAATCAATAGAGACAGAAGAGATTAAGAATTAAGCCTACTTATCTAGGTGCAGCTATATCCATATGTCCATCTCTTATTACAATGCCTCCTGTAGGCACCCCGATAGGGGATTTAATCAGCAACCTGGGCATGTTCCCTGATCAAGGAATCAAACCCACCCCTTTCCATGCATGGGAGAATCCTCCAACCAACTGAGCCACACCAGCCAGGGTTCTTCTTACTCTCTTTGAACACAGGTTTCTCTCTCTATCACTTCAGTGCCTTTGCTCTTGAGGTAAGCAATTACCTTTTTATTGTCCAAATCACCAGGCAACTCTCAGTTATCATCATTTTCTCTCTTGAAAGACATAACTACTTATTCCTTCTTTTAAAAAAAAGATATATGTATATTTTTATTGATTTCAGAGGGGAAGGGAGAGAGAGAGAGAAACATCAATGATGAGAGAGAATCATTGATTGGCTGCCTCCTGTACGCCCCCTACTGAGAACAGAGCCCACAACCCCGGGTTATGTGCCCTTGGCTGGAATCAAACCTGGGATCCTTTAGTCTGCAGGCCGATGATCTGTCCACTGGGCCAAACCAGCTAGGGCCTACTTAATCCTTTTTGAAGCACTGTCTTCGCTTGTTTTCTGGAATACCACACTGTCCTGGTGGATCTTAGAAAGCTAAGCGGTAAATACTGAATTAACTCAGGACTCAATCTTCAGATGCCTTTATCTTTTGTCTTCATTCACTCCTTAGAGAATAAAGTGAAAATCAATTCCATAGTTTTTTAAATTATTTCTGTTAAAATATAATTATGATGGGAGAGATAGTAGTCATGTGATCTTAAAAATTAGCCGAAACCGGTTTGGCTCAGTGGATAGAGCGTCGGCCTGCGGACTGAAGGGTCCCAGGTTCGATTCCGGTCAAGGGCATGTGCCTGGGTTGCGGGCATATCCCCAGTGGGAGATGTGCAGGAGGCAGCTGATCGATGTTTCTCTCTCATCGATGTTTCTGGCTCTCTATCGCTCTCCCTTCCTGTCTGTAAAAAAATCAATAAAATATATTTAAAAAAAAATTAAAAAACACATCGTATGGTGCAATGTCACTTTTCCACTCACAGCTCTTAGCCATCAAATTCTCTTCCTTGAAGACAACCAATCACCAGTTTCTTACATATATCTTTCCATATTTTATGATAATAATAGTACATGCATATTCAGTGAGAGGCAGTATGCTGTAATGGTTAAGAACTTGGATTACAGAGCATAATTGCCTGTAATTAAATTCTATCTCTGCCAGATACTGACTGTATAACTTGCAAGTCTCTTAGCCAATCTGTGCCTCAGTTTTCTCTTATGTAGGCTGAGGACCACATCAGCGAATCAGAAGACAAGGTAGGAAAAAACACACAAATACAGGAACAACTGGGGGAAAAACCTTAGAAAGCAGGAGGAGAGCCTAAGGGAGCTTTGGGACAACACAAAAAGAAATAACATTCGCTTAATATGGGTAAAAGAAGGAGAGGAGGAGAAGCAAGGAATAGGAAACCTGTTTGAAGGAATAATGACAGAAAACTTCCCTGATACTGGCAAGAAAAAAACTACACAAGTCCAAGAAGCACATAGAGTGCCAAACAAGGTGAACCCCATAAGACCAACACCAAGACACATCATAATTAAATTGGCAAACGCCAGCGACAAAGTAAGAATCATAAAGGCTGCCAGAGAGAGACAGAACGTTACCTACAAGGGATCTCCTATTAGAATATCAGCTGACTTCTCAACAGAAACACACCAGGCAAGAAGGGAATGGAATGAAATATACAAAGTGATGCAAAGCAAGGGAATGAATCCAAGAATACTCTACCCAGCAAGGCTATCATTCAAAATTGAAGGTGGAATCAGGAGCTTCACAGACGAAAAAGGGCTAAGAGAGTTTATTACCACCAAACCAGCAATGCAAGAAATGCTAAAGGGACTGCTGTAAAAAGAAGAAAAACATTAGGAATAAAAATGACCACAAACAAGTACTTTTAAATAATAACATTAAATGTAAATGGATTAAATGCTCCAATCAAAAGACACAGGGTAGCTGAATGGATAAGAAAACATGACCCATATATTTGCTGTCTGCAAGAGACCCACCTCAGAACAAAGGATTCACACAGACTGAGAGTGAAGGGATGGAAAAAATTTTTCCAGGCAAATGGAAATGAGAAAAAAGCTGGGGGCTGCGATACTTATATCTGACAAAATAGACCTCAAAATGAAGGCCATAACAAGAGATAAGGAAGGCCAGTACATAATACTAAAGGGAGCAATTTAACAAGAAGATATAACTCTGGTAAACATATATGCACCCAATACAGGAGCACCCAAATACATAAAACAACTTCTGGAAGATATCAAGGGAGAGATCGATAGCAATACAGTCATAGTTGGGGACTTTAATACCCCACTGACACCACTGGATAAATCCTCTAAACAAAAAGTTAGCAAAGAAACAGCAATCCTAAATGACTCACTAGATCAGACGGACTTAATTGACATCTTCATAATATTTCACCCCAAAGCTACAGAATATACATTCTTCTTCAGTGTACATGGGACATTTTCAAAGATAGACCATATATTAGGACACAGACAAAGTCTCTTCAAATTCAAGAGAATAGAAATCATCACAAGCATCTTTTCAGATCACAATGGCATAAAATTAGAAATCAACTACAATAAAAGCATTGAAAAAAGAATCAAACACTTGGAGGCTAAATAGCATGCTATTAAACAATGACTGGGTTACCAGAGAGATCAAAGAAGAAATAAAAAGCATCCTGGAAACAAATGACAATAAAAACACAACAATCCAAAATCTATGGGACACAATGAAAGCAGTCCTAAGAGGGAAGTTCATAGCTCTACAAGCCTACCTCAAAAAAAAAAAGAAAAACTGGCAATAAATGATCTAACCCTACAACTCAAAGAGTTAGAAAGAGAGCAACAAGAAAAGCCCACAGTATCCAGAAGGAATGAAATAATAAAGATCAGAGCAGAAATAAACAACATAGAGACCAAAAAAACAATACAAATGATCAATGAAACCAAGAGCTGGTTCTTTGAAAGGATTAACAAGATTGATGAACCTCTCGCCAGGCTCACCAAGAAACAAAGAGAGAGGACCCAAATAAACAAAATCAGAAATGAAAGAGGTGAAATAACAACTGACCCACTGATATACAAAGGTTTGTCAAAAAATACTACGAACAATTCTACTCCAACAAACTGGGCAACCTCGACGAAATGGACACATTCCTAGAAAAATACAAGCTTCCAAAACTCAATCAGGAAGAATAAAAAAACCTGAATAGGCCAATAACTACTGATGAAATTGAAACAGTAATCAAAAAGCTTCCAGCAAACAAAAGCCCTGAACCAGATGGCTTCCCAGGGGAGTTTTACCAAACATTCAAAGAAGAACTAAAGCCAATCCTTCTCAGACTATTCCAAAAAATTCAAGAGGAAGGCACACTTCCAAGCTCTTTCTATGAAGCCAGCATTACCCTAATCCCAAAACCAGATAAAAACGCCACAAAGAAAGAATTACAGGTCAATATCCCTGATGAACATAGATGCTAAAATCCTCAACAAAATTCTAGCAAACTGGATCCAGCATTACATTAGAAAGATCATACACCATGACCAAATGGGATTTACTCCAGGAATGCAATGCTGGTACAATATCCGCAAATCAATAAATGTGATACATCACATAAACAAGTTGCGAGACAAAAATCACATAATCATATCAATTGATGCAGAAAAGGCATTTGACAAAATCCAACACCCTTTTCTGATAAAAACACTCAGCAAAGTGGGAATAGAGGGATTATACCTCAACATAATAAAAGCCTTATATGACAGACCTACAGCCAACATTATACTCAATGGGCAAAAACTAAAACCATTTCCCTTAAGAACAGGAACAAGACAGAGATGCCCACTTTCACCACTCCTGTTTGACATAGTACTGGAAGTGCTAGCCAAAGCGATCAGACAGAAAAAATAAAAGGCATCCAAATTGGAAAAGAAGAAGTAAAATTGTCATTATTCGCAGATGACATGATACTGTACTTAGAAAACCCTGAAGACTGGATCAAAAAAATTATTAGACTTAATAAATGAATTTGGCAATGTAGCAGGATACAAAATTAACACCAAGAAATCTATGGCATTTTTATATGCCAATAGTGAACTTATAGAAAGAAACTCAAAAAACAATCCCATTTATCATTGCACCAAAAAAATTAAGATACCTAGGCATGAACTTAACCAAGGAGGTAAAAAACCTCTACCCAGAAAGCTACAGGACATTGAAAAAAGAGATAGAGGAAGACATAAACAGATGAAAGAACATACCATGTTCATGGATTGGTAGAATCAACATCATCAAAATGTCCATACTACCCAAATCAATCTATAGATTCAATGCACTCCCCATTAAAATACCAACAGCATATTTCACAGATCTAGAAGGAACTCTCCAAAAATTCATCTGGAATTTAAAAAAAAAAAAAAAAAAAAAAAACCCGAAAGCTGCTGCAATCCTGAGAAAGAACAAAGTAGGAGGGATCTCAATACCAGATATCAAGCTGTATTACAAAGCCACTGTTCTCAAAACTGCCTGGTACTGGCACAAGAACAGACATATAGATCAATGGAATAGAATAGAGAACCCAGAAATCAACCCAAAACACTATGCTCAATTAATATTTGACAAAGGAAGCAAGAACATACAATGTAGTCAAGACAGTCTCTTCAATAAATGGTGCTGGGAAATTTGGTCAGACACATGCAAAAAAATGAAACTAGACCACCAACTTACACCATACACAGAAATAAACTCAAAATGGATAAAGGACTTAAACGTAAGATGGGAAACCATAAGATTATTAGAGGAATCCACAGGTAGCAAAATCTCAGATAGATGCCGAAAGAATTTCTTCACTGACACAGATCCTAGGGCAATGGAAACTAAAGGGAAAAAAACTAATGGGACTATATCAAAATAAAAAGCTTCTTCGCAGCAAAAGAAACCATCAACAAAATAATAAGAAAACCCACTGCATGGGAGAACATATTTGCCAATGATATCTCCAATAAAGGTTTAATCTCCAACATTTATAGGGAACTCATACAGCTGAACAAAAGGAAGATAAACAACCCAATCAAAAAATGGGCAACGGACCTATATAGACACTTTTTGAAAGAGGACATACATAAGGCTGAGAGACATATGAGAACATGCTCAAAGTCACCAATCATCCGAGAGATGCAAATCAAAACAACAATGAGGTACCATCTCACACCTGTCAGAATGGCTATCATCAACAAATGACAAATGCTGGTGAGGATGCAGAGAAAAAGGAACCCTCATTCACTGCTGGTGGGAATGCAAACTGGTGCAGCCACTGTGGAGAACAGTATGGAGTTTCCTCAAAAAACTAAAAATGGAACTTCCATTTGACCCAGTGATCGCACTTCTAGGAATATATCCCAAGAAACCAGAAACACCAATCAGAAAGGATATTTGCATCCCTATGTTCATAGCAGCACAATTTACAATAGCTAATATTTGGAATCAGCCTAAGTGCCCTTCAGCAGATGAATGGATTAAAAAACTTTGGCACAGCTACACAATGGAATACTATGCAGCTGTAAAGAGGAAGGAACTCCTACCATTTGCAACAGCATGGATGGAGCTGGAGAGCATTATGTTAAGTGAAATAAGTCAGTCAGAGAAAGATAAATATCACATGCTCTCACTCATTTGTAGATTATAATGAACAACATAAACCAATGAACAAAAACAGATGTAGAGACAGAAGCATCGATCAGATGCTCAGAACTCAGAGGGAAAGCAAGGGAGGGTGGGGGTGAGGGGGAAAGATCAACCAAAGGACTTGTATGCATGCATATAAGCATAAGTGATGGATGTGGACAACAGGGGGGTAGGGGGAGGGCAGGATTGGGGGGATAAGGACACATTTGTAATATCTTATTCAATAAAGGGAAAAAAATTTTAAGAAAAGATAACTATAATAGTACTTGATAGAGTTGTGAAGTGTAAATGAACAGGTATGCATAAAGAGCTTAGAAGAGTGGCACATAAAAATAAAAAACACATTCCTTTTGCGTAAATACTAGCATAATATACACATTGACAGGCATCTTGCTCCCGCCCTTCCACATAAACAAATAACTTGGGTGGGCTTTTCTTTACAGCACACAAAATCATGCCACTTTTTCCTAATGGCTGAATAGTTAACCATTGGGTGGATGTGCCATCCAGTTTTTGTGTCTAAATACCAATATCTTTGATGATGACTTCCAAATGTTATATCTACTAGACATTTCTACTTACTAGTAGATACCTAATAACCACAAAAATTCTCTTCTTGCATTTTCTATTTATCTCAATTCCTACATTATAATCCTGTATAATAAAGAGCTAATATTCAAATGGTCCTCGCGCCCTCGCACCGGAACTGCTCAGACACTCAACAATGGGGAGAGAGGAATGGGGACCAGCCAGGCACAAATGAACTCGTGCGAAAGGAATGGGGGGGTTGGACCAGCCAGGCACAAAGGAGCTTGTGAGAGAGGAATGGGGACCAGCCAAGCTGTGGCCCGGGAGAGGGACAAGCCACATGCCCCGCGGTCCCGGGCACTAGCAGCTGCACCTGCGCTTGTGGTCCGGGAGAGGGAGAAGCTGTATGCTCCGTGGTCCTGGGTGCCTGCAGCTGTGGCCCAGGCAAAGCCGCCCACCCACAGTCCCCTGCAGCTGCAGCTGGCCTGGGTCCTGGATGTTTGTGGCTGGCCAGAGGGAGGGAAACCCGGGTCCTGGATGCCTGTGACCGGCCAGAGGAGTGAATCCTGGGTGCGGGGCAAGGCAGAGGCGGTTAGAGGCAATCAGGCCAGCAGGGCAGCAGTAAGGGGTGATCAGGCAGGCAGGTAGAAGCGGTTAGGGGCGATCAGGCAGGCAGGTGAGCAGTTAGGAGCCAGTGGTCCTGGATTGCGAGAGACAAGTCGGACATCCCCTGAAGGAAACCATCCCCCCCCCACCCCCGAATGCCCGTGCACAAATTTCATGCACCAGACCTTTAGTCCATTATATTACAGTTCTACCTTCAAAATATATTTCACATCTAAACATTTTTCTGTACCTATTGCTACAACTTATATCCAAGCTAACTTTGCTTTACTGAGTTGATCAAGGCCAAAATCTAGTCATCATTGTAACCATTCATCAAAATATAGGGTGTCCCCAAAAAATTTATATACACTCACTTTGAATAATTATAAAGGCAGTGTTTATTACAATACTTTTCTTTTAATCTATTTTAATTTATTTTTTAATCCTCACCTGAGGAGTAAGGATATTTCTTTGATTTTTAGAGAGTGGAAGGGATGGGGAAGGAGGGAAGAGAGAGAGAGAAACATTGAGTTGTTAGAGACACATTGATTGGTTGCTTCCCGCTCATGCCCTGACCAGGTCCGGGGATTGAACCTGCACCCAAGGTACGTGCCTTTGACCCAGAATCTATCCTGAGAC
Organism: Myotis nattereri; assembly: GCF_964212035.1. NCBI lineage: Eukaryota > Metazoa > Chordata > Mammalia > Chiroptera > Vespertilionidae > Myotis > Myotis nattereri. The sequence goes on from NC_138089.1 coordinate 33,286,619, forward strand.
CCTTCAGTCTCAGGGCCTACACTCTAACCACTGAACCAAACCAGCCAGGACTTATTTTCAAAATTGAGCTATCAGCTATTATAGTATGTATACTTTTAGGGGGTGGGGATACCTGTGTTTTCAACTCTCTCTTCGGTGTACTATTTGTTCTCTCCTTTTCTCCTTTTACTGTTCTATAGTCTGTTTACACAGAAGTTTAGAATGTAAATCAGAATATTTCTTACCTCAAATTTTCCAGTGGGTCTTACCTCACTTAGATTTTAATCATGAGATCTTATTTGATCCTAATAGAACCCTTATAATGTGGCCCCTTGATTTTTTGCTTCAACCTCATCTCCTGCCTATTTCTATGCTTTAGCCACACTAACCACCTTTCTCTTTTATGAGTGCCCTCATAACAATTTACCTCATTACCTTTGGAACACTGTTCTGTTATACATGCTTTTTCACTCACTTCATGCTTAAACATGAGCTATTAAAAGAGGCCTTCTTGCCTGACCATCCTCTTTACTCATTATCCTTTTACTATACTTTTTTTAAACCATACTTTATTTTCTTGATAGATATTTTCATTATCTGACTATTTTTCATTTATATATTATCTGTTTGTTTATTCTCACTAGGGAGTAAAAAATATGAGGGTAGGTACTGTCTTGTGCACTTTTTTCTTTTTTTTCTGTGCACTTTTTTACTTCTAGTATTCAGCATATGTTGGGTTGACCAATGAATGGGGAAGCAATTAAGTGCTTCTTGAACTCTCTGAGGTGAAAGACTAGTTTTTAAATTACCAACCTGTTATAATTTAGTACTTGTAAAATATAATACAATTATTTTCAAAATAAATAGTTTTAGTGTCATTTCATTATTAGATTCAACAGACAGAGATTACTCTGTCAAATTATTACAAACATTTCTAAAAACTTACTTTTAAATTTGTACTTAAATTGAAGTGGTAACAAGCCGTTTTTTGCAAACTACACTTCTGAGTAGCACAAGTTTACCATTCTATAAAACTAGAACAAGTAGTAGTCAACAGTTAAAATTCGAAGGATAAATGAAGTATTCTTTTTGGTTGACAAGGAGAAGGCACTTAACAGCCCATGTAACAGAATTCAGCCTGAACTCCCATATGATTATTCATTTATAAAATGGTTCTGTTAGAAATGCCAGTAAAATGTAATTAGTGCTCACACTATGCAGAAATGAGTCCTTTTTTTTAGTAGACTCAATTAGACATCACAATCCCCATGTTGTATCTATGTCTTTAAGTTGGAAGTCTTTCTTTAATAGCTATTTATTTGCTATGTGTTGGTGGTATGTTAAATAAAAATTTTAGTGAAGTATATGTTTACAGATTCATAAATATTTTGTCTCAGTAAATACTACTATATTATATATAATACTTTTCTGAAAGTGTTTTGATTATTTTGCATTTTTTCATTGTTTTAGTGTGTTGATTTATTTTGCTTATATATAACTAGGATGTGTGGCAAGTCATTACATAATGACAGTTGGAGTTTGGGATCTAGGTTCACAAAGAGATACATAGCTGAAAGCAAAAGCTATTAAATTCAAGAAAATATGTATCTCAGCTTCCACTGGTGAATTCCAGCCAGGGTTGGTGTTAATTTTAATGCTTTCCAACTCCTTGATCTTCAAGTCACTTTGTTTTAGAGAACTACAAGTATATAGTAAAGTAAGCTTCATTGGGTAAGACTTTGTATGCTCAGGACATGCTCTGTTAAACTATTATCCCTGATTTGGGCAGTTTGAATGCCACAGTTCCCTCATGTTCTTTAGCTCTTTTCCTTTTTTATACAGATTAATTTAAAAAGTGCTTTTAACCTTCATAATATTATCAGATAGTCTGCTCACAATGTGTAAAATGCTATAAAATTACTAGCCTATATTTTGAAACAGAATATTTCTCACTGTATTGAGACATTGTATCTCAGGAAAAAGAAAACATTTTCATTAAATACATTTCGAAATGGACTCTAACTTTAATACATTTGTTTTCAGGATTTATGTCTTATATTTTGATTTAAGGGCAGTAGCAATCACTGTTAACATGGAGTTAGCCAAAATGTAGATAGAGTTTCAGACTAACAGTAAGAGAGAGAGAAGATAGGTAGGTGGGTAGGTAGAGAGATAGCATTCTGTATATACTAGAGGCCCGATGTATGAAATTCATGTATTGGCGGGGGGGAGAGGGGGGGCAGCGGGAGGGGGGCGCGTTCCTCAGCCTGGCCTGCACCCTCTCCAATCCGGAACCCCTCAGGGGATGTCCAACTGCAATCCAGAACCACTGGCTCCTAACCGTTCACCTGCCTGTCGCCCCTAACCACCTCTGCCTGCTGGCCTGATGCCCCTAACTGCCCTCCCCTGCCGACCTGATCACCCCTAACTGCCTCTGCCTCGGCCCCGCCACCGTGGCTTTGTCCAGAAGGATGTCTGGAAGATGCCTGGTCTAATTAGCATATTACCCTTTTACTAGTATAGATGTTTATATATGTATTTAAAGGGAAATAGTGACATTTTAAAAGAAATGCATGCTCATATTTAGTTTTGGATATTTAGTTTGGATATGAAGATAAGTGGATCAATTTTTCCAAAACACTGATCAGTTCATTTTTTATAACTGAACATTTGTTTTTGCAGGTGAATAACCTTAAAAAAATGAGGGAAATTATTTTATCAACACCACCCCTCTTATTCCTCTACCAATATTTTCTACATTTTCACCATCTCAATAATGAATATAAATATGAATAGACAAAAGTTTAAGGTTTTTGTCATACCTGTTTCTCAGAGCACTTGAAACAGAAGTTTGAAAATATTTAACAGGACTTAAAAATACAAGTGAACATTTAAAAGTACGTTAACACAATGACTAGGGAAAATAGGTCAGTCAGAAATTCACAGAATACATTTTTAATGAATTTAATGAGATTGGTAGGATCAGTCTATTTTTCAGGGGTTGGAGGTTATGTTATGCCATTCACTGAGGTGAACAATACAAGCAGAGGATCCATCTTCGGGGTACAGATCATGAACTGATTGATGCATCTACCTAATAAAGGTATTAAGGAAGCAATTGTATACACAGAACTGGTGGTCAGAAGAGTAGGTTTGATTAGTATGCTCTCACTAAGGTGTGCATATTTGAGGACTCAGGAGATGGGTTGTAGAAGATACTATCTAAATCCGTCCTGCTGATGGTTAGTAGGATGAGGCTGTTTATAAGTGGGAAAGGTTAATGAGCCAAACTCTAGTGACACTTTCAGAGTACGATGACAACTTCTATAAAATAATTTTCCTTTTTCTTTTTAACTTAAATTATGCCTGGATTATAAAACAAATTCTTTTCATCTGTTTCCGTTATAAATTTGTAACCTTATGGATGAAATTCTGATTCATAGTTGAATACTATAGTCTTCCTTTATTTCATAGCCATGAAGCTCATGACTGCTTTGGTGAATGTTGCCTTAAACCTCAGTATTCATCAGGATAATACACAGAGACAATATGAAGCTGAAAGAAATAAAATGATTGGGAAAAGAGCCAATGAAAGGTTGGAGTTACTACTTCAGAAACGCAAAGAGGTAAGTTTCATGATATCTGAAATTCTTATGTTATGTAAATGTGTAGGAAATATATATCATATTGGATTTTTTAATTCCCTGTAAAACAGACTGTGTGTTTTCTTAATGTACTTTTTAAAATTATATTATTTGATCTCAAAGTTTTAAAATGAAACTACAGTATTCAGCCAGTGATTATCTGAGTGCTGTCTAATGGCAGAAGAGAATCACAGAACAATTCTACTTTTGAAAACAGGTGGTACGGGAGTTAGGGTAACTCATAAACATTATCAGGCTATGGCCAAAGAAAACATGATAAGTATTAACATAAGAACTAAGAGCCAGCAAAGCCTGCATTTCTAGGAGAAAGCCGAAGCCTACACATTAGCTAAATATATAAGGCACTCTTGTGAATAAGATCAGTCTTAGTTTTACAATGAAATTTTCATATATGTGTTGAAAATTACTTTAAACTAGATTTTTAGTAGGTAATATGTTTATTCAATACGAAATAAAATTTTAGATCTACAGTATTAGTCTATATTTTAACTTGAAAAAGGATTAATATCACATTGCTACAAATTTTTATCAATGCATAATGGCTTATAACAGGCTATAAGAAGCAGCAAGCTTATGGTTAAATTATTATCCATTCTGTATTAGCATGCTAGGGCTGCTGTAATAGATACCACAAACTGAGTGGCTTAAAGAAAAGGAATTTTTTTCTCAGAGTTCTGTGGGCTATAAGTCAAAGATAATTCTAGTCTTCACATGGCCTTCTCCCTGTGTGTGTGCAAGTCTCTAACTTTCTACTATTTCTAAAGAAACCCCTCATATTGGATTATGGGGCCACCCTACTTTGGTGTGGCTCTATCTTAGCCTACGACCTCTGCTACACCCTATTTCCAAATAAGGTTTGATGTAGGAAGGGTTAGCACTTTAGCATATGAATTTTTGAGGGGTACAATTCAACTCAGAACACATACTATATTTGTAATACTATGGGAGTAAATTTTGGAACTGTGGCTTCAGTAAGTACTACTAACCAAACTATATACTTCTTATAAATTAATTTTTTTTAATAATAAGTGCAAGAAAAGTGTAACTTACAAGTAAGTTGCAATATTATGAATGCTTTACCATAAAGTTATTCTAATTTCAGTCGAACCTGAAACAGTATACAGCAAAAAAATAAATCTGGCTCTGATTGAGTGGCTCAGTCCCATATACCAAGGGGTTGTGAATTCGATTCCAGGTCAGGGCACATACCTGGGTTGTGGTTTGATCCCTAGTTGGTGCATGTGTGGGAGGCAACCAATCAATGTTTCTCTCTCTCTCTCTCTCTCTCTCTCTCTCTCTCCTTTTCCTGTCTCTCTAAAAATCAATAAAAACGTATCCTCAGCCCTAACTGTTTTGGCTCAGTGGATAGAGCATCAGCCTGCAGACTCAAGGGTCCCGGGTTCAATTTTGGTCAAGGGCATGTACCTTGGTTGTGGGCACATCCCCAGTGGGGAGTGTGCAGGAGGCAGCTGATTGATGTTTCTCTCTCATCGATGTTTCTAACTCTCTATCCCTCTCCCTTCCTCTCTGTAAAAAATCAATAAAATATATTTTTTAAAAAACAAAACGTATCCTCAAGTGAGGATTTTAAAAAAAAAGTCCTAAGGAATAAGTCTGAGGAGTTTTGCCACATTGGAGTATGCAGTTAAAGCCAGTATTTCACTGAGTATTAATACAAAACAAATTAGAATAAGAAATATTACATTGAATGTGATTTTATATCAGTGTTTTTATTCCTTTTGAGCAGTGAATAAACTCAAACTTTAACTCTCATCAGTAGTGTTGCCTGAAATTTATTATCTTTGCTGTAGTGTTTTATTTTGTTGCTACATTCCACCACTGGTGGCTAGGAACCTTGTTACTTTCTATTATGCCTCCTGTACTGGGAACTTGGCCTACTCTAAGTCTCGAGCTAATCAGATAGTAAAGTCATATTTGGATACTTTAGGTAGAATAGGAAATTTCTTCTACAGTGGCAAGTATGTTAATCATGGGAGATCTGTTGCCAAGAAAGGCAAAATCAAGCCAGGGACCTGGTTTGGACAAAAGAGGTTAGAAATTGAGGACTATTCCCAAAGCAAATGATATTTTGGAGATAGGAATCTCACCACCTTAGCACCACTCCTTTTAGTGTCAAGAAAGAGAGAGAGGTTCTTAATCCACTAGTATAGTTGTAGAAATAATGCAAGAATACTGGTAATATCATATTGCACAATAAGTGAGAAAAAGGATTGATAATTATTCAAAATGAGAATAACCAGTTATTAAAAACAATTGGAACCGTTCATTATAAATCAGATATTTTTAACCTGTGTGCCTCAAGAGGCATTCTGGTGTGCCACACGAACTTTTAAAACATGCAATACCTGACTATTTAGTTAGGGGCACTGACCTATTTTCCCTGAGATTGTCAAACACAACAATAGCCATCCAGTGTGAATGAATCAAAATTATACCTGTTTTTTTGTCAGATGGGCAAAAAAAAAATTTTGGTGTGCAGCAGAATTTTAATAGTTTGTGTGCGCCGTAAGATGAAAGAGGTAAAAAACCACTGTTCTAAATAAAGTGATCAACATTTTAATTAATCTATTTTTTATTTCAGCTACAAGAAAATCAGGATGAAATCGAAAATATGATGAACTCTATTTTTAAGGGTATATTTGTTCATAGATACCGGTAAGGGATTTTTAAAATCATTTAGAAGATTTTTAACTTATAATTTATTGCTTCTTTGTAGTTCTAGGTAGTTCTAGAGATATAAAACTCTGTCTTGATTTGTTTTCTGGAAAACACCTTTGGTTATAAAAGCTAAATAAATGTTACTGTTATGCTGTTACTGCCACACTCTTCCAAATTCAGAACATAACACTGTTAGAGGCACCCTCTGTACTTGCATTTGCATTGATGGAATAGGTAGTCTTAAGTTTATGTGCCCTTAATAAGATGTGATTGTCTTGATAATTGCCTTGCTTCCTGTCTTGTGGTACTCACCTTATTCCATGATCAAATTAACCAGCAGTCTGTGAAGATAATACAACTTCATAACATTATTTTTCTTTACCTTCAACTATATGCATGAAAGTAGAAGCATAGTATTTCCCAACTATTTTTATCATGCTACATTGCAAATGAATTTAGGTTGTCTTTCTGTGAAACCTGTAAACTTTTAAAACATTAACCACATTATTAAAGAGCATATTTCACAAGAATTAGTGGCTCATATACATACACTTGTTACTTTCTGTTAATTATACATGCTTACTTTGGGTTTCACTTTCTCTGTTCTTTAGTTTCTCAAGGTGGAAACTGACATAATTGGTTTGAAACTTTTTTTTTTCTAATATAGGAATTTAGTCCTATACATTTCTCTCTTAGCACTACTTTAGCTATATCCCCTAAATTTGCACATGTTGTATTTTCATTTTCATTCAGCTCAAAATATTCTTATACTTTGGCTCATTTCTTTGACCCATGGGTTATTTAGCAGTGTGGTATTTAGTTTGCAAATATCTGAGATCTTTCCAAATAATTTTCTGTTACTGATTTTTAATAGTTCCATTGTAGTCAGAGAACATACTTTGTATGATTTGAATGTTTTTAAATTTATTGAGATTTGTTTTATGGTCCACAATATGGTCTATCTTGATAAACGTTTTGGTTGCTGAGGAAAAGAATGTGTATTGTGCTTTTTCTTTGTATCAGTTGGGTCAAAATTTGTTGATAGTGTTGTTTAAGTCTTTCATCTTTACAAATTTACTGTTCTGAGAGAACTTTTACAGTCCTCCCCCCCCCCCCCCCAGCCTATCACTTTCTGTTTATTTGCTTCATAAAGCCTTTTGGAGAGCAAAAGCTTTCCATTTAAGTGAAGTCATTTCTTGATTTTATTTCTGTGGTAATGTTTTTGATGTCATATTTTGAACATTTAGTCTAACCCCAAAATTTTCTTCTGTGTTTTATTCTAGAAGTCTAATCATTTAATCTTTTCAGTTAAGTTATGAACCATATATAAAATTAATTTCTGAATATGGTACAATAATAAGGATATAAGTCCAATTTTTGCATATGGATATTAATTTGTCCAAGCACCATTTGGTGAAAGACTATCCTTCTCCAATTGATTTGTCTTGGCACTCTTCTTGAAAATCAAATGACCATAAATACTGTACAAGGTTTTATTTCTGGATTTGCTAATCTGTCGGTGTTTATACTCATACCAACTATATTTATTACTTTAGCTTTAGAGTAGGTGGGATTTTTTTTAGCTTTATTGATTTATAATTGACATATAGCATATGTAATTTCAAGGTATACAATGTGATGATTTGATACACATATATATTGTTAAATAATGATGACAGTAAGGTTAGTTAGTACCTCCATCACATCACATACTAGTAATTACCTTTTGTGTGTGTGTGTGTGTGTGTGTGTGTGTGTGTGTGTGTGTGGTGATAACAATTTGAGATGTACTCTCAGTAACTTTTAAGTATGTAATACAGTATTGTTTTCTATAGTCACCATACGATACATTAGATCCCCAGAACTTATGACCATTTTCTTTATTTTCCCCATACTCCCCCCCCACCCCCCCACCCCTCCAAGCCTCTGGCAGCCACCTTTCTGCTCTCTCTTTTTTTGAATTTGACTATCTTAGATTCCATATTTAAGTGAGAACATACAGTCTTTTATAGTAAGTTTTTAATATCAAGTAGTGTTAAGTCCTCCTCCTTTGTTCTTTTTCAAAATTGTTGTGATTATTATACCTCTTCCACTTTTCTATGTAAATTTTAGGATTAGCTTGTCAATTTTTACTCAAAAGCTTGTTGGGATTTTGGTGGAGAATATAATGCATCTGTAGACCGGTTTGGAGAGAATTACCCTCTAAATAATACTGAATCCTCCAATCTATGATTGCATCTTAATTTATTCAAATATCCTTTAATTTTTCTAAGGAATTTTTTATGATTTTTCAGTGTACAATTTTTCAGTGATTTTATTTTTATGCTATTATTGTAAATGGAATTTTTTTTTAATTTCTGTTTTGTTTTGTTTTTTAATATGTTTTTATTGATTCAGAGAGAAAGGCAGAGGGAGAGATAGAAACATCAATACTGAGAGAGAATTGTTGATTGGCTGCCTCCTGCAAACCCCACACAGGGGGATGGAGCCTTCAACCCTGGCATGTGCCCTGACCGGGAAATGAATCGTAATCTCCTGGTTCATAGGTCGATGCTAGCTCTAAGTTTTATGTTGTTACGGTGTAGTGGGATGAAGAAATTCCCTTTAGCCTAATCCTTGGTTATTTTTATAATGGTTGGTTGTTTGATTTTATTTTTCCGTTTTGGTTGAGATGATAATACAGGTTTTTTATTACTCTATTAATATAGTGCATTATATGAATTGATCTTTTAGATATTAGGCCAATCTTGTGTTCTGGGGAAAATTTCATGTGCTCATGGTATACACTGAGTGACCGATTATTATGACCACCTGACGTTTGTAGGCAAATTAGCTATAATTTCGTGCTGAAGTTGCTAGAGGGCCAGACCATTATAAATAAGGAAGCAGGTTGTTTGCTACAAAAGTAGAAGTGGTTTTTTTCTGAAGATATGGGTAAACAACGTTATTTAACAGCCTTTGAAAATGGGATATTGTCAGGGCCAGCCTGACAAGGTTGAGCCGGGCTGAGGTAGGGAGGTGGGAAATGAGAAAAGAAAGAAAGACAGGAAAGCGGGATCGGGAGGACTCCAGTTCTCTTGATGAACTGAAGCGAAGTTTATTAGCCACACAATCTTATTTATACACAACACACTGAGTAGGAGGTCTGTCAAGAGGAATGTATTCTTTGTTCCTCTTAATCTCTAAGGGAGGGACACAGCAGAAGGACAAGTTCTCAGTACAGCATATCTCAGTAAATAGTTACAGACTTCTTGGTAAGCCATGAAAGGCTGTTCTCATTCTACTGATAATCGCCATCCAAACAAGTCTGGGAAAACTGTGTGGGTAAGGGTCCCGGCCTTGCTAGCCCCTTCAGGTGCAATGACCTTGCCAGCTTACATCTGGCCCCCAGCAGGATATATTTGAACGTGAGTTGCCAGATTATTATGACCACCTGACGTTTGTAGGCAAATTAGCCGTACACTGCATCATATGGGATATGGAAGCCGAGGGCCTGTTCGAACACCTTTGCTGTCTGCAGTTACCAAGATAAAACATCTCCAATTCGCACAGGAATACAAGGATTGAACAGTCGAGCATTGAGAAAAAGTCATGTGGTCCGATGAATCACGTTTCCAGTTGCATCATGCAGATGGCAGAGTGAGAATTTTGGTGGAAACAGCATGAAAGCATGCACCCCACATGCATGAGTACAACCCTTCAAGCTGGTGGGGGCAGTGTTATGGTTTGGGGCGTGTTTTCCTGGCATGATTTGGGCCCTTTAATTCATGTGGAACAGCGTCTGAATAGCACAACATACCTAAGTATCGTTGCTGATCAAGTTCATCCTATCATGTTGATGGCGTATCCCAGGGGTCCTCAAACTATGGCCCGTGGGCCACATGCAAATACAAATATTGTATTTGTTCCCGTTTTGTTTTTTTACTTCAAAATAAGATATGTGCAGTGTGCATAGGAATTTGTTCATAGTTTTTTTTTAAACTATAGTCCAGCCCTCCAACAGTCTGAGGGACAGTGACCTGGCCCCATTTAAAAAGTTTGAGGACCCCTGGCGTATCCCAATGGAGATGGCTTCTTCCAACAAGACAGTGCGCCATGCCACAGTGCTCGTATTGTGCAGGAGTGGTTTCAAGAACATGAGGGAGACTTTACCTTGCTTAGGTGGCCCTCACAATCACCAGATCTCAATCCAATTGGGACGAAGTTAAAAGAGCCATCAGGCAGCTGATTCCACAACCAGCAAATCTCACAGAACTGGACAGTGCTATTCATCAGGCATGGTGTCAGATTCCTCACATCATCTTTCAACATCTTGTGGAGTTATGCCAAGAAGAATCGCCACAGTATTGAAGGCAAAAGGTGGCCCAACGAAGTACTGATGGGCTGGTCATAATTATCTGGCCACTCACGTTCAAATGTATCCCACGTTCAAAGGCTGTTAAGTAGCGTTGTTTATCCATATCTTCAGGAAAAAATCACTTCTGTCGTGGTAAACAACCTGCTTCCCTATTTTTAATGGTCTGGCCCTCTAGCCACTTCAGCGCGAAATTATACCTAATTTGCCTACAAACGTCAGGTGTTCATAATAATCTGGCCACTCAGTGTATAATCCTGTTACATGCTACTGGGTTTTATTTGCTGATATTTCATTACGGAATTTTGTGTTTACTTCTATAATGGCAATACTTGGTTACTGGCCTCAGAATACACCACATAGCCTGCCTGTTCAGTCGTTTGATTGTCCCTCACTAACCCCTCTGCCGGCATGGTCGTAGGCAGCCATCTTGTGAGGGTGTGAGGGTTAATTTGCATATTGCCTCTTTATTATATAGGATATATTGGTCAGATGATTTTCCAACCACTTCACTTTCCCATCACCTTAACAACTAGCTGTAACCAATTCTGTTATGTTTTTTTTTTGTTGTTGCCATTTATTTTGTGTGTTTTTATCTCTTCTATGCTCTCCTTTAACCTCTTGCACATAAATACTTGCTATAACAACTGTTTTAATGTCCTCTTTTACTAGTTTATCTGCATCATTTTCTGGTTCTGTTTGTATTGATTTTTTTCCTTATAGGTTATTTTCCTGCTTCTTTGTATGATTGGCAATATTAATTGGATGCCAGACATTGTTTTGCTCTGTTGAGTGCTAGATAATTTTATAAGTATTTATCAACTTTTTGTGAGGATCATAATTATGTTTGATTCTATCAAGACTTGTTTTTAAAGGGTTGTTAGGTGGGCCAGAGCCACATTTTGTCTCAGGCTAATTTTCCCCCAATAATAAGATAATATTATTCCTTATATTCTATTCCTTGTGAATTACAAGTATTTTGTGCTCTGGCTCATTAGTACAGAAAGTATTCCCAACCCTATGTTTTCTCCAGAGATTGCTCTCTCTGCTCTTTTCATTCTTTCCCGGCCTTGGGTGGTTTGATTCACATGCTGTTTATTGCTCAGCTGAGTAAAAAGAGTCTTTTCATAGCTCTTTCTCTCTAAGGCTCTCTCTCCTCTGGTACTATGCTTTTTAAACTCTAGCTACCTTGTCCTCTAGAGTCCCAGCTTATTTTCCTCAACTCAGGGATATTTCCAGGCTCTGCCTAGATTCTTCTGCAGACAGCAGTCTGTGAAATCTTAAGGCTCACCTAATTTGTTACCCCTCTCTCACTGATTACTGTTCTACTCTGTATGATATTCAACATATCAAAACTATTTTACATATTTCATACAGTTTTTAGTTTCTTTTTTAAGTGGGAGCATAAATCTTGTCCATCCTGGCTCAGCCATGCAATCTTGAGTATAGAATTCATATCATTTTTTTAATGATTTTACCTCAGTCTTTAACACCAAAATAACATTGCCTTTATTTTAGTGATTTGCCCTTATCAAGTCTTGCCAAGGCTTTCCCCCTGTTATTCTCATAGAAACAACAGTTCTTCAATTTCCTAATATCATTACTCTATTGATTTATTTTCTGTTTAGTCAGACCTTGCATAAAATAGTATTGGATATATCACAGCTTACTTTTGATATATTAAAATATCAGCTGGTCAAAATAGGATTGCAGATATAGTTGAGCATGTGACCTGCCTGCCAAAGTGATCATGGATACCAGTCATTGATTTTTTCAGAAGTATTGCTCCATTCTTTTTATTGATTAAGGGGAGATATTACTGCATATACATACTGGAAATAGAAGGTACTGTGCAGAGATTGCACTTTAAGTTAACACTTTGAGTCTCACCTGCCACTTCAACTTCAAAGAAATATTGACTATGACTGTACATATACACTGCTAGATCTAACTCTACTAGTTTATAGGGAATATGGAAAATAGAAGAGTGTTTTGTCTGACTAGATCCTCGTGGTATTATCCAAGTTCAGAATGTGGGAAATTGTACAAACCAAATGATCCAGTCCTTCAACAAATAAATGGTATATAATAAGAACAGGTGGATATAAAAACAATTTAAAATACTGAAACTGAAAAAAAAAATTCATTGGATTATATTTAATGAACAAGACATACGTTAGACTGTTAAAGAGATAATTAGTAAATTAGAATATAATACTGAGGAATTTACCTAAGCACAGTATAAGGGATAGGAGATGAGGAATGACATTTCTGATATATGGCAGGTAGAAGAGGCTTCATATAGGATTTACTATAGGATTTCAAACTGAGAGAAGTATTGGAAAGAAGTAGTGTTAATGCGATAACTTAAATTTTACAAATTGGGTTTAAAAAATAGAATCTTTAGATTGGGAAGACTTAGTGAGTATTGATAAGTCAAGAAAAAATATTCCACATCTACACATAGTCAAAATGCAAAATATCAAAGATCATGAGGGCCCTGGCCAGGTGGTTCAGTTGGTTCAAATGTCATCCCGTACCAAAAACATTGTGGGTTTGAATCCCAGTCGGGGCGCGTACAGAGGCAGCCATCAATGTTTCTCTCTCACATCCATGTCCGTCTGTCTGTCTGTCTGTCTCTCTCTCTCTCTCTGTCTCTGCCTCTCTCCCCCCCTCTATCCCCCCTCCCTTCCTCCCTCTCTCTCCCCCTCCCTCACTTCTCTCTCTCCCCCTCCTCCCCTTGCCTGCACCCTTTCCTCTCTCTAAAATAAATTTTTAAAAATAAAAACATTTTCAGGTGAGAATTTAAATTTTAAAAAATGGTCATGTGAAAGGCATAAAAGCAACCAAAAAAGAAAGACTGTTCTTTTAGTGATGGTAAACGAATTTAAAAATTATTAGGCCATAAGAACAAGCTTAATGGAAGAAGAGATAACAGGAAAGATTTCAACAATTTTTAGATGATGAAAAGTGGATGTCTTATTTTCTAGTTGGGCTTTTCACCTTTTTATAGTAGAGGGAAACATTTCAGAATCATGTTTCCAGAGTTGTTCTTATATAAGACCATGATATGATTTATTCTGAGCAAATTGTCATTCTATTATTTTAATCTTGTTATTTCCTAACATATTATCTTTTTTAAAAATATATTATTATTGATTTCAGAGAGGGAGAGGGAGAGAGTGATAGAAACATCAATGATGAGAGAGAATCATTGATCAGCTGCCTCCTGCACGCCCCACACTGGGGATCGAGCCTGCAACCCAGGCATGTACCCCAACTGGAATCGAATTGTGATTTTTTTTGGTTCATAGGTCAACGCTCAACCAATGATCCACACTGACTAGGCCTAGCATTTTATCTTTGAGCTAACCTCTTGGGTCAAATTGATAGTTAAAATATGAATATTAATTGAAGAGATTTTTGAGTGTTTATATATCTCTAACATTCAGTTTTTAATCTTATGCCTAAAATTCTGTTTCTAGTAAGATTAAGAAATAATATAGGGTAGCATTTGCCATGCCACCTGTTCTGTATGCGACACCTGTGGTACAATGTCTGTCTATGTATTTTGTCACTATTATGACTAACTAGAGGCCTGGTGCATGAATTCGTGCATAGGTGGGGTCCCTAGGCCTGGCTGACGATCATGGCTGATTGGGGTCATCTCGCCCAGTCCGAATTGGGGCCAGGCTGATCAGGGCCTGTTGGCAGGGGGGGAGGGATAGGGAGAGAGACCACGGGAGGTTGGCTGGGGGAGTGGGGGACCGCGGGAGGTTGGCTGTGGGAGTGCACTGACCACCGGGGGGCAGCTCCTGCATTGAGCATGTGCCCCTTGGTGGTCAGTGCACATCATAGCGCCTGGTCGACTGGTCGTTTCGGTCGTAAAGGTCACTTAGGCTTTTATATATAGACTAGAGGCCCGATGCACAAAAATTTGTGCACTCAGAGGGGAGAGGGGGTCCCTCAGCCCGGCCTGTGCCCTCTCACAGTCTGGAACCCCTCGGGAGATAACGACCTGCTGGCTTAGGCCCGCTCCCGGGTGGCAGAGGGCAGGCCCAATCCCTAGGTGCAGCCCCTGGTCAGGCTCAGAGCAGGGCCGATTGGGGAGTTGGGGCGCCGCCCCTGTCATGCACAGAGCAGGGCGGATGGGGAGGTTGCGATGCCACCCTCAGTCACGCTCAGAGTAGGGCCAATGGGGGGTTGGGGCATCGCCCCCTGTCACACTCAAGGCAGGGTCGATGGGGAGGTTGCGGCGCCATCCCCTGTCACACACAGAGCAGGGCCAATCAGGGGGTTGGGGCGCTGCTCCCTGTCACTGACAGAGCAGGGCCCATCAGGGGGGTTGGGGCTCCGTACCCTGACATGCATAGAGCACGGTCGATCAGGGGGTTGGGGAGCTCCCCTCTGTCACTCACAGAGCAGGGCCCAACAGGGGGTTGGGGTGCTCCCCCCTGTCACTCACAGAGTAGGGCCTCCCCCCTGTCACTCACAGAGTAGGGCCGATAGGAGAGTTGGGGTACTGCCCCCTGTCTCACACACACAGCAGGGTGGATCGGGGTTGGGGCGCCGCACCCTGTCACAATCAGGGCAGGGCTGAAGGGAAGGTTATGGCTCTACCCCGTCACACACAGAGCAGGGCCCGTGGGGGGTGGTTGGAACACCGCCCTCTATCACCCACAGAGCAGGGCCGATCAGGGGGTTGGGGCGCCGCCACTCTCACACTCAGGGCAGGGCCGATGGGGAGGTTATGGCTCTATCCCGCCACACACAGAGCAGGGCCCGTGGGGGGGGGGGGTGGGGGCGCCGCACCCTGTCACACACAGAGCAGGGCCCATCAGGGGTTGGGGCACCGCACCCTGTCACACACAGAGCTGCAGGGTGATCAGGAGGTGGGGGAGCTCCCCCCTATGAGGCACAGAGCAGGGCTGATCAGGGAGTTTGGGCGCTGCCCTCTGTCACGCTGACCCCGGTGCCAGGAGGTCTCGCTGCTCTGCTGATCCCGGTGCTGGGAGGCATATTACCCTTTTACTATATAGGATAGAGGCCTGGTGCACGGGTGGGGGCCGGCTGGTTTGCCCTGAAGGGTGTCCTGGATCAGGGTGGGGGTCCCCACTGGGGTGCCTGGCCAGCCTGGATGAGAGGATGATGGCTGTTTGCAGCTGGTCACAAACACCCTTCAGGGTTGGGGTCCCCACTGGGGTGCCTGGCCAGCCTGGATGAGGGGATGATGGCTGTTTGCAGCTGGTCACACACCCTTCAGGGTGGGTGTCCCCACTGGGGTGCCTGGCCAGTCTGGGTGTGGGGCTGAGGGCTTTTTTCAGTCTGGCGGGTGACCGAAGCTCCCAACCGCCCGTTTTTTTCTTTTTTCTTTTTTATTCTGTGCCAGCTTTAGCTTTGAGGCTTGGCTCCAGCTCTTAGGCCTCCGCTGCTGAAAGCAGGTATCTGGTTTGTTTGGGTTCTATAATCGAAACACTGTTTCAACTCCAGCTCTGAGATCCCGGGTGGCTGAAAGCATATTTCTGGGGTTTTGTTTAGCTTCTATATTTGTAACAGTGTTTCAAACTGCAAGCTCAGAGGCCGGCAGCGGCAGGCGGGAAACGTTGGTTTCCTCCGTCACTGAAGCAAGCAAGCCCCATGTTCACTTCAAGCTGCCTGGCTGCTGGCCGCCAAGTTGGCTGACAGTTAATTTGCATATCTCCCTGATTAGCCAATGGGAGGGGTAGCGGACGTACGGCTAATTACCACGTTTCTCTTTTATTAGATAGGATGGATAATACAACAAAAATGAAATGAAAAGTATTTCGTTTTATAAATGTATTAAATTTCAAATGCATTTCACGTAACTGATCATTCTGAAATAATGAAATGAAATATATGGATTTAATTAGCAAACAGGAGAGTTTCAGGTTTTTATGTCTGCACTTAAATATTACTACCTCTCAGAAGCCTTTTTTGACCACTTTTAATCCCCTCCATCATTTTACATGCTTGTTTGTTCCTTGTACTGCTCAGTACTAACATTTAACACTCCCTTAAAATAACATTTATTTTAATCATCTCTATTTAAGTTATAATTTCTATTATTAAGTTCTTGTTACAGTCTAATAAAGGATACAGTATGACTTTTAAGTAACTCCTTCAACTGTTTCTTTCTCCCCTAGGCTATTTCCAAAAGAAAAAGTTCTCTGTAGTTCTATTTGGAAAATGTAATTTCTTTAGCCAAATATTAGTGACAAAATTGGTTGAGGCATGAATACATTGTGTGCTACAATGTAGATAGTGAACCTTCTTGAAACTGGTAATTATTTCTCACTCTAGAGCTCTCATGAGATTCCTTGTATGTGAGAGATAATTGTGTCAAAACAGCCCTATTAGCCAAGAGTTATTCTCTGAAATGTATATTGTCATTTGAATTTAGTCAGCTTTCTTACTAGAAAGATACCTGTGAAGGGTACTATAAGAAACATTTAATTAAAATTCATTAAAGTTAAATTTCTTTTTGTTGTAAGCAGAAAATATTTAAATTCCATCTTCCAAGAAAGTAATGCAAAATGAAAGCTTAAGTCCAGATAGTAAAGGTTCATGCCTCCTAAAAAAAAGACATTAACTGTGAGGATCAGTAAATTAGATACTTTTTTCATATAAATGAACATTATCATTCTTTTATCCTATAAAATAGCATGAACAACAAAGGATTTTGCCCCAGAATTATTCTTTTCTAGTTTGTTTTTATTTGTTTGAATTTTTAGGTAAAGTGTATCCTGACTTCATTTTTAATTATTAATTTCAAGTCTTCAATACCAGAATGCTATGAAAATTAGTCTATGTTATGATTGTCTTAAACCTTCCATCTTGTCTTACTTTTTTGCTCCCTACTTTAATCTTTGCTTTGGAATCTCCCAGATATCTGCAGCTAAACATTACTTTTCTAAATGGAGTGAGGCCATTGGAAATGAAGATTAAGTTCTTAAAAAATAAATTTTATATGAAAACCAAGGATTGGAGGACTTAACCTGCATGAGAAAAATATCTGTACTATCAAAAGTTATATTGTAATTAAGTCAGGGAATATTTAGAAATACATTGCGGTTTTACTTATACTTCATCTACTTAAATAGAATGTTAGTTCCTAGAGGTCAAGAAAGCTGTTAAAATGTTGGTGATGCATACAGAAAGAGCCATGTTCCAAGGCTCTTTAGAAGTCTAGTAGGCAAGATAAAAAGGTATTAGAAATTAGACTTAGAGATGGTTATAAAAAAAGATTATGAAAAAGATTTTTCTTCTGAAATAAAGCTAAACCTTTATATTCTCTAGCCTTAGAATTAGCCACCCATAATCTCAATATCATTGGTAATGGTGATGCCAATGGTAATAAGTGAGCTGTGTATATATGAAGCTACCATGCTTATTTTAAATATATTTTATTGACTTCTTACAGAGAGAAAGGAAGAGAGATAGAGAGTTAGAAACATCGATGAGAGAGAAACATCGATCAGCTGCCTCCTGCACACTCCCTACTGGGGATGTGCCCGCAACCAAGGTACATGCCCTTGACCGGAATCGAACCTGGGACCCTTGAGTCCGCAGGCCGACGCTCTATCCACTGAGCCAAACCGGTTAGGGCTGAAGCTACCATGCTTAGTTGTCACTATAGTTTTAATTAGTGTGCCATGCGTATTCATCTTGTCCTCAGTCTGAGCTTCTGAAATTGTGTGATATAAAAGGTAGCCTATTTTTTTGTGTCTCGGTTTTTTGTTGTTGTTTGTTTTAGAATTAATTTTTTAAAGGTAATAGAGTACAGCAGAGAATAAATCCAGTGGATCTCTGGGTGATGACTAGGACTGAGAAAGCTAATAAAACGTTGTGATTTGGGTGTTTAGAGGTTGTGTTTTGTTTTTCGGAGGGGGGTTGTTTTGTTTTTGCTGCTGTAATTTTGTTTGTTTGTTTTTATTTGGACAACCAGTAGAAGACAAAGTGCATGAATTTGCACTTTACAAATATGGAAATTTATATTAAATAGTAGAATGATACCAAGTGACAGGCAAGGATGTGTGAAGCATTGATTTATGGAGAAATTGGTTAAAACTGAAAATGTGTATTCTTTCTCACCTTGTAATTTCACTTCTCAGGTACTATAAAAACAGTGCCTTGCAGACTTACTTGACCATGTCCTACATCATGTACACAGTCTTCCACAAAAAAAAACTTAGTGCCTTGCCACATGTGAATTGTTTTAATATTTTCTATCCTAAATACTTTTATATTTTTGTTACCGCTCAGTTTATTTCATAATATGCCCATAGGTAGTGATACACTGCTTAAGAAACACTGCCCTAAGGAAACTCACACGTGTGCACAGGAGACTATCTAAGAATGTTCATGGCATTCATTGTTAATAAAGCAAAAACTTACAAACAACCTAGATGTCTGTCAATGAGAGAATGTATAAATAATTTGTAAAATATTTGTAGAAAGGACTACTAAACATCAGTTAAAATTAATATATTGGAACTGGAGCTATGTGAATCAGTATGTATAAGTGTCAAAACATAGTTTGGCCCTGATTGGGTGTCTTTGTTGGTTAGAGCATTGTCCCATGCACCAAAAGGTTGCAGGTTCAATTCTCAGTCAGGGCACATACCTAGGATGTAGATTTGATCCCTGGTTGGGAGGCAACCAATCAATGTTTCTCTCTCTCTCTCTCCCTTCATCTAAAATATATCCTCAGGTGAGGATTTAAAAGGAAAAAAAAAACCTGTCTAATTTGTGAAAAAGCAAATTGGAGGAGGGTATCTATAGGATATTAATTATGTAAAATTTCAAATACATATAAAGTTAAAGCATGAAGAGACAAATGGGAATGATAGTCATTGAATCAAGAATAGTCATTTATTCTTGGGTAGGGATTGCATCAATAAGAGGTATAGAGTAAGCATTGAGCTAAGTTAACTAAAATATTACAGTTGAAATATTTTTATTATATTGTTTCTATAACTTTTATATCTGAAATTTTTCATATTTAGAAAGTAAGGAATGTCCTTGAGCCATTTATGTTCAGTATTATCATGGTTTAGGAACATCATTTTGCATTTGTAGTAAAGCTACTTTTTCTACACTATTGTCTATATCAGGGGTCCTCAAACTTTTTAAACAGGGGGCCAGTTCACTGTCCCTCAGACCGTTGGAGGGCCGGACTATAGTTTTAAAAAAAACTATGAACAAATTCCTATGCACACTACACATATCTTATTTTGAAGTAAAAAAACAAAACGGGAACAAATACAATATTTGTATTTGCATGTGGCCCGCGGGCTGTAGTTTGAAGACCCCTGGTCTATATAATCTATATAAAAAAAGGCTAATATGCAAATTGTCCCTTCGATCAGGGGGCGGGGCGGGCCCACCAACTGCCCACGGCTCCTCCCCTGGCTGGCCCCGCCCCTTATTGTCCCACCCACCCTAATCAGGGGTGGGGCTGGCTGGCCAACCTCCCACAGCCCCTCCCCATGGCCGGCCTGCCTGATTGGCCCCGATTAGGGCGGGCCTGCTGGACCCACCCGTGCACAAATTCGTGCATCGGGCCTCTAGTTGTCTATAAATGACTAGGTTGATGGCACTTAAAAATTATAATAGTAAACAGTTATGGAAGGTTTAGTAGGTGCCAGGCACAGTTCTAAATGTTACTTTTATTAGTGATTTAATTCTCACAATAACTCTGTGAGCTCCAAGTACAGTTATTATCCCTATTTTACAGATGATGAAATCTAAGAAAAAGGATGTAACTTACCTAAAGCCACACAGCTAGTAAATAGCAGAGCCAGGATTTGAACTCAGGATGTCTTGCTCCAGAGCCTGTACCATTAGCCTCTATGCTATAGAATCTCTCCATGAAGAAAAGGTATTAACAACAACAACAAATACAGGAAAACTAAAGATTGTGATTGGTAGTGTAGCTTTGAAAGAGAAAGTTTCTCACATTTTTATTTTTAAGGAATGACTTAAAAGTAACTGAGATTAATTAGAGCAGAGAATGAAATATTAGAATGCCAATACTCATTTTGTCACAAAAACAGCAACTAAGAAAAGCTCCTTAGTTAATATTAAAATTTCAGCTAAATTATTGCCAAATTAATTAATTGATAGATGATTGCTTTATATTAATTGGATAACTTAAAATTATCTTAAATTTACTTTGATGCTCAATCTACAAAAGAAAGTTGGGATTCACTTTATTGTATTTAGTATGATTTTTTTTTTTTTTTAGCCAGAAGCTAATAACCTGTTGAAAGATTAGGTAAATAAATGTATTTGCTCATGATTCACAGATTTGAGAGTAGGAAAATTTCAGGATATCATATTGGATGCTTATAGTGAGGTGAAGCCATCTGGGCATGGAGCCTAGAAACCTGACTTTTGGGGTTGGTTCCATCACCACTTCAAAGTGTAGTCACCAAGGTTGTTTCCATTGTGACTAAATGTAAATTCTGTCCTGTGCAATTACATTAAGGTTTTGGGTTTTGAAAAATATCATACATTTTCAAATAATATTTGCTTCTGCAATTTTGCCTAATAGATAATCTTAGTTTGTGTCTTTGTCGTAAAAATCGCTTTCATTTAATTTATTACATGTGTGCCAGTTTAGAAAGATTCACAGCTATTTAGAGCAACAATTTTTGAGTTCTACATTATTCTGTATTTGGATGTTGGTACTCTGATTTCCTCAGAAGACTTTAACATGTCTGTTGACTTCATAATAGTTGTGAGGCTTTCAGAAAACTCCAATAGCCTAGTTCAGTGGTCGGCAAACTGCAGCTCGGCAAACTGCGGCTCGCGAGCCACATGCGGCTCTTTGGCCCCTTGAGTGTGGCTCTTCCACAAAATACTGACTTCTGCACATGGGCCATGAGTTTCAGTCGCACTGTACGTGCACGCCCGCACATGGTACTTTGTGGAAGAGCCACACTCAAGGGGCCAAAGAGCCGCATGTGGCTTGCGAGCCGCAGTTTGCCGACCACTGGCCTAGTTCAATGGATATATGAACTGAAATAAGATGATTTCCAGAAGCATTATTTTCTAGTTTGGTATTGGTAGTTTTTATTCTACAGGAGCCATATTAAAGAATAGAAGATACTCAAGTTGGAGGCCTGCAGATGTTAAATACAGTATTATGAATGTTAATGTTTATTGCTTGCTAAAAATGAGTATGGAGTATGTTCTGGCTTTTTATATTATTTAGGTTTTTGTTTCTTTTTTCCTTCTCTAGTGATGCTATTGCTGAGATTAGAGCCATTTGTATTGAAGAAATTGGAGTATGGATGAAAATGTACAGTGATGCTTTCCTAAATGACAGTTACCTAAAATATGTTGGTTGGACTCTTCATGACAGGGTAAGTTACTCTGTTCCAGGCTTTGATAGAAGGTATGTTTGTCTTATTACTAGACAATATTTATAATAGTGTGGAAATCTAAGATGATACAGCAAAATAACTATTCACTTCATGGCTAGGATAAAATTTGAGACATCAGCCCATGTATGAAAACCCTTCTTACTTAGTTGTAATGCTGTCTAAAACCAAAATTGAGCCCAGCCAGCATGGATCATTTGTTGACCGTCAACCTATGAAGCAGGAGGTCATGGTTCAATTCCAGGTCAGGGCTCATGCCCAGGTTGCAAGGAGTTGCATGCTCAGTTCCCGGTGTGGGGCTTGCAGGAGGCATCTGATCAGTGTTTCTCTCTCATCATTGATGTTTCTATCTCTCGCCCTTCCTCTCTGAAATCAATAAATATGTGTATGTTTTTAATTTGACAGTCTGTTACATATAAAATTTTAAGAGAATATATTATCCCAATAAGCTAATTATAATCTTTTTCTAATTTGGAATCAAAAGAAATTCCTTGTTTTCCTTAAAATATAAGAACTAAATAAGCTTTCTGGTTTTAAATTTTTTAGGCTCATGTCACACTAGAGTGTCTTCTCAGAGTTGAATAGATTTTTTTGGATTCTAGGATATTTGATCTGAAAATGTATTTCTATTAGAAAAGGCTCTGACTTTAGAAGGAACCCCACGTTATTGAGTCCTGGATAAGTAATCTTCAAAATAATCAAGTAGGGGTGATAAATAATTAGAATTTTTGTAACGAATGACTGGACATTCTATAACTCGAATTACCAGATGTTCACAAATATAGAAATGTTGCCATTTACTTTAAATTGTTATGCTGGCAGTGATAACGGCACCAGGTGTTAGACTGATGGAGTCAGACCGGACCTCAGTTCAGCAACCTCAGTACTTGAGTTCTGGCTAAGAAAGAGTTCCAGCCAAGACTCAAACTATAAGAGAAGATTTATTTATATATATATTTTTAATCCTTACCTGAGCAAATGTGTTTTACTGATTTTAGAGGGGAAGGAAGAGAAAGAGAGGCAGACAGACATTGATGTAAGAGAGAAAAATCGATAGGTTCCCTCCTGTGTGTGCCTCCACAACCTAGGTATAAGCCCTGACAGGGAATCAAACCCGCAACCTTTTAGGTGAATAGGGTCAACAACATTCCAACCATCTGAGCCACATCAGCCAGGGCAAGAGAAAGTGTATTTAGAAAGTTACAGAAGTACAAGAAGTGGGCGGTAAAATAAATTGGCTCAGGAAACAAGTTACAGAGACAAAAGAAGGGCCCTTGGAGCTTAGGAGAGAGAGAGATAAAGGTAAAACCCCTGGGGGGGGGGAGGGGAAAAAAGGTGGGTGAAAGAGAGAATTGGGGAGGCTTTGATGTTCTCCCTGGAGGGAGAGCCTTACTTGATCCTCTGTTTTGAGGTTATTTATCTGGAGGTCTTAGGGAAGGATCCCAGTAGAATATTCATCAGCTTTCCAGGTGTTTCCTTTTAGGGTGGTGGTCTCTACTGATTGGTCAGCGCTGGGGCAAGGGGTTATTAGTCCATGCATCTGGTCCTGATGTCAGCCTGGTGTCACTTGTCTGGTTTGGCTCCTTTTCTGGGCCTTGAGCTGAAACACAACTGAGGCTTAAATGTTATCCCTAGGGGTGAGTTAATGCTGAAGGGAGTGGGTGTGCAAGGGTTTAAATGGGATTCACTTGAGGGCACTCTGGCCCTTGTTTCTCCTCCAGGGGGGTCTAT
Organism: Myotis nattereri; assembly: GCF_964212035.1. Classification (NCBI taxonomy): domain Eukaryota; kingdom Metazoa; phylum Chordata; class Mammalia; order Chiroptera; family Vespertilionidae; genus Myotis; species Myotis nattereri. The sequence goes on from NC_138089.1 coordinate 33,310,435, forward strand.
TGTGTGAATAGCCACATGCCAGGGGAGGAAAGGTCAGGGGAGTGTCCCAACCACTTGACTAACAATATGAAAGGTCACATGGTCTAAACTGCATCACCAGCAATATTCTAGAGCAGTGGTCCTCAACCTTCTGGCCCTTTAAATACAGTTCCTCATGTTGTGACCCAACCATAAAATTATTTTCGTTGCCACTTCATAAATGTAATGTTGCTACTGTTATGAATCATAATGTAAATATCTGATATGCAGGATGGTCTTAGGCGACCCCTGTGAAAGGGTCGTTTGACCGCCAAAGGGGTCACGACCCACAGGTTGAGAACCGCTGTTCTAGAGGAAGAAAGGTTACCCTGGGGGTGAGGTCCTTGTTTTCCCAGTATTGCCTGTTGCTAGGTACCTAGGGCTTTCCACCCTGGTGACCTTCTGTACCTGGCCTATCTGTTCATGTGTGTCTAACTGCCTACTAAGTTATATTCCACTAGAGGCCCAGTGCACGAAATTTGTGCATGGGGGAGGGGGGTTTCCCTCACCCGACCAGAGCCCTCTCGCACCCCGGACCCCTCATCTAGGGTCCCTAGACCTGGCCGGCAATTAGGGCCTATCAGAGCTTTCCTTCCCCTGGCTGCTGGCAGCTGGCCCTGCCCCCACGGCTGCCACTGCTTGCCATCTGTGCAGCGCTGCCCCCCTCCCCCCCACAACCGGTCGCCTCCCTCTGCAGGTGACAGGCATGGGGTGCGATCGCTTGGCTGGCCTGGGCCTCCCTCTGCGGGGCAGTCGCTGACCAGTGACCTGGGCCTCCCTCTGTGGGGTGATTGATCTTGGGGGGCCCCCAGATCGATCGCCCTGCAGAGGGAGGCCCTGCCCACACACTGCAGCACCACTGGGACTAGCGATTGCCCAGCAGAGGGAGGCCCTGCCCACCCAGCCAGGGCCTTGTGATCGGTCACTGCTCAGAGAGTGGCCTGGGCCTCCCTCTTTGGGACGATCGCAGAGCGCACGCCCCCCACCCCTCCCGATCGATTGCCCAGCCGGCTGGTGGCCTGGGCCTGCCTCTTTGGGATGATCAATCGTGGAGACTCCCCCCCCCCCCCCAATCAATCGTCCCTCAGAGGGTGGCCTGGGCTTCCCTCTGTGGGGCGATCGTGGGGTAATGGCTGGGCCCCTCAACCAAACGCATGGCACCCGCCTGGCACTAGTGCGTGTCATAGCATGGTTGTCCAGACGGTCGTTCTGCTGTTCGGTTGTTCAGTTGATTTGCATATTATGCTTTTATTATTATAGATTTTTTGAATTGTTAAAAGTTATCACAGATATTGGAAGACATTTTATTTTTAATGCAATTATATTCTTAGATTTTTAAGGCAAATTTGGTAATATAGTAACCGTCTCTCTATCTTACTATTATCAACTTGTTGAGGATTTAAAAAACAACAAACATTTACTTTCTGACAGTGTTGATTAGGAATGTGGGCACAGCTTAGCTGTGTGACGCTGGCTCGAGGTTTGTAACAAGTCTACAGTCAAGGTGTTGGCCAGGGTTGCAGTTATTTTCAAGCTTGAAAGGGTCAGATTCTGCCTCAGGTCCTTGCTGGCTCTTGGCAAACTTCCTTTCCTTGCCAAGCAGGTCTCTCCATAAGGCAGCTTATCACATGACAGCTGTCTTCCCCAGAATCAGCAAGGGACTTCAGCAGCTTCCATTTCACTCAGCCACAATCCCCACTGGTTTTTACAGCCCCAAGTTACGGGGATTTCTCTTCCCAGTTCTGGAACCCTGGCCTGGTGTGAGGCTGGGACCCCCTGCTTCTCCCGAGAGGCCTTGGAGATAACCCGCCCAATAACAAAAACACCAGGTTCAAAACATTCCACCCCTCTTACCAGTCTCAGTGTGTTTTCTTCTTTACTTCTGTAGTTGTAGGACTTCCAGTCAGCCAGATTTCAGGCTGTTCTGAATGATGGTTGTTCTGTATTTTACTTGTAATTTTTATGTGGTTGTGGGAGGCAGCGAGTGGCATTTACTTACACCACCATCTTGGTTCTCCCCAGTGATTTATTTTTTAAATAGCATGTGGTAACTATTATCAAAGATATTTTGAAAACCACAAAATTATATAAATTATAATAAAAGGTCCCAAGGAAGTTTTTTTTAAATATATTTTATTGATTTTTTACAGAGGAGAAGGGAGAGGGATAGAGAGCTAGAAACATCAATGAGAGAGAAACATCGATCAGCTGCCTCCTGCACACACACACTCCCCCCCACCCCCCACCCCCACCCCCCACCCCCACCCCGGGATGTGCCTGCAACCAAGATACGTGCCCTTGACTAGAATCGAACCTGGGACCCTTCAATCAGCAGGCCGATGCTCTATCCACTGAGCCAAACCGGTCAGGACCCAAGGAAGTTTTGCAGGCCATTTTTGCTGTAAGAGAGTTCAGTGTGTGAAGATCCTCACAAGTTGATTGCTCAGCTTCAAAATTGCTAATTTTTAATGGATTTTAAAAGGGGTTCTTCTCCCCTACCTCATTTGAAGGAAAATTTTGTTAGCACATAGTGAATTTTTTTCCTGAATATTTATCTTCCCTAGCAATTGCTTTTCTCTTCACTAATAAATTCTAAGCTTGATTCTGTGTTTTCTTTGTCTAAAGTCCTGTATTTTATTCCTCACCACTATCATACCAGTTTTCCTTCTCTCTTACCTCCCTTATAGAGTATCCTACTGAATTTAAGTAACAGTCACCAGTTTTAACAGAATTTATGTGTGACCATAAATTCTGGGAATAATACTATTTGATGTGATTTATCAAAAGACGAAAAACTATCATTTTAAAATCAGTAAACTGCATTAGTTTTTAGAAATCCTCTGTCCAGATAAAGGGAAAGGTGAGTTTCTCTTGTATGGTGTTGATAAAATCACATAAGGAGTACTGTTTTTAGTAGAATGACTTTATAACCTTCTACAATTTCCAATTACATTATTTAGACTTGGCGTTAGTATTAAATAATGCCTTCCAAACTTTTCTTTTTAGCATTCCCACTTTATATTCCTTGTACTTTTTTTTTTCTGTGAGTATAGTCATTTGTTTCTCTACTTTTAGTATGGTTGAAACTGCTCATTCTATATAATATGGCTTCTGCATTCAGACTCATCCTGTGCCTTTTCAAATGAGCTAATAAAACTTGTCCTTTTTTTGTCCTTTTTTAAAATATGTTTTTTTTTGGGGGGTGGGTTTAGAGATGAAGGGAGAGAGAGGAATTTCAATTGGCTGCCTCCTTCATGCCCTCTATTGGGAATCCAGCCAGAAACACAAGCATGTGCCTTGACCAGCATGTGTGCTGACCTGGAATCTAACTGGAGGCCTTTCAGTCCATGGGATGACGCTCAAACAACTGAGCCACACTGGCCAAGGTTTAATTTTTTATTTATTTAGTCTTTATTTTAGAAAAAGAGGAAGGGGGGAGAGAGAGAAACATCAATTTATTGTTCCATTTATTTATGCATTCATTAGTTCTTTATCATATGTGCCCTGACCAGGGGTTGAATCTGCAATGTTGGCATATGGCGATGACACTCTAACAATCTGAGCTACCCAGAAGGGACTGTCTCTTTTTTAAGAATACATTTTAAATATCAGTTGCATTTTTTCCAGTTTTATTGAGATAAAATTGACATATAATATTGTATTAGTTTTAAGTGTACATGTAATAGTTTGATATCCCTTCTGTCTTCATTTTAGAATTTTTGAGATTATAACCCAGCCTACCATCTAAATAAGACAAATTTCTTTTAAATATTGCCAGTTAATATAAGTTTTATAGTATATGTTTTAATCAATGGAAAGACACTATCTAACATGTAAAGGAGTTATTAGAGATTATCTTTCTGTTGACCAAAATTTACTTCTAAATTTCGACCCAGTTGTTTTAGTTCTGTCACTATTTCATCTGACATGGAATAAATCTAATTTATATACAGTTAAAGTAATCTCTGTGTTCTGGACTAAATATCTTAATCGTTTTTTGCATTTATGCTCATGACACTAGGTTGCCTTTCTCTATCCTTTCCATTTTGTCAGTACTGCTCTGTACTATTTTTATTTTTAACTTGTGTAAACTTTTTCTGCTGCCTTCTTGCATAGGCTTGATTTCTCATACCAAAATCTTTTAGTGCTTGGGTGGCATCTATTTTCAGTTAGTCCTCTTATTTGTTTTAAATCATTTCAGATTCTGTTTCTCTTAAGTTCACCAAAACCTTCCTAGCTCTGTATATGTTAAGTGAATGACATCTGTTGCCTGTCACCAGAAGTAGAAATTCCAGCACTTTTGCACCTTGACATTGGGACTGCCAAGGAAAACACAACACAGTGAAGCACTGGATGGAACAGTGCTTTACTCACATAGAGAAGGGGCAAAGCAAGATCAGCTTCAGTAGTGTGTGTCCGTCCACCATGGCCAACTGTCCCTCCCAGGAGTCAACTCAGGGCAGCCTTCCCTCAGGGACAGATTTATTAATGGTATTGGCCAGATGCCATGACACACAGGCTTAAGCAGAACAAAAGAACAAATATTGAGTCTGAAACAGGAAAGGTATTACCACACAAAGTGATAAACCCAGCACTGGCTGTGAGGACTCTTATCTCTTGATAAGAGAGTGCTCCAGGCCCAAGGCCTATTCTTAAGTAATCAGGGGGGCGGGGGAGGGGTATCAAAAGACTTCATGCAGGAGACTGTCAACATTCCACTCCCCACTCCTGCTTAGCCACTGAAAGGCAGATAAAGTATATCAAATCCTGCGGGACCATATCTACCTCAAACTTGGAGGTGCAGTTGTGTCTACCTGGGCCCTGGACAACCTATATCAGCGTTTCTCAACCTGTGGGTTGTGACCCCTTTGGGGATTGAACGACCCTTTCACAGGGGTCACTTAAGACCATCGGAAAACACATATATAATTACATATTGTTTTTGTGATTAATCACTATGCTTTAATTATGTTCAATTTGTAACAATGAAATTGGGGGTCACCACAACATGAGGAACTGTATTAAAGGGTCTCGGCATTAGGAAGGTTGAGAACCACTGACCTATATGGACATGGATTGCTCATAGAGCTTTTCTGTCGTTTGGAGGCAGCACTTTACAAGGGTAATACAAGAACCAGATCTAGGAGGAAGATCAGGCTTCCCTGGAAGATGGTGTTTGCCAAGCACCCCAAATGCCTGGATTAAGCCATCTAAAGGTCAAAAAGTAAGAGGGAGGTGCTGAAACTGTACCGCTGATAACCATCCCACCTAAGCATAGATATTCACCAGCTCAGTTTTTGAAGTTCCTCGAATTGTTAATGTACTAGTAGTGATGGCGAACCTTTTGAGCTCAGCGTGTCAAAATTTTGAAAAACCCTAACTTAACTCTGGTGCCGTGTCACATATAGAAATATTCATAATTTTTTTTTTGATATTTGCAACCATAGTAAAAAAAGATTTATATTTTTGATATTTATTTTATGTATTTAAATGCCATTTAACAAAGAAAAATCAACCAAAAATATGTATAAAATGAACAAAAACAGAAAAACAATGTACATTTAAGAAAAAATAATAATAATAACAATGATAATCAAATGGTACGAAAACTAGAAATTAGTGATTTTCTTGGTGCTGAAGTTGGTCTGCTAATTCTTCGATTGCAGGTTCATACTTGGTGCACTTCAAGGCCAAGCAAGCGCCACCAACTTCATCTGTTAGCCGGTTTCTTTTGTTCGTTTTAATATTATTTAATACTGAGAACAAAGTCTCACAAAAATATGTTGATGAAAAAATTGTTAGCAAAGCCATCGCTAGATTTTTTGTGTTGCTAAAAGTGTCAGGTACTCTGTTCTAAGCACTCAAAATTTCTTGTTCGTAGTTGCACTCTTCTTCATTATTCAAACGATTTCGTTCCAGATTTTTAAGTTTCGACCTTAAGTCGACAAACACATGAGTCCAAATGCTACCTTGAAAATCTGCAAGTTGCACCTCTAAATCGTCAATTTGCATCCATTGGAGATCCTTTAATTCCAAAGTACTGTAAACAACTACATCTGGATACTTAATTATTTTAATGGTCTGTTCTAGGCTTCTAAGTTGGTCGAATCTTTTGCTGAACTGTTCAAATAACGAGTTTACTATATTCTGGTACATAAGTACGGACTCCATTACACTCATTGTAGTGGCCTTCTCAAAATACTTCTTTATCCGAGGAAAATACTTACAAGTTTTAGTTTCAATATCTCGCTTGAAAATTTTAAGTTTACTTTCAAAAGATTTGATGTATCCAAACATAACGTCAGTACTTTTGCCAAAACCTTGAAATTATAAGTTCAGTTCATTCATATGAACAGAGAGATCTGTAAAAAAACATCAAATTGCTGACCCACTTATGATCATTGATCTGAGGAAAGTTTGCCAGATCCTTATTCTCAATAAATATCATAATTTCTTCAAAGCATTCCACAAATCGCTCAAGTATTTTACCTCGACTCAGCCATCTCACATTATTGAACATCAGTAGTCCACTGTAGGTTGAATCAACTTCCTGTCAAAGTGCAGAAAATTCTCGCTTGTGAAGGGGTCAAGAAGCTATAAAATTCACAATTTTTGTTACAACTGACATTAAATCATTCAATTCTGAGAATCCCGATTTGGCACACAACACCTCCTAATGGATAATGCAATGAAAAGGTACAAGTGGATGTCTAATAGCTTCCATAAAGAATTTCAGGAATCCCACATTTTTTCCCACCATATTTGGTGCCCCATCTGTTGTGACTGACACAATTTTCAATTTTAGAGATATCAGTGTTTAGGTCACTGAATGTTTTTATAACAACCTTACATATTTCATTTCCTGATGTACTTATTGACACTGATTCTAACTTTATCAGCTCTTCTCTCTTTGTGAGACCATCAGAATATCTAGCAATAATGGCCAACCAAGCATTTGATGTGACATCAGTAGTTTCATCAAGAGAAATCGAAAAATATTTACAACTATTTAAGTCTTTTTTTAATTGATGTTGTATGTTTTTGTTAAGATCTATTCTGTCTTTGATAGTACTTCTATTGAGTGGTAACTCAGAAATTCTTTTAATATCATCTTTATTTTTCATATCGTGAAATAGAGCTGGTGCACATCTTAGAAATGTTTCCTTAATAAATTCTCCGTCACTGAGGGCTTTTCCATGCTGAGCTATGGAGTGAGCAATACAGTAACTTGCTGATGTTAAATTTGTAGAGCATCTTACAAATTAAATGATGGAATTTGATTGGCTTTTATAGAGGTGTAGCTGCCTAGAAATGTATTCCTTCCTTTCATCGATACTTTTTTCTAGAGCTGACAATGATTAGTTTCAAAATGTCTCTTTACATTCCATGTTCTGCTTACTACCGTTTCATTACACAGTATGCACAATGATCTGTTGTTTCTGTCGACAATCCTGTACATCTCGGTCCATATGTCTTGAAAGGGTCAGCTACTTGCTACTTCTACTTCCTTTATCATTCAATCTTGCTTTTTTATTTTTTTGATTCTCCATCACAAGGCTGCAAAAATAAATATAAATCACGGCGTTTTTTATAAAAGGTTGATAGGTTTCTTACCTAATAACTTTTTGCCGTGTTGTTGCACTGACTCCTGGTGCAAAACAATTCAAAGATAGCATGTGTAACAAACAAATATATGGTGCTGTAATCAATTATCCGACACGCAGAATGTCTCGTTGAGCACTGTTGCACTGTATATCTTTTTCTTCTAACCCTCCCACTCCTGTCTCCTGACGAACATGGCGATCAAGTGCGTCCGTTTGCCGAATGCACCCGAACGCACAGGAAGCTTACCGAGGCACATGTTGACAATAACGAGGCCGTTTCCAGAAGTGGGCATTTTGTCACTCGAGTAAAAATAAAATGTCATGAGTAAAGATTAATCTCTTTATAGTGCAATTCTTAACCTTTTTATATTAGTAATATTGGAACAATGTATCTTGGATGTTTTCACTATGTATCTTTGCTACGCAACACCGATGTACATGTTTACATCCGATTTTAGAATTGCATTATTGATCATGAGTAACGTGAGTAGTAATATTACTCGAGTGATGCCCAACTCTGGCTGTTGCGAGAGACAAGTATTTGACTTATGCAATTTTTTGTCTCTGTCGATGCGTGTCACCTCTGACATGCATGTCATAGGTTCGCCATCACTGAACTAGTATATGCAGCAAGAAATGCTGGCAATAACATGAACACCACCTTGTTCTGCCACCAGATTTATTTGATTACCCATCACTACCTTGACTGGTGCATTTTAGTGAGTCTTGTTTGTCTTGGATGGCTGGGCAATAGTGTTAGCTGTTCTGCCATGGTTAAGGACAGGTTGTACAGTATTTTTTCTAGTCCCTCTATACCTATACCTGGTATTAGAATTTGGACAACAGAATGAAACCAGTGGTTAGTTTGCTTCCCAGGAGGGTATTATGAGCCACTCCGGTGTGTTAGCAAAATGAGTTCTTTCCAGCCGTCTGTGAAGTTGCTCACTTGGACTGTGAGCCCTTTAACTCTTTGGACAGCAAAATCCTTCCCCTGGAGGCTGACATTTTGTTACCCTTTTTGGGGGTCCGTAGAGAAAATATATAACCCAGAGGGATGCAGGTGACACCTTTCAGGGACTTGTTCTCATAATGCTGACTAGATCAGTCATATACAATCTCAGCTTGCTTTTGCCACATGGTTGCAGAGAGAGAAAAGTTACACACAGAGCTTCCAGGTTCGAAATGCCACTATGTATAGATCAGTAATAATCATTCTGGTTGTTTCTGTCACATTATAGATAATATTAAAGCAGGAGACTTCAGAGAATGACTGCATCTGGACCTGTATCAAAAGGGTCACCTGGCAATTTGAGGGAGGTCTGAGTAGCATTATTTTGTCTCCTCTCACTACAGCTATCCTGATTTTTGTCAGGGTGTTTTATCACAATAGAAACTTCTATAGGAATGAAAAGAGGAGAGATGAATGTTCCCACACCCCTCTCATTCCATGAACCTCCTGAGGCCAGGATATCTCATCTACTACTTGTGGAACTGGCTGCCTGGACATTGCAACCCAGACTGTCTGTCCCAATCCTAATGCTACCTCTGTGGGCCCCCAGTGCTCTTGTTGCCTAACCCAGACTTTTTGGCCGGTCTATATAGGGGGGTCACATCTTGCATAAACTCTACATGTCCAGTAATGGCATCCATCTGATGAGAAGAGCCAAATGATACTAGCACCACCAGAAGGAACCTAGCACACCAGTGTTCCTTGGTTATATCATCCACCAGTTCACTATCCCGTAAAACAGGTGCCCAAGGGGAATATCATTTTGATTAGAGTCAAGGAGCACTGTCTGGGCTGCTATAGCTGCTGGAACTGCAAGCCACTCGAGACATACACTCGAAGAGGAAAAATGAAAAAGAATGATTTGTATACTTAGATTGGGATTTCATGGGGCACAGCCTAAATACACAGCGGCCAACTCCACTCCCATCCCATCCAAGCTCAATATTTTCCAACATGTGCCACAAATGCCTTGTTTCCCATGCCAGTCTTTAGTAGTAGCCATACAGGCCTAGTTCGATGGGGGTACACAGATACGTTAGCAGGATGTCTTGGTTCATTTCTTTAATTGTTTAGTTTTTGTTTAGTTGCTGTTCATTTGTACAGTGGCTCCATTGACATGCAGGTGATAGGGTGCATGGAAAGTTCACATTTCATGAGAGTGTGCTTATTGTTGTCTTGTTTGGAGAGTGAAGGATGTTCCTTAGAGTGAAGTCCATGGGGTCTCCCAAAAATATGACCAGAATAGGAATATTATAGCCTGAGTAGCTGTTAATGCTTAGTGAGGCATCGTCTGTGCCCAGGGCTGGGGGGTAAGAAGTTCAATGTAAATCTGCCAGATCCTTGGTTAAATGTGTCCTAATTCTCCTCTCTGGATGACTTGAGTACATTGACAACAATTACAAGAGTTCCATGCATGTGTTGTTGTTTATAAGTCATTTTCCATGAGTATCCACATAAATGACATATTTTTTCTTCCTAGGCAGTAAGGTGCTACCATAGCTTTTTCCCCATGTGGAGGATACCTTAATTGTTTAATCTTAGCTGCCATTCTCCTCACCAGTGCCATTGGAAACAGCCATGAGTTGGTGAAAATGTATCAAGGCATTTTGGTAGGGGTGGCCTGCACCACCATCACCACATTTTGGAGCTTGGCCCATTGGTTGAAATGTCCACATCTGGTCACAGTCAAAAGATGGTCACCCAAGGCCCGATGACGGCCGCCATTCATTAGACCCCATCTGCCTTTAGTTTCACAGAGCTGTCAGTAAACCATGCCATATTTTCAGCAGACATGTGTTTGACTCCTGGGCCCCAGGTAGCCTCAGGAAAAGTCAAAGTATTTCCTATGGATTCTTTGGGCCTTTCTAGTAAGTGGCTTTTTCCTTATGGAACCAGCTGATCCCTTGGGATTCTGGCTGGCCCAGTCTTAGATGTTATGTTTCCCTTTTATGATCAAGCCCTGTTGAGTCTTTCTAGTTTTATTGGTAGACTTCCTAATCACCCACATGAGAATGGGCAGTACAGATTATAGTAGCATATGTGGTACTCCATCCATAAAGTGCTCCATCTCCACCAGTGCCCAGTAGCAAGCAAGGAAATATCATTCAAAAGAATTGTACTGGGTAGCAGCTTATAGAAGTTTGTGGGTCCAAAATCCAAGAAGCCAGTGCACCCCAGTGGCAGTTTCCTGCTGCCACAGATTCTAAGTGTTTGGCGGGGCGAGGGGGTGGGGGGGTGAATGGAAACCTGCAGTTACATCAGAGGAACAGGTCCCAAATGCTGTGCTTGGACCAGTTTGTTGAACAGCTTCCAAGCCCTGCTGCTGCAAAGGCCCTCATTTAAAACTGACTGTTTTTCAGGTCACCTTGATTAAAGAGGCCAAGAGAGCACCCAGGTGAGATACATGCTGTTTTAATTACACAAAGAGGCCCAGTAGCTGCAGGGCCTCCTCTTTATTGGTGGGAGCTCCTGTGTCCTACAGTTTTTGTTTGATCATCTCTGAAACTTTTTTGGCGTCCTGCCAAATGGCTCCTAGGAATTGCACCTTCTGTGCCAGGCCCTGGACTTTATCTGGATTTATATTCAAACTAGAGGCCCCGTGCACAAATTTGTGCATGGGTGGAGTCCCTCTGGGTGGCATGCAGGGATCAGGCAAAAACCTGTAGTCCAGTCCAACACCGCCTGCAGCCCCTACCTGCCGCCCCACTCATCCCAGCCCCACTGTGCCTGCGGCGGGCTCGCGCCCAATCAGTCCCCATCAGAAGCTCAAGCTGCCACAGCAGTGCTCACCAGCCATTAGCCCTGCATCTGGCGCCCTCCCAAGGGGAGTGGCCTATGGGATCAGGCTGAAACCAGCTCTCCAACATACCCCAAGGGGTCCCGGATTGCAAGAGGGCGCAGGCCAGACTGAGGGACCCCACCAGTGCACGATCGGGCCAGGGAGGGATTGCGGAAGGGCTCCAGGGAGTGTTTGGCCCATCTCGCTCAGTCCTGATTGGCCAGACCCCAGCAGTAAGCTAACCTACTGGTTGGAGCATCTGCCCCCTGGTGGTCAGTGCATGTCATAGCAACTGATCGACCGGTCAACTGTCTGCCCCCTGGTGGTCAGTGCACATCATAGTGACTGGTCGACCAGTTGACTGCCTGCCCCCTGCTGGTCAGTGCACATCGTAGCAAGCAATTGAGCAGCCTTAGCATATCATTAGCATATTACGCTTTGATTGGTTGTTCAGTTGTTCGGTCTATTTGCATATTACCCTTTTATTATATAGGATTAGTGCTAATCATTCCTTCAGTGATTAAGTACAGCACTGTAGCCATGTTTTTTGGTTGGCCTTGCTATCAGGATGTTATTAATGTAATGAGTAACTAAAATTTCTGTGTGGCTTTGGGCTTGTTGAAGATAGAGCCCTATCCACAGGTGGCATATTGCAGAGGAATTTAGGTATCCCTGCAGAACTATTTATCCTATCTAATAAAAGAGAAACATGGTAATAAGCCGTACCTCCGCTACCCTTCCCATTGGCTAATCAGGGCGATATGCAAATTAAGTGCCAGCCAAGATGGCGGCCGGCAGCCAGACAGCTTGAGGTGAACAGGAGGCTTGCTTGCTTCAGTGATGGAGGAAACCAACGTTCCCCGCCTGCCGCTGCCGGCCTCTGAGCTTGCAGTTTGAAACATTGTTACATATATAGAAGTCAAACAAAACCCCAGAAACCTGCTTTCAGCCAGCCGGGATCTCAGAGCTAGAGTTGAAACAGTGTTTTGATTATAGAACCCAAACAAACCAGATACCTGCTTTTAGCAGCAGAGTCCTCAGAGCTGGAGCCAGAGCTAAAGCTGGCCCAGATAAAAAAAGAAAAAAAAAATGAAAAAAAGGAGCAGTTGGGAGCTTCAGTCACCCGCCAGCCTGAAAACAGCCCTCAGCCCCTCACCCAGACTGGCCAGGCACCCCAGTGGGGACACCCACCCTGAAGGGTGTGTGACCAGCTGCAAACAGCCATCATCCCCTCATCCAGGCTGGCCAGGCACCCCAGTGGGGACCCCCACCCTGATCCAGGACACCCTTCAGGGTAAACCAGCCGGCCCCCGCCCGTGCACCAGGCCTCTGTCCTATATAGTAAAAGGGTAATATGCCTCCCAGCACCGGGATCAGCAGAGCAGCGAGACCTCCCGGCACCGGGATCAGCGTGACAGAGGGCAGCGCCCAAACCCCCTGATCTCCCTGCGGCTCTGTGTGTGACAGGGGGCGGGGCCACAACCTCCCTATCCACCCTGCTCTGTTCGTGACAGGGGAAGGCACCCCAACACCCTGATCGTCCCTGCTCTGTGCCTGATAGGGGGAGCTCCCCAACCCCCTGATCGCCCTGCGGCTCTGTGTGTGATGGGGCGGGGCCACAACCTCCCTATCCACCCTGCTCTGTTCGTGACAGGGGAAGGCACCCCAACCCCCTGATCAGCCCTGCTCTGTGCCTGATAGGGGGGAGCTCCCCAACCCCCTGATCGGCCCTATTCTGTGTGTGACAGGGTGCAGCACCCCAACCCCCTGATCCGCCCTGCTCTGTGCATGACAGGGGGCGGCGCCCCAACTCCCCAATTGGCCCTGCTCTGAGCCCGACCAGGGCCTGCACCTAGGGATTGGGCCTGCCCTCTGCCACCTGGGAGCAGGCCAAGCCAGCAGGTCGTTATCTCCCAATGGGTCCCAGACTGTGAGAGGGCACAGGCCAGGCCAGGCCCCCCCCCCCACCCCCCGAGTGCACAAATTTTTGTGCACCGGGACTCTAGTATATATATATATATAAAAGTCCAGCGACCAGAATGGCAGAATGACCAGAACAACCAGTGGCTATGACGCACAATGCAGCAGCCAACCAACCTGCCCCCAATCAGAGGTGAGGCCAGCTGACCAACCACCTGTGGCCCCTCTCCCCAGCCGGCCTCCAACATCCTGATTGGGGGCAGAGCCAGCCGACCAATCACCTGTAGCCCCTCCCCCCCCACTAGCCCCACCCAATGGGCCCCCATCGGGGTGGGCCAGCCAGACCCCCCCCACCAGTGCACAGATTCATGCACCAGGCCTCTAGTAGTAAAACTATGTTGTAGGCCCATCTGTGTGAATGCAAATTGTTCCTGATCTTTGTCCTCCATCTAGAGGCCCAGTGGATGAATTCATGCACCAGTGGGGTCCCTTGGCCTGTCCTGCGGGATCGGGCCAAAACCGGCTCTCCAACATCCCCTGAGGGGTCCTGGATTGCAAAAGGGCACAGGCCAGGCCGAAGGACCCCACCGGTGCACGATCGGGGTCGGGGAGGGATGCGGGAGGTTGACCAGCCAGGGAGGGACCGCGGGGGACTCCAGGGCGTGTCCAGCCTGTCTCTCTCAGTCCCGATCGGGCAGATCCCAACAGCAAGCTAACCTATCCGTCGGAGCGTCTTCCCCCTGGTGGTCAGTGCACGTCATAGCAACTGGTCGACCAATTGACTGTCTGCCCCCTGGTGGTCATTGCACATCATAGTGAGCGGTTGAGCGGCCTTAGCATATCATTAGCATATTACACTTTGGTTGAATGGACAACTGGATGACTGGACACTTAGCATATTAGGCTTTTATTATATAGGATGGGATCGAGTAAAAGGGATTAGCCAGATCGGTAACAGTGTACTACTTTCCATTTGGGCTGCCACTGTTTTAGTGACAGTGATAATATCAAGGACTGCTGGAACTTTCATGTCTAACTTGTGGTAATCTGTCAACCTCCAAGCTCTGGAGGCCTTCCTGAGTGGGAAGACAGACTGTTAAATTTTGATAGAGTGGTTATCAGCACCACTGCTTGCATTGTCTTGAATTAACAGAATAATGTCCTCTTCCCCACCATACTTGTGTTGAACAATATACCATATTTTGGCTGTATTATTTATTTGTATTGTAACTATAAATCTACTTTTGCCCATCCCTGAATTATGCCCCCTTGCATCTAATAGTTCTCTGCTGTTCTGTGATTTTACCATCTCTTGGCTCTTGGAAGCTAAATTCTGTTTGAAAATCTATTGTCAACCCTAGCCTATCAAATATAACCACTGTGGAGCTTCTCAATTATGTCTGTGCCTCTATCACAAGTCTTGTCCTTTTTACCTTGGTAAACAAAGTATTCTCTAGGCCCTCCTGAGAAACATACTCCACTGGTATGTCTTCTGAGCTTATATAATAGGTCCTTTCTGGCATGCTTACTTCCCGGTGTCTTTGAATTCCTTTTTTCACAGTCTGGCACACAATTCTAGCATCTATTTCATTTCCTATACACCATTACGTTTTCCAAGAGCCATCCAGCAATATGTTGGGCTATTTCCAGGGACCCTTAGCAGGGCCTTAAATCTGGAGTCACAGGAGAGTGTCCCAGATCCAAAAACTTTCCTGTTTTTTATTCCCACTCCCAGGTCCAGTACCCTCAGCAACTACTCTCTACCATATTCTCCTAGTTCTTTCTGGTTCAAATTGGCCCATTCCTTTAGCACTTATAGCATACTGGAGGCCCAATGCATGAAATTCATGCAAGGGTAGGCCCTCGCAGCCCTGGCTGCCTCGGCCCTTACAGCTGCCCCTGCTGTTCCCTCGTAACCCTGGCTTCGTCCAGATAGTCTTTCTGCTGTTCAGCCGTTTGGTCGATTTGTATATTACACTTTTATTATTGTAGATAATCCTCCGCCCTTCGTATACATATTACTTTCCACTTGGGCCATGCTGAGATTTGACCTTAGCCTGGTGGCCGCAAGGGGAGGTTGCTGTAGACCATGAGGAGAGCTACAAGAATTGTCCTTAATGGCACTTACTTCACTTGAGGCTTCCGTATAGCCTGGGGTTGGGGGCATACTATCCTCTAACAAGAGATAATATGAGCCTTAATTTCAGGCCCACAAATTCCTGGGAACCTTGGAGTTCAAGGTTCTCAGCTGCATCCACCCAGGTATTCTTTTTATATTTTTTTAATTGATTTTTTTTTGAGAGGGAGAGGAGGGGAAAGACAGATATATCGATGTGAGAGGGGAACATCAATTAGCTGCCTCCTGCACACCACCCACCAGGAATTGAGTCCACAATCTGAGCATGTGCCCTCACCAGGAGTCAACCAGCAACCCTTCAGTATGCAGGCGACACTCTAACCACTAAGCGACACTGGCCAGGGCTACCACAGCATTTAATCCTTATAACAGCCTTACAAAGTTGGCATCACCATTTCATAAATGAGAAAACTATTAGAGTGATTAATATATTTGCTATCTCTCATGTAGCTTATAAGCTATAGAAT